>NW_028277165.1:14712500-15354166 GCF_051122295.1 Plectrocnemia conspersa
TGTGAGTGCTGATCGAAAAATTGCAGTTTTCCGTCAGCATTTTATCAATAATGAAATTTACACAGAACAGCTGTTATCTTATATTATTAATCAAATAATATTTTTTAAATTAATACAAACAAATTATTAATACTTTGCTCTGTATAGCAATCTATTGAATGGAGTAAAAATTTTGAGGAAATTCCTGTTTCAACCAATGCAGCAATTCACACGCATAACTTTATCTTTGAAACCATAATGAAAGTCTTACCAATAATTTAAAGAATTTATCCTCAAATGAATATTTTAAGTCAAACAACCAAAATTAGATATGGGCACTTAATCTCTTTTCAACATTTACACGTATAATTTGGAATTTCGTTTCTAAGAAATATTATAAAATAATTATTTTATGATAAATATACAGTGATAGAACTAAAACCTTTGTATATAATATTTAATAATAAATAAATAATACATACTGTATTATAACAAATCTAAGATTTTTAACTAAATGGTATATTTCACTGTTGTTTATTATTAACTTTTGATTTTTATTATTTCATCTCATATATGCATAACTAATAAAATTATTATTTTTGATTTAATTTAATAAAAAAAAATGAACTAACTAACCAATATTATTTTTTTCAAAGAAAATAAAATTTATTAGTTAAGTTTACTATTTTTATGTTCTGCGCGTCTAATTAAGATTTTTATTAGAAACACATATTGACTTATTATAAGATGCCCAAAATTTCATGTTTATACGTCAAACTTTTCCAGCAATATTCACAATAATTGTGCATCAAAGGATTTATTAATAACTTATATTATATATTATTTGCAATATTTCTAATAAATACCATTGTAAAAATACATCGCGTTAAATATTATTTTGCAGACAATAGCAATATCGATACACTTGAATATCTTCATATATAGAATCTCTACGTATGACGTATAAAGATAAATTAAGACACTCAACCATCATTACTCGCATGGAGATAGTTTGAACGAATGGCGACATTGACAAAACGCTTCCATTGGCTATCCAAAGAAAAATTATTGAATGTAACCCAATATTGTATAAAAACGAAAATGCGAGAGAAACGATCTGTTTCGAGTACGCCATTCCATTTAGCTGTTAAATTCACCAATACGAACACGAAAACACGCGTGTTGTATCAACAATTCCCTACTTTGATTCTTGATTGCAGTGAGATTTTAATTAAGGCATATTTGCTCATGCATTCGCCGCAATTTCGTCCAAATTTAGATAATCGCGTTTCCGTTATAATCACATCACCATTTAATTTATACAATATTACGCAGCAATCATATTAATGAATCATTAATGTATTAATAGGATGTTGCGGGTTTATATATGAATTTGTTTGGAGAAATTAACGCATTACGAGAAAACAACGATGTAAGGAAAGCACTTGAAAAACCAAAGTAGAAAGGGTAAGATAACAAACACAATGACTATAAGTAGCGCCAAAAGTGCGTCGGTCCCATCGTAATTGAAAGCTCGACCCACACACAAAAATATTGTAAATATATAACAAGTTTTGTGTTTTACTTTGCGTGGGTCGCTCTATCTTTGATGGGCATACAAAAGTGAGAGCTAAGGGGAAAACTATTCAAATATTATCTATATACTGGATTGAAATGTACTTTGAAGTATACTTTCAATGACATAGCTAACAATATATAAAAAAATAAAGGTTCAATAATTGTCAAACTGTGGTTCTTAGTTCATTTGCAAATTAGTTCTGCTACAGAAAATGCTAATTAATAATCAATAAACGAGGTTAGATTTATATCTTAAGTGTCTATAGAAATCGAGATTTTCTGTCTAATATTATTGACTTGCTGCAACGAGATTTCTTCAGCTAGAATTTTTGAATATGACTCGAGCATGTGTTTTTTTTTTAAATATATTTGTCCGTATCACTTGATGTAAGATCAGCAGTTAAAATAAAAATCTAACTGGCTTTGTAGAAAAATTAACATAGACTTAGTTGGTAACGCTGCCAAACTTTTTCATGTTCGCTTTTTTGTATTCTTTCACTTCCACTATTAAGAGACTGAATAAAAGTTTTTCTTATCTCTTTACTGCATAGAATAATTCCCTCCTCAAGTTTACCTTGAAAAAGTATGCTTAGTTGATCAAAAGCATTCGATTAAAAACGTTTTTTTTAATTTTCCATTAAAAAATACTATTTTGTAACTAAGACTATGCTTTTAACGTTATAATATAAAATCTTTATAAATACTAAGTTTCAAGTCCAAACTTATTTACATTATTTTTCTACAAACAATTTATCAATTGTGCAGACCTCAGCTTGATCAAATTAAATAACTGATTTATATACATACATATATGCTAGATTTACAAACTCATTACCATCGGTTCGTTTCACAATTATAAATTCATGAATTTAAATATGTACATAGTCACATACATATGCAAATGTGAAATTAAGAATCAATATAATACATGTACATTTGGTTTGGTTTCTTTACTATATATGCAAAAATCTGGGACTATCGAATACATGTATATAAGACGTCTATTTAAATAATTCCAAAATTATGCGTTTCCACAAACGCATGCTTGTTTTAGTAACGGTTATTTCAAAATCATACAAATTAAAACCAATTATATGTTTTATATATTTTTATATTTAATAGATATACAATAAATGTATATTAGAATTAATTATATAAATATTAACTGAGCAATGGTTTTTAGTAATTTACTTCAAAGTAAGTAAATGTTACATGTCTGATATCAGGAGATAATATAGTAAGTAATTTTCTTTTTAAATGATTATTATTTAATTACGAATGATATAAGTTGTTTTATTTCAGCATTTTTTATCATAATAAATAGATGCATATTCGTTCAAGCTTCTGTGAAAGATTTTTTTAATAATTTCGAGAGGTGCTAACATCAGCTCTTCAATGACTCTAATTACAACTATACCACTTCAAGGAAACTCTACTTCAGACTCGAAGACCTGCTACAACTTTTCGATTATCCTTAACTCTTCAGTATTAAACACAACCGCACAAGTTATTATGTTTGTATACCAATATGCATATAAATAAAAATAAATTTTATTTTCTTCATGAAGCAAAAAAATATATTTTAAATGTTTATTTTTTATTATAATGATGCAAAATTTTATTCCAAAGATATAATCTTTTTACACTTTTCGGTCAATTTTTAAATTGCATTGAAAATAAAAAATAAATCTGGATGTTTTGATGCAAAATATTTCGATAGCTCATTTTTACATCGTCTGCAATTTGAATTTTTTCATCTGGGAAGTTTTGCATCATCAAAAAAAACATTAGTCGGAAAGAGCAAAGTCTGGAGAATAAGATGAATGAGATACAATTTTCCAGCTGATTTTTGTGTGTTTTAATGTGGCAATTTCGCCACATAGTCAATAAATTTGGTATACTACTTCTGATTCGTTTTTAATTACGTCTTAAAATGTATTGTGGCAATTGTGACAAAATTTACATTGGTTAAACAAACTGTAGGATTTAACTAAAAAAATAGAACATAAAAACGCGATAAAATACTTTGATGAAAAATCAACTTTGGTAAAACACACTGTCGATACAAATTACAAAATTAAAAACCCAATTGTAATAACTTATAGAGGAGTAATTGAAATCGAAATTAAAAGAAAAATAGCAATACATAAAGCAGACGACGCGTAAACACTTTCAAATACCTGGTTACCGGTTTTAAACCAAGCTAAATTAGATTTTAATCAAGTTCATAAAATATAAATACAATTAAATATACCAATTCAAAAAGACGCAAAAAAGAAAACGCGCGATACACAAGCCCCCGCATCTCAAAAAGCTAAGTAATATATCGTAAACATACAACACCCGTTAATTTTAATAAGAATTTTATTGTGTTCATTATAGTATCTATTTTTAAGGATACTGTAACGAACACAATAAAATTTGTTAAAAAAATGTTTTATAAAAAAAGTTTGAGGGTCGACAAAATACTTTGAATGTCGCCTGTGAGCACATCCGGCACACGTTAAGTCAAGGACGAACTGAATTCGAAGAAATATTGAGTCAAGTTGTAACGTCATTCTTAAATTCGGATCAAAATATTTCGTTATACTGAGATCAGTCTTCGTTACAATGAAAATATTTTGTATGAAAGCTTTTCCGAAACAAATTGAAGATTCATTATATAATACTAGAAATTTCGTTATTTCGTCACAAAGAGATTTCCCTGTATTAAGTTTATGTAATTTGCACTTGAAAAATAAATGTATGTGCTTGGCAAAATCAGTTTAAAAAAAATTAAATTCCATAAAATTGTTAATGGGACAAATATTATGATTATTTAATACAAAATATTTTATGTTATATTTCATGTGATAAAATGCTATTTATATAATATAACACGATTAGTGATAATCTCACAATTCGAAGATTACAAAACTGCGTCGAAATAAGTCTTCGACGTTGAGAGTTATTAAGTGAATGTTCAGCGGATTAGAAGAGTTTTGTTTCGTAATAAAAGCATGAAACTTCCGAACGGGCGTAATGAGTGGAGTTTTAGCTCTCGAAAAGATATCCTTTCATGGCATTGTTTGGCCGTTTTAATATTTCACCTGAGATTTCCTGCGGGCATTACAAGACATAATAAAGTCCACCGTTGCTCGTTTCTTAAGCCGACAATGGACGCGATGACTGAAAGCGCATCTTGTTGAATGAATGGCAAACCCACGGGAAAGGCAGCCAATTATGGATGCAGCCATTAAAAATTCATAGCTGGAAGGAAGCTCTACATGCTCTGCTAAATGGGTGCTCCTCGAGATGGAATCTAGCGCTTGGGCATTCTTTTGAATGGCGTTTTAAAGGTAAGTCATTCAGCACACTTTTTCTATGACCTTCACTCGTTTCCCTACAATTAATCAATATTATTTATATATATTAAAAAAAAATAATAAGATGATAATAAAGGTATGAGGTATACTTGTGAAAATTTATTGTTTACATTAAAATTAAATTATAAGCCTCAATGTATAATGGACGGTAATAAATATATGAAAAGTGTTGATACATAGTTACCTAATATTTCGTAAAACAATAGAATAAACAAAAGAGGTTGTTATTTATTTATATGAATACGCATTGTTTTATTCGTTCAGTATCTATCAACATTTGAATCGTAACAGCAAATTAAATTGAAAAACGTTCTTTCGAGTGAGGGAAATCTATCGATTCTCATGACATTTCACCAGTTTCTACAACATCTTGCCGTGCTGTCGATCCACCATAAAGGTTTTCGGATAAGATAAGAAATCATTAACCAATAAAAATAAATAGTGTGAAAAAATATATGAGAAGAAAATGTCGTATTTGTTCTGCACGTGGAATAAGGAAAGATACAGCGTACATGTGCAGAAGTTGTGAAATTCCACTTTATATTAGATAAAAAGTGTAAATAATAAAAATAAATATAAATAAGGATATAGTTCGGTTTATGTGTAATTATAAAAAATAAATGTGTCAGTGACAGTTGTACGCAGAAAATTGACTCCGAAAAATTTTGTGAGTGCAAATTATATTATATTATAAATAGATATATTTTATAAATTGTATATACAAAAAATGATAGCAGCATTTAAGCATACGTTTTATTAAATTACAAATAATTTGTTTGTAACCGTTGCTCGGTTACACACCGTAACTCGGTTTTCGAAGTCAACGAAAACCGAGGTACCACTGTATTTCTATATCATATTTAGAAAAATACTTGCCTTGACTAATAGTTAATATGATAATTAGTAAAAAATTGCATTCACGTTGTGTTTGAAGACGTATCTGTGTTAAAATAATAACGGCTGTTCAGTTATTTTAAGTTTTGCTTCACTGATTATTGCGCACAGCAAAAATTCTTAACATAGATCATTAATATATGTATGTACATTTAAAAATACGTCAATATATATAAAAATGAATGTCTGTATATAGAACAAATTAATTTTAAAATATAATGTTCTAAAAATACTTCCTAATTATATTAATAATTTACATTTGCATGATACACTTACATTTCCTGTACACAGAGAAAATGCAAAGCAGTTTGAATGAAAAGTAAAATATATTTCATAATCAAACAATCACCAATGTTCAGAATTTTCGCTGTGTGAAATTTTCGTTTACGCAATAATCCAGTCACTGTAAGTTTTATACTTACAATAGTAGCAGTTCATTCTGCTAAGTTATGTATTTATGTCTAATAATAAATAGCGCATTAGCTCTGAACTTCAATGTATGTTAATATTAAAAAAAACTATTTCTATACATATTACAGACAGATGAATATAAAAATTAATTTAACGTGTCATTAAATTTATACTCAGTTGATCATCTCCCGTATGGTCTAGTGGCTAGGATACCTGGCTTTCACCCAGGAGGCTCGGGTTCGATTCCCGGTACGGGAATTTTTTAAATAATTTTTTTACGATACATTAATACATTGGTTTCTAGCTTCTTTTGAATCGCTTGACCCACGACCCCATTTTATTGAAATCAAGTGATTCAAAGCCAACACATAAATTATTTATTAGATTATAACTCTCGCGGATTATAAACTTGAAAGCATCATAAAATTTTGAATAAAAATTTTATAATCTTCTATTTATGGATCATCTAATTGTACATGTAGAACTTGCTCCTTTCATTTTTTGCAAAATGGAAGAATAAATATTTTTTAATACTTCTTAAACGATTATAAATATTAATTATATAATCAAATAATTTATTATGTGTAGTTGATATCAAAATTGCATTGGATTAGCCTTAAAATAATCTGTTCACATCTCGTGCTAGCGATGCTAACCATCAACCGATGGATAACGAGCGAGCAAGAATATAACATTAATAAATAAGAATAGATTTAAATGTCGTTTTATTTGTATACGACCGTCCCCCGAGTATGCCGTGTATACTTTTTGAAAATATACTCGCATTTTTATTTTTTTGTTAAACGGAAAATGTTTGAGGATCCAAAACAAAATGAGGCATATACAAAATTTTCCAACTGTTGAATACGGACTTCCTGTCTCTTTTCGATACACCGCTCTCACTACCCACTTAATCTCTAAATGGGTTTTACGAAAGAATTTTGCATCTTGAAAAGTGTGAGATATATTTCTCATATAAAGAAATTAATTATTATATTAAAATTAAAATGGCCGGGTTCCGTTGTCCGTTAAAAATACAGGCGGCCCTCGACTTTCGCACATAATTGGTTCCTGAAAATGTGTGCGTATGTTGAATGTACGAAAGTCGAGGGAAGTAAAAAAAATTGAAATTGTGTGTATTTTAAAATATTTATTTATCAAGTAAATATAAGATGTTTAAGAGACACGTTTAAGTGGGGTTTGCGGGTGTTTTCTTTGAAAAGTTATCAAGAGTTAACTGTTTTCCACTATTCTTTTTCTTTTCTTCATATAGTATTTTATAACATGCTATCTTTTTATTGATCGCCCCACGCACTTGAGATATGCGTTCTCCATTGGGATCACAATCTTCCATAATATTTAAAAATTTGTCAAGGTGCGTGAAGGCTTCATTCTTATTTTTCATTGTTAAAGAGTTTTCCAAAATAAACCTGTCTCATCAACATTAAATATTTGGATAGAGGAATATTCTACATCTTCAATAATATTGGATAATTAGGAAATAAATTCTTTTGCAGCATCTTTATCCGCATCAGCCGATTCAGCAGTAAATTTAATATTATAAAAAGAATACCTTATTTTAAAATTGTAAAACCAAACGTTACTTGCAAAACCGTGTTAAAATATGTTTTTAATCTATCCTTCCAATCTTTGTGCAAACTAAGAGCTTTTGCTTGAATAATTGAAATACTCAGAGATTTTTTTTTGATGTTGGTCATCGATCTACGATGACAAAGATTTTCCATTACATCCATGTTTTTTTTTTGCTGTGTTTTTTTGGAAAAATATCATTAAAGATTGTGTTAATTATATTTTTATTTTGCAAAATTGAACATATCGTAGACTTGTTTGTATCATATGAACCTCCGATTGAAGCAAAAGATTCACCGCTATCAGAACGTTTTTAAAAAAAAATTTTTTTTTTTAAATTGTTTTTTTTTAAATGTGCGAAATAGCGAATTGTGCGAAAGTCGAACGTATTCGGCTATTTTAAAAACGTGCGGGTACCCGGGTACCCGATTCTGGTTCTACCCTGGTCGGAAGTCCTAACCATATCGGTGAATCATGCAAGCATGTCCTTTTACTTTTTTATGATGCAGCATCCGTATAAATCCCACAAACTATAATCCCCCTATTTATTATTTATCTTCTCCATAATATCTTCACATGTTATAATTGTCGTAAGTTCACTACAAACTATTATGTAAACTCTTTCTTGATATCATCAGAATGAATATATTTCACGAAAATAAGCAGCTGTTAACACAAGCTTGCGTCTGTTGTTTCATCAACTTGAAAAGAAAGCAATGGCAAAGTTTAGATTTCAATAAAAATCTACTTTTTGCCGTCTATGGATATATCAGTATTATTCTTCAGAGATATTTTTTGAATCTTTACTTCGCTTGAATTTTCACCATCTTCAACATGTAGCTTTTTATGTGTTTCTCTATTTTTTTTGCTCGTATATTTCTAATGTTACTTTATATGATGCTTGCACTAATGCTGTGCTTTCTTGATGATAACTTATTGTATGATCAAGTCTCTGACCTTTGCTAGCAATTTCATGCCGATGAAATGTTTCGTTTTGTATTGACGCAAGAGTTTTAAAAGTTTCATAGATTCAGGACTGACAATAACTTTGCAAAAAAACACATTATGGCTTCACTATTCCATTGCTAGTCAAGTAAGTAAAGGCATATTACAGATAATCTTCTGAATATTTTCATTTTCTTTCCATGGCAAGAAATTTCTAAATTCGCGACCACATAACTTTTCATAAAAAGCAGGTTATATCCGGATATTAAAATGAAAATTATGATGCTATTTAAACTTCAAGACACTGTTTACATTGTAATATTTTTTCAATATAACATTTAAATTTATTTATATAAAATAATATTTTTAATGAAATATACAAGAAGAGCGTTAAATTCATTTTTATTCTACGACATACCTGTTTCTTGTTAAATCTAATGGGCATAAAATATAGTTCGCTTGGCGTATAATCCAGAAATATTGCGTTATACGAGTGCTAGATACTACCCTATTACAGCGCACGTTCCATGTCTCGGCAAATGTAAATATTATTTTGCAATGTTAATTACGCACATTTCACGATAATGCACGGCAATTTATTAAGACGCAAAAACAGGTATGAAATCTAATTTAAATTCTGATGATATGAGTATAAAAAATTCATGTAAAAATAGTACAATTTACCAGCATTATTACACATTATATTGAATTTAACATTTACTAACATTGCCTAAAATATATAATATTAAACAATGGCTAAGTAATTGACTTTTATTTTAATTGAAACTATCAATAGTGATTGTGGATATATGAAGAATTCTATTAAGTTACTTAGCAGGTGGCAAAGGAACGGCGAAAATAATTACCGCTCAAATTTTATATTAATAAGACGCAACCAAAATTAATTAATATTTAAAAATAACATCTTTCTATGTAGCAATAAAAAGGTTTAGTATTTCTATTGCGTTAAAAAAGTCTTTAAAAAAATTGAAAGGTGCTATGTAATCCTTCTTGATTGTATGTATAAGATTCTTTTCTATGAAAATTTGACCCGAAAAGAAGCCCTTTCAAGCCCTTTTACAAAAAATACTATTCGTTCAATAAATGTATTATATAATATATTAATATATATATATTAGATATAGATCTTTGATACTTTTAAAAGTCACACTAAGGAACCTTACATTAAATTCAAGTAATGATAAGTTAAATAAAATTATTTCGAAACTTTTCATCATTGATCCGTGACAAAGTTTTTAACGTGTGATAAGCGGATCCCTAGGGTTTTTGATGTGCTCAAAGGTGTATCGACTTGGGTATCGTCTTAGAGAGTGTATAAACTATATTTTAAATTTAATTGATACCTTCTTCAGTTAAAAGTTATTTTTTTAAATAAAACACAATTTATGAAGGATATATAACAGTTAATTTTTAATAATTTTACATTTGTATTTATCTATGTAACGTTGGTTTGAAACGAAGAGTATTTTCATTAGAATATTATATGCAAAATCCGTAGTAAAATAACTGGATTTCAAGCATTAATAGTTTAAATTGTAACAATTAACTAACATATATATAATATATTATAAATAGAATATAATTTCGTTTTATCGTAATTTTGTACGATGAATATTTAATACTGAAATGTTAAATGAATATATCTAGATATGTATGCTTAACGTATGTATTTATTTGTATTCGTGGGTAAAAAACAACGTGGGATGTATTATATAAGACAAACCTGTTTGTTGTTTATTATTTAATTTTACTTATATTAAATTGTACGATAGCTGGATGGTACAATTGCTTATTTTATAAATACAAAGTTTCTAAATTACATTGGCATGCGAAAAAACTGAAATTTTTAACTGCCGTATTTATTTCAATAGGGTCTATGTATTCCTACAATAATCATACACAGCCTCCAAATACACAGTCTACGATCGCTCACATAACTCAGGAATAATCAAGATATATTATCTCTAAGGAACCGAGGTGTTTGATGTTAGGTTAAGTTCCGTGTAGGAAGTGTTGATTATGTGTTTAATTGGTATTATGAATTTAAATCACATATGAGTGAAATTGCATGTACAATATAGGAATAAAAAAGAATAATGACCTTTTTTTAAATAACGATTTAATGTTTAATGATCAATGAACTCAATAAACTTAACTAGAATTTTTCTTTAAAAAATCAGTCTCAAGCTCACAAAATATATTGATTGATCATAGTAATAAAGAACATATGATTTTTCTCTCAAGCTAATTTATTAAATTTCATTGATTTAAAAAACTCCTTTTTTATAATATCTGTTCTCTAAATATAGTGTTGATACAATAATTTAATTGGATATAATAAATAAAAGTATCTAGATATATATACATATATATATAATAACTTTCTGTCTGTTTTTTATTATAAAATAAGTCTGTTTTTTATATAATGAATAAATTAAATTCATTGTAGGTAATACATATAAAAAAGCATTATTAAAATTTATTTTACGAAGATGTTCTCTCCAATTTTTAACGACTACGGTACTGTCGTAATTATAATAACACAAATTTTAATTTAATATATGAATCAAAATGTCGTCGAGTGTCCGACTTAATTAATGAATTGAAGATTTTTATACCACACTAGTTGAATTCCAATGATTCTTCTCGACAATTATGCAGACTCTCATGGTCTCGACAATGCGATCTCTGGAGTCAAATAAATAAGTCCAGGGATGAGTGTCATCGGCCACAATGGCGCACTCAGTTGCCTCCAGTGCCTCCAGAATTTGACCGATAGATACTGTTGTGCCATTATCCGGTCACAATGGCGTCAGCCAGAGCTTCCGAGCTTTCAAAAGGAGCTTTCGAAGCGGCGCGTCGTGTCGCACGACTATATTAATGCACCGGAAACAAGCTTCATGATATTTTGTCAAAGAACTAAAGGAGAACAGAATTGAAAATCTAGTCGCAAATAAGATAATAAATATATAATTTGAAAGTCAAGTCAACGCTGATGATAATTTAATTGTAGACAGTGACATTTTTACGCTAAAAAGCTTTTAACATGATTATATAGAATACGAAACGTGTCGCAAGAAGCCAATTTTTAAATGCAAATACGTATTCAAAATTGTAATATATATTTAATTAAAAAAAAAACTTTATCCTATAGTTTGTGTAAGCCTAATATAAGGGGTTGTTTTAATGCATCTACTATATTTTAGATAAAAATAAATCCATGGCAATATCAAAATAAAAAGGCAAAAAATGAGTATTCAGGCAATATCTTTTTAAAGCTCATATTATTATGCATTATTTACAAAATAACATTCTGAAATAAATTTAACACTCAAATCATTACAAAGGATTTACCTTATGACACACAAAATTTAAAAAAAATATGAAAATGCCAAAGCAATAAATGTCAACATTGGAAGTAAAGCGAAAAAAAAATTTAAAAGGTAATTTTAATAATTTGTTCTTAAATAAGTGTTTACCACCATTTAACCCTTGACATTGTGTTTAAAAACAATATCTTAATTTTATGCGTTGTGTTGGTTTTTGTATATACATGTACATTTTTTTTATAAAAAAAGAACCACATTTAACTATATTTGCAGATCACGAGATCCATAAATTTCGTGTGTAGTAATTATTATGATACTTACGTATTATGTTGTAAATATTTTTAGCTTAATATAAATCGAGCATATCATTTATTTAAGAAGTAATAAATAGTCAACAAAGTAAATTAAAACAGATAAATAATTTATAAAAATGATTTCCGCTTTTCTGTTGTTATCTAACTCCCTTGGGATTTTTACGTGGAAAATCTGAATACATAACGGATCTCATAATGACGATATTTTGTATGTATCATGATATGCAAAAATATTATGTGTATGTATGTTTGTTTTCTTTTTAATTATACTTTATGGCTCACAAGGGAGTTCAAAAGGCACATTTACATGTCGTATTGTAAACATGCTGCGCCATCAAAGGACAACAAGTGACTGCTTTTAGATGATTAATTTATTGTATATGTTTGACTTCTGTATTATCAAAAATGATGATGTGTCACGCACAAAAATTAATTTTACTGATTAAAAATTAATAGTTGATAAACCATAATTACAATGCAAAAATTAATATTCTCTCGAGTATTACGTTATGAATAAATTTTAAACATAATTAAATGAACGTCATAATGTATAAACTATGTTGTATTGTATTACCAACTGATTTCAATTTTGTACTAAAAATAAAAGACTGCTTAGTAAGCTTCAAAGGTTGCTTGGTAGGGGCGTTAAATTTCCTCTGTATACAAAGTAAAAGTTGCGATACTTTTTTACTACTTCTATATATTTAAACTATGTTTATTCGTATCCTTTAAGTCCATAGAAAAAGTTATTTAATGAAATAAGATCATTCTCGTATCCTTACCTGTATTTATTTCACTACACATAAATGCAAGAATAAACTTAATATATTTAATAATTATATGTTATATATTATCGTAAAATTGGGTAACTCTAGAAGGGCGGCGGTAGGTGTCGCAAACCCTCGGCCAAGGAACGACACTTGACACCGAACTTCATTATTGTAAATTATCGCGCATTAAACATGTTAATTACCACAGTCTCTACAATCTACACCACACCCGGCCAACCATAAATCTAGCCAATCTTGAGGCTCTTATGACTGCCGTCACTTATGCATTATAATTAAAATGAATCCGATCGGCGATTAAGTATGATCGATGAACGATCGCCAACGTTAAAGGTCATCTATTAAATTATAAATATAATAAATAATTAAAAATACAATTTAATGTAATAGTCATAATTTTAAAATTTAGTTTAGCTTGCTTTAAAACCGATGAAAATTAAAAAAACAGTAAATTCCAAATATGATTTGAACCCAGATCTTTTAGATATAAAATCGTGCTGGTTAATATACTAATTATTTTTATAAATAAAAATTCGTGTCTGCTGCCGTTGCTCGAACCCGCAGCCTCTGGGTTACTAGTCTGAAAGCTTATGGACTACGCTGTTTCGACCCTATACTTTTATAGCCAGACATAAAACAACGCCGAATATTTTGGAGTGACGTTCGAGCAGGGGATAATATTAAAAAAATATTGTTACACTTTTACGTAACCCCAATACTATTTACATATTATATATATGAAAAATATATTCATTTTTTAATAAATAATAATCATCAAAGTTTGCGATAAGACAACAAGGATGATCAGATTTTTTATGCGTTATGTAGAGCGATTCACGCTTTGTATGATTGGTTATTTCGTTGCGTTCTCAAGTATGGATCAATAGTCTGAAATATCAGCAAAGTAAAATACTATTAAAAAATAAGCGTTGATTGCCTATAATTGCGTTCCATCACATCAGTTACAGTTGCGGTCAAGATACTAGCGCTCGAGTACGCCCCCCTAACACGAACCATCCAACTTCTCAATGCACGTTTTCAGCGATAGCTACAAACTGTTAGCTGGACAATTAATTTCTGATGGTGCACATATTTTTGGTGTACGCTACTATCTATGTGCATTTAATGTTTGAGCTGATATATGTATTGTATATACATATATGTATAAATTACGTCATTATATATATTGACTGCCTTACTTATGAATGATTAAAAATTACTTATAAATAATGTTCTTTTATACAACGATTTATACAATATTTATAATATATTAATAGTAACGCCATAAAACATATTATTTAGTCTAGACCTCTAGACCCAAACTAACATTACAAATGTAAGGACATTTCTGGAACATAATATCGATCTACCGCGTTTATGTTTCATTCTACGAATTTAAATATCATCAAGTCTTGTTTAAATTAAAGCATTTTGATCGACTAATTTAATTTTTTAAGAATATTTATTAATAATGCCTCTTTGCTTTCACTATTCTGATATATATTCTATACAAAAATCACATCTTTAAAATAGTAAGACATTGCGAAAAAACGTTGTCGTAAAAATTAAAAAAAAATATATATTTATATTTTTTTAAATATATAAAAATTATTTATTTAAAACAGGATTTTAATACAATAATATATTTAACAGCTCATAAATATATAAAAGTTGATTAATATTTTTTAAATCGTTTATAAATAATATTTACTTATTTTTTTACTTTTAACTTACTACTTATTTGTACAATCTATTGATTTTCACGTACTTTATATTGATATTATTAGCTAAATATTTTTACAAGTGACATTAAAAAATGACTATTTTTCAGTTCTTTATAATACATCTAACGTCACAATTTTTATTATTTAATTAATAGCGGTTTTAAAACCTTATGGTATAACATACATAAAACAAATATTTTTTATAAAAGACGAAAGAGTTTCATCATTGTCACATAAAAAAGTCTGCCTAAACCAATTATAATATAAGCATATTCATCATCAATATGTTTTTATTACAATATAATCACACAAATTTTAATCAATTCAATAATAGCTAATTCTTTTTTCAATTAGCAAATATATCGATAATTATAGATTAGGTTTTCCTAGATTTTCCTAATCACATGGATGAACATTATAAATATTTAAAATAAAATATAGCTTGGGCGTGCATATATGAATTATAATCTTTATTAATAGTTTACAAATAATATTTTTATTTAATTATCTGTCTGATTACTTACTTAGTAACCCGTTCTAACGCATGTCATGTTATAACGTAAGACTTCCAATAATTTAAATATAATTATTATTAAAATACTTTTTGTATACGATCTATCAGAATGCAGAACGTCAAAGTTGGTATGTTTGAGTGTTTACATAATTTCACAACAAACGACTGAAGTTGTATTACACTTTTAAATTTGCACAAGATGACTCAGATAATATGTATGTAAGTGGTTATCTGTTCTTCCACTTTGTCCAGCTTATTCAAAGTACCGCCCCTTGGTGTCGTATACAAATTATAAAGTTTCTTTCTCGTAAGTGAGTCGGTGGATAGTGGGTGTGGATCGAGGTAGTTTTTCAGTAAAACGTATACTACCGTCATGTGTTTTTCACGTGCATACATATATACGTAATATATGTATATTGCATTCAGTATTTGAAGGACGCGTATGGTCAAATTCTGGCGCCGGAAGATATTTTATAGCTAACGTGAACACACCCGATAGCAGTAATCGTCGATCGTAAAACGATAATAAAAGAAACATAGCGAAATTGTAATAAAATTTGCCTTTAAACTAAGAAAAATAATAATTTTTCTCTAACGGCACCCTTCTACAAAAGGTTAACATCAAATAGTATAAAAACGATAGAATTAGCCCATCAAACAATGTTACATAAAACAATGAAATATTTAAATTAACATTGAGGTCATTTCATATAAACATATAAAACCAATATCTTTGCAATAAAAATAATTTTAAAATCTTCTGCTTGACTTTTCTTTAATTAAAATCTGTTTTTCGATTATTCGCCATTTTATTTTTTAAATATCCATTTTTAAATTGAACAAATTTTACCAAAAAGAAACCGTATTAAGACAATGTAATTGTACACATAAATTAATATCTTGAATAGTGCTACATTTGTGTACAGCATATTTCTATAATTCATTTTAAAATGAATGGAGAGAAAATTCTATAAATATAAATACAGGTAAATAAAAAACAAAATAGAAATTACTCGAGGAATGCAAGAAACCTAATGAATTAAATCACTAGACTGGTAATCGCCATTTAACTTCTGCTTTGAATTAAACGAATTGTGTGAAGCTATTTCATTAAATAATAATATTCAATCATATAACAAATTGAGTTTTACGATTTCATGCCATTTGCACAATTTAGATTTAGATACAAGTATTGTATTTATAATTAGAATATTATATTGATTTATATATAGTTGTCTTTAAATTAAAGCTCTAATGTTCATATGTAGATATATCATCTCAGAACGTGAATTAATTTTTACTCATACATTAAGTTTAAGTCGAACTGATTTATAGATGCATAGATAGTAATTTGAATGGTAAATTATGGATGGAACTATAAATAAACATGGATTAATATTTCATTGAAAATCTGCCAAGGCGTTTTCGGCTAACATCCCTGTGTGTTATTATCCATAGTTTGCAAGTAAAGCCAGTGGTCGTAACATTCCCGTCGCAAACCATCATAAAATGTTTGCATTATAATTTAATATACCTCGATAAAACAGACCATTTATTATTTAATAATATAATACACTGATTTCGCATAAAAAATGTGAAATTATTACATTATAATTTCTATACTTAATTTATTTAAGTTCTCGATTATTTTTTATACTATAATAAGATACTACTGCAAAAAGAGTACACTATAATGGTACGAGATAAAATAAAAACGGTGTACTCAGACGAATACCATAATGAGACCCGACCGGTCTAAGTTGAAAGCTCTGCAGGTAAGTCTTCAATGGGCGCTCCCGGTCAAGGACAAGAGCTTGGCGAACAGCAGTCCACTGCAGGGTTGACTAGCTAAGAAATCTTTGATAGTGGGCTCATCAAGCCAAAATTTGAGGAAACATCCACATTAATTCAGCGTACAATCCGGCGGTTTATTGAGAGCACTAAAAACGTACGATTAATCAAATTATTTTTAGATAAGCTAAGTCTTAAAAATAAAAAGCACGATTTTTAATATATCGAAAAAGGCAATGTTTTTATGGTTCCGATAACCGTTGGAAAACAGACTAAAATTTTATTCAAAGAAAAGTCATCAATTTGTTTAGAAAACGGTCGCCAAAAATATATTTGGTATTTTTTTACCAGCAATATAAACCAGGATTATTACATAATTATATTTCTGATATTATATCACAGATTAGTTTTACCTATATTTTCCTAACCTCTAAGATAAATATTGTGATGATTAATTTAAATTAAGCTAGAACGTACTTATTGGGTTTTAATATTTTTTAATAATGAGCTTCTCTAGCTTGTAGAGAATATCATGTAAATTTTTTTCGAAACATTACATAAAATCAATATATTTTTTGTAATAGATACTTAAAATTTAAATATACATTTTGAGATACATTCTTTTTAAATATTTAAAGATATACTATTTATATTAATAATATATATAATAATACAAATAATAGCTATAGTTTTAATGCAAGCAGTCATAAATGTTACAACAAATTAAACATAAAATCTGGAAAGCAGGTTTTTTAAATATATTTCATCGCATATCAAATAAAAAATTTTGTTAAGGTAAACAGTTAGTTCAACTGTATTCGCAAGATGTTTTTATATAAAAAAAAAACATATTTTCACATATACATATTTCATAAAGAAATAAAACAATTTAAATCGGATTTAAAGCTCAAGACACAAAAGCTTAAGAATTACAATTACTAATCTTTTTAATAAAATCCGCACACAGTAAACATAAAGATAAATTAGGAAACCTATGTTATATGTATATATGTACATATATATATTTATATAAATATAAATATAAATTTATATACTATATGCCAGTGGTTACAATGTTAGTTCAGTATAAAAATATTTAATAAAAATACAAAAAAAAGAGTATTTATCCATTATAATACATACATAGATATCCCAATTTATCTTTATATTTACTTTGTGCGGATGTGTGTGTGTATAAAACATTAAATACAGACCTTTTATTAATTTAAGAAGCATTGATATAAGGTCTGTATTTTGTTAGTAAATTTTATTTTATTAGTTCAGTCAGTAATTACATAATTGGTCAGTATTTTTTTTTAAATGGAGTTTTTTGTATTTTTTAAATTTTATTTTGACTAAATAACAATAATATTTCTTGCTAGATAATATGCATTAAAAATTTATTAAATTTAAAATAGTTTTATACTTATAACACATACGTATGTACAATACTTATAGGTATATCGAACGATTAGATGAATCTCATAAATCTCTAGACCAATGAATCTCAGATTATTAATCATAAGTCAGCACAATAGGATGGTATATTATATATACTTGGATTTAAATTTGGACGCTAGTTTTTTTAATTAGGGACTATTATAAATTATATTGTAATTTCTATCCATCATCACAAATTAGGTTCTCCGAGTTTCTAATCCTATGGATATATATCGTGATGAATATTTAAATATAAAATGGAACTAAGTCAATTATTATGAAATATAATTATTGAAAGCTGTAATAATCGTTTTTAATAAATAAAATATGTATCGCTGATATATTTAGTAGTTATAAATTTTGTCAACCATATTGCAACGGAATATTGATAATAAATAAATTATTAAATAAATATTAATCAATCCCGAAAATTGCGGGTCTATGAGCAAATTTTTAATATTTAATACACCCGCACTTGTCACGTGCGAGATCGCTGAATGTTTACAAGCAATCAACTCTCAAATGGTGAAAAACGCAATTATAATATTGTAATAATAAAATAAAAATATGTAAGTAGTTATTTAAATTAATACAAATAATAAATAATATTGATAATAAATGACGTTCAAATTTACTTCACAAATAAAATTGTCTTATTTTCATATTACGGTTTGTCAACCCCATTATAATATGTACTATAATAATAAAAATAAATATTATATATTAAATCAATTTTATTTGTAATTTTATAAAAAAAAATGGTATATAGGTGTAGTATTGCTAAATAAATTTATGTGCAATATATAAAAATATATATTATTGAACAAGAATTATCTACTTCCGGGAACAGTCCTGTAGTCCCGAATTCCCAGGATTACATTTTTGACTTATGATTGGATTACCTATATGTATGTAATAAAAAAATATATAGATGTAATATTATCATTTTGACAGGTTAATATCCGCAATTGGAACTTTACTGAACGTTTGTCAAAAAATTACTTACCCTTAATATTATAACGGAAACTTCGTTAAAAAGTTTATTAAAAAATACAATCAATCAATTTGTTGTTTAATCTAATGCTGAATATTTATAATCTATACGTGAGAATAATGTATTATCATAAATACAGAGTGCTTGTCCGAGTATTTTTGAATACAATAACAAAAAGAACAGATTTCTTAGATCTTAATAAAATATAATAATAATATTAAATTTTGCGAAATAGTCCATATCAAATTTTATTTAACCAAGAACTGAACAAGCTTTCAGAAAAAAAGATCAGAGATTTAAAAAAAATTATGTACAATAGACCTTAAGCACTTAAAAAGTTTGCCTACTAAAAAAACAGAAAATATCAAAACACAGAATTTTTAGAGTTATGAAATTAAACGTTTTATATTTAAGACTATGAATAACCAAGATAGATTGATACTCATTTAATTGTATTAAATATATTATTTCACTAAACACTAACTCGAATAAAGCTCACGCAAAATCAATATAAATATTTAAATTATATCGTTTAAAATAAAGTGAAAAATTAATTACTTAAATAAACGTTATATTATACGTATATTTAACATAAAAAAATGTTTGTATGTAACAAATATGCGTGTATTTATTTATAAAACAAGGGTGAAATGGTTGGGCGCCGCTTTGCCATGGTAAGTGGAGCTTTGCGAGACCAAAGCATAAAAGCTGTCTGCGAAACCATCCTGGTCCACTCTAGTCCGGACTTTCCTCCGAGACTCATCTATCAAATATCATCTCGGTACTTGATCGACAGAAAAATAAGGCTATTGTGTACATGTCTAAGTCATGTAAAACGAGTTTATTAACCTGCTTAGTTTTTTTCTACGTAAAGTAATAAGAGTTGATCCTGTTCGGCGGTAGACCTTAAAAAGTGTTCGGAATTAATAACACACCACTACACAATCTATCAGTAAGTCATATTATATAATTTTTTTAAATAATTTATAATTATGAATATAAATATTCACAAAAAAAACTTGTGGTTTTTTACATCAATTATCTTTTGATTATAACATTAAACGAAAGTAAACAAAGTTGTATAAATTATTATTCAGTCTCCAAAAATGTAAGAAAGAATTCTTTTAATCTTTATATCGTGCCATTTTATGAATAAAATAATTAATCTTTACTATATTATTTATCTTAAATGTAATATATTTTCTGAATCACAATGGAACTATTTTTAGATAACAATACAATCGACATTTCTTATATGTATGAAATATAAAACAAATATCCTAAGCTTAACTTTATTATTTCTTTGTAATGTATTAAGTGTTATTTTTTACTTGAACCTTTCAATAATATATTTTAGCGTGAATTTCCAGCAGAATAAATATAACGTAAAAATTGTTAGAAATTGCATTTGTAGCTAGACGTGCAATTCAATTGCTTCCCGACCTAGATAGTATCAAAAGTATTGTCATTTTTCATCTATAGATATTCGGTTTCAAAGTTTTCGCACACCCTTGTAAAATGGCGAAAAACTTGTATTGATACAAATCGATATTTAGAATAAAATTTGGTACTATGCCAAATATGGATTTGTTTATTTAACAACACAAAACGGACAAAAATAGATGATGTATTGTATTGTTTTCATTTCAATTATAGTCTGTATGTTTTAAACGAAAGTTTGCAATAGTGAAAATTAGCAGTAATTGATTAAAGTTGCGGAAAATTGCAGTTGTTGAAATTGCTACGATGCGTATTTCAGGAAGAATGTGATAAGTTTTCCCGGATTTAACGTTTAATGAAAATAGTTTTTAATTCTATCGCTTCTATATATTTTTATCCCAAACATAAATTTAATTTTTGCAGATAAAACGTATGTAGTTTTAAATTCAATTAGAGTCGAATAGAGTTTAAAAAAAATTATGTGAGTAATGGACACTGCAAAGAGTGAAATAAATTATGAGCAAACGTTTCCATTGTCTGACAATGAGAAAAAGTATTAAACTTTTATACAATTGTATTTAAATAAAATATTCTGCAAATTGCAGTTAGCGCAAAAATATTCAATATATATAATTTAATTTACATATTTCTATATAAAAATCATTTAAAGGGAATTTTTTCCGTTCTGTAATTATAATTTTTAACGCAAATATATTTATTCAAAATGTATGAAATTAAATACAAATACAAAATACAAATTAAATTTTGCAATAACTTCTAGTTATTGCAAAATTTAATTTGTCTGCCCACTAGATTTATTTGACTTTGATAAATATTAAAATGCCCTTTTCTTAAAATATAATACAGAACTCATATTACGTATTTAGTTTATTACTTTTTAGACTGAAAAATATGTATTACTGAAAGTATAGTCGTTTATTTTTATATTTGGAAGACCCTTTGAGTCATAATCGGCTTGTATTCCGTATTTGCTTGCTTATTAGCTATTTTTAGCGTATTACTTAATAAAAATAAGCGTTTTTAGTTGTTAAAATACGTATGTAATTTAAATGCTACGATTACCGCTTTATAGTTTAGAAATATTTTTTAACAGCAAATAAACCAGTGGATAAATCGCTCAAACTTTCATCATGTTTGTAATAAAGTGGTCGAAAAAATCTCTAACTACCGATTTTATATACTAGTTACTTCCTAATCCGAACATAATAGTGTTCTTTTAGTAAGGCTTTACCGAAGTTAATATGAATGAGTTTTCAAACTTTTCTTGTTACGTTAAATTGAAATTGGTGTTCAACTTACCCATAATAATATGAACCTATTGCGTATTTTCTAGTTAATATATAAATATAAAATGGATTCATACAGATCATCAATCAAAAGTTTTAAGCTTAAATTAAATACGTTTTTTCAAGCTAATTTTATTTAAGGAGTAAACTTTTATTAAATGACCTACCCTTAAATTTTTAACCTGAAGTTAAATAATAAAAAATAATCTTACCCTTCACATTATAAAGTTTATAAAACGTCAAAACGTATTTAGTTTACATCAAGCATAGCTAGAAAAACTCTATATATATGCAAATTTATTATCTAATATAATAATTTAAATAATGTCAAAGGTTTTCATTAAAATTATTTTGAATGTATACATTAATATTATATTTTTTTAATAATGTATGATATTATGATCAAAAATGTGTCTTATTATACAATATATCACGATATAATAGCACCATAATTTATTTGAGGACCTTTTTCGCATATGTTTATTCTATGGTGACACCTGATGATTTTTTCGCTAGAATTAAATATTTACTAAAGCCTATTATCGCATTATCTTAAGTATTTCTTGTTGCCTGAGTCATGATTAATTTTGTTGGTTCGTGACGGGCTTAATGTGATTGAGTCCAGAGGGCTCTTGGCAAATGTTGACTTATTTATTATTTATCGTCGCTTCCCAAAGACATGTCTTGCAAATCAAATGGTTCGAGGGTAATTTCCATTTCTTCCTTTTATTCATCCCTTCCGTTTATTGAAATGTCGTGGTATAATTAGACAAATATTTGATAGGAACAGCGTTAGTCCGACAAGCTGGATAGCCGAAGGCTTATTTATTTCGAAGATGGAAATGATACGACACGCAAAACACACTTTATGTCTATAAAACAAAATTCAGGATCAAATAATTACGTCATAATGCCACAATAATAAAAAATGTCTATAAACAGCTAACGCTCAAAAAATAAACATCCCAAAATTACTTTAAATGGTAATACAATAAAACAAGAAGCGCATCGGTTAGCTATTTTTAGCATTCGACTACAAATAGAAATAAATAACGCCTTCTTAGAATTTAAATATAGTAAAAAGTACTATTGAGATTCTTAGAAAATTCTTAAGCCTTACTTATAATTTACTTTAGAATATAAAGTGCATGAATTATTTGTATATGTCTATGTATTATAAGCAAATCTTCAATAATGAGTGTTAATATATTATAGTAAAAATATAAAGGTTTATCAATAATTAATATTTACATACCCGAATTAAAATTACATTTTTTTAAATATAAAAATCCATTTAACAAAAAAATAATAACGCCAGTATATATTAATTTAATGAAAAATATATAAAGATTTTTTTTATCAAACTTGAAACAATTTATAAATATTTACTAAAGTAGAGATCTAAAGCCCTTTAAAAAAATGCCTTTAAATATGTGCTCAAACATTTAATGTTTAAACCTAAATTTAAGTTAAGAGATTATCGAGAATATTGGGTTAATATGACCTCTCGTAATATTCCTAAATTTATGGTATTAAAAATATTTTATGTTGTTTTTTGTATAGAAAGATGTGTTTTGTATGATTTTTATTGCTCTATTTTAAATGACAGGCAAATAGATTATTGGCGGTACCCACACCTAGCAAGCGTATGTTATTACTGATATAATTTACTGTTTATTTAGTGAATAATATTGAATTTAGGTTAAAGTTTGCGGTATTTTGTAGTCAGTTTATGCCACTATCTGAATAGTATGCTTACTAGACCTCAGTTTAAGTAGCCTGTGTTTAAAATGACCGCGTAAATTCTTAATCCTTCAGTTATTCGTGTCCTTTATGGCACTTTAGTACAGTGTTTTTGAATTGGGATCCCATAATATCCAAATAATCCCTCCTTATCGAAAAAATCAGAAAATGTTTTTGAGACATTTATAATAGGATATTTGGTTATTATCCCTTATTGTATCTCAGCGCTGTTCCCAGCGCAGTATCCCAGCAAACTTCTGAAGGGTATTATTAATAATTAAACTATTTTAAAGAAATTCTAGTTTTGATTTTTGAACGTCTAACGAGAATCTCTATCACGTCCTCTTTTAATGCCCGTTAGAGTCAAGGCGTTCGTACTGACTGACTCACCTATGGCTGTTGCCATCCGACTCCTTAATACTATCATTGTCAGCTACAAGGAGCTAGTTTAGTTCATATCATTAAATTTTAATAATTTATTATTTTGTATCTTACTTGTATTATATATTTTTTGTGTATTGTAATAATTGTATGTATTGTATTTTGATCATCGTGACGCTGATCTTAATTTTAATTCAATAAATAAAAATATATTTATTTTTAAAGAAATCAATTTAATACTAATATACAATACAATATAATCATATATTTGTATTAATTCTTAAAAAAGAATAGATTATAATAATTATAACACAGAATAATATATGTGATGTCATTTATTCATTATTTAGGATGCTTAGATTTTAAAGTACATAAAAAATTTTATTCAAAACCTCAAATGTGATCTTCTAATTATAAGATAATCTAAATATTTAATTAAATTTATTAGGCAAAGTCATAATTAGAATTGAAACATTAAAGAAAATACAATTTGCAATTCTAAATTAATCTGTCACAAAAAAATGTTAATTACAATAATTAAAAAAGATTGTGATATTTTTGCTGTATATGATTTCAGAAATTGTCTTGAGTAATATTTCCTTATTATTGGTTATTTATTAATATAATATATGATTGTAAGTATTTGCGTGGTTAGATGTTAAGTATAAAGCAAACAAAACAAGAAAGATATGCGAATTAAAGACCTTTATTAATTTATTTGTAAATTCGAGTGTCATTATATATAAATACACAAATTTTCAACGGGGTTAAATTATATATGATTAAATTTTACGATATTTTCGTTTTATAATCATATGATAAAACAATATTATACAATGTTAATATTTACTAGAATAATATAACTTATTAATATTGCATAATCACAAAAAATACACATTGAATTTTAAAAATATAATTATTATTTTTATAGATGTTTAGGCTTTGTAATATATTATACAAAATTCGGGGATCGTGTTATAAATGATCAATGTCAGTGACCCAAAACTCAATCTCAAAACGACCCTCCTCCATTTCGGGGAAACCGGAGTGTTAATGGGGAATATGCTAAACATTAAGAGGTAAAAATGTTTCGCAATCAAAATACGCCTCTTTTTCTCCACAGTTGTTTGAATATAAAAATAATTCATAAAACAATATGACAAAAAAATGTCAATTACGTTTCATTCCCATAATAAAATGTTTCAATTTGAGCATTTTGCATTTTAAATCAAAGGCGGAAACGGCGACAAGATAAAAGTATTTTCCTCTAATGTTCAGCAAGGATAGTTTCAGCAGAAAAACGACAATGAAGTGGAAATTGTGCTGTCTTTTTATCAGCTCTTATTACTCGGTGTATTCATTTCAATTTATTGTGTTCTTTTCGAATTCGTGTCAGAGAATCCAAAAAGCAAAATTAGTATTTTCAATGTTATATATGTAGTCTATAAAAGAAAATTGCATTGTAAATTAAAGAATATTTTAATTATATATGTATAAAATAAAATCAATATTAGCGAAAAGCTAGATCTGGCGAAATAACTTTTACCATTAAGTTGAAATTACTGTTTAATTTTTTTGCTAAACGAATAATTTTGTCAAATTATTCAGTTAATATATTAACATTTGTGAAAAAAAATAAAAATTGGGTTTCAATATTATCTTTTAAATGTTATTAAGAAATATCTATACATCAAAATCATTGTATCTTTTTTAAATACAGTTTCTATAATAAAAGCAGCAGCATAAATATTAATAATGATTCTTATGAAAGACATACAAATTTATTTTTATCAATTATAAATTATCTGAATATAGTTTTTATTTTATTTTTTAATAAATAATAAATCAAATTAAAAAATATTGTTTGCTTGTAATGCAATACTGTTAACAATAATTTAAAACAAAGATGCAAAAAAAAAATTTTTTTTAATAAATACCATTTTAAAACTTTCCATGTTATGTAATTTTGATATTGTTTAAAGTAACTAAGGCACGTATCACACATATATTACTTATAATCAGATCTACAATCCATTTTTACACCTTGTTGTGATACGTACATAATTAAAACAAATGTGCATAAAACGTTTCATGTCCGAATAAACTTTTTTCTCAAGCAATTTCTTGACCTTTCGTCTGTTGTCCCAAATTGGTATTTACGCCGCCGGATACGTTCTCTTAAAAGAAATCTAAGAAATTTTCACCGCCCACTTGATTTATATTCTACTACGAATTCCTACCTGAAAAACAAGCGACACAATTAGACTATGCCACAAAATTATTATGCTTTGCAAATATCTCGTTAAACGCATTATCCCAAGTAAGATATATGTTTGTGTGGAAACTTGATTAAGCACGCGTTAAGTATTAATGTGAGAATTAAATCTGCCTCTGGTTAGTTATAAACTACATGTACACATTGTTGAGCAAATTAATTAATTAATAAAATTATATCCCAACATATTTGCTTTAGCAAAATCTTTTTAAATGGATATTTATGATGCAGTAAAACTAGCCAGATACATTCATCTTAAACTTTATGCATTTAAGCCAAGTGTAAAACGAATTAGCTTTATTTAATATAAGTTTTTCAATCTGTTTGCAGCGACACACAGTATCTTGACTATAATACTAATCAATGTATTGCATAGCAATATTTATTATAAAGTTTATTAGGGAAAAATCAATTTACTAAAATATAACTTAAGGAATAGAGCTATTAAAGTTAGACAGGTCATGATATTTACCTAATTATATAACAAAGTAATTATTGTTTTTTATGTTTTAAATAAATAGTGTATTTGAGAAAATATTCACTTAGCGGAAGAAAAATATTTATAAATTAATTCATCTTGCTTAAGCTATTTATCTTGTATGAAAATATTATCTTTGTAGTATTATTAGAGCAAATATAACCAATAAAATGCTTTGATTGCAGAGACTAATTTAAGGAGTCGTACTTTGTATCCTTCAACACTTTAACATATAATCATTTACGCTCGTTATGAAACGGTTGGCGAAAAGCCAACATTACCATTTATACCGGAAAAATATTTAGGGCGCTCTCTACGTCTCTCACAAAAATATTCTGCTTGGGTTAATATGCTGTAAACTGTGGTTAACAATGTGAAAAGTTATTTCGTTCAGCGCTGTCTTTTTTTCACCTTACATTAGAGATACATATTTTAAGTTTGCATATACACATTACTATTGTATGAGCCATAAAATATCACATTTGTCAAGAAAAAGTGATGTTATCATTAATTGACTAATTTTAAAGATTTTTTAAATATTTATTATAGAAAAAACAGTGTCGTAAAATGTCATATTAACTCCCGAAGAAATATTTTCTATATTCAAGAGTTCATCAATGGTTCAATCTAGAACTTATATTATTGATTAAAAACATAAATACGGCCGTTACTACAATTTTATTTTGTGTGCTGATGATTAAAAATGGCTCAGATGTATACTCTTTGGAGATGGACTTTCGTCAACCGTCTGCCGTTTTGGAATATAAAATGACATTCCAATGATCTCGGTGGAAACGTTCTGGCTATAGAAACTTCCACTAACGATCTCGTAAAGTACCGTGACACTAAGCATTTTTTAAACTACCAAAGGATGCTTTTGACAATCCAATTTTCAATGAGTTCTAGTTTTGGGTTCCGAGACGTCTTCGAGCGATCGCGTCTTTACTATATTTTTTTCTTGTATTATTGTTTGCACATCGGTGTAACCTAAAGGGTTACTTTATAACTAACTTATATACAAAGGTATTGAATAACTTTCGCAGACATATACTTGATATATGTTAACATACTTAATCGTGTTATCACCATTTTTAAATAAGTATCATTAAGTATATTCCAATGACAAACATTAAAAAAAAACTAATGAGCCATTAGTTACAATCAATTGTACTAGCACTGTAAAAATATATTTTCTAATAAAAACACTGATTGCTTGATACGTACATGCTTAGCAATTATTAATAATATAACTATCAAATGCTGATATTTAGCAAACCTTTAATACTGCAGAAAAGATAGAGATATAAAATATATACTATCTATTATAATTACGATTTAGGTATCGCTATTATATTTGCCGTAGTAATTCCCATGAAGGATTTAATCAAAGATAAGTATTTTTTTAGTATCGCTGATATTTTATGATATATCAGCGTTTTATTTATTTTTTGTAGTCTAAAATCTGTTTTTAAAATCAATATAAAATACTAGGGTTATTCAAAAAGTGAAGATACATAGTCTAGAAATTATTTCTAAAGAATATGCTTAACTAATACATCAGCATCGCATAATTTTAGAATCGCCCTTGCAAAAAATGGGGGATGGGGGATGGTTCTTAATTATTCGTAGTTTTCAACTATTCGAATATTGAATAAAAAAATTATGAAGTATTTTAATATTCCAATTTAGTATTAATTTATTTAACCAATTAGTGCAAAATCCATTAAATGCCTGTAAAATATTATTGATTAAAATATAATTATTGGCTAATAATAATTATTTCAATTAATCATTAATAATCGTTAAATTTTTTAATTTTATAAAATATGCATAACGCAATCCTGTGCGAATTATTGATCAGTGAGGGTGGCAAAAGGAAAATGCCTAATTTATTATTTTACATTATTTTTGATTGGGGACGTATTTCTGAGAAATTAAAAAGCAAATTTACATTGGATATAGGAGTGACTATCGAAAAATATAAATAATGCCGTTATACAATTTGCTGTTTGTCGGTAAACTATTAGCAAATGGATAATAAATATAAATAAAAAGAAAAAAAATTAAACAAAATAAAGGCGCATAAAAACCATGGATTTTGAGCGACACTAGTCACTCGGGTATATTGAGAAGAAAAACTACACCAATTGTTTCATTCTAAGATTTTTTCAAATTTTATTTAATATAGTATAAACGAATATGAGATCGGATATTCGAATATTCGTATGGTTATTAGAATAATCGAATATTCGATTGATACCTCTAGATGTTCATATATTTTAGGTATGCATCATAACTGTTTTGTGTTTTTTAGAACACCTATTCGATAAATTAGTTTTTCGGATATCAGGAATTATTACAAAATGTTATAAGGCTCACCGATTGTTAAACGCCTATTAAAACTTTTAATTTATTTATTCTAATAAAATTATCAGTGAAAAAATATGATTTTCCACTCTTTAATAATGAACAAACTTATTGCTGATTTAAATTTACTAGTTTCTTTGTTCATTAACATAATTAAAATATAGCAACGTTTTCTCCTTCGCAAAAAATAAACAGATTCCTGAATAAATATTACACTAAAATGAATAATAGCCACGGTTATTTTTTTAACAAACACAACGTTTGACGCCTGGCAAACTCTTTTACGACATATGAACTCACAGCAAAAACAGTGATTTTACCAACTGAGTAAAACAAAAATAGCTTGCATTTTTACTAATATATCATATATTATAACACACAGACAGCACGATAGTCCAGTGGTATAATAGATGTCTAATACCTGAAAGACCTGGGCTCGATAAAATGTAACCTTGGTCTTTTTTAATTTCAATTGTATTTGAAAGACCAGAGGTAATGATTAATCCTAGCTTTTTCTAATCGTGATAAATTAATTAAATAAATTTATAAGTCAATAATTTACAGACTGATTTAAATAAAGTCTCACTACTTACTTAGTAGTTGTTGATTGTATTTTATTCGTAACTCATGTTACAGCGGATAATTAACAATAAATAAATAAAAATATTTTTAGTCAATATTCTCAATCAGAACTTGCTCATAAACTACCACTTCGTTTCCGACTTGGAATAACGAGAGTTTAGCCAAACACGCACCAAGCGGAGCTACGCCGAATCCTCCGAGACGATAGTTCAAATTTCAAAAAAAGTAGTCCAATCTTGTTCAACTTAGCAATTATCTTAGATGTAAAGGAGTCAATTGTTAATTATGAGTTTTATATGTGATTTTAAAATTATACAAAGTTAAATACAGCTATATATTTTTATTATGGCAAAAACAATTTAGCTTTTTTCTGGTTAACTTGTCATTGTTCATAATTTAGTTTTCGAAGAATCTGACATGTTACCGCATCCGATTCAGTGCTCTAAATAAACGTAGAAATATAATGTATGTAGTTCCCCTTTTAAATATTCTTATAACGTGAGGCAAGATGAACACGTCCTCACTTTATTGCATCAGAGATTTATTGAATGGTGTTCATGATTTATTTGTAAAATGCATACAGTTTATATTGATATAACCATAAATACTTTTACAAATCCCATAATTTCAGTGATACGTTAAAATCTTTTGAAGCGTTCTATTATTCAGGGTTCTTATAAAATATTGTCTACGGTATTATTTTAACATATGTAAAATTTATCCACATACATGTGCGTAATTCACAGGAAATAAAAAAGATACATTTTGAATGAAAAAAATATTATTTTCTTAGGAAGCATAAGTGGGCGATGTATTAAATCATTTCATTTGTGTTAACCATATTTTAACTAAACAATTCAACAATTTTTTAATATATATTGTATATACCCACGATGAAATTATTTTTAAATGCAGAGCGAGATAAAAACTGCGGAAAAATTAAATATCCTTAGGCGGTCGTCAGATACACATTTATGTTTTGAGAGTTACGTTGGATTGAGTGTTTCAACTGCCATTCTGTACATTTTTATATATATTATTTTTGTAATGTAATTTTATCGTTATTTAGTTAAGGTAATGCTTAAATTGTATTAAATATACACGTAGAGCTTTGAATAAAATGAGTTAATGATAAAATATACACGACATGAAAATATCTCACGTTTTACCCGTCGATATTACATTATGGATAATGCAGCTTCGGTGTGAAATATTGGAGTAATTGAGAAAATTCCCGGTTTGAATTTAAATTTAACGAAACCATTCAATGGTCCATACATATAATATATTTTAAACTATAATTAGATTGAAAATTAAGGACACAAATTGTATTTCAAAATAAATAATACGGTTTTATACAAATACAACCAATTACAACGTTAATAAGTGTAATTAATTCTATAAAATTTTCACAAACAATAAAGTAAACATCCAACCAAAAAGCGCTACTTAAAACTTTACTAATAAGAGCGTAACTTTGTAGATTGTAAAAGATTTTAATGTAGCTCGTATATAAATTATATTTGCCACGTAATAAATGATAAACTCGTTTTCTGCAATATCATAGTTTTCTTTTATATATTTAACATTATTTATAATATTGATTAAAACATTTGATATTAAAGCTTAAAAGATTTTATTTTAAAATGATTTCTATATTAAAAAATTGTACAACAACAATCATAGTAAAAAGAAGCTCACTCTAAAAAATGTTTTGTGTGTATGGTGGGATTGCAAAGTAATTGTGCATTACGAAACTTTTAAAGTTAGTCAAAGAATGAACAGCTAGATCGTTTGCTCATTGAAGTAAAAAAAGGCTTGCACTTGTTGTCGAAATTGTCTATTGATAAAATCAATGAACTTGTCTGTAAGGTTTTATCACATCCAATTTATTCTCCAGACCTTGCTACTTCCAACTACCATTTATTTTGGTCGATGCAAAAAAAATGCAGATGGGGCTTATCGAAATATTTTACAACTAAGCCTTGATCATTTTAAATAATGAAATAGAGGGTTATATCAATAAAATTACATTTTATTTTGAATCAATAAAATAAAAATATACAATTAAAAGTCATTTTTTTAGGAATTACCTAATATTTACAATTTAATAATATTTGTTAATATGTAATAAATATTTATTATAATTTTGTCAAAGCGTTAAATAGCAATAATTTTTGTGAAAAAATTTGATAATAATTTTATATTTAAATCTTATTTTATATTGTGAAAAAACAAATGCTATTGTAATTGGAGTGTCTTTTAAAATAAAATTATTATACGGTAAAAATAAACATATTAATTATAATACAAAACTTTCTTAAAACATATTTTCTTACTTTATATAAAGTCATATAATAAATTAACTAAATTAAATTAACGATCTTAAAGCATCATAAACGATATTCCCCTTAGTGCTCTTAAGATACATCTAAACGACACTCTTTTTATTTTATTATATAGTGATTAAATTTTAATTATTATCACACAACGTTCTTCGCAACAAAGTGTTTTGTATACGTAAATTTTATATAAAAAAAATCGCAAAAATGTAATATAACAGAAATGTCATTTTCGCTCAAGCTGTAAGATCCTTACATTTATATAATTATTTTTCCATATACTAGGAATAAAATTGAATTTGACAGCGATTTAAATATAAAAACAGTTTTTTATGTATATAATATTCACGCTGAATAATTACATTTTAATACTATTTTATATTAAATATTTTTCCTAACTAAAAATTTGTACTTAATTAAAAATCATTCTATATTATCAACAGTAATGTTGCGCTCATAGTTAAATTATTAGGTTGATTTCAATTAAGTTTATTTTTAAATACTTAATAATGCCTTCATAATCGAATACCTTGACTAAATTTATATATTAATAAAATCTCTTTAATTATCTTATTGTCGAGATAAACAATAGATCCAATTGTTTGTTCTATCACTGGATTCTTAATTAAGTTTTATTTGATATATAATAAAGTAAAATACATCACAAATGTCATGCGATGTTAAAATATAAAAAAAAACTTTACAAACAATAACCCGAAGAATTTTATCTAGCTTTTCAAAACCTCGTCTGGAGGCAGTGTCGCGGAAAATCCGCTGAAGTTTTCAATTTTTCATGCCGAGTGCTCGTCTAGTTATAAAAAAAACAGACAATGGGTTGTTCAAAATAAAACTTAATGTCCATTATGTATTAAGATTGATCGCGTTAAAGTCAAATCATGGCATTTTTGCCCTCCGACCTCGATAAGTTAATAAAACCAAGGTCCGATTATAGTAAGTTCTTTTAAAATTTCTAGAGCTTCTAAACCTTCTGAATTGTATATTTTCGCACACTTTGCAAATAATAGCGTTTTGTTAAAGCTGTCGTGTGTCGTTCGAGACAGTCTCATCGCGGGAATAGGCCAACGAGGTTACAGTATAAATATTTTCGTTTAATTTTAAGGAAACGCAAAATGGATACATTAAAAAATGAGTAAGGAAGAATACGTCATTTATTAAATTGCTTTAAAATACAATACGCCTAAGATACTTTTTATATAAAAATATGAATTTAGTAATGGTATTACGTGAAAGCTACACATCTTTAGTAAATTTTATATTATATAAGCTTTATAATGTAATATTTTTAAATTAAATCTTTTCTGGACTAGTTTTATCATGTTTTTAATGAAATGATTTTGCCACAGCTTCAGATTCATAATTTTCAGAAGCATAACAAATGGATTTATACTACATTTGTACATTTGAACCTGACACACTGGGTTTTACATTTAAATGTAAGCATTTATTTCATAAGACAGTTTCTTAGTCTTCAAAAAATGATTCCATATACGGAGGAAAATTTGAAATGTTTAATGTATCATGACATACGCTAGAAACGAGTTTACATAAGCCAGGGGTTCCTAATCTGCTTCAACTTGCTAAACTTTATCAACTCATTTTCTTTATTTTTTGTATCTCTCGTATAAGAAAATATAATTGGGTTTGTGAATTTCTCGGTGTTTAATCGACTTTTCACACTGAAGCCGTCTTGCCACACCGCAGTTCGATAAATGGTTTATTAAAAGAATAATCTAATAGTACAGTGAATATATATTATAATATAAAACGATAAATAAGACAACAAATATTATTAAATAATTAAAGATTGATTTTAGGTATATAGTAAAGATCAAATTTAACCGGTGCATGGTCTGTTTATAAAAATATAAGAAAATATCTACATGGCAGTTAATTTTCAGATAAGGAATTGTTCATAGTTTGGTCTTTGTCAATACATGACTTTTTTATCAAATATAAAGTGCTAAAACAAATATTAGGTAATCCAGAAATGAATGTCGTTGTTTTAATAAAACCAAAAATCACTTTTAAATGGTAATTTGTATTTTAATTATTCAAAATATAACTTTCTTTTTGAATATACAACTTTCTCCCACCTCTCGGGAAAATTTTAATTTCATTAGCATAAAATGGAGGCTTTGATTTATAATATTCCAATTGCCCCCTTTTTACGTGGACTGAATTTTGATTATTTCCATCCAGTTAGTGTTGCATCGATCAAAATAAATTTCAGAAGGAGCAAGGTCTGATGAATATAGTGGATGAAATAAAACTTTCCAGCTAAGTTCCTTAATTTAATGGCTCATGATTTCTTCACACATAGATTTTTAATTTCTAGATTTTGTAACTACATAAAAAATAAAACTATCCACTTCCACAACTTCATCCAAAATTTGAATGAAACTGCAAGGTTTCTTAGTTTTACATGTAATATATTGTAATAACAGTGACTCCAACATATTTAAATAAGACTTTGACATAGACTTACCACAATCATATCAATTTAGATTAGTGTTTCTTTAGAAACAACTAATAATAAAATATATTTACTTTAGCGTTTTAGTGAAATCATACCCGAATATAATAATTTCGGTAGAAATAATATTTATATAAAAAAAACCTGGCTAAAGTTTGCAAACTTATTTTGGTTTTAAAAATTGAATCGTTTAGATAAGGTTTTGGTTTAAAAATCAAAGAGCGTTTTGTAACTGTTAAATTGAGTTCATGACAGCATATAATTACACTAGCACCGATTAATTAAATTATAGTTTCGCTAGTAAAAATATATATTGTATCTATCGGCTAATAAATATATTTAAATATGATTTATTGTTAGACATTTATTGAAATTATAATTATACATTTGAAAATCTAACCTTACTAAAAAACACACATTCACTATAAGATATTTATCAAAAAATGAAATAGCAAAATTAATAATTATATTCTTTACACATGGAAAGCTACCTTTTTATAATTTTAGCTGACATTAAACAGATCAATGTGCAATGCCCGCGTATTAAGGAGCTGGATGGCGACAGCCGTAGGCGAGTCGGGAAGTGAAAATGTCAGCCCACATTGTAACATTTTAACCTTTGCCGCAATTAATTTATTGTTATTGCAACTTTAAAAAAATGTGAAGACGCCAATAGAGAATAGATTTTTTTATATATAATTCAGGGCTTCAGTTTTTTTTTTCGTTTTGGTCCATTTTCAAGAACGCAGTTATAAAAAAATGCAAAACAAATTATAATTTATATGATAATTTCAATCACAAATGAACAAGTACTAGGGAAACATCAGTGATTTAGAAGATTTTTTAAGAAGTAAAGAATTGGCAATAGAGACACGTACATTTCCTAATTCTACATATGCGGACATTGAATACATATTGAACAACTTTAACCGTGTACAAAGATTGGACAGAAAAAAAACATGTGTTCAATTATATAAAATTGTGATGATGGTTTTAGGAGCTCCAGTTTTCTCTGACTTAAAGTATATTTTGTGAGACAATTAAAATAATTTAAATGAAAATACTGTGAAACATATATTAATAAATATAGGAAACATTCATATTTCCTAATTATAAATAAATATACCTAAAAATCTTGTATATTTCAACCGTGAATTTACGAATTTACTTTGTTTACATATGTTTCGTTGAGTAAATTATATTGTTATCATATATTAGATATTATATACTTATTATACCTTTAAATAATTTTTAATTATTATTTTTTATACTATAAGAATTTAGCAATTAATATAGTTAGTTTATAAACAATATAAGTAATAAAATTTATTTTTATTACAAATAAAAACATTTAAAAAACAATCATTCGAAGCTGAAACAAAATTCGTAAAAACCGGTATTTATTCCGGAACAAAAACCGAAACCGAACTGATATATATTTTTTTATTTGAACCGTAATAAACACGCAGGGCAAATTTCGATTTAAGATGCAATTAGATATGTAGTGTTTCAAGCAATAAAAATCGTTTAAACAATCTTCCTTAAATTCAAGTACTTTTAAAAAATACTTTATTGTGTTATCTACGAGTACCAATAAAAATCAATAAGACGACTGTGTACAAAAACCTTTATGTCCCATTTATTTCTTCACTTTCATTTATTATATTGTCGGCAATTTTTTTTTTTAAATACGGATGCCAAATATTTCTACTTCTAGAATAATAAGTCTAGAAAATCATCGTCATTGATCGACTATTTCTGAATGCCTCTAAAATTTTCATACCAGGGTCCAGAGCACTACTCGCCAATTTATTCCATTTATATTACTCATTATTTTTTATCAGTTACGATTTTTCAAAATAACTTTATGAGAAAGGAGTGCGTAGATAATTCTAAACCCGTTTATTTAAAATGCCACATATTTTTTCTAAAAACAGATTCAAGTGATTTATTTAAATCATCTTATTTCAATTATTACATTTATTTTAGAACATCTCAATAATATTTTTTTCTAAGATATATCCCCCATATACTTATATATTTATACTAATGTTAAAATTAACATAAATTAAATTTTACTTAAAAATATTTATGTAATTAATTGTTGCAATAATAATCACAAAGACAGTTCAAAAAAGTCAATAATATTTTTCATTTCCAAAAATAGGAGTATAAAATATGTTAAATCCCACGCAATAGAATCTGGCTACGATAGAAAATATATTAATCTTTCGATTCAAGGTCTTGTATAAAACTTGTAAAATGTCTGTGATTCAGCCCCTTCGAGGAGATTAAATTACTTGATGTGCTTAACTTTTAATACAATTTCACACTTCTTGGTGTATAGTAGAATTAATTTTTATTTTTACTATTTCAACATTATCTACTGAAATAGTATAATGAACATCGATTTTAGTTATTTTATTTAAAACAATTATTTAATTCAGAACAATATTCACAGGAGCACTTCCCATATAACACAATCTAATTAAGAAATCCTATTATTTAAATTTGACCTTATCCTATTGTCATCGCGTACTGGGGTGTAATTTTCATCAAACATCACCCCGAGCGCAAAATAGTCCCATTTGATATCCCAATCTCGAAACGCACAAGCGCGATTCATCCCTTGCGGGCCCAACGGTACAGTTAAGCCTTCGTATGGACATATTTTTACATAAATTTTTTCTTGATAAGCACAACACGAAAGCATTATTTTGATTCTCGAAATAAAACAATTTGCATCGATAGCCCTTTTGGGATTAAATTCACTTGCGCCATGCTTAAGAGAGACATTGACCATTACACTCAGCTCTGTTGAATTATGGCCAGTAAAAAGCTCGACTGCAGTTGGTTTTATATGTTTGTGAGTGCCGCTTCATTTTAATTAAACTTGAGTTCATTTTTCATTGTTTCAGATCAAGATGCGGTTCACTTTGTTGCTAATTACGTTGCTGCCTCTTGCGCTCGGCGCTAAGGAGCTGTTAGGAGAAGAGATACCATCTAAAGATGTGCCGGATGAAATCGAATCACTCGATAAAGATGACTCGATGATGGTCAAAAGATCTATTAATGACATAGCAGCGAGGCGTAGAAGCGTATTCGATAAGAACTTCATGAGGTAATTGAGTCAATTTTATCGATAATCAGATCGTATTCTTTTATGTAAAATCTATACTTTTAGATTTGGCAGATCGGACCCAAGTATGGCTAAAAGTAGCAATTTCATGCGATTCGGCAGAGCTAAGCAAGATTTCATGCGATTCGGAAGAGCTACTAAAGGTCAGAACGTCATGCGATTCGGAAGGAGTCCAAATTTCATGCGATTCGGAAGAGCCGGTAACAATATGATGCGATTTGGTAGAGCTTCGAACAACTTGATGCGATTCGGAAGGGCCGGTAATAATATGATGAGGTTCGGAAGGGGTGGTAATAATATGATGCGATTCGGAAGAGGTGGTAATAATATGATGCGGTTCGGAAGAGGCGGGAATAACATGATGAGATTCGGCAGGTCTGATGATGATTTTCTGAATTTAGATAACTTGGAAGGTTCTGAATTAGACGAAGTTGACAATGAAGATGAGGGTGATGCGATGGAAAACTTTTATAGAGAAGACCGGTCCGCAAAAGATGAAGAGAAGACGCCCAAGTATGACGAGAAAGAGGCAAACAAGAAAAAGCCTTATTTGGACGATGGATTCATGAGGTTCGGCCGGATAACGACAGACAATCCAAATGAGTCTTTTAACGAAGAAGATTTTGAGATGCTGTTCCCTAACGAGTCACGCAAGAAGAGGTCATTAGATAGCAATCAAATCAACGGAGAAACGTCGCACAGAGCAGAAAATTCCAAACAACCCGACACCCATCAATCGTGAACGAAAAAACACACACACACATTTGTCTATTAAACTCATTGGTTTCATTTTCATGTATTATGGTAATGCTTGCATTTTAAAAAGAAAATATATATTTAATCGAAAAATGTTATTCTCAATAATCAGTATTATTAATTTTATTATATATGAATATTTTAAATCGAATAAATATATGTACATATGAGTTACATTTATATGATTTGTTATTGTTATATTGTACCCTTCGATTATTTTATGTTTTAAACACGCACACAACTTTCATTCAAGGCAGACGATTAATATTTCACGATCTTATCCAAAATCACACATTGTGAATTAATGATGTGTCGTATATATGCAAATTCAGTGGAAACCTTTGATGGATTAATCAAATCTTTAATAATGCCATAAATAAAGCAATTTAACTCACATATGCAAAGTTTATAATAGTTGATTAAAACGATGATGAAAGTTGCTTATCTCGCCGTATAAATTCCATAGCGAACCATTGATTCATTGTTGCATTTTTCGCATAGAATTTATGAATCTCGACGCTATTAATTCTTTAAGAAACTTTCCCTGACTCGCTTGCATATTTCAGAGCTTCGCAGAATTTTCAGTCGCTCTCAACAATTCTCCGCTTGAAAATTAACGGCGGCAGTCGCGATTCGACCGACCGTTAAATTTGATCGCGGTGAAATTAATTTTAAATCATTTCGGTTACGTTTTAATTTTAAAGGTTGGCTCTCATTGAAAGTTACATCAAAAGAGAACGCAAAAAAATGGGTCGTAAACCCCGGATTTGTGCCAAAGTATAAAAAGTAATTTTGTTTCGGGAAGCACACAAAAGATTAAATAAAAGGTGAGATAATAACTTACGTCACACACGCCTGGACACGGTCTCGTAAAATCAAAAATCACATACACACAGAAACGTGAAATTAAAACGAGACTAAATTTAGATAGAGTAAAAAGTTAAAGGAGTTGAAATCTTGATCCTGATTTGCATCTTTATTAGCAAACGCGCTGTTTATATTTCATCACGTAAATGTATCATGAGACTTTGTTTATCATATTAATCAAAATCGTATCATTCAATGTTAGAAAGAGCACTATTCCGAATCTATGGCTGGTATGACTCGGAATGATGCTTTGGATACATGTTCACTTTATTTATCACTTATAAATACTACTAATTTCTTATCAATTTACACGAAAACGTTGCTATATATTTTATATAAAATTATTTTATTTATACATTATTCAAACGATCAATGAAGACTATTGCGTAAAATTATTAATTTAATATAAATGTTGATGTTTAAAAGTATATTTAATAATGAAAAATATGTTGATAAAATAGGTATCCATCATTATGTATAATATATTTAAAATATTGTCTAATTTATACATTACATAATAGTAAATTACACATTTTAATTACTGTATTGTATTATATTTATAATCGAATAAATGTATTGAGGCAATCATTGACAGATTCAGCTATTTTATTTTTACTGTTACACTTATATTTATATATAATATACGTTTTATATTTAAATAACAATTTTAAATTAATATAAGCAAAAATATAGACTATTAATAAATAATCATAACCTTTGCACAATTACAGAGAGCAAATTCTTTACTTAATGAATAGCCGCCGGAACCCTTTTCGTGAAATTCGTTTTCCGCCACGCGCCTGAATCCATACTATTAAATATTATAAATTACTGAATAGGTAGATTTTATTTATTAAATACGATTTTTAATAAGATTTTATGTATATATATTAAGTGGTTCAGAAGACATTTAATTTGTTAATATTTACTATTTTTACTTTGAAATAAATAAAGCTATTTTTTTTTAATATTCAAAAATAATCACGCTTATAATTAAACTACTTGCAACGTTGCTAAATCAATCTTAGCATTTTATTTGAGTCAAGACCACGTGAAAAAGGACTTTTAATACACTGACGTACGTGACAATCGGAGGTTCAATTAATTAGGTAAATGTATTTCGGTATCTACACTAATACATAACTAAATATTGACAAACTGCTGAATTTCTAGCTGTTTTAACTATGACAGATACCCAAGGCGTTCTATAATAAAGACAGCAAATCCCTTAAAATCGTTACAATTGATCCAGACGATGAGATAATCAAAATAATCTCCTCCATATCTATATACCAGTGTATATAAGCACATATATAATATGCATCAGAAACTTCCATTCAAAAAAAATAACATCAGATACATCCGACATATTTTTATATCATATCTAAAATTGGGAGTTTAAATAATATAATTTATTTATAATATAAAATACAAATAATAATTTATTTATAACATAAAAAAATATTAGGATTAAAATCAAAGATCAATTTATTTATAACGTAATAAAACAAATTATATAATTTTTCTCATACAAACATTGAATAAATTGATTTAGATTAGACTGTTTTTGAGTTTTCTTCCGTAGTTATTCACTGATAATATTATCAAAATAGATTGGCACCAGGTCAATCACTCTGATTATTTTTTACATTTCTGTGTATTGGTATATATTTTTAAGATATATACCAATACACAGAAAATGTATAAACAAATACTATATGTTATACAATTATCATATCTTAACACGACTAAAAGGTCGTTGAAGTAGATAACATAACAATTCTTATTTAACAACTTATCAGATTCCTCTGTAATAATATATAAGAAACATCAAAATATATACGTATCACTTAACACAGAATGGCAGTGTTTCGTCGCGCATTTGTCTGCACAATTTTAAGTAAATTAATTGAATTGCTAACTATTATATATTTTATTAATATTGCTCTAACTCGGTGACGTTTCAGTTGAAGTTTTCGTCGTAATAAACTGCTCTACTGTCTACGTGGAAAGAGTCGACGGCAACGATGTTATCTTCTCGTTATACACGAGGTGAGAATAAATGGATGGAATTTTTTAATTTAATATTTAAATATTTATGTAATAATAATTTCAGAAACAATCCAGATAAATCCGACAAGATCGTTTTGAATGACGAAAACAGCTTGTTATCGTCAAACTTCGGTTTAAATAAGCCAGTTAAATTTTTTTTCCATGGATTATTATCAAAGCCCGGCTCTCGTGATTATACAGCTAACATTGAAAATGAACTAACTTCAGGTAAATATTTTTACTGGATTTATATTAGATGTACAAATGATTTGCATTTTAGACTTGAAAACATAGTTAGAAATTAAAATAATAACTTTGATTAATTGAATTCAGAAAAATTAAAATACATAGACTTTCAAAAATCTAATAAACTAGATTTACTGTTTTCCAGTGATTTGATTAATTATTATTTACGTATTTACACTTTTATTTGATTTATAAAAATTATAAGAGATTATAAATTACATAAATTTGATTGATTCATCGCTCAAAAAAATATTTTGCAACACAAATATGTTTTCCATATTCGCACAAATGCGTATTCTATAACTTTACAAAAAGTCCTAGAACCTTGGAGTTTTTAGATCTCCATGTCCAGCGCAATTTCCTTGCAGTTTATACCGAGGGGTCCAAAGCGTAAATATTTTCATTCATAAGTGACCTTCGAGCAGGGATTGAGAATTTGTATGCACATTTTGCAAAGTTTGCAATAAAACGTTGGGTATACTCGCTTTTGCGTACTGTACGATACGCTAGGTATGTTTACTAGTATACAGAACAAGCCAGGATGTTTATTTTTATACAAAACAAAATTTATTTATTTATAAATTATGTTTGTGCTACAATGCTTAGCCAGTTTCTATAAGTGTTGTTAAATATGCGAGAAGTCCTCAAAGATCAACGTCTGAAATTTTCAGTCGTCTCTTAAGATCGAATTAAGCTCTGGTTTTCATATATCGTAGCTGGACCAGAGTTAACGTGAAAAGAGAAGTGGCTGCTTTCTTGGTCTTCTCCGTTAATGATGGTCAGCGTCGATTCGCATGATTTCGAGTTCAAATGAACTCTCATGTGTCTGAGTTCTTTGGGTTGCCTGACCGTTAAAGTTTGAACAAGTTGCGATGTGGCAACCTATTCATTAGAATATACGCTAAGTGTTACGTCGTCACATTTTCTGGCTCTCCTTGCCCGACAGCATTATCTTACAGTTTAGGCGAAGGTGTTTTAAGCAGAAATACGTTTGTTCATGACATGAAAGTGACGTTCAAATAGGGATGAAGATTTCGCATGCACATCGCCACAATTTGCGAGAAGGCGTCGAGGATGCTCGGCTTCGTAAAGCGGAGCGCGTGTCACTTTGATAATTTATTAGCGATTCGCTAGCTCGTAGCTTTCTATAATATGGCTCCATTGTCTAGAAAGCAAATAAAAGAAAGTACTCCTTGTTGATGGAGAGAATTTAAAGTTTTTTTTAAATATCACTACGGGTCGTATCCGTATTTGTATTTATAAGCAGATGAGTAAATATGTATGTATATATTTTTGTGGAAAAAATTTAGCTGTACATTGAAATATATTTTCAGCGTTTCTAAATGTATCCGATTGCAATGTGTTCATCGTGGATTGGAGCAAAGTTGCTTTAAAACCAGAATCTGAAGCTGTCCCTTTAGTTCCTGACGTGGGGCGCTTCGCTGCTAGTTTCATAGATTGGTTAACAAATTTTGGCGTTGCACACAATAGCATTCACGTGATCGGTTTGAGTTTGGGAAGTCACGTCGGTGGATTTGTAGGAAGAAGTGTGAAGCAAGGAAGGATACCTTATATCACAGGTAAAATATTTTTTAATAAATCAAATAATAAAGAAACACAATTATTTATTATTCCATTCCAGCATGCGATCCTCCATGGAGGTACTGGGTAAACTCGACTGACAAAATAAATTCAGGGGATGCTACCTATGTTGAAGTAATTCACACAGACACCGAGTATCATGCAATGGCTATACCGACAGGTCATACAGATTTTTATCCAAATGAAGGAAAATTTATGCCAGGATGTGGAGATAATCATTTATGTTCGCACATGAGATCCATAGAATATTACATTGATTCGATAGACCATCATGGCTTTATGGCGAATAAGTGTGTCAATTATGAAGAAATGGCTAATGGAACATGCTCGAATTTAGATAGTTTACATTTGGGAGGTATCAATCCAAAATATAACAAGTATGTAATGTATATTAGTATAATATTATCAAAAACATACGTATAAATGTAAGCATGTATAATTATATTTTTTAATTTAAGGACTGGCATTTACCATTTGGAAACTTACGCTGACAAGCCGTTCTATAAAGGATAAATGTTGTTTTCGAATGTAAAAATGTTGTATACATATTAAAACAATAAAATGTGTTTTATAACTAAATGATTTAAATTTCATGAAAAAAAAAGTAATTCTTTTTTTTAATATCAAACTGATAATTGCCTATGGCATCTCCATAAGTGAGATTAAAATAAAAATATTCCTTATATACATATGTATGTTGTAACATGTAAGATGCAAACCCAATGCGTAACCATGAAGTAAACACAATCAACAACTACTAAATAGGCATTGAAACATTAGACTTATTGCACTATACTCATCCGTGAGATGAGGATAAATCTAGGAAAACAGAACTGTGATACTCCGATTTCCCGGAAACGATATAAATTAAAAAATAATGGATTCGAAAAATGTCTACAAAGGACTCGATCCCAGATATCTCTAGTATTAATCACCTACTTTTAACACTTATATAACGTGGTGGTCGGTCAACGGGGCTAACGGGGCTTCGAAAGACCAGCGAATACATGGACTAAGTAGCTTCCATAAATTATGTTACAGGGTTTTCGTGAAATTTTAAGCCCTCCCCCTCATATATGTCACAAGGTATCACAACATCCCAGATCCTCTCCTCTCTTTCTGTACGTCACGTCACATAACCAAAATTATTTTAGTTTACAAAGGCAATAATATCACAAGTTGTACCATATATAAATTTGTATGGAAGCGTTTAATTTTACCTTTTTTCTGTATGGAGAAGCAAATATAGGTATAATTTAATTTTACCTTTTTTCTGTATGGAGAAGCAAATACAAACTGTCATTCTTTATATTATATTTTAAATCCCTTATAAACTAAATAAAAAAAATTAAGTTATAAAAATATTTTTTTTAGAGTTTGATTATTTTTCTACATATATTGATATGCGTTTTAAAATTTAAATCTATAAAATCAATTGCGTCGTTTGTTCTCAAGCGCGCTAAAACCCGGGATTTCCTTTAAATATAAAATTTGTTTGCGTATGACAACACTTCCGTCATCTGTCAAGCGCGCGCCGGACGCACATTTAGACTGGCATGTGACTAAAACCAAGTGTAGTTGTATGCGTGCGTACGGCTCGGCGTCGGTGCTGCCCCCAAGTGTCGATCGAGTGTACTGTCGTTTTTTTTGTAACGGTCGTTTACGCGTGGGCGTCATTTACAACGCGGGGGTTGCTCAATAAACAGCTACCACGATGGAAAATTTTCCCAAGTCTTTTAACTACGTCGAGGTTGACGCTAAAACTTTTCGATGTAATATAAAGACAAACGAGGAAGCGGAGCACTGGATAAAAGAATACAGTGCGTTATCCAGAACAAGTTGGAATTGTAAAAGTATGATAAAAAACCCCACACGATATATTTCACAGTAAGTACTCTAATTAAACTAATAATATAAATAACAGTTGTTATATAGACAATTATTGTAGCATTAGGAAAGTATGTCATCATTCGCAAGGCTGGAAACTTGACCCTTCGAAAAGAAAGCATGGTAAATCAAAAAATTTGTTTTGCAAAGCTGAACTGGACGTTCTTGTCAAGAAGGTCACTTATAACACAATGAGGCATGATAAATATTTGAAGGTAATTTCAATCTTTTTTTCCTTTTGATATATATTTCATATTTATACATATGTGCATATTTTATATGAATTCTGTTTTACTTTTAAGGACGGATATCAAACAATAATACAATTTATCGGAGACCATAGTCACCCTATAATAAACGCAGAGACGTTATCCTGTTTGCCTCCATCTGAAGAGATCAAAAATAAATTCTATGCTTATTTTGATACGGGATTAAAGGCTGGCGAGGCTTTGAGACATCACGAAGCTCAACTGCTTTTAGAACACGATAATTGTTGCATTGAAATGGCAGATACATCAATTAACCCAAAAATGCATACTATTCTATATTTATGGGAAAAATGGAGAGATAATACTTTGGGTCCACGTAACGACTGTCTCCAGGTAATTTATATTGAAAATGAATATGTTCGCAATGTTTCTATGAATTACTATGTATTTATTAATTACAGATCTTAAAAGAGAATATACCACTACATGAAAAAACTAGTAGCAGCAGCAGCATTAATATTGCTCCATGTGACATATCCATTGTTGATGAGGATTTTCAATTAAACGAAAATAAAGAAATAATTTCAATTGATAATAACTTAAATGTAGACATTAGTGAAAAAGTAGACAATATTTTTTTTTATCTTAAAAAAGATTGTATTGCATACATGGGGGAGCTATTTGATCCTGATTTGGCCAAAAAACTTCAGGACGGTTTTAAAGCTGTGTTTAAAAAAGTAACTACTGATCATAAAAATAGAATTAAACGTAAGTCTGGTGCCAAAATTAAAGTTCAACCAACGGACATTAGTAGGCGAAGGATAGGTATAACTAGGGGCAACTCGGTTGTACCTTCCGGTCGCCCTGCACTTGCAAATAAATTAAAAATAAAACGTTTAAAGCGGTTGCATAATTTAAGTTTTAATATTAAAAATAATAAACCTAATGGAAAGTCACATGGAGCAGCACATTAATGTACGTATGTATGCATTTTTTTCATTTTGTTTTTATATGTCCTGTCATTATCAGTTTTCTTTGCTGATTCTTTCTGATAATTATTGTAGAATCAGCGGATAAAATAAAATAATTTAAAACATCAATTCTTTGATTTGTTTTACACTATCCTTATATTTGATCAATTCATTTGTTCAATCATCTTTACAATCATTAGCGGTAAGTACATGTAGCAAAAAAATAAGGATATGCTACATTTGCCAGAAACTGAACTATAAATATGGATTACAATGTAAATATTGAAAAAAATATTTGTAAGGAACATTCTTAAAATTCATTGAATAAATTTATAACGAATGAATTGTTCATATATGTACACCATAAACCAGAGCTGTGGAGTCGGAGTCGTGACATTTTAAATGGAGTCTGGAATACATTATGTGGGGCAATTTTTCAGAAGCGGTGTTATTAAAGATGCTTACTTATAACAATGCTTAGGTGCTTAAAATAAAAAATTAAATAACCTTTTTTACTGTGTTGATTCAAAATATTTATATAGGTCGAAAAAGAACCGAGGGACTAAAAAATATAGTCGATTTGAGAGCCAGATGAATGTTGATGAAAACATGAACTTGTACTTGATAAGTTACGGAGGTAATAGAATATTTTTATAGTAGATGGTACTTCTTACACAAAAGAGAAAAGTTGACTTAAAATAAATTAAACAGAGTTCCCACTATGAATGATATGACGTAAATATTGATAATAAACAACAATGTTTTTTGGGTTCTTATTCATCTCTGAATTATATTTAACATTCCATTAGTGGTGCTGGATCTGAGATCCACGCTCGCATTTTGTTACAGTCACGCCACGAGTTTCTTTTTGGTAGAGTCATAATTGTAAATTTTGACGTTTGTAGTTGCACTCGATCGACACGAAATGATTCGAAATGCTGTAGCATTGGAATTATAGACAATATAAACAAAACTTTAAATTATGAGTGTGCCAGTAAGTATTTGTTTATATGAATAATATATCACGGTTATTTTAACAAAATTAATGTTGACTTTCTAGGATCTAATATTAAAAGACAAACGGCAGTGATTTGGCAATTAAATATATACATGGCAAAGTTCATTCAACATATTACAATGTTAGTAATGAAAAATCTCATATTAGTGTAAACAAAAAGTTACATTTTACCCTCTATATAGTATCGTTTACAGTTGATTTTCGGAAGCAACGAGAGATCTAATAACATTTACGTATGGCAAATAATTAAAATACAACGTAAAACTTATCAGTTTAAGAAGTGATGCCAAGCTACGTGTTCCTCTACGGTAACTTCTGTTAATTTTGTTTTTCAGTTGTCGTTTAAATTTCATTTATGGATTGTATTAGTAGTAATAATGTGTTCAATGTTTAACTCTTGATAAAGGTCTTAATCTTTTCAATTATTTTTCAGAAGCAATGATAGAACAATTTGACGACAGCTTACAATTGGTATATATAAACTAAAAGTGAATCATTTCAGCAAGTGTTATCTTTTTATAAAGAACAAACTACATAGGTTTGATGTAACTGAATATCCCGAATTTGGTTGTTCCAAAAGAGATATGATTGTACAGAAGAAAAATTGCTAAAAAACCATGACGTAGATACATATTTTGCCACATCGGAATTAAAAATAAGCCACTCATAGATATTTTGGCTATCGATTATTCCAGATATGCAATCACATATTTATAATCATTCTTAAATGTCGTTTATTAGATAACATCCAAGAAGCTACACATTTATAAGCTGTCTGTTGTTGGCTGATATATTAGGTTGGGGAATAAGTTCGTAGCGTTTTTATATTATCTGTTGTTTTACAACGATTTTTTTGCTGTTTGATGTGTATAATATTCATTCGATAGAACTCTTTCTGCTTTACAAAACTGCGCTAATCGTCTTTTTGAGTAATTTAATTTTTTATTACTTTTGAGGCTTAGAAATGGAATATCCAGGAGGTAAAAAATCAACATTTTCGACACCTGCTCTTCGTCGCTTTTCATCGGGGCCAAATAGCTGTTGAAGCAGTCATTGGCGAGTCTACAGCACGGAAATGGTTTGCAAAGTTCAAAAATGGCGATTTTGACGTCGACGACATGCCCCGCAGCGGAAGGCCTTCTGAATTAGACGAAGAGCGGCTCAAATGGGAGGTCCTTCAATCCGAACCTTGCACCGACGGATTACCATCTTTTCCGCTCCCTGTCGAACCAAAGAAGAGGACCTTCAAAACTGGCTCAACAACTTCTTTGATACCAGACCGGCCGATTTTTGGCAGAACAGCATCGACAAATTGGTCGAGAGATGGAGGAGGTCGTAAACAGCAACGGCGAATACATAATTGATTAATTTATTTTATTAACTATTGATTTTTGTTTAATTAACACTACGAACTTATTCCTCAACCTGATATATAACGTTACCACTGCAACAGCGCCGATTTGATCGACATTAACTTTCAATCCTCAAACATACTAAGGTTATATACGTACGTACGTACCTGGTTTATTTGCAATTCGTAAAATTTAACGAATATGTGCATTAAATCAGAAGCAATGATAATTTGTATGTATTGTAAAAGGAAAAACTCACTTTTCGCCTCGGAGCCCATCGACGAGAATTCAAAATTTGAAGACTTCAACACAGATTGTTTTATGATTGTTGATCTAGTTTAATCAATGTATTATTATAATCCTTACACACTTTATGTATATATTTCACTTTCATAGTTATAACATACCTAGTTAATTTGCAATCCAATTATTTATATTCAGTCAAATCAAATAACACACATGACAAATAATGAAAATTATTGAAACTGTTGTCCCGTTGATGTCGGCCATCTTGTTTTATATTTGAATCCTTATTTTTCATTGGTCGAAACAACAGAATGCATTACCGGTAGCTCCGAGGTCAATCGAGCTAATTCAATTTTTTCAAAGCCTTATATGGATAAGTGCCAATGTGTGTGTTTTTTCGCGTTTGTTTGTCCACGTTTGAGGGCTCCAGCTGTCATGACATGCCGTCATCAACATTTTAAAGCTTATATCACAGTTGTTTAATATATTTAAATGTTTAAAATTGCTTGAACGGTTTAATAAAACTTTTATCTAACGACATCTCTTGAGGTTTGCTTAAAATCATTTGTAGATATATTAAAATTAAATATTTTTCTAAGAATTATTTGTGTTTCCAATTTTCGTTTTTTATGATTTACACTGAATGTTCGACCCATTTTCTTACTTTTATGAATTGAAAAAAAAAATTGGAACATAAAATGCTGACTATATTTTATTTATTTATTTATCGTCGTAATCTGACAGGTTAACCCAGTGGTTCTTAACCGGTGCACCGCGGTGCACCAGTGCACCGCGAGCTTATTGCAAGTGCACCGCGAGAAAATTGGTAAAAACAAAAATTCCGCAAAATAGTAAAATCTTAATGTTTCAATCAATTTATATTTTATTATGGTCGTGATACCACACAATGGATAAATTTATTACCAAACGAAATTGTGAATCAGACCAAAATATTAATGACACTGGGAGTACAAGTGGAAGAAGAAGTGAAGATGTTACTAGACATCATACGTCTCATACAAAAGAAAATATATCCAGTAAAATAAAAAAAAATAATGGACAGTATTCTGAAGAATATTTACGTTTCAGTTTTACTAGCATCAATGAGGAAGGATATCACATTCCACTATGTGTTGTGTGTGGAGAAAAACTGTCCAATAGCGCGATGTATCCTGACAAGTTAAATCGCCACTTCACTACGAAGCACGCCGATTTTGCATCAAAAAATAAAGATTACTTCAAAAGATTGTTAAGCATGCAAAATAAACAAGCGAAATATTTTGAAAAAACTGTTAAAATTTCCGATAAAGCACAACTGGCGTCATACAAGATTGCTGTACAATTAAAACCACATACTATAGCAGAGTCTCTAATTTTACCTGCATATTGTGAAATAGGAAAAATGATGTTTGGTGATAAAGCAAAAAGGAAATTATGAAAATTCCTCTTTCAAACGATACAATAAAAAAAAATTAAATATGTCGGATGATATTGAGAAAACAGTTAACGATTAACTTTCCAAGCGATATTTTGTTTTACAAGTCGACGAATCTACTGACATTAGCGGTAATGCACAAATACTAGGATTCGTTCGTTTCATAAATGAAAACAAAATAGTGAATCAATATCTATGCTGCAAAGAACTTACCGAGCATACGACAGGACAAGATGTTTTTGATCTTATTTATTCATATTTAGGACAATTTAAAATATCATGGGAGTTATGTGTAGGAATTTGTATGGATGGTGCTCCTTCAATGGTAGGCTCATTTAAAGGATTTGTAACACTTGCAAAGACAAGAAAACCTAATATTATATTTACGCACTGTTTTTTACATAGAGAATCTTTAGTTTCGAAAACTTTACCAGCAACACTAAAACCTGTACTAAATCAAGTTGTAAATATAGTGAATTTCATAAAATCAAGACTTTTAAAAACACGCATGTTTAAAAAACTTTGCATTTCTATGGAAGCTATGTACGAGTGTTTGCTTTTTCACACTGAATTGAGGTGGTTATCTAAGGGTAAAGTTTTATGCCGATTCATAGAACTTAAGAATGAATTGTTAATCTTTTTTCGAAATGAAGGTATGGATGATTTTGTAAAATGTCTTCAGAATAACGATTGGTATGCTAAAGTGGCATATTTAGCAGATATTTTTAATTACTTAAATAACGTTAACACAAGCATCCAAGGAAAAAACGAAAAATTCATGACATCCATTGACAAATTGACAGGATTTCGGAAAAAAATAACTCTTTCGAAAAATCGAATAATAGAAAAAAAAAAAAATATGTTTCCTTCACTTAACGAAAACATTCCCAAGGGAGTTTTTCCGCAATAATAAAACATTTAACTTTTTTGAAAGAAAAAATTGCACATTATTTTCCATTCTTAAGTATAGAAAATTATGACCGGATACGAAAACATCAAATTAGTCTCATTGTCGACTGATCGTACTCTAAAAATTAAATTTTCCGAAATAACTATGAAGAATTTTTGGATTACTGTCCAAGAGGAATATTCACTTCTTTACATGAAGGCACTGAAAATTTTGTTACAGTTTTCAACATCATATTTGTGTGAGCTTGGTTTCTCAACAACAACTAATATGAAAACTAAAAAACGAGAAAGACAGAAAAAAATGTAAACGAAGAATTCAGGGTCCTTACATAAAATATTCGACGTAATATTTCTGATATCTGCAAAAGCCAACAAGCTCAGGTATCACATTCATTAATTTTTGATTGATCATATAAATTCCATTATGTAAAGCAGGAACGTCATTTTGGGTAAACAAAGGGGGGAAAATGCACCACTTAGATTTGCCACCCAAAGAGCACCTTTAAATATTATTACAAATATTTTTAATAAAACACGTAATTAAAAATTGGTTCTAGGGCAAAATTAACTACCTAAATTTATTTTCAATACTTAACTTTTTTATATAATTTAATTTAAAAAAATATGTTAAAAAATTGTATGTAATTTTGTATGTAACTATTATTTTTTAAATTTTGTCCACATATTTTTTTCGACCTCTTAATTCTGGTGCACCGCCACTTTTTCCCATGATCAAAAGTGCACCGTGACTTTGAAAAGGTTAAGAACCACTGGGTTAACCTAATGCATCACGATAGCTAAAAGTATAAAATATATTAAAATTTGAAGATACTTACAAATATATATGTATACACGCACATCCATATATATACATATATAAGTAAAAACAAGATAAAAGAACAGACACAAAGCACCATAACAGGTGTGCATTTTCTCATACGAATTGAACCAAATCCCCATATGTGCACGAAAAAATGATAATATCTCGATGCATAGTATTGAGCAGACGGATGACATTTGCTAAAGAAGAATTGGCAAATACCCCAGTCCTATACTTCACAGTCAAGAACAGTGGACGCGACCGAGATTTATAACCATCTTCCGGAGCCCACATTTGAAGCTGCTCGAGCACCAAAGGGTTGTCTACTACGCCTTTGAGCAATTTCCAAAAGTCTCTAATTTTATAAGCACTTCTGCGAGTTACCAACGAAACGTATCCTAACGCTTCCTAAATGAAAGCACTGTGAAACAAATACGGATATTATGATATTGATATACGAATTTATGCTGTACTTTTTCTAGCCTTAATTCATTACATAGACTCATTACGCTTGGAATCCATATAATATAGCCAGCTTCTAGTATGGTGCGGATTACAGCATCATAAAGAGTGCGCAATACTAAAGTACTCCTAAAGTAGAGCGATTTTTTAAGATAAAACCTAAAATGAAGTGACAAGATAAGTTAATGTAAAAAACTCATTTCTTAATTCATTAAAAACAGTTAATCATTTCACTGCGGATGACTTCTATAGAAGTCATCAAGAAAATCGCCAGTACTCATTGGACACCTAAAGGTGCCATAAATCTTTGAGACTAATAAAATGGTTATTTAGTATAATTTAAGGTTGTAAATCACTTAAATTTATTGAACCATATTATTTTTAAAAAAATATAGCATAAATAGGTGCCCCCCACATATTAACAAATTTCAAAATTCAGCAGTGAAAGAGTTATTAGTGATTTTTATTTAACTCCTAAATAATATGTATTAAAAAAAAGATGTTCCATATTACCGCAGTAGTGAAGTTAAATTTATGTATTGTAATTAAATACATTATAAGTCAATAAATAAATACTTTAATTGTTTTTTCTTTTATTATATTTAATGTACGGTTATTTATTTTGGTTAGTTTTGCGATAAAAAGATTAGTTTAATAAAACTCCTCTTGAATATATATATGTATTACATGTTAAATATAAATTCACCTATATTAAAAATTTACATTTTCGTTATTAAATTTAAACACAAATTCTATATTATGTAATAAGTAATAAATAATGTAAATTTATTATGTATTGCCATCTAAAAGGTTAAAACATTCGGCGTCGTTGCGCACAACTGGCAGCACTGAGAAAGTTTCTGCCGGGTGACAGAGCGATTTTGCCCCAACAACTCAACTAAAATGGTAATGCTTATAACATATCATTCCTATATGTATTTCCAATAGAAAATAATTTCCTTTTCAATGAGATAAAATAATATAATATATAAATGACTCGCCTACTAAATATAACCTCAAAAATGCAGTTCTCATAATGACATGTATTTTTTACAAAACTGATATAATATAACTGAATAAATTAAATAGTTGCTTATAATGTTAGTAATATATACATATTTGTAATACATGATCTAAAATTATAGTTGGTATAAGTTGCACATATATTTACTAATGCGATTGTGCAAAATATTCCAGTTTCGCAATCAGTACGATAACGACGTGACAGTATGGAGTCCTCACGGGCGCTTGCATCAAGTAGAATATGCCATGGAAGCCGTAAAACTGGGTTCGGCTACTGTCGGACTGAAATCTAAGGAGTTTGCTGTTTTGATCGCTTTGAAACGCGCTGCTAGCGAATTATCAGCTCATCAAGACAAGCTAATCATCATCGACAATCATATCGGCATTTCGATTGCTGGATTAACGGCTGATGCCAGAATGTTGAGGTATAAAATTGATTTATATATAGATGGATCTAACTGTGAATTTGATTATCTATGTTTTTTGTTCATTGCAGTCGCTTCATGCGTATGGAATGTCTGAATCACCAGTATCTCTATGATGCTCGTCTTCCAGTAGGACGTCTCATCAGCTCCGTTGGTAACAAATTGCAGATTTGCACTCAGCGATACGATAAACGTCCACTTGGCGTCGGTCTCTTAGTCGCAGGATTTGATGTTAGTTGATCTTAAGACAAATCATATATGTATATCATTGGCTTGGAGAAGGTTTTCAAAAAATAATTATTTTAAAATATGCATAATTTTAGACTATGATAACTAGAAATTGCAATTATACTGGTATTATCAAGATAAAGACAGTCAATACTGGTATTGATATTATTAATTTGATTTGAGACTTGATTAGCGTAACCAAAGCATCCGAATACCCCGGCAACTTCTACGGCGCTACAACCGGTGGTCGGTTTTGACCTTGTCCGTTAAAATCCTCCATCCTTTCTGATCCCTTGCTCTTCCAACTTATTATCCCCAGCATCTTGCAGTCTTCATACGTTTCTTATTTAAATATTATTATTGAGACTTACTTATTATTGATATTTAACGCCCATGTTTAAGGAAGCATATTTCGTGGACTATATATTTGAATGGAGATAAAATGTACAAATAGAAAGAATTTTGTGTATGCAAAATATCTGCTTTTGTTTTCACTTCGCCAGCCATCCCTATTATAAAAAGGGGCCGGCAGGTCATTTCTGTTACATAACAGAGTTACTAGGAACTGCTATGTACCCTTAGACATGTCTGAGATAAAGTAAATGTATTCCTTTTATGTTGATACGTCATGCATGTCTTTAAAAAATATCGAACAGTTAGATTCTCATTTAAAAATTTGCACGGAAATATCGGCCGGTGGGCTATTTCGCATATGTAATGGTGGGCTGATATTTCGGCCCTTTGGGACTAAAAGGGAAAATATTCTACTTTGAAATCCTACCCCAATAAAATTACTTCGGGTAATCCTCTACAATCATTTTATTATTCGCTTCTGCTTCGAGCAATATGGGCATCGTCGTTTTTGTAGTTCTAAGCTATGTAGATATCATTTTCAACAAATAAGAAATATTTTCACCACCAGTTATTTTATATCAGAACCAGAATAATCATTTCACTTAAATTTGTTCACCAATTGCATTTAGATCTGCTAGATGAATATCACATTGATCTTTTTTGGGATAAAATCATAATAAAACCTAGAAGGAGCTATAGTTCCATATCAACAGCCAAAGTATAACTATTATGTGACAATTTTGCTTGAAATATCTGACAGCACATAAAAATAACTATTTTTGAGTTATGGCAGTCTTCTTCCAAGCGATGATATATTCAATCTTACTATCATTACCATGTTAATCATTATTACCCTAATTTCAGGATAAGGGACCTCATATTTATCAAACTTGTCCATCGGCCAACTATTTTGATTGTCTCGCTATGGCGATCGGTGCTCGATCTCAATCGGCTCGTACATATCTCGAACGTCATCTTACAGAGTTACCCGAGTGCCCTCTGAATCAATTAGTTGCTCATGGTCTACGTGCCTTACGCGATACCATGCCCAACGATCTCGATCTTAACGTTAAGGTATTCATAATTATAATCAAATAAAATTATATTTTAAATCGATTTGTTACTATATTGTCTTAAATGTTATTTTTAGAATGTTTCGATTGGAATCGTCGGCAAAGGTTTGAAATTTAAAATTGTGCCGGAGAATGAGATCTCGCAGTATTTAGACTTAATTGATGGTGAGGAGCGTCGCGGTGGAACTACCGAAGCGGATGATGATAGACTACCCAGAGATACGTCGCTGGTGAGAGATGACTCAAAAAAGGACCCGGACGACGACGAAGACAAGCCGGACGAAAAACGGGGACCAATGCCAGCGGTATAATTTTGTTAATTTTTCAACATTTATGCTAGAATTTGTTCAAAAAATGTATATATTAGTAGTGTTGCATTCATATAATCTGTAGAAACGCCGCTTAATCTAATAAGATTAAATGGCGAAAAAATGGTAGATCAATGCTGAAAAACAACGGCGAATACAACTGTATGGTCACCACAGAACAAAGAATATAAAAGAAATGCATAGAAATATAAAATGCATAAAAAAGCGACGAGGTGCAAATAGTAAAATATATGGTTAACATAAGACTATCATTGAGTCACTCTAACTAACATTAAAAATATACCATTCAATTTCAGTGCAATCACTTTTTAATGAATATAAAATTATTATCTATATATTTAAAAACGTTATTAAAATATATTTTGCAGCTTTAAACATGAATAAAATTGGCGTTTTTAGATCACCGATGCATTGACATATTGTCGAAAATAATTATATATTTAGTGAATACAATTAATGTCTATGTGTAATAATATATATTTGCACAGTCGATATAAATAAAATTATGCATAGTTACTCTTTAAGAACTTGCTCAAAACATAGAAATCCTCCCACCCCCTTCCCTCAATATAAATGTGTATTATACTGAATGCCATCCATTCTGAAATTTGCCCAGTTGTATTCTAAACCCAGATGAAAATATAGTCTAAAAATATCTCCTTCACATTTGAACATATCTTTTAAAATTCATACAAAGAAAATAAAGTATGGTTGTCTACTCTCTTTAAAGAATCGCCGTTCAAATAATGCGTCTTAAACTTATAAGAAGCACTAGTAATAAATATTTTTTTCGTGATATTATTTACACTTGTACTTAAACGATTATTAACAGTCGCTTCCTATTTGCTTTTACTAATGGTTGTCAATGTTTTCTATTTGTATAGAATTTTTTTGCTGCAGTGATATTTTATTTCAAAATTTCACATATCACCACTGAAATACATATGCTCAATATTTTCAGCAGTTTTCTTTGTTTATTTATTTTATTATTTTTAATTACAAATCTGACCATCATGACTCTCCCCAATGTGTCGTTATATAATTGAATATGATTATCTACATAAGTATTGGTATAATTTATATTTGAATGTAGTGAAAGTTATTAATTCTCAGAAAATATTTTATTATTATTTTTTATTTTAAAACGTTTATATACTATTGAGTGTAGGTGTTTCGTCATTCAGCAATAAAATAGTGTATAGTTGTATTATGTTAATTTTAACTAATATAAAGCATCCTGGATCGAGAATAGTTTTCATTTAATACTTATCTTGTAATATCTTAATTTCAGGTGGCTATGGATACGGATTAGATGAAGATAGATTAAATCCTCCCACAAACGAAGTCATCCCTGAAGAGAACCTATCTGGTGGAATTATGAACTTCAATTACAAGTGCTTTCAAACTACTTTTGATCATATTCCGTCGATACTTCCACGCATCTTTTCTACATTTTATAAAGACGATCGTGGCCGGCAACGTTAATTGATTACAAGACTTTGCATACAAGTTATCCTATAGATAATTTTACTTACAAAGTTCAGTTTTAAAATTTATGTTGCCGGCCACGATACTATAATATAAATATGTTATTTGAAGTTTGTAAGCATATTTCAAGTGCTGTATTATCAAAAAATAATAAATAAATGTTTATTTTCAACTTTGTAAAAATATATTTCATTTCTAACAATTTACATAATATATCAATCGTACAAAATATATATTTCCGTATAAAATATATTTATATAACATATGTTACATATAAATCGTTGCAATTCTAATAAGTCTTATATTTTAATTACACATATTTACAAAATTATGAAACAATATATAAATATATTTATTGTACTTTCTTTAAATATTAACTTCATCAAGATTATTCATAAATTCGTCAATCTGTAAATTAGACTCATTTTTTATGTAAAATAATATAAAAAATTCGATGTAATTAAGTAACTAAAAATGCATTATGCATCTCATATATATGGTAACCATAAGTGCATAAATTAGCTGGCTGAGAGCATGTCGTCTTTGATAGATAAATAATTAAACTTAAATCATACAATATAGTAAATATGTATAATCCTTGGTAAATAATTATGTTCTATAAATCGTTACCTACTATATAATTTATTGCAATTCACTTTTGGCATCCTCGTTGACAACTATAATAATTCAATAGTCAATAAATATCTTAAAATTATTTAACGTATTCATGTACAGGTAATTATTCTTAACAAAGATACAAGATATCATATTAATAAAATATAAATGTTTAAAGTAGCACCGTATAAATATAAATCAGAATAATTCGTTGTATAGTAAGATCATACGAGAGTATCCAACGGATAATTGGATATGTTGAAATTGTAATTGACATCTAAAAATTGGGATTTATTATTGTATTCCTGCGGTACATAATTTCTAGCAGGTGATGATGTTTCGTAACTAACAAAAGCCTCGTTTTCCGATGCGACCATTTGTCCTAATTGAAGTTCAAGTGTCTGAGTTTCCAATTCTTCTTGCTCCAACTCTCTGTACAATTCGTTCAAGAACTGCTTGCGCTTCTCTAATCCGTCTGAAGTTTTTTCCATCTCGATAGCAGTACTTTCGATCTCTTTAGAGCTATTGTCCATCTCTTCTCGTATACTACCCAACATTGTCAAGATCTGCTCTTCATTTTCAATCACGCTTATATGATCTTCACTTAGATACCTTCTCAGCTTAGCGCCTAATCTCACCATCAGCTCTTCTTCCCTCTGCAATCGTTTATTTATTATCGCTAACTTCTCCAATAAGTCTATCTGCTGCTGCAGTCTACTCAGTTCGTCGGCTGAATTTTCTGAATTATCGTCTAACTTGATTGGCACTAATCGATTAGAGTTGATCTGGCATATATCGGCCAACTCTTTAGTCAAATAATGTTCTCTTAAAAGATGTCTGCCTCTCGATCTCCGCTTCGGTGGCCTTTGAGGACTTCCGCTGACGCCGACTCCGCTATCACTATTACCAGCCGGACTATCGGTAGCTTCACTGCTTCGTGCATGATTCTCCTGCACTTCACTACTTGATTGCTGAACTATTTTGGTATCTTCCTTAACTTCATCGTCAGGTTTTTTATTACTTTCTTGATATTTCGCTATATCGCGCAAGTAGCTTTCTAGTAAATAGTTCGGGCCATGTTTTGCCATGCGTGTTTTGTGCGCCTTCTCTTCCAGATGACTTATTTGTCTATCTTGCTCCCTAGAAGACAAAATTTATTATAACATAATAATATTTAATTAGGCATTTTGAAATATGGATAATATAATACGTACTTAAGTTTATGTGCTTGATGATGGAGAGTATCGCCCTGAGCTCGAAGAAGACCCGGTAAGAGACGAGAGTTACGTGACTTACGACGGCGAGCTGATACTGGTGATCTTGAAGGTGGACTGCCACATCCGGAATCGCCTGAACTTTCGACATACCGCAAACTGAATCTGATCTGTAAATAGTAATAAAAATATATTATTATAAAATCCTTGTGTTGTACCGTTGTACTAATTAAAAAATTGAGTAATAAATAGTCTTATACGTTTAATAATTATTACTCATTTAAAATTACATTGTCTTATAATACATAAATCAGTTGTGCAGTATCTCAAATTGAATCATTTTAAGCCATACAAGTTGTACAATAATGAATATCAAGTTAATTTCTTGTAAGGATTGTCTCGGTCAATTTGGCATAACTCCACTTTACAAATCAAAATTGTGCGAATTCTGGAGTTGGTTTTGCATATCTTTGTAAAATTCGTATACCTAATAGAGCCGGCCTTGCTAAAACTCCATCATCAATTTTGTGGGGCCCTTGGAAACTTTTGTTTAAAAGAAACAAGGGCCAGAACAACTTGAATGTGTCGTTTCTATGAATCATTTCTTAACGTTTGTCTTCGTCGCAATAAATCAAGAAAATACATAAAAACTATGGCCTATTAAGATGCACATGTTCGATCCTGTGTTTTCTTTGAGATTGTGACAATCCGTGTCTCGGAAATAATAGGTGCTTTAAATTTCAACGTACACTTACGTTGATTGTTAGCAGTGATTCGAAAACTTTTTACGTCGAGCCCCTTTTTAAAGTTAGCAATATTTTTTACTGATGAAAAAATTTATTAAGATTCAATAATGTAAAGATTCTTTAGTCGCTGTACAATCTATAGATCTAAAATGTACTACTTTGATAATGGAAATTACAAATGTTTGGAGTTTGAGTAGTCCAGTCTTTGCATGATGTACAGTAGAACCTCGCTTAATTAAGGTGACTAGATATTGAAAATATCAAAGGAGTACACTAAAAATAATTAGGCCATCTTGAAAATTTTTGTTCGACGAGGACAAAGAAGGATAAATTGCTATGGTAATTTTAAAAGGTCATTTCGAAAATTATGTTCAAAGGTTATCAAAGGTTATTAAATTGCTTAGGGAGCACAAAGAAGATCTGTGTTGATTTTTTTGTTGAAGTAAGACAAAGAAGGACAAACGCACATGTATTTCTCATTAACTCCGTTAACGCTGCGATTCTTAGTAAGTTCTAATATATCTCAAGTAACTAATTAAAACGCAACGATTATGGGTGGTCCTGATAAATTGCTTATTGTAGCATTTTATAAAAAATAAAATTAATTGGGAGTATTTTAATCCAGTGGTTTTAAATCTTAATGTTAACAATATAAAGATTTTAAATCTAATATGAAATTTAAATTGTATGGTTATTAAAAATCAGAAACCGGAGAGTAGATACAAAAATGATAATATTTGCCTTTAAAGAAAGTTATGTCTATACTTGAATTTAAGTTTGATTTTATTTTAGTCATTGATTCTATAGTCTAGCTTTCGGGGAGGGGAGGGGGGAATTATGAAGTTTTTTTAATGTTAGTACATTAAATGCTTATTAAATATTATGTTTATTAGAAAATTATTTGAGAAAAATATATAAATTGGAGTTTCTATGTTACAATTTTATAAAATTAATTGTTTATATATTCATTTTTTTTTTAATAATAATTCGCTTCTCCCTGTAAACGTCAAAGTACAGTTAATAACTTTATAGGTATGTTGAACTATGGTTGGCCTACTTAATTATGTTAATGATTATTACAATAATAAATTTTCTACAATTTAAATGATTTTTTAATATTTAAGCTTTACTTATAAACGTTGATAGAGATAAACATAATATTCTATACGTTGCTAGGTTTGTAATTATAACAATATTGCTACTCAATTAATAGCATGTTATATTCTAATGGTTTTAATTACCTCAGATTGAGCATCACCCCAAGCATTCCAGATGTCTAAAATAGTGGCGTTTGGAGCCAAGGGTTGCTCCACGCTCCTCCATCGCTCAGTAATGACCCATTCTTCTTCTAATGGTCTACTGCTTCCAGTTTCACCGACACCTATGTACAATTCAATACATTATCGTTTTACTACATTATAAAATATTATACAGTGGATTAACAGTTTTAGGTCCTACCGTGTCTTGGGCTCGGAGGGGTGTGTAGCAGTAGTGCTTTGACCAGATCGGCGCACGTGGTGTCGCTCCTGACTCCGCTGACCCATCGTCGTCTTCCACCGACCCAAACGCAGACTTCCTCGTCACTCCAGGCCTCCTCCTCAGCCTCCATTCTCGATCGAAATCTGAAGAAGAAAAATTAAAGGTGAGTCAATTTAAAATGTTGGGGTCAGTTATTTATATAAGCGAATTTGCTGCCATGCTATGAACCCGTGACTTTTGTGTTACCAGTCTAGACCTTACGGACTTTTGGCGACTTCACGACTTTTAAGAATTAAAATTTATTGATTAATTTAAAATACCATTTCCGAAAATATAATTTTGACTAATAAAATTGTAGTTGAAAATATATCGTTAAATAATTAAACTTGACTCGCACTTCCGAATTGTATTGAATTATATTTTAAGTAACTTGAATATTTAAATTTTATCACCCATATCCCTTTGCTCTTACTTTATGTTTTTTAGTTATTCTGGCGCTAATAAACTCAAAATGGAAATGTGCATTAAGCGCCTATAAGAGCAATTTTATTACCATTTTTAAATATCATTCGCGCACTGTTTTATGACGGTGATAAAATTTAAAGTCATCGAGTCAGTTTAAGTTTACGGATCATCACCAAAAATTATTATGGTAATGTAATTGTATTCTTACGATTTTTTTTCTATATTTATATATAATAATATTATTAAAATCTCAGCTAGATACAAAACCATATCTGATTGTCGTCGTAAAGTCGATTCGTCACACAACGTTAGAAAATTTATTACCGCCGCGAAGGTCAAAATCGTAGTTTCGTTTGCCAGAATAAAAAACGCAAAGAGATGAAGCCATTTTGGATGGTTTAATAACAATGTGCTTTGAAATGAGGTGTTATTACATCGTAATTATATGCTAACCTATGTTTATAGTTATTTGAACGTAAATCGTTTTTTTATTACACATTAAATGGGGAATTAGTACTACATTAAAATATGTGTATAATCCATCATAATTTCGCATAAATTAATCAATTTTCACATACTGGTAAAATTTAATATATTTTTGAAGGTTGACACACGGTAGCTCGTACAATAGAGAAGTGATTGCGTGACCAGCTTGTCGGCATTGCGGTACATTTATCGATCCATAGGCCGAAACAAACATATATACATATTTATACAGCAATGTGCTTTAGAATGCCAATTTATTTCATTTGTACTAATCTCAACTCATAAATATTTAAGTTATAAAAAATCAATAGGATTAGCAAACACTTAACGCGAAATGCTTCAATTGGTACGTTTTAGATATCAACGCACAGGCGTACAGTAAACCCAGCATCATTTTTAAGTATCATACATACACAATGTCTGATAATATATATTAATAGTTGACCAGACGTTTTTAAATATAGCAAAAGTATTATTAATTTAACTAAAAATGTATGTATATCCTCTAAAAATCGAATCATCAACATTTATTAGCTCTTTAAAGAGAAACACCACTAAATAACGCAGCTTTTTTACATTAACGAAACAATAAACTTTTACTGACAAAACTTCTAACTGCTTAGCGAAATTAAATAGTTGTCATTTAAGGATGTTTCTTTGAGGAGTTTTGCTGCATGTATTAATTTACGATTTTATTTTCTGCACGTAAAAATTGTATTTATAAATGAAAACCTGAGTTAAAATTTTTTTAAGAAAATAATCGCAAAAATTTTCTTCCGTCATCAATAACTTGGACTACTTATAGTTATTGCTAAAATGATATAAATACATTATGTGAGTAGTTATCTTGTCAGATAACTTAAATTTTGATTATTAAGTTTAGCAACCATATAATATAAACGTATCTGTGTGACTAACTTGATTTACAATAATTTAGTCTTGAAAGCTTAGCGGTAAAAATTAAGATAAAAAAATCTGATTACCTTAGTATAAACTATAATATAAAAATCTGAGCTATTTGCTTTGATATATCTATGCTAATCTCATATAAAATATATTCATTTTATCAAACCAGAACCGGTATAAATTGTTTATGATGGATTCATAAATACCATTGTCTGGGATCTCCCAGACGATGCCCACAAATTAAGCCAAAAGTGTAATGTTTCATTGTGTTATATCTTTATTATATTTTTTGTAGCTTCACATTTGTGGTTATTGCACATGTGCGTTGAAAACTTCTCGGTAATGATCGTGATCTCCTGGAGAGTTGAAATGAATTGTCGCGAGGCTCGTGATAAATGGTTAAAATTTTAACATTAAGGCGATATAATGTTAATAAATCTCGGCTGATCTTTGCGGGCGATGTGATAATTGCGCATAAGAGAATGAGATATGGATATAATATTAACATTTTTCATCGCAGTATCCATACAATGTTGCACGGAGCAAAGTAATTTTTAAATGAGACCGATTTATCCCTCATTTTGTATGTACAAAGTATGTACATCGCAATTTATTAATAATAATTATATTTTGTATAAAATATTAATTCAGAAATGTCGCAACGCTTGTTGATTTTTATATTTATTTGTATTATAGAAAGGGTTAACTTGTACCTATTATTATTTATTCAAGAAATTATATTACGATGTAAAAATATATATATAATTATATTTTTGTCATTAGGCCTGGAATCATTGTTTTCCCAGGGTTCGCTTTTGGCGGCCCTGATAATGAATAACTAAAATTAAATATTAACCAAAAAACTATAATTTTTTGTGTTTAATTTTATGCGTAATATATGTTTGTAATCAATATTTTTTTATATCTGTGTATGTACAATATATTGGGTGCACAGGTAAAATAGGTTTAAAACAAGCACGAAACAGCACATTGCGTCAAAGTCAGCAGATTCAACGTATGGTTTTAAATACTAAAATACTTCAAAATTGGTATTGTTATATTTTAAAAATAGTGTTATTGTTGAAACGAGTGCTTTTAGACATTATATTATTAAAAATAAAGTTGAACCGCTAGTATACACAGATAATCGTATGTATTATTAAAATATACATTGTGAAACTACTGTGTCGTATTTTTTAGAATCACTACTACACATTTTAGTCCAAATATTCGAATACAGAATATATTTGCCTATTTTTTATCTATTCGTTAACATTTGTAGTGTCATATTTTGAATTCTTTGACTTAGAAATAAATATGGTTACTTTAAAAATGCACGGTTTAAATACGCTGGTAGTCAATCTTTTCCCTTGATGTACCCCTCCAGTATCTACAGCCTATTTTGCGAATCTTTTTACTTTTATAATATTTATAAAAGCTGACAAAAAGCAGCTGCATTCAAAATAATGAAAAAGAAAATACTTTTTAATTGACGAAATTCCAGAAATTACTCCTTTTTTCTAGTTAATATTATGCAGCTGTGGACGTTTTCAATGTCTGGTATTGAATTATCAAATTTTCTTATCAATACGAATAATATTTATTTTAAGTATGTCTAAAAAAACACTTTGTTGACAACATTAACAGAAACCATTTTTTGTGTTCTCGGCAGTTGAATTAATTATTATGAAACCTAATTATCTTCAAAATAGTCTTGATACTTCATGAAAAATATATTCATTATACAAACCATATTTTTTGATTCTTCATAACTTCACGAATATATTCGACATTCGAATTGTTAAAAATATAGAATATTTGGAAACTCTAATTACTACTGAATATATACAAAACCTTAATGACATGATTTGCCGTAATAATTCATAAATTTCGTTGTGATTCTCAGGGTAATTAAATTGCATGTAGTAAAATATAAATTAATAATAAAATAAATCGTAATTGAAAATTACAGTCGTAAAGATTACTGTTATTTTTTAATAACACACAAATTTTAACCCGTTAAAAATTAAGCTCTGCTTAAGCGACTTGGAGCTCTTCTTGCATTAACTTAACAACCTTAATAAAAATACACGCGAACGTTCGTTCAACTTTAGTGTGATTCAAAATGATTGGATTGCATTTATAATTTTTGTTGTTAAAATATTGAATGTCATGTATTATATTTTACGAATCACATAAATTTATAAGTGTTTAAATATTTTAATGCAAATTTGGAGCTGAAAATATAACATATGTAATAGTATATACCCAAGAGACATAAGACACGATGTTCGTTAACGTTTGTCAATACGCGGCAAAACGTCGCCAAGTTGACATTATCCTCAGCACGCGATGAGCGTTATTTTATAAGGAAATATCGTGTAACGAAACCGTTAGCATTTTATTCGTTATGCGAAACGTATAGTTTATATGTATACGAAATACGCTGTGAATTATGAACACATCCATTTACAAATATATTATATATTACGAACGAAAGACGCTTGTCTAAAACGAAACTTTTTGATACAGTTAAACTTAAAATTTATTACATATGCATATGATTCAGATGTACACGAACCAATCTATATTATAATCGAATTTTATATTTGATACTAAACTTTTAGTAATATGATTACATAAGCATATTTTATTGAATGGTATTCTCGTATTTATTAAATGTCGTTAAGGAAGCATCAAATAACTACACAAATAATCTATTTATTAAGATTATTTTCTAACAGTACTTGATGTAAATATTTTCATAATAAAAGATTTGACGTAATAAGTAGTTTATTTATAATATAATAAAAATGATTGACCGTTAGAAATGTTTATGCTTTAGCAGTTATATTGCGAATATATATAATAATATTTATTGCATAAAATAAGCAATTTTATAATTCAAGTAAGACATAAATAAACATTTAATGTATGTAAATATATTAATCAACAATATTAAAATAACTATGAATATCTTGATTAACTTTTTTAGTAGATAGATAGCAATACAAGATAGCAAAAATAACTAGTGGCTGGTATGATTTTAAAACAAGCTCTTTTACAAGGTACACCATTATCGTATGTATTTACAGATATTTCAACCACTTTGTGGTACTGGATTTTAAATTCGTTAAGATTACACAGAACTCCGGTTTGTCTATCCTGTTGCACCAGTATATGCGTGCCGTATCGTTTCTTGGCGAACAGGAAACGAATTACGTTCTCGAATACTATTTTGCGATTTGTCCATTGTTACAAACTGGTTGGATACATTGCACAGATAAGCTAGAATCATTTACAGCAACGCCACAAGAAAAAATCAACCTATTGTGTGTGTGAGTTTTTTTAATATTATTTCAAGCCGTGGGTGTCGATTTATGAACCCATTTATCATTTGTCACTCACGCTCTGTTGTGTGCGAATTTCGACACTTATTCTTCAAAGCTGACAAGAGTGACCCAATAAAAGAGGACTTTTAGCTTGAAGCTTTATAGTGCAATAAATTTTATTTGATTTGTGCGTAGCGTTATTTAAAAATGTTATACATAAGATGTATCCAACATAAATTAAGCTACATGGAATCTTATGTTCATATGTACATAGCGATGACATTAAGTGTTAGTCCTTAATTTTCAACTTAACAGAAAGGAATACTATGTAGTTTAATTTAATACATTAGGGCCTCTTTTTCTGCAGTAGATAAATAGCATAAAAAACACAACTTCATGATAAAATCGAGGTAGGTCGTGTATAGTAACATATATTTATTCTAAGCTGTAATAATAGTTTATAATCAATAATATACAATAGATATTTCTGATTTTTAGACTTAGTGGCGTAGCTAGGGTATGTGCCGCCCAGGTCGATCCTTAAAATTGCCGCTACTCTCCCCCATACATTTTTTGCAGGGTCATAAAATCAGCATTTCTTAAAATAATAAATTGGTTATTATTAAGCTCTTGTTATTCGTGGATTTATATATTTGATTTAGTGCATTCAGGGTTAAGAACCACACTAGACGATCACATCGCGAATATGCCGCCCCCAAGAAAGTACCACCCGGGGCGGCCCGACCCCTCCGCCCGCCTCCCCATAGCTACGCCACTGTTTAAACTTGATTTTAATCTAATCTCTCACTACTTACTACATTGTTATATAAAAAATGAAAGATTTGCAATAAAAAATATTACTATGGTTAATTGTTGTAATGCATTGGGTTCAAAGAATTACGATAAAATAAATTAGAATACGTGGTAAGGAAACTTTTTGTTCAAAAATGCAATCATACATTTAATCGGGGTCTCTTAAAAATTATATAAATATAAAAAATATTTTTAATTTTCAGACTAAGCCTATGTATTTAATTTTAAAAATAAAAAGCTCTAACATATTAAATATATTTTTTAAATTTGTTTATGATGTCAGGAAAAGCAAAAAGATTTTTATGTTTATTTAACTGTGAAAGATTTTACTACTTTTAAATTAGAAATCAACAGTTTATGATGAGAAGGACGATTATTAACATTTTAATTTAATCGATTCTTCTGCGGAAATTAATCATAAATCTTAAGATTGGAACCATAACTCTAATGATAGGCTACAGTAATTATTACTATTCTTTATTCATCCTGTCAGGGCTATTTTTCTGTTCTTTTTATCCCCTGAATACAAAATACAGCAATTTCATAAAAAAATCTTTAGTGATATAGAATATTATATATATATATATAATATAAAAGTATTTCTTAAATCTTCAATTACTAATGAACATTTATTTAAGAAATGTAATATATTATACAATACTTGCTAAAATACAATTATTTATATATGACTTACTTTTTATATCATATTTTTTTGTAAAAAGTACTACCAACGTAATATCTGTAAAAATAAGTAGATTCTTGACATCTAATAACATAATATTGTAGATTTTTTTGTAGTAATTTTATATCGAAACTATCACATTTTCCACTATAAAAATTCATAAATATAATTTTAAGGTTACATATAAATAAATCAAATATGTAGTGTATATGTTATAATATATTATTATAAAAAAAAATCTCAAGGAACAAGTATAGAATGTATTATTATTAAAAGCCTGTGTTAATTTATCATTATGATAAAAATCTTGATGGTATTTATAAGTAGATACAAAAGCTTAAATACATATATTATACATTCATTAATTTGTACATAATAGCTGAAAACATATATTATTTTTTATTTCAAAGAATTTTATTTCAACACGCCTTATACAGCTTTATAAACACACATAATTATCGTAGGTACGAAATTATCCTTTCCTTCCCCCATTTTACCCTTTGCTGGAAAGCATTATAAAGGTCAACTCTCCGTCACGGTTCAGTGCACATTTGGTTCACAGAAAGGCCAACCGACAAATTTCACCTGACGCTTAAACATTAAAAATTCAAAGACTCAAATGCGTTTTTGTGTACATGTGATTGTCCCTCGAAAATCCGGCAATTATGGTTATTGTGTGTAGTTTTTTTAAGGCTTGCGATGATTCAGTGCCCGACCGAATTAAGTCTTTCACGTGAGGACTAGCATGTATAATTTAATCCCTTTATGTTACCACAATAAAGTGATCATTTTAAATTCAATAAAAAATAACCCTTCGATGTAGATTTGTTTTCACGATTGATTAGGGTAATAAAAATATTATAATCCGGCTCAGTTTTTTTTAATACTATCTACAATTTTTTTCTGTATATAGATTTGTAGTTTTTAACATCCATTAGGCAGCAGCTATTTATGAATAATAATATTTAAAAGTATACCACACATATAAATCTTTTTTATTTTATGTGACCCAAATGAGTCAAAGGTATCAAATCTGACGTTCGTGATTTTACCGAAATTGAAGTTGAAACATAACGGCAAGTCTAATAGGCATTTTTTTTAGACAGAAATCCATCACAATGTGTTTGTCTTCTATTTTTTATCTTCTTGTCGTTGAACATTTTTTCTTGCAATTTTCTATTTATTTCAACAAATTTAAAAAAATAACCGAAGCATGATAATGCAAAAAGCTATTGTAGAAATGTAATGTGTCATCGAAGCGTGGGTCGATTCTCCGGAAATTCTACTTGTCGACAGATTTTTCAGATTCTAATCCGTAAGCGTGATTAATGGATAACGTGTCCAGGCAATTATTCACCATGTCACTACTGGCAAGATTGTCATTAGCAGCTCAAGAAAATTGACTATCGAAAGTTTGATTTTATAAGATTATTATTTCGTATTCTATTTACGTCTTCATTATATCTCAATACCACATTTGACTAATCGCATCGTTTATCTACAGTGCTTTCGTTTAAAAGGTTGTGTTCTCTGACAATAAGCTATTAAAATAAATTATGCACTCATTCAAGAAGTTTACATTGTTTACCACATAATATAATACACACCGATTAATATAACATATATTTTTTTAGAATTTCAGTTTTAGTAAAACTACAAAATCTACAAAGCAATTTATTTTATGACTTTAATATAGTAGTTTATTTATATATTGCTTATAACATTTCTAGATCACCTCTAAAAATACGTGAAAGAAATTATTATTATTTATATTTAACGACACTATTTTAAATTGTTTAAAATAAATGTGAAAAATTCGTTTAAAATAAGGTAAATTGTGTATTTTTCTCGCAAATTACACTGTAATATTGTATCCTAAGAAAAGTTGTACTAAACACAAATAAATAATGGATAGGGTTGTTGTCCTTCCAGTGGCGTTATTACTATTCATTTTTATTTAACGCCACTGGTTGTTATCCAAATTGTTTTATATTTTGGTTATATTTTTAAGGAACTATTTGATATTTGTCTAAAAAAAATTATACTGAATCTGTTTTTAATGTCTTACCTTGAGCCTGTTAAAACCTAATATTTATTTTGACAATCGATTAAACCCATATTAACATCCTGTTTTCTGTAAGCATCAAGACATGTGATAAAAAAACCTTTACCTGTGAGACGAATGTGTCATAAAGGCTCACGTCAGATCACTGAACCAAGTGGCAACGACTCTCGACTCTTCAAAGGGACCTTCAGTTCCAACAAATAAAATTCCTAAGCAATGATCGAGCTCAACGTAAAGATTTTTCACATGATCGTGGGCGGATCACAATGGCGACATATAGTCTAAAGTCTTCATAACTCCGTTGGCAGATCACGATTTATGCTCAATCAAGTCCTGTTATATCTTCAAATAGGTTATTATTGTATATTGTAGTCGGTGATCCAAATTAGACACTTTGGATGTCATGTATTTGGATATCTGCGCCTTCATGTTTGCAAATGCGGGCTGTAAGATATGAAAGGTGCCTTATTTATGACCATAATCTGTTTTCTATTTTATTTTAGAAATGTTTCCATGTGGGCTGTATGTAGTGTGTATCAAAACGGTGCGCATTATGAATAGCAATTGTTTGAAACGTTCGTGACGATCGGACCTTGGAATTACCCAAAAAAATCATGTTACGATATCGATCCTTGCAAGGAAGTTCTTAGAAGTCGGTGGAAATACTTTTTGTTAATCGATTCGTATTAACAATCTGATGAAAAATTCTACAGTCATTTCCGAAAGTCTTGACACAATTTCGAAATACATTGCAAGCTCTGTTATGCATAATCATATTTTTTCAGTATTTAGTTACTATTGATATTTTTTGCTTGAAGTTTATTTTATTATTAATTTACTTTCAATCAGAATTTTTCGTTTAATTGAATAGGTATTTTTAAGTTAATACTATATTCAGAATATAAATTCACCGTTAGATTCCTTTCGAGTACTTTAGCTATTTCCGCGGTAATTTCAATATAAATGCTTTAGTTGTGTATTTACAAATGTATATAACATATATTTTCCTACAGTTATATGATCTTTTTACGCACTAACATCTCGTCTTGATAAATGAGAGCAATCCCACTGACTAAAGGGTCATGCGATATTCGTGCGTTGTGTATCATATTAAATATTTTTTTCTTCTCAAATGCGTATCAATCTTTTGATTAATCATTGGCACAACTAGATCTAACATTTCGTACGCGTTTTGATCTATAAATCACGCCAGAGACGTTCGTCAATCTAACAAATCAGGTTTTCCCGTTGTTAATATACGAAATTTAAACTTAAAAAAACTTTCTATAAAATATATTCCGCACCGGAAGAGACGTTATGGTTAACAGCTCGAGTGATTCATTCAGTAAACCTAACCAAATAAGTCGATAGGAACGTATGGTTATTCAACTCGTTGTGTAATAGGAAGCATTATTATAGAAATCGCTCGTTGAATGTTAAACAATGCAATCAGATTCACAGTTTTTGATAGATTTGTCTCGATTTTCACTCAACCGCTTATATTATCACTTTCATCGCGAAACGAGCATCGTTTGCGATTTTATCGCTTTCGTAAGCGTTTTATTTTAGTTAATTTATTATAATGAATACTAATTTGTATTTTATAGAGTGAATGAAAAATATTGGAGTATAATTGTCTGCTTATTATAATAGATTTATTTAATAGCATGTTTTTTGATTGAAAAAATATTTAATCTCACGTGAATTTGCATTAAAATTGAGGAAGTACTTTAAAGTTAACCATGCAATTTCTAGTGAGAGGACAACCTTGTATATATTATTATAATTTTTTTCTACATAAGTTATGTACATACATAAAAAGCGGTTCACTCTTTCAATCTAATAACATTTTAAAATATTGTAAAAATAAATAGTAATAGCCTTAAAAGATTTAATATCATATGGCCTTACAAAAAGTGACAATTTCGATATTAAAATTACTACAAAAAAAATCCTGGTACTTTTTACTAAATGATATGTGGTTTTTGCTAGCATGCGTTTTTTTTTATAATAATCGATTTTATATTTTTTACGGCTACGTGTGACACGTAACTATATGCAATTAAGGCTAATTGCCCTAATAATTTTAATTATAGCATAATTTTATTACAATTAATATTTTTTAATTATTATTTAATTCCCGATTTTATTTTGAAGGGTTGCGAAGTCAGTCTCGCTGCTCCTCTAAAATGTATTTATGATCTGATTCTCAAAACATCATCATTTCCTGATCTATGGAAATGCACAAAAGTCACCCCTATTCATAAAAAGGGTGACAAATTATATATAAAGAATTATAGACCAGTCGCAGTGTTTTTAGCTCCTGCTAAATTATTTGAAATAATTATTCATAAATATCTCTATAATCACTTTCGGCAAGTTTTGTTAGACCAACAACACGGGTTTCATTCTGCCCGTTTCACTGTTACTAACCTCCAGTCGTTCACAAAAACGGTGACAACTTTTCTCGATGCGGGAATTCAAGTAGACGTCGTGTATACAGATTTTGAGAAAGCCTTTAACAAAGTTTGTCATATGTTATTATTACAGATAATTTAACTCGGTTATTCTCGAGTTATTTAAGCAATCGTAGACAGTTTGTAGCCTATGGTGGACGATTGTCAAAAGAATATTTTACCCCTTCGGGGGTTCCTCAAGGATCCAATCTGGGACCTCTGCTTTTTGTGTTATTTATTAATGACATAAATACAGCAATTAAAAATTCAAGTTTTCTTCTGTACGCAGATGATTTAAAATTATGTAAATGCATTCGATCTGTTGTGGACTCCTCTATACAAAGTGATTTAGACTCTATGTATAGATGGGCTTTCATTAACCGTCTACCCTTTAGTGTCGGAACGTGCCATACTGTGTCATTTTATCGATCCCGTTCGCCATCAGCTTATTTCTACCATCTCGGTGGTAACATTTTGACTAGATAAACTTCCACTAAAGATCTCGGAATCACTTTCGAGAGCAAATGGAGGTTCTCTCTATACATACACGACGTCTGTGATAAATCTTCCAAGATGCTCGGCTTTGTTATGAGGAATGCCTTTTACTTTGACGATCCGTCAGTTATTCGCATCCTCTATGACACCTTAGTTCGTAGCATTCTTGAATCGGGATCTATAATTTGGAATCCCCGAATAGCCAAATATTCGCTGTTAGTGGAAAAAATTCAAAACAGGTATTCAAGATACCTTTACAAAAGGACATTTGGTTATTATCCGTACTTATATCCCAGCGCCTTTCTTTTAGGAGCGTTGGGATATGATTCGCTGAGTTCTCGCAGAAAGCTGTATGTCGCTAAGCATTTTTTCAAATTACTAAAAGGTGCTGTCGACAATCCAGCTATTCTCGAGGAATTCCAGTTTTGGCTTCCGGAACATTTTCGAGAATCGATCGAAACCTCTTTTGATGGACGTTAGGGCTAGGACATCCGCACTTGCTGACTCACCTATAGCTGTAGCCATCCGGCTCCTTAATACGCTGGCATTACATATTGACTTATTTAATGTTAGCTACGAGGATCTGATCCAGTTTGTATCATTTCATTTTGACATTTTATAATTTTTTGTTATGTTTAAGTATTGTTATATTTATGTATATATACGCTTTTTTATGTTTTATAAATTTAAAATTTATTTTCGACCATCGTGGCACATTGGGGTAACCTGTTAGGCTACGATGGTCTTAATTTAATCTAAAAAATAAAAATAAAATTTAATATTGATTGTGGATCGACACATATTTGTTTAATAAATTATTTTTATGTAGAGCGGATTTTAAAGAGTTTGTTTATATAAAGTACAACAACATTCGAGCAGCTTATACATAATTAGGATCATAGATAGAATAAATCATATTCAATAGTGATATTATCAATTCAATGTAATTTTATTAAAACACGACCGTGTTTAATAAAATTACTTTACTACTGCGAAGCAAAAGATTTATGTTTATTTATTTATTTTTATTAAATCTTAAAAATATAAAATTAATAGAGTTAATCCTATATTATGCTGTAATTACATACGTAGATCTGATTGTATCTAACCTTTTTTCAAACTCAAACTCCATTATATTACACCCAAATAGTCTTATATAAACATTCACCACTCAACCTTGCACAAGGACTAGTCAAACCACTTTTTATGATTGATGCGATTCAATATAAACTGTCACGTACAACGAGAATTTCACGCTCTGCGCCCAAACAACTCGACTCCGTTTATCTACTCAATGTGTATCACTTTCCTATGCTGTTATATGTATTTTCTAACATCTACAACACATGTTTGTAGTCATGTAAAGCCTTAAATCACCCACCAATCAAGCAATTACGGGTTAAACCGTTCGGGTTACATGCGTACACACGCCATTATTTATAGTTTGTGTCCAAAAACTGTAGTTCGTGCCGTGGCTATTGATCTCTGGCACATTGTTTATCACGACTAAAATCTAACACATATTTCATATGGAAAAAAAATCACGTGCATATATTTACCTGCATAGTTGACATTGGTATTCGAACCACATTTGTGAGAAAATAAGCTTTCAATAAAGCGATGTTTATTAAATGAATGGCGTACAAATTTTCCCCTAAATAAAAATAAAATGATGAAAGGAAATGTTATGAGTATATTTTTTTTATAATTATATAAAGTAAGGTCTTGGAAAGTATCTAAAAATATATTTTATTAAATGTATATTTTTTGCTATAATTATTATATTCATAAAAATGTTTACACAATTGTATTGTATATAAAATACAATAGTTATGAATATAAAGAAGGCGTATGTATTTAAAAATAAATGATTAAGTAATATTTTAAATACATTTGCAAAATAAATAATAAAATATTTAATAATAGAAATAGAATATAATACACATATTTATTTAAAGAACATATTAACATTTATATAACGTACACCTATGATAACTTTCTTAAATAATGTTTTGAACATTATTGTTTATATAATATAATACAGAATAAATTTATGATCATAGATAGTCTTACCACTTTTTGTAAAAAGATCTTTTTAATGATACAGCTCTATCAAAAATAATATTTTGCGATATAAATGTTACATTTAAAACAAAAATATTCTAAACATCAATTAAAAATTAAAATATTGTTGAATCAGCTTTGGAAAAATATATAACAATTCGTTAAATGCCACATCCATGTTATATCTGCATATTAATCATTATAAACAAATGTGAATAAGCTTCAAGACAGAATGATTGAAATATATATATACAAGTTATTTATATTTATTGTTTTTAATAAAAGTTTATTTTCACTATTTTTTAACTCCAATTATCCAAGAAATATTTTTTTCTAAATGATATTTAATTCCTATATTAATGATACTGTCAATTATGTAATTGGTATATTGTATAACTATTTTAAATGCACAATAACCACAAACAGTCTTTGACATTCATGTTACATTTCATATTTCTAACCCTAAGGCTTCGCAGTTAACCGACGCAATTACACGATTGCCGTCAATTAAATTATTTTATTTCCATCGTTTATTAGAACGTGTAAAAACACGTTCACCTTATCGATCAATATAAAGCCACATAAAAATGTTATTATTTTATTGCGGTAGGAAAGTTGTGGAAGCCCTTATATTCTATGACGGCACATTTAGCCGACGCCAATTACAAGGCTCTTCTGTGAAATCTGGCGTTCTAGAAAAGCAACAAGGACTTAACAAGCAGGTGATTCAGTCAATTTACATGGGATACAGGTTTTTTACCTGGTGGGTCAGTCTTGCAAAGGCCGCCGAACGACCGATCATTCATAACCAATTATTAACCTGCATTGCCTTTTTTGCACTCATTTTCACCTGTGTGTATTATGCGCTCTTCGAATTTCAGTGAGTAAGAGTGCAGTTGTTGTTGTTGTTCTTCATCGAGGAAAAGTAAAAATGATTACTTTAAGAAAGTTAAATTTGAGGAAAATTAAAAAATTAAATTTTTATCCTCGTTTGTTGGAATATTTACGAATTATTATTTTTACATCATCATTTTTCATTCTCTCTCTATAGTCTATGTATGTATATGTAAACAGCATTTTATTTATAATTCCGGACGGAAACAAAGGAAATATATTTAATTATAATAATAAAAAAAAAAAAATTTGAATTTGCTCCGATTAATTTTTGAGCCGCCGGTAATGCATTCGGTTGTTTCGACCAATGAAAAACAAGCATTTAAATATAAAAGAAGATGGCCGACATCAACGTGACAACAGCTTTAAATAATTGTTATTTATCAATAAAATTTTGCTATGCGACAATAATTTTCATTAATTCGTCATGTGTGTTGTTCGATTTGACTGAATATAAATAATCGGATTGCAAATTAACTAAGTGTGTTATAACCAAGAAAATATATACATAATGTGTTGAGGATTAGAAGAATTCATGAGACAATCTTCGTAATGAAGTCTTTGGCGACGGGCTCCGAGGCCAAAAAGTGAGTTTTTTTTTTTATAATACATAAACATTATCAATGCTTCCGATTTATTGCACATATACGTTAGATTTGACTGAACTAGGTACGTTTTAAACGTGAACATGTAATATATACTTAGTACGTATGAAGATTGAGGTTAATGTATAATTGTTATTTAAACGCATTTTTTTATCTATTGATATTTGGGGATACTATCTTTTACGACGATCGCGTGACAATGATTGTGATGCAGTCGGTTATTTAGCTGCAGAAGCTTGCTTACAGCAACATCAATTAAAACCATTATTGCAGCAAAATAAATTCACCTAGATCGTTCCGTTCCGAGTGACGACTCGCAAAATACATATGTATAGTTTTTTGGATGCTATCTAATAGACGACATTTTACAATGATTAAAATATGTGATTGCATACCTGAAATAATCGATAGCCAAAATATCTAAGAGTGGCTTATTTTTAATTTCGATGTGTCAAAATATGTATGTATACGTCATGTTTTTTAATCAATTTTTGTTCTGTGCCATCATTCCTCTTTAGGATTAGCCAAATTCAAGATATTCAGTTACATCAAACCTATGTAGTATGTTCTTTATAAAAAGATAATACTTGCTGACAGCTGTCGGTACTTTACGATAATGAAGTACCGACAGCTATTATGTATAAAAGATCGTGAAATGTAGATAGATCTTGTAATTTTTTGTTCTGCTTCCCTTAATAGTTTTTTATTTTATTTTATTAAAATTACATATTTTGGCAACAAAGAAAAAAGTAAATGATTTTTTAAAAAACAATCAGTAAGACTTGTTTATTTATAGCAATATAACAAATATTTGTATAATTGGTTATAATTTACTATAATATTTTAAACTCATTAAAAGCCGAGTTTTTCTGTTCTATAAAACAATTATTTTTCTTATGAAAATCGCTAAAAAAAATGTTATTTTATTTTTACTTTTTACTACAAATTTGATAATCATGACTTGGCCATTTACAAACAAAAATTTTGCAATTAAACATTTGAAAAATTATGGCGCATACCTAAAATATATTACTATAATCCCACACATTTATTCCAGCTCCTCGTAGCTATCGCCAAAAATATGGCAAGCTCGTCAGCGTTTTCAAACGTTGACGTCCTGGCCGCGACTGTTAAGAATGAGGGACGCAATCGCGACTCTCTTAGCGGCATTCTTTAGGCATCATTTAGGACTATTTAGCCAAATGTAACTGAGTATTAAATATGCAATAATAATATATAAAACAGATTTTTTGCGTGACACTTATTAGCCATATACATTATTAATCTGTGATTAAATTAAGGTACATTTATTTTCATAACGATTTAATAAGCTAATTAATTCGTAAAATCATGCTCTTAACTTAAATTTATTAATCACTTATTACTTTGTACTATTTATGTTTTTTTTTGCAGTAATATAAAACATTTTAATATCATTTTAATTTTAGGAGTAATTTTAGATATAAAATTAAATTTTAAGTAACATTGTAATTACATAATAAAAAAAATGGCTATAATATCTAGAAGGAAAAATTGTTAAGAATGAATACAAAAAATCTTTAATTGTATTATATTCCCCCACTTTAATTATTGTGCAACAATATTATATTAGCCATATATAATATTGTATATATAAATGATGTTGCAAAAATTAGAAAATATGGCAATGAGAGTAGTTTTAAATAGAAATTCTTACTGTAGAAGTATGATTGAAAGATTGGAATGGTTAGATATTCAAAAAAATTCGATGATAAATGTTTTAGTATTTGATTTATTTTTTATTAAATCTTCTGTTGTAACCTGACAGGGGTAAGCCCAATGAGTTACAACGGGGTAAATCTGTACCAACTTGTAGGTATTCATTATATCCGAATCGGATATAATGAATACCTACAAGTATTATACTAACCAGTCTAGGAATCGGTGACATCCATAATAATAATTATAAATTATTTTGTGTAATATAAGTTAGAATCAATAAATGTCACTACAGCTAGAGCTATTTTTTTTAATAATGACGCAGTTTTTATAAATAAAAAATTGAGTGCCACTACCGGGGCTCGAACTCGCAACCTTGAGTTACTAGTCTGAAACGTTACGGACTACGCTATTTCATCCTATTTATATATAAGTTAGAAAATAATATGTAACGAGAGTATTTTAATAAGTATTTAATAATAAATAAATATGTAGGTTCATAGATATCATACTAGAAATAGGATAATTTTAGGATAGACAGGTATATAAAAAAATTATAATTATTATTTATATTTCCTAGTTTAATTTAAACCGAGTTAAGTAAAAACGCAGTGACTTTATTTTATTGAAAGCATATTAACATAATCAGAAAAATGAATTTGTAATCATCCACTTAATCAGTAATCATACTTTGACTGACTGTAATATTATATACTAAATCGTATTGCATATGTTATATAATAGTATGTCGTGTAGAATTATTTGTAGCCCTATAGTTTCATTTCAAGAACATGCATATTACCTTTGTGCACATGAATATACCTCAAATGCATTTTATTCGAGGAAAATAAATCAGTATATTTAACGATTCGCTACATTTTAAGTAGTTTGACCCCTTCTCAACCCCGATTTGACCAGCTGGTGGGGTCTGGGCGCTTCTCGAAGGAGCAACCTCGGTCGATGAATGGGCGGCGGTGGGATGTGATTGGTCAGTGGCGTGACTAGTTGCCATTACAGACTTCCGCCGGTAGCGGCGATAGCGCCATTACCAACCCCTAACGGAGTTTCACCCACCGCCACCACCACAGCCAGTCGCTGATAAGGGGACGATAACGCTGGCCGAAAATTGCGGCCTCCGCACCCCATGGCACGCGTCATAAAAGTCGCGGTCGACATGCATATTTCATTTTTATAAATTCCTTTTTTCAAATATGATAAAGCATAGAGCACTTTTTGAGTATTAGATGTCGAGTTTAATACACACATAATAGAAAAATTCAAGGCAGTGGTTATTAACATTAACAGTTCTTTCAAATTAGACATAGATGCGGTGCGAGCGAAAGCGAGTATTTATGGTTGTTAGGCGTTTGAATTTGAACTTCATGTAGCATATAGCTAATATTGAAATATCCTTTCTCAGTAAGTTAAGAACTTTTTTTCATTTCTCTCTAGGACGAGTCTTTCAGCTTCTGTAAGAGCTCAACGAACGCAAAGATGTTTTCGGTGATAGCTCGGAAAAAGCTGGTACGATTGATGTGAGCTAGTACACATATTTTTAATATGTACACCGCTACTATTTTCGTAAATATGAGTATGTATATAAGCGCATGTTGTATATTCTACAAATGTTTATATAGTTATATTAGTACTGAGGCATTACACATGATTTCTCTATATTGGTTGAGCTCAGTTTATTGCTTTGAGGCACGCCCGTTTACTGTAATATATCAAAAAATTTTGACCCAGCTTTACAAAATAAAACTGCTTAATATGATTTAAGCTAGAGCAATCCGGTTGTTGTATAAAATACATATATGTATGTAATATATGTAGATAAATATGTTTTATGGAAAATCGTTGTTTCACATTTTCATTTTCTTTTAAATTTGTATTTTTTAATATAATTATATTTTCATTAGTATAAAAATAATTTTAGTAACTGTTTGAGTGAAATCATATGGAGTACATATTCACCGATAGATACATATAATTTTACTGATAGTGAAATTATACGTTGCTCTAGAAAATCTATGAAACTCAATTTGACAGTTGCATAACCTAAACCTAACATATAGCAAATTCAAAAAATAAATATAGTTTTTAAACTTGAATTAAAGTAATTTTTTGGTTAGGTTTTTGTTTTAATAGCAAATGAACATTTTGCATATGTTAAATTGAGTTTTATAGACATTTACGAGCGGAAAATATTTTCACAGTTAAATATACTTTTGTTAGTAAAAATATATATCTACCGGTGAAAATGTATGTAACAGCGGTATAAGTCCGTGATTAATACCTGAAAGACTATTTGAATTTATTCATAATTTTTTTTCGGTGTTGCCTGATATTAATGTATTTACCCAAATATGCGAAAAATCAAATAATATACTATAAAATATTATTTAGTTAAAAAAATTGCTTATTAATAATTATTTTATTTAATCTTTAATTACTTTCATAAGCTGTGCACAATGCTGTGCAAAAAACTGATTAGTATGGGTGTCATTTATTATTACATATTTTTGATCATATAATACAGATTTTTCAGATAAATAGAATTAAGATCATCTGCAATTGAATTAATTCAGCAAAATTTATGAAAACGTTGTGTATACATAACTTTATCGAATTTATTTGGAACGATTTTGATTAACATAAAGGTCCGTGTTGGCGTTAATTTTTGTACGGATTTGAATTTAAATTAAATAACTAGCAATAAATTAACCGCGATCAAATTATCGAACTGATAAAATAAAATATTTACATCTTGAAACGACAAATGCAAAAACATAACATGAACTTCTCAAATTGTGACGCACACCTGTTTTTGAGGTAAGCGTTAAGCGATAATAATGGGTAGACCTTTCCAACATATTGTTTCTTTTAATGAACAATTTCTGTAAATTTCGGTCATAGTAGATACGGCCGAAACACAAATGTTTTGTTGCCACAAAAGGCGTAAAGGTATTTTGTTGTTGAGAAGAAGCGTCTCATTGTCTCGCATTTCGAAATAAAACAAAGGCGTATAAAAACCATGGATTTTGGAGCGACACTAGTCACTTAAGAATATTGAAAAAAAACAACTACTTTTGTTGCTCAAGTATACAAAAGTTTTTGTTAAAATTTTATTTGAAATAGTATAAACGAATATTTGATCCATTATTCGAATATTCCTATAGTTGAAAATCGAGTGAATAATTGGAAAAATCTAATATTTTATTAAGAATCCTATGAAATCCAGTGATTTTTTAAATTTATATTGTGTCTGTAAGATTAAAATTAGTGATAATTACATAATTATTTTGATCTATCATAAAAAATATGATTTTATAGATTTTCCGTATCTTACGGAGGAATATAGTGATGAATATTAAAAATAATATTTTTTTATTTTAGGCTGTGATAATAGTTTATAATTATTATAATAGATATTACTGATTAACTGACTTTAATTTCAGTCTGGCATCTCACTACGTACTAAGTTGTTATTGATTGTTGTAACCCCACTGTAACGCATTGGGCTTACGCCTGTTATGTTGTAATAGAAGATTTACAATAAATAAATATGAAAGTGCATTGCCATCTAGTTATTATGAAGCATTGGGTTACCTGTCAGATTTTAAATAAATAAATAATGGTAAATTCTAATTGAATTACTATATGAATACAATGTATGAACGATATTGGTGAGAGATAGCAGCGGTCATGAGAAAGATAGATAGTTTTTAGTAAAAAGTACTATAAAGAAAACATAAAATAATATCTTGAATTATATTTTATTACAATTTGCATGCCTGCGTGCTTATAATTAAATTGATTTTTATTAGTAGAAGTTTTATCTGATTAAAATTAATATTTTATTATGTTTTTAAATTACTGATCGATTAGCTATTTTTAACGACAATGGTTGATGCGCACGTGCGTGGTGATAGGAACATATCGCATGCCCTTAATATATGTAGATAGTTAGAGTTGCATAAATTATTATACATTAATATAGTCTCTTTTTCCCAGTGCCTAGCACGCTACTGATTTTTCGTTTATACGTCGTCGTCATTAATAGTGTATTTTATATATTATTTATTAAAAAAATATTTAAATTAAGTACACTACCGTTAAGATAAAATCAAGCATCTAGAATCAAAAATCCTCATATGGTGACGCACCCCAAAAAGAAGAAACATCTAAACTAACGATTTACACTATTTAACAATTTAATTCTCTGCAGAGCGTGTAATTATATATGAGCCTTTTCGCATTCGTGCTCTCTTGTGTAGGAGATGAGGTCGTGTTGGGTCCCTTTTTTGTACGTATTTCGACATGTACATAGTGGGGTGAATCGGTCTGACCTCTGGGGTCCGCAATTACCTCTTGCCCTACTCACGAAGCGACTCTGATCTTCAATGATCGTTCCTTTGCTCGAAAATTCGGGCATCAACTTCCCTATTATCATCACGCAATGTGCCGATGAACAACAATGAACATTCAACAATAACGGACGTATAATACATACATACAGTCGAAATCATTAGCCTTTTTTAGTATTATCTACAATGTTTAAATACTTTATAGTACAAATATAAGATACCAAGCTCAATTTGAATAGAATCGGCTTATAATTATTTATATGTGGATAATTGATTATCATATATTTAAAAATAAAAACAAAGTTCACGTTGAATTTAACCCCTTAACCTTTCAATGACTTATATTACTGATCTATCATGTCATTAGTTTTATCACCGTGCATAATTAAATTAAAAATATTTTTTGCCGTACAGTCAATGTTTTGACGTGTCTATGGCATGATATGTTTTTATCGTACATCCAACAGCGTGTTTAATTTTCCAACTCAAATATTGACCCGATGTTGTTGGCTCTTGAAGTTGGCAGCGTTGATTCTACCGAACGATTTTGTTGTACAAACCAGATCTGATAAATGGTCGTTGCTGAGCAACCAAACCGCAACAACACTCCTAATCTATACTCGTATGAGCGAAAAGATTTTTCGTTACGTATTCACGGAACACACATATTACGTATGTATGTGTTACGATTTTAGAATGAAAGATATCAGTTGTAAATCGCATTGTTAACATTTACCAGACGGCTATGGGTATGAAGGTTCATTGGAAGTATTGTAACGAGAATTGACTGCATTATGGATGTTGAATTGAACGATGATGGGTGTACGAGGAAAATTGACGACTTGAATTACAAAACATGGAGAGGAATGTCTTATTGAAGTTTCAATTGATAAAGAATTTTTATACAAATAAATACTAGTTTCGGTTCTTGATTCTCAAATATTTTGCTTAACCGTATTGCCTTTAATATGCTGGTGAAATATACTCACTATTATAAAAATTGTATAATTTTACAATACCACATTTTTTATTGCTTTATAGCACGGTACAAAAATTCAACAAAAAAAATTGTATTAGGTTGTTTCATATCAAGTCGAAAACGGACTATATTTGTAAATAAATGTTTTTGCCGAGGTATTGTGCTCTTTATTTATTTATTATTTGCAAAAATATTTTATTTTTGAGTGAGTTTTAACTGAAAGACAATGCGGCGCAGGCCATGAGATAAATAAATTTGGGATTTAGCGAGGGTACTGTTAGTCAGAGAACAATAAGACGTTGCTCCGAAAAATTTCCCACAGACGATATCACTCTTTCAAATGCGTCCTGTGAAAGATGTCCATTTTCTATTGTAACACTGTTAAAGCTAATTCACAAACAACTGTTTCACGACAACTAGATGCCAAAAGGCAAAAAAAAACATTTTAAAGTCTATTAGTTCTGGGAAATAATAGGGAACTATTCTTGCAGAAAATCATTACATGCGATAAGAAATAAATTCTCTATGATAACCAGAAGAGATCGGGATAATTGTAAAATTGTAAAAAAGTTACATAACATGCTTCAAAGCCAATTTTGCACCCAAGAAAAAATAGTTTTATTTTAGAGGGAATTATTCATCGATAGTTTTTTGTATAAAAAATATCCATAAAACATCTGATGTTTCTCCGACATTTCTCCATCTGATTCATTAATAAATGTTTTGAATGTGAATTTTTCTTCATCCAAAATATTTCTCTGACTTTTTCCTTGCATAAAACATTTTTAAAAAGTTGTGCAATTTTATGTTTAAAGTGATATGATTTTTACAGACAATGGATTTATTAATATTGTTAAATTTTGGTGTAAGAGCATTTCTGTGCTATAATTATAAATAAAACAGCGTTATACATATCACTAAAAAATGTGCATGAAAATATTTTTTTTTAGTTTAAATTAATAAATTGTTAAATGTATATATGTAGCGTTTAAAATAGTTTGCTAGGACTGAAAATTCATTATCACAAAAATAAGTTACCTTATTATATATATTCTTAAAATCTATAATTTTAATTATGATCCTAAACCTTAATGCTATATATTATAATAAATTAAAAACAGTATTAAAATTATGTTTAATTTTTTTATTAGGAAACATATACATATAACAATACATTAATACATTACATTAAATAAATTTATAATTCTGTTGACTCTTCAATTCCGATGAAATATACAGTTTTAAACTAAGGCATCAGGAAATTCACGGGCCTTTATTAACTCCTGTGAATTCTCCCAGTGCCAAGGTTCAAAAGTGCCAATCTTCTTTAATCTTCAGTCTTGGAGATGAACCGCAACAAATCAATTAACTTCTACAGCATCAATATCGCCTCACTGACAGTTATTAACCGTTACAAAAACAATAGCATAACAGTATAAATAAATTTGCAAAATTTATGTGAAAAAACTGAACAATTCACAAGCAAGCGGTTAATTTGCTTATTAACACCTACGTTGCGGATACCCAGTTAAAATGTACACTAAAACTCAGTTGCGAATCGATAAATTTTGCATAGCGTAATTCGCTATAAATTTTATAGGCTTATATTAATTTAATGCGTGTTATTATCATGCATGAATTATTGCTATATACAACCAGATCGACACATAATAAATATATCATATATATGCTCTTCAATATAGAATTGTATTACATACATAAAATTTCTGCGCGTATAATTGATATGCTTTCACCATGTTTTACAAAAATTCAATACATCCTTTGTTCCACGTTTTTCACACGATTTTATGCGCATTTTTGCATACGAGATTGTCATCTCATTGTTATATTTTATATTTGGAATGTTTTATATCATGCATGCCAGTTAACGTTATCTTTTTAACTCGATTATTGTTACGAAATATTTTTTTATGTTACGAGATAAGTATTCTGCGAATAAAAGTATTATAGTATGCTAAAGAGTAAACATTGACATCAATATAATAACGTAAAAGGAAATTCTACAATGTCGTAAATATTGAATGACAACTTTTTAAACACACATTAACCACACACTACTGTAATTTGATATATCAACACCTTTTATTATTATGTTTCAAGTCATTGCACGTCACTATATATTATTGTTTAACCATACCTATACATACAAAAAATATTTTTTATTGCTTAATAACTATCTATTTAACAGCACAAAATATAATATATGCATATTATGTATGTATAAAAAAACAATGTATATCACTATATAAACAATCGGATGATCGTATTCCGTTGTGTCAACATCAAGGTTGTTGACTTTCCAAAAATCATATGAAAGAAATGTTGTATCTGATACTATAATAAAATAAGCATACAAGTGGGAGGCAAAGAATGTCATTATCTTTATGAAAATTTATAAAATGCTCATTATGTAAGGTTTCGTTGCGTTGCGCGTTGATATCGCCGCATACCCTAAATTTTAGACGGTCCATTGTGAGCCGAAAACGGTTCTTGGTTAGCAGTTAACTCGAGGATCGCCTGTTAAATAAATAGAAGTTCAGATCGAAGAATTCAACAAACATTCTTGTGTATTAAAATCTATTTTTATGTATGAGTTTTATTAAACTAAAATAATTATATTATTTTATAATTATAAATTGCTCGTTTTATATAAAAAGAAATGTAGCAACTTTTATATTAGAAAAATAGCATATAATTTAGATCATAATGAAATTAATATATATGTACTATGTACCATAGTTCATGAAAATTTTTCAATCAATAAATAAACCTTTTTTAATTTTTTATAATAATTTAAAAATTGTGCTAATAATTGTAAATTCAGTAATTTATTTATTTCTATTTTGTCTAACAATTCCGCTCTATCTTGTAGAATTTAGTTGTGATTAATAATTAGCGTTATATTTATTTTTTAATTACTTTTACTAAAATATATGTATCAAGGATTGTGACATTATCACAGATGATCGATCGTATGGTATGATTTAATATATTTGTTGCGTCTTCGCATTTAGTTAAATATGAAACTATCACCAAAAATCGCAAAAACATTCCATGCCCGTCATAGTGTGAACGTCCAGCAACAAAAATATTTGCGATTTAGTTATTAACTCTTGCGCAAGCATGTAGATAATTAATAGAGTTAGAACTCATATCCTCTGCCGATGAAGTCATCCCATGGACGACCTTCAATGACATCCGGACTGAGGCTTTTCGTGTGAGACCGGATGATGGTGCGTGGTTCGTTGACGAAACGCCGCCATTGAACCCGTCGCCCGTAGACTGTGACCCCGACGAATATTTTCACGACTCTGCTGTCGCGTGCCTTCATCTGCATGCAGGACGTGGACACTTATTGTATGCACGGACGCCCCTGGATTTTACACGGCGCTGAGAATAAATTTGTCAAAGCCGATTGGGCGGATCAGCGATGCACGAAAACGGCGTGTGAGTGACTCAAATGAGATAAATAACACCGCAACGATCACCAATTCAGTCGATAAATAGTTTATTTTTAATAACAATATATTTAGTATTTTATTTTTAAATAATAAATTAGAATCACCAGATGATTTGAATCATTTCAGTACTGCGTATTACATGCGAATTGATATCATTTTTTTTTCTTTGTATTGTCTCTCAATTTATTTATTATCGGAAGTTCTCTTGAGAGAATTGATAAATATATATAACTTTATTCAATGTCAATGTTACATGAAAAGCGTAATTATATTTTCTTCGGGGTCTTAGAGTGGAACTGAGAAAATATCGGAGAGGATGACAATCGATATAATCGGTTGCATATATTTTAATGAGCATATTCACATTACTTAAATACAGCTAAAATATGTTAAATCAGCAGTTTTTGGGGTCTTAGATTTCAACAAAGCAAATTTTGCTGTGGATGGTATTTAACATATATAATACTGTTTCATGTGCTTTTTACAATAAACACTTGCATTTGCACTTATTTGTCATTGAACATATTGATTTTGCTGTAGTTAAGAATTATTTAAAAACCAGTAAAAAATATATAATTGAGATAAACATATATAAAATTACATTTACATATATTTTTAAGCTAACCATATTTTTTTTATTTCAAATTATGAAAATTCAGGTATTTTTACAATCATATAAATATTTTTGTTGTTGTTAAATTGTGCTCATAATAATAAAAGAGAAATGTATATAATAAGCATAATATACAAAGCAATTTAATTTATTTTAGCATCGCTTTAATTAGACGTATGTGGCGGTTAGTTAACTATTTCCAACTTTACATAAAAAAATAACAATAACTCTTTCTTTCTCTATGCATGCGTGGGGTCGTTTTGTCGGTTTTCTCTTTGGACTCATTGTTCTTTCTTGCCATAAAATCGAGCTGTTAACTGGCAAAAAGTCGTGATGATACAATGCCAGAGTTATAACGTTTATTTCTGAACTTGGTGAAAGAGCATATGGTCCATTAACTAGCAATAGGATTGATTTGGACAATAAATTAACACTTTTTCGTTTATTAACGCGCATGACCTCATGGGGTGAACCCACGCGTTTTCAATAGCTAACGGAAATATTCAAGAGTGCAAAACTCATATTGTAATAATTGTAGGCGTAGAGCAAGACCTTTGGCTTGATATTGGACTGTATTATTTTTTGCTACAAACACGATGATTTGTGCTAGCAGAATATGGAATATGGCATAGTTCTTAATTTTAGTATTTCGTGAAGAGCAAAATTGCTTCGTATTATGCCTTTGAGTCACGCAACACACGCACTTTCTTCAATTGCCTCCAAGACGAATCGTGGAAAATCTTTTGTGAAACCAACACGATGACTTTTTTAACAATGTGCGTATGTACTATGAGAATTATTCACGTGCACATGTGACGTGTGTCGAATCTTAAAACCTTCCCAGAAAGATAATCGTTGAATATACATATACATTTTTGATGAATTTACGATCGTTTTTTTTTATTCAATAACCACACGCTTGCTCAGATCACAATCGCTTAAGAGTTATAGAAAACGTTGAGGAAATCGCCCTCAGGGTTTTCGGTCGCAAATTGTGCTAAGCAACAAAAAATATATTAAATTTGTGTATATACAATTTCTATTTCTAAGTGTATATATTAGTATAATTGGCACTTCTAAAATCAATACTTATTAATTTACTATATGAAAAATATAGATTTTTAGATTTAACACGAAATAGCTTTTAGCCTTAATTTTGATGCAACTACATTAGAAACTGAAATGTATTCGCCCATTAATTAACTTGACAAACAATTCGTTGATAATATTTTTTTTTAAAAAACAATTCCAAAAACACATTTCTGTAATATTTTACAAATCTTTGTGTATTCAATTTTTTTCAATGTAATGCAATATTAAATACGGTTCAATTGTGCCGTTTTTATTTGCAAAGCACTTATTTTTATATTTAAAACAGCCGACAAACAAAATAATAGAATAAAAAACTTTTTAATTTCCAAAATTTTACAAAACACTCATATTTCTTATTGAATATTCTGCAGCTGTGGACTTTCTCAATAACTGTCATTTTTTTATTTATTTTTTTAATCAATACGAGTACTGTTTAATTTTATGTCAGTTTAATTTATTATGCTAATGGTATTAAAAAATATTTTTTAAGAAACACCAAACACCGACTGTGTATTTCTTCGGATTTTTGGTATTACAACAACGCAGGTAGTCAATTTATTGGTATTACAAACACAGGTAGCTGGAAGGATGGGATAAAAAACTAAACCTATAGCATCTCCTAATTTAATAAATATCTGAAACTTCTTGGAGATAATTAGGTCGCAATTTTATTTTATCGTGTCATGAATTAATATATTTATTATTCGAGATTCAGTGTTTTTATTCAAGTCAACATTTTTATGTTATAATTATTGCGCAATATTAATTAAAATGTTCATAACGTAAACATAAATGGTGAATAAAAGTAAGAGGCCATAGCTATTGTATAGATATACCTAAAACATTAATTTATGTAATATACGCAATTGAGGAAAAAGAAAAGCACGTGTTTTATTATTTTCTTTTCTGCATACATGTGTATATAATGTTATTTAAATGTATAATACATATAAACAATGAACTGAGCCAATGAAAAGCAATTTAAAAATAATCTACATTATATAATATGCGATTTTTAATTATATAATTAAAAATCTATTGAAAAGTTCTTCATTGTATACCAAGATCTATAATATATTATTAGTCTTGTGTGAAAAATCTAGTTTTTAATACTGCATATTTTCACTTGTGTCAATACACGAAAAGAACAAAGCGAAACAATGTATGCAAATACAATCGCGTAAGATTCTAAGAAAGTTTTCTACGGCATGAGAAACTGAACCAATGCGTTCTTTATTAACTGTTGGACATCTTTGTATGCTACATAGGCGCTTGGTTGACAAGTGACACAAACTGAGATTACTAATCAACTCACTTGTTATTCTTTCTAGTGTGCATGTGCACATATGAAAAAATCCAGATCCTAAAATGTGTCTGCAATGCAACTCACACACACGGTATTTTTGCTTTAAACCGTTCGGTAAAAACTGGACACTCGGACCATATAATTGTGGTCGGTTTTATTGGATTAGTTATGAGGCGGCTCTCTTCTTGTATTATATATAAAGCTACTTGAGCAAAAAGTGTTCGACCTTCGTAAAGTGACCTTACAAGTATCTATCAGATATATATGATATACACAGCACGATCTAAAATGACACGATTTAAAAAAATATATTTAATACACTATAGTATAAATAATAATAACAAGTGAGATAGAACATTAATTTAAGACAAACTTGTCAATTTAATATCATAGGTACAAAGCACACTTGAAAAGGTAAGGCAAGTTTTATAATATACTGCATTTTTAACTCAATATCAAAGAATTTTCAATATCTACTATGTAGGACCTAGATAGATTTTAAGTAATCATCAAAATATTCATCCGTAAGATTAGGAAAATCTAGGTAAACCTAATCTGTGATGTTTGATCTGAATAATAATCTTCTAAATAGCATAAGAATTAAACAATTGATATAAATGGTACATTTTTAAATATTTTACAGCTGAGTTTTGAGCTCTTAATTTAAATTTATAATTATTTAATGTTTAAAAACACTGGAAAAAGCCTGAAATAAAATATGATTTAAATGGCTAAAATAAGATTTCATATCAGAAACTTATTACAAAAATAAATAAAATATATTTTAAACTCAAAATACATACAAACAAACTCTAGTTGCTCTAAGAATGTACTACTAGCCGCGCACAAAAATGCTCTTTATGTTTATTGGAAATGTTATACTTGCCATATTTTATTCACCGGTGGATATAATATGTTTTACATCATAGGTGAATGTAAGTTATTTATTCAGTCCATCTGGCAACAGAGGGTTGATAAAAAACTTGAAAAGACGTGCAGTCCGAACCAATGACATGGTGCGACTGACTTACTTAAAGTTGGCAATCTACCGTCATGCGCAGAATGAAATATTTTAGTCATAAGTGATACATTCTTAGATTAACCAGGTGTAATTGTGTCATGCGTTACCGTAAAAAACCGTTAAAATTGACTATTACAAAAAATATTTTTAAAAGAACGTAAATTTTTCGTTACGACTTTATTTATTTATTGTAATATTCATTTTAATTAATTTCAATCATTCTTATATTAACTAGCCTCATTCGTAGCTGTAAAAAAATTAAAATTAATATGACGAAAAACATTACATAACAAATAAAATATTTTTTTGTATCGATTTTATATTAATTGATTTTTTTTTAACTTTTATCATTTTAAGATTAACTAGCTTTATTTATAGCATTTAATTTAATAATTTTAAAAATCTCATTGAATTTAATGTTTACTTAGTAGCATTCTTAAATTACCAGTTTCACTTATAGCTGTGATGAAAAATATTAAATAATATATTTTTATAAGAACGTATTTTTGGGTCTTAAAAATAATTAAGTATTTTCTGATATAAAAATATTAATTATAAACAATTAAAATGTTATTTATTAAATAATATTTTAGTGTTAAAAAATTATTAATTTTACCCGTTCTTTTAAAAATGAAACGATTAAAATTATTTCCTAATAAAGTCAGCGTAAATCGAATTGTCTCATTTTTATAATAAGATGAAAAAACGTTTTTATTTTAATTTATTGTAATATTTTAAATAAATAAGAAATATGGATTCTGTAAAATTTCTACATTAATGCTATAAGCTCTTACGATTCAATAATATTATAATTTATTTTAAGGTAACGAGAGGTCAAGCGTTCTATCATGAGTATCATACAGTATATTATATCACATGATCAATGATAAAAATGCGTATAATACACATTAGATTTAGCGATAGGAATAAAATACGCCATAATATATGGGTAATCATGTGAGTGGGTATTATATATTGTCATTACGATTATTAATCACAACGCGTTCGTAGCTTTTCGTGAGCTTGCGTCGGGGGGTGAAAAAAATATTATGGATTAACCCCACCCCTTCGTGGCGCCGCATGGTAATTTCCACGGAAGTCCGCTTCCGTTTTCTGCGATTTTTATTTAGGTGCTTTCGTAGATTTACATCCATAATAACTGTTTAATGTGGCCTGCGGTAATTTTTCCACTTTTCCGAGCGGACAACCACCACAGAGCCACCCCCCAACAAATCATGTCGGACACGTGTGTTTCTCTGTGGACGAATTTTGCGATAGGGATCTAAATTGAATATTTCTATATAAGGCAAATCGACATCGAGCCTTTTCAGCCTTTTGATTCACGCAAGAAAAATGGTGTGTGGAAAATTTCCCCACAAAAAGAGGGGTGGTTCAAAAGTATTTTTTATTTATTACTAGTTAGTCAGAAAGTTGGCTATATAAGGTTTTTCGTACAATAAGTACACGATACAATTCGAGGAAAATATTAATCAATGTGTCGGTGCCTAGCACCGACACATCGTACATAAGACTTTGTGTGTAATATATTCGCAGAAACGATATAAGTCATTTGTAAAATAAAAGTGACTTAATATCGTTTCATGAGCTATTTTTTATTTGATTAAGAATGTAAAATATTTACTATTAAGACATTCTTATTACACAATTTTATTTAACTTTATTTTAAATTTAACATTGTCAGTTATTATAAATTCATATTATTTCGTTTAAAAATAGCAGTATGTAGTAAGGATCAAAACTTAAACCGATAAACCTATGTATTTAAAATATTTTTAATACAGCAAAAGGCAATGATTACCTATTAAAAGTTTTGCACATTATCCTGCCATTATTGCCAAACTTTATAATATCTTATAGTATAAAAAAGTAATCTAATAATAAATTTTAGATGTGTTCTATATTTTTTTATAAATACATATATGCGTATATATTATCGCTTGATTTTAATCCGTAAAATCTAATAAATTACATTAAAAATATAGTGCATCGTAATAAAACTTCAATTATGTGATTTATTGATTCTTAACTGTTTATCAAAAATATTAAAATTTTAGCAGAGCATATTTATATGTAAGTGAATCATATATATTTTCCTGAATACTGCTGTTTTTATGTGTTTTTTGTTGCGTATGATATTTTTTATTATATTGTTGTACAGAAACACATTTTTTCTGATCCATACAAGATACAATAAAATATAAAACTATCATCACGTCATACAAAAATACTATTGCAGAACATAAGTTATATTTGCAAATATAAATATCAGATTATATAATAGACTAAAAAAAATTTTAATCGTAATAAATATGGGAAAATCATGGTTGATTTTTATTACTCTCGTGTGTTTGTCATTGATATTTAATGAAGGAAACCATTTTAAGTCGCTATTAGTAACTTTGAATCCCAAAAGCGTGAAAGCGAAAATTGAACATAATATGTAGCATTAAGAAATTGTGGTTAATTTCTATTAATTTTAGGGTCAATGATATTAGTATACAAATCCAATGAAAGTGAATAATGCAAATTATAAATAATATCAATGAGGTGATGAACAGAAAAAAATTTCAAACGCTGTTAGTAACTTTTAATCTTAAGGGTTGAAATAGTCATGATATGTAGCATGAATAAAGGAAGTCGGAAGACCACGACTACACTGCGAGGATAAAGTGTTAGTCAGAGATGATGATGATAGAATCTTGCTCGAGCGGCCATGGCGCCACACTTAAAAGTAAAGTAAGTAATTATATAAAAACCAGCTTAAGTTGCATTTAGCCAATTTAAGATTAAATCTACATATTTTTTTATTAACCTTAAAATATTAAAATACAATATTAACAATATTTCAGTTGATAATATCGTAGATAACCTTTTGAAATGCAATTTATTTATGCATATTTTTTCAATGAACTTTTGCTATAATAACCGTAATTTTAGATCATTTATTACATGTATGTATTTACAATGCATAATTTATACATCCTTTATTTGCATGATAAAGTAAGCGATTATTTTTTATCAAACTAGTTTGCCGCCGTCACGTTAAACATTAAAGCAGTATTTATTTTAATAAATCGAAGCACACAAAATTTTCAATTTAATGCTTTATTTTGTGTATTATCATATATTTTTTTATTCAGTGACTCGACATTTCGTTCTATGTAGCCGACTATGTATAAAATTATTCGGGGCTATTATCGCTCAGTCCGTAGATGGCGATATAGCGTGAGGGTCCAGACTGTGTGGCATGTCCGGGGGTGGTTTTGGGGGGTAGCTCGCGTGCTTAGTCGATTTGTTTAGCAGCCGTTACTATGGTGAGGTAACGACGTCGACTTTCGTAGCGATTTTAAACTATCCCTTATAACCCTCGAAACGCACACACACAAGCTTCAGATTTAAAAAAAGATATTTTAGAATTTAACGCCCTCGAACATAAAGAGGCGCGATAAAAAAATATGTATTTTTTTTAATTAACGTCAGCGCTTATATGTTATTTTTCAACGTCCGTCGATCGGTATGGGTTGTGCGATAATGAAAATCAACAGACACGTATGTTTACCACTTTATAATTTATGAAAGCAATTCTTGGTAAGGGTGTATAGTTTGGTTTGACAGGGCAGGGTATCGATCAAGGAAACAATCGCGATCGCCATTAATTCACCGAACCCACCCCCGAACTGCCGGTTGATTTTCAACCCTTACCCTTCTTCGTTCGTTCGTTTGATGTCTGGGGAATTATCGGATAAGGTACAAAACGAACTTTTCCTTTTTATAGATTCGATGCCGGCACGCTATATAATTGCACAGCGCGAAAAGATCGACCAATTAAAATAGTTTTATGTATGTAGAAACGTTATGCTAATAAAGCTATTATGTTTTATATTATACGCTCAATGACGAGCTATAAAGTTTCACTTTTTATTAACACATTTCAAAGTACTGCGTGCAATTTAAATTAATTGTAAAATAATATTAACAATAATTGGCCTCTAAAAAGCGACAAACGAGGGCAATGAGATTTAAATTAAAGTTAATTAATCTTAATTAGTGTAATAAACTTTTTAACCACGTAATAATGCATAATATATTAAGTTAAAGTAAATATGTATTTAATTTTAAAACGTACGCATTATAATGCGTACGTGAAATGCGACAAGCATGTACTTAACTAAATAGTATGTTTACTGAAATAATAAAATTTTATTTAAATTAATTCTGTTAATATATCTATTAAGTTCTTAGTGTCCGCCTATTGAATTTATAATTTATTATCTTTTTATAAACGCGTGATAAATAATTTTAAAATATAAGCATCAATATTATCTCAAATATTTTTTGATTGCATAATATTAGTTTAAGTATATAAAGCGTAGTGTATTTAAAATTGTCTGCTTTTATAAAACAAAACAATATAAAAACATATGAATAAAAATTAAAAAAAGTATTTAAATATTATGAATGTGTATATAAACATTTTACTTACCATTAATCTATTGGTGTCATTTGCTGCTTGTGTTGATGTTTCTGAAAAAATAAAAAATAAATTATATATTATTTTAACAATATAAAATATACACTAGACTTAGTATATGTGTACTTATATATATGTTAGTTTAGTTTGAAGCAGCACAATTGCCGTAAGGAAAGTCTCTCTAAAAATAGGATATGACGCATTTTACGACTCTAATGTTCCAAGGGGTGCCGCGGCTCAGGGTGTGGGGTGCGTGCTTTATTTCGACATGGGGTGAATTTACGAATCTCGCCGAAACTAGCCTTTATGCCTTTAGACTTTTCCAACTCAGATTACGAATTATTTTCTTCTTGTACACCCTGTCGCTTAATTAATGACGGACGTCACGAAAAGCGTCATTCCTCGAAACTCAATAATTAAAATTCAGTAATCAATAATGCCGCAATCTTTATATTGCGTAATGGTTGTATTAAAATTGTTGTAGGTAAATAATTTCAGCCCTTTTTGTGGCCGAGCGGCGTTTATGTTAAAAACCATAAAATGCGGCGTTATAAAATTATGCGTTCATTTTTTCCCACGAGACATGCGAACCGTAATGACACGTCAGATATTACCAATCGTGGTATTCGGCCGTCATTTTTATCATCTAATATTAAACATTTTTTAAATTGTATAAATTACTTTAAAATTTATATAACATTGATAAGATGTCAAATAAAACAAATTCAGTATATCGATTAATTAAAAAATCGACATATACAATTGATACATAAAATGCAATAATGCAGAATTAATTACAATATAAATATTATTTTCATAGTTTGGTTCTTGTGTTATATTCCGCACCCGACCCAAATTACACCCTATAAATGGTGGTGTTGCTTATTTAAACATGTTTATCTAGTGATATATTTTAATAAAGTTATTAAATATTTTCAAGTATTTAAATATCGAATAGTATACTTGTCCCTTGATTTTATTTTAGTGTCAAACCATATTATCAAGAATAGGTAAACATTGTTTTCTATAAAAACAGTTGCATTTTACAGCAGAGCATAGTCTTTACAGCAAGATGTGATGTAAAGAATATGCTTTAGATTTTAATATTTTTTTATACAATTTTATAAAACCATTATTGCCACAAAAAAAATTTTTTTTTGGTTCATAGTATTATTACTAAAATCAAACTTTTTTGTAAAAATATAATTTTATAATCAAGATAAAGTTCAGTACGTTAAAAACGTAAAAAAAATACTCATCAGTATATTATTACAGAACGATCAGAACTAATTAATTTGGTAACATAAAAAAACATTTATCACTTACGCAAATTTAGAATGCTTCCTTGTAACATATATTTTATTTTATATGCTAGCCACAAAAAAAATAATTAATAATTGTATTTATAACAGATTTATATATTTAATAAATGCTATAATATAATAGTAAAAGATTTTGTATTAAGATATATTTTCTACAGATTTGAAAGCCATAATAGATAATAATATATTATTTTTCTTTTTATGATTAATGCTTATTAATAAAAAAATATTAATAATTAATTTATTTTTATTAAATATTCCATTGTAACCTGACAGGCGTAAGCCCAATGCGTTATAACGGGAAAATCTGTACCAACTGAGTAAGTCAATCAGACATAATGAATACATACAAGTAACTATTAACCACCAGACTGAAAGTCTGGGGATCGGATAATATTATACAATTTATAATCAATAGATTTCACTGCACAGCTGGGGCCGCATTTTTTTATAAATAAAAATTCGAGTGCCGCTGCCAGGGCTCGAACCCGCAACCTCAGAGTTACTAGTCTGAAACGTTACGGACTACGCTATTCCGTCATTGTATTATATTATACATTTTTTTATCGTAAAATTAAGCTAGATTTTATCTATTATATATAATGCATTCTGCTACTTCCGTGATAATGAGTATAGAATCTATTTCAAAAACTAATATTAATCTGGAATATAACAAAGCTTTAGATGTATTTAATATGTACAATGTGTCAAAATATTTTTTTGATTTGTGTCATAAATTTGGCTTGATAAAAATTGTAATTTAAGCTAAATATTGACAACGAGTAATTTTAAAAATGAACAACCCAATTAACCAAGAACTATTAATTCCTAGCTTAAACCTAATATGAACAATTTTAATAACTAGATTGATTTATTTTTATTGTGAATCTTTAATTGCAATATAACAGGCGGTAAAACGAGATAAACACAATCAAAAACTACTAAGTAAGTAATGGGACAGCAATATTTACGCATAAAACCTTATTTGTGATGATCGATTCGAATTATAATTTCATAATAAATCACTAATTTCGATCTGAAATTAAAAAACATGAGATTCGAACTCCGATCTTTCAGGTGTTATAGTCACCCACTGATACATGATCCTATTGTGCTGATTGAATTATTTAAAGAACAAGATTGATGATACTATATATTAAATTATTTATAATTAAAGATTAAAATAAGTTATTTGTTATATTAAATATTTTTTTTAGTATATGTTATTGTCCTGCCCTGGCGTTGCTCTTCATTGTTTTCTAAATGTACAACGAACCGCCTCCATAATTTCTGTGAGAAATTGACAGACCTCTTTTGGTACTCAGATAGACAAATCGACAATGGGTATACAATTACTAAACATGAACAACACCCAACAATTTACGGTTTTATGTTAATGTCATACTGATATCTCGATATTTGAATAATTATTATGTGTAATGAACACATATGTGGGTACATATGACTAGCAAAATTATTTCATGTTACTTTTTTATTATAAATATAAATATATTTGCCTCATTTCACGTGAGAACAATTGATTGAGCAGACATTCGCACGATAAATTTGTACTCGAATGCGTTTTGTTTTAGCTCGCGGGTGTAAAGTTTTGTAGCGCTGTCACTTATAAAATTTTATCGACGGAAACCATAAAAGTGTCACGTCGTTATTTCGCTATGGCACTCGTTCGTCGTTTCATTTTTAATGACAATTTCCGCTGAACGGTGAAATCAGGAAATTCGCCAAAAACGAAGGGGCTAAATTGGCACTAAACTAAAATAGGGGGATTCATGTAAAATAAGCTAGAGTAAAAAAGTGTGGGTTAAACTTTACAAGTTTTTATTTGTATAGACTTGCTTTTTATTTATAAATAAGAACAAGATTGATTGAATGTTTTTTTTTATTATAAAATCATTGGCACACTAATTAACATATAGTATATAAGTAGAATATATGTAATTATTTTTAGGCTACTGTTCCACTACTTGATTTAGTATTTTACTCACAAATCAATTCCGAATCGAATTTTTTAAAAATATTTTAAAATGTGTGTAAATTGATTTTAACCATTTAAATTTTAAATTCTGCGTAAGTAAATAAAAGGTGGCGCAAAAAATATTTTTTCAAAAAATAAAAAAACACCCAACGCGCGAAGAATTTCTGATTACCTAATTTTTAGTGTCCGTTTTATATCGAGTAGTTCTGTTCACTTATTGCTAATAATGAAGTTAATCGATTGCTTATTTCTAGCAAAAAAAAAATTATTAGTATTTTTTTTATTTCATCAAAGGTCAGATATTGCTTTAAAATTGCAGCAATATGACGTCATTGCCATTAATACAAATTGATGAATTTTACTAGCAGTTTCTTCTCTCTCATAGAAGAGACGGATCACTGAACGAACCTCGAACTAGCGGAAACAGCAATGTTTTCAATCTAGTAAAAAATCGCTAACATTTCTATAATATTAACCTTGATCTTTACTTTTCGGATATCTCACGTAAAAAATCAATTCATGGAAGTATGGATGGCACACTATGCTCCACGCAAACTAATTTTGCTTCCCTGGTAGTATTTCCTTTCAATTAAAAAAAAACTCATGGTTCACACGTTTTTGAACCAATGCGGTTGAACGGTCTGATGCGCCTCTGCGATAGCGCACCGTGAATGGGTTCGATAAAAATAAAAAGGCGCCATCATCGGAAAACAAGAGTGTTGCATCACGACGCAGCAACAGCCGCTATATCCGTCAAAGTGGGGCATTTAAAAGTGAGAGTGGACCGATCGATCCTCTCGGGTGACGAAACCGGAGGACACTCGTGTGGTGGTAACACTTGCGAACGATCCGCAATGTCATCTCAATGCATGATCGACGGACCGTGATGGTCGGCTGCTACCTTGCCTTACTTCTTCTGTTGCGACATTTAATGTATGTTAAAAGGAAACGGACGCTGACGCTATAATTGATCTCGTACGAAAGTGATACGCCCGGCCTGTCATGTCATTAGCTGGTTTCTCGCTCATTAGTACATGATGTACATGTTAACACCGAAGATTTAATTGGGTGTTATAAAATCTAATGTAATCAGTTGCTTTGGAATGTGATGCCAAATCGGAGCATTTAAGATATCGATAGCCTATATATCGAAGTGTGGATTGACCAACTTTGCTCTTGAGTAATAAAGACTATAATGAGACATTGTTCGCACGCTACAAAAACAGCAAATGCGTCTCAGGAAAATTTGACAGCTCCATTGTCACTAAAAGCAATGAAAAATGTCTAAAAGAACTTCACAAATTTGTTAGCTAACCTGTCAGATAGATAAAGTGTTTATAAATGAATACGGTAATTTAGGATATTAATAGCCTTAAGTTAAAATTGCCCAACTAATTTTTTGACTAAAAAATACTTTATAATGACATAAAAATAGCAAATAATTACAGAAAATGCACCCAAAAAAATAACCACTCCTTTGTCATTAAAAGCAATGAAAAATTACTAAAAATAACTTCATCAATATTTTTGTGAGCTTCTCAGAAAATAAAATGTTAATGAATGAACCGATTTTTACATGTAAAAGAACAGAAAATAAACATTTACATTTTAAAACCAGAAGATTTTAATTAATTCTTAACCGCATAGTTTTTGACGTTTCTATAATCGTGGTTTGTGTCCTTAAAAAGTTGCGTATAGACAAATTATTTTATTCTAGCAGCACATATATATGTTTTTTGCTACCTTTCATGAAAAAAACATTCGTCTCTCAGAACAATAATTTTTGTCACATTGATTGACTCTTATTGTTCATAACATATGCAGTGGCTTAGTTACTATGCTACGGGAGCAGGCAACGCATGCGGGCCCTTGGAATCGGAGGACCCCAATAAGATTGCCAAATATGTATATATTAATAATACAAAACCCAAAATTTTAAATACAGTCTTGGGTCAATTCTTACATCATCGTCTGAAACGCTCGCTTTTTATATTTTTTTAATGATTATGCATATCCAGAAATTTTAAACGCTTTGTGGCCTAAATCCGGTGAGTCATCGACTTTTAATCGTTTTATGACATTTTTTGTTTTCCCTTGTTAAAACCATTTAACAAGGGGTCGGTATATTATTCCGCCTCACTTCATCCCTTTTTATTAATTTCTAAGCACGTAATTCCGAACAAATGTATAGTTCTAAATATTTGTAACTTCATTTTTTCGATTCAGATGTGAAATGTTCAACTGTACTTCATTTACAATCGTTAATGCTTACTTTAATTTAAAATAATAATTTGTTTTTTATTCACATTTTTAAAAACTTAGTTAATTGCTTAAATTAAAAATAATAATCATAGAAACAGCAAAAATTAAATTTATAAATTAAAAAAAATGTTTATTTTTTATTGATATCGTGTTTTATCGAATTTGCCGTATACATAATTTTAGTTTTTAATTTTTATATTTTCGTTTTTTTTATTATTTTATATATGCGTCGCGCTGTTTTGTCATTGCCCTATTTTGCCGCTACGCCCTTTTGTCTGCGCATTTTTGTCGGCTCTATTTTGTCCCGCGTCTATTATTAAAGCACTGATTGATATTAATTCGTAATCTACAAAAATAAAAGAAAAATATGAATTCTTTAAAATAAAAGAGACATGACTACATTAATTTCATATTTATTTGTGTTATTTTACACAAAGCTATGAATGAAAAATGAAAAATAATTTTGCATCAAAAACTTTACAAAAATTAAATGTTATGGTGGACGAAGCGATAGAAGCGTTAAACTGTATTACAAACAGTATAAACATTTTGATAAGTTCATATGAATAAATAAAATGTAAGGTGAAAGAATTAAAGAAGTAGGGGTTGGATAATGATTTCCAAACGAAAAGGTAAAAAATAGTCAAACGATATATTGATGAACTTCGTTCAGAAAACCAATAGCAACCATTAAGCATGTTATAACATTATTAAGAATATTTTAGTTACCACAAATAAAAGTAATACTATTGCACGGCTGACCTAACTGTCACTTTACCATAAATAATGCGTATTATCATAATTGCAGTTTAAGTATTATTTATGGTCCATTTCTGTGTGGTCTTTCCGCTCGACAATATTTATAATAAAAAAATCGGCCAACATTCTATAAAATAACACACATACATAATTACAAAGCACGTTGCAAAATAATTTATTAAAGCATACGTAAAACATAAATCATTACAGCGACAAAAAAGTTGTTATACCATAATCGATATCGAATCGTAAACAAATCATCGATCGTAATTACGTTGTTACGAAATCTCTTTTTCTCTTATGTATTATAAATAGATTGTACTTAAAACAATCAATAGTGTCACGGCCCAACTTGTCACAAACGTATTTATTTATACAGGGCGGGCCAATTTTTTTTTAAATAAATAATCATTTTTTCTATTTTAGATTATATATAATGTAATATTTAGATCAGAGATCACCGGTGTTAAATTGCAGCACGGTGTCAAGTTGTACTTGCACCGTGTGTTTAAAAGTTTAGTGATCTGATTCTTTTGAACGAACGGAGAAAATACTGCTGAAATTCATATGCAGCTTACTTTGCTTTACGGAAATTACGTTATAGTGTCCTGAATATAAAGCAAGAAAAAGTAATAATGGATATAAAATGGAAAGACCATACGATTTTTATAATAAGCTCATTCAAAAAAAATTCTAGGAGTCAACGATTGATATATTATAAATGTTTAAAACTGCTATATAAAAATAATTAAGAAAGACTAACAATCGATGAGCTTTATGAACAATGCAACTTTATTTTTGAGTATCTTTTGTGAATTCAATAATTTTTAAAATAAAAATCTAGTTGTTAAGCTCGTAAAAGCTTTCAATTCCCAGGAACCGGGACGAACGTGTTCTAGAACGATTCTGCAAGCTCTACTTCACGACCCAACATTGTCACGTTCCATAGCAAATGATTGTTTGGATAATGTTGCGTCATGCGGTAATGGTGCAGTGACAAGTGCTTCGTGGTTATAGCCTGAGGATGGAGGTCAGCGATTTTATAAGAGTGGCACCTTTCATCACAAGCTAAAATCCAAACATGCGCTATATAACCACTTGTGGGATGAACGATGATGGATGTGGACGTGTCCGATTCGATTAAGAAGTTACGGTTGTGGTATTCGAGCAGACGTCCGAGTGGAATTCTTTCGATTTTATCTGTTTTTTTCTTCTTCTGATCTGCGGTCGCCGCAGATAGATGAAACAATTTCCTCCCCGTGACGACCGTAACAGAACCAGAAATAACGTTTATAATGGTGCAATGAGAGTAGAGCGAACCTTGTGAGATTATGCGTAGAAATTTCGATGTATTTTTATTATTTGGAGAGCAACGAAGCAATTCAATAAAAATTAAAAAATAATTTCAGATCAATACGGACACCCCCTCACCCGCATTAGTCCGTTATATTGAGGTTTTACTGTACTTACATAATCATGTAAATTTTATAATTAAAAATGTGTTTTAGAAAAAATTGCAAAATTTTTTGTTGTTATGTACATATATGCAATATTTGAAAGCAGAAAACAGTAAGTGAAGATGACAACAGTTTGTTCGTATGACTAACCAAGATGCAAAAAATGTATCACTGGATTACAGCGTTATTTTAAGCACTTTTTTCACTGATTTTATACAATTGCAATTCTACAAACATTTGAGGAAGGTAAAAGGTAGTAATTTGTTCCCCCCTCCCCCCAATGAATTTGGCAAGAAAAATGCATGTCATTTAATTAAATATGATGAAACAAAGCTAAAATGACGTCCCCAATTCTAAACCAGAAATTCTCGGGTTATCCCTCAAATAAAGTCTTAAATAAACAGTATTAAATCTATCCTGAAAATATTATTTTTAATGTCATTACAGTGAAGTCATATCGGAATACATTTTCACCGGTAGATATATTTTTTTACCAGTGAAAATATCATTTATCTGGAAGGTGCTAGTAAAATTATTTGAATTTATATGTAGTTATATACATTTACATACTTATGTGTACTTTTAAGTAAAGTTATATTTTCACTAGTGAAGTCTAAATACATTTTCACCGGTGGAAATATTTTTTATTTTTATCAGCAAAACTGACAGACGCTAGTGAAATTATATGCTGTTCTAAAATGTTGCTCTGAAATTTTATTTTATTTTGAACCGAACCAAAACCGGGATTTCCCTTGACATTTGCTTACATGTGACAGCTCTTGTCACCTGGCAAGCGCTCGCTGCGCGCAGTTCTATGCAATTAAATAATAAGTGAAATATGTTATAATCAAAGCATTATTCTTACAAAGTGTCAATTGAAGGTGATTCAAAGTGATGTAACATAGGAATTATAGACAATATAATCAAAACTATAAATGATGAGTTTGTCAGTACGTCTTTGGTTATATGAATAATATATCACGGTTATTTTAACAAACTTACTATTGACTTTCTAGGATCAAATATTTCAAGACAAACAGCGGTGATTTGACAATTAAAGGTATACATACCGAAGTTAATTGAACATATTACAATGCTAGTAATAATAAAAAATCTCGTATTAGTGAAAACAAAAAGTTACATTTTACCCACTATATAGTATCGTTTACAGTTATTTTTCATATGCAATGATAAATCTTATAACATTTACGTATGGCAAACAATAAAATATGACATATTGCGACATCTTTGAAGAAGATGAAGAGATGCCAATCTACGTGTTTAATCCTCTACAGTAACTTCTGTCAAATTTGTTTTTCGGTTGTTGTTTAAATTTTATTTATGGACTGTATTAGTAGTAATAATGTGTTCAATGATTAACTCTTGATAACGGTCTTATTGTTTTTAATTATTTTTCAGAAGCAATGATAGAAAATTTGATGACCTATATGGCTACAACATAGAATTGGTATATATAAACAAAGAGTTAATCTTTTCATGTTAAAGTCACTGTCAGCAAGTATTATCTTTTTATAAAGAACATACTACATAAGTTTTATGTAACTGAATATCTTAAATTTGGCTATTCCGAAAGAGGAATGATGGCACAGAACAAAAATAGATTAAAAACTATGACGCATACATATTTTGTCACATCGAAATATTAAATAGTCTATTAGATACCATCAAAAAAACTACACATATGTATATTGCGAGTCGCCGTTTGAAACGGAACGATCTAGGTAATTTTTTTTTGATGCAATAATGGTTTTAATTTATTTTGCTGTAACCAAGCTTCTTCAGCTAAATAACCAACTGCATCACAATCATTGTCACGCAATCGTGAAAGATAGTATCCCCCAAATATCAATAGATAAAAAATACGTTTTATTAGCATTTATACGGTTTGATCGACATTAACCTTCATACGTACTAAGTATATATTACATGCTCGCGTTTAAAAGGTACCTGGTTCAGTCGAATCTAACGTATATGTGCCTTAAATCGGATACAATGATAATTTTTATGTATTTAAAAAGGAAAAACTCACTTTTCGGCCTCGGAGCCCGTCGACGGAAATTCAAAATTTGAAGATTTCATTACGAAGATCGTTTTATGATTGTTTATCTAGTTTAATCAATGTATTATTATAATTCTTACACACATTATGTATATATTTCATTTTCATAGTAATAACATACCTAGTTAATTTGCAATCCGAATATTTATATTCAGTCAAATCGAACAGCGTTCATGACGATTATTTTCGCGTAGCAAAATTTTATTAATAAATAATAATTATTTGAAACTGTTGTCATGTTACGGTCGGCCATCTTGTTTTAGATTTGAATGCTTATTTTTCATTGGTCGACAACAAAAGAATACATAAACGGTGGTATGAAAATCATTTTTACTTTTATTAATTATATAATAATTAAATATATTTCCTTTGTTTACGTTCATATAAAGCGATACAATTTATAGAGTAGAAGATTAAGCATAAAATGATTAATTTATTAGCGAAAACAGATGACTAATTTACTTATTTATTTATCTAAATATTATTTTACAGATTGCTATTTTTTATTTTGTTGTTAATAGCCATTTTAATACGAATTCGATAGATTAAAGTTTAAAGTTATATTTACCTCTAACCCAAGTCTAATTTTTAAAGCAATCGTTATTTGCTACTGGTTTATAAGTTCCGTATATTAATATTAATTATTATATAATATATCAAATGAATATTATTTATTTTTTAAATATATAATTGCATTATAGCCTACAGGGGCGAACTGGTATTATCCAAGCGTAACGCAGCCACCTCGTAATATCGCATGATTAATAAACCACACACGGTAGCAAATTGCGTGCTTCTAATACCATGAAATAATTTATCGCGTACACTTCATGTTCAAGCTGTGATCATTATGTTTATTTCAAACAAATAAATCTGAGAAATGGCGTACGACATTCATTTGTAGCGTAACTATTACGGCTATTAATTGATGTACATGTTATAAACTCTTCATTGATTTTAGCAACGGGTGTCGATCTAGAATCAAACTTGGCGTTATGAGCAATTTATAATATATAAGCAACACTGGCTTACACAAATCGACTACAGATTTATTTATTAAGTATTATCAGATTAAAATATATATGAGCTCAAATGTAAAATTCAAAGTTTAAGCATAAAACATCAAAACTGCATATTATATTGATGCACAACTTAAATAGATCACCATAGTTTCTTGTAAATATCGCTAAAAATATCCTTGTATATCAAAGATCAATAATAAGGGATGCATGCGGAAATCGCTGAGCATCTACGGATTGTCGACACCACCCCTTTGTTACTTAATTAAATATCAGCTATTCCAAGAAAACAATATATTGCATTCCAACGCTTCAGACAAAAATGCACTAGAATACAAATATAAATACAATCCAAACTCCCGCTTTTAGATATATAAAAAAAATCTTCTGAATTAATTTTCAACAAAAATAAATACTTATTTATATTTATATCTTATCTCACTCTACTGCGTTTATACCGTGATAATATTTTCTACTAAAATATAATATGGCAAATTTAGATACACTCTATACTTTTTCCATACTCAAGCCGTATTTATATACTACAAATAAAGTATCAATCTATACCCCGCCCATTGAAACTTTCACGTGTATTACCAATCGTCGATTTGTGAACTAAATCCGTCCGATGCAAAATGACAGATTCGACACACGCGTAGATTGCTCAATTCGCACCTGACTTTGTCGGCGACGGCAAACCGTCGGCTCTCGAGCCTTAAAGTACACCAGAACAACGGTGGGCTATTTGTTTTCAGTTTTGGCATCGCGGTTGTTTGGACCCGCCCATACACCCTGAGGGTGCCGCCGACGACGTCTGTATTTAAGTGCGGCCCTGGCCACCAGAACCTGTCCTGGCTGACTGCTCTGCTATAATTGTGGTCGGTAGCTGCCGCAACATAAATACTCTCATTTGCTCGCCATTTACCTTTTTTATGCGTGTATGCATGTGTATACTACATACGCTTATCTCCGCTTTCGGTTTCTACGGCGGCAAACCGGACGGAATTTTCTATTGATGTGAATCGATATATCTGTATCAGTGTTTTCCTTAAAGTAAAATTAGGGGTCTGCCAAAAAAAGCACGACGAAATACGTCATCTTCAAAAGCTGTTTTTTTTAATATTTTTTGCGAATGCACAATGTCGGATCAAAAATAAAACAAAAGTTTAAGAATAATAAGGGCGAACTCAACATTCAACGCATGATTTTTTTAGATACGGTAATTTCTAACTAATTAGTTTCTGCCAAGTTGATTTAGGGATAATATTAGTCTATCTATATTATTATCATTTTTAAATAATAATTATAATGTTGCACAGGACAATGTTGCTTAATATCAGTAACTTGTTTCAAATAGTAGCAAGTGTTAATTCGTTAGTAAATATAAAAAAAATCGTGGTTAAATCGATACTACATACAATTCTTGCGTTACTTTTAATTTTATAGAATATTTGGAATCACAATATTGAAATTTTTAGGTCATAATATTAAGAAATCTACAACGATGGACGTTTAAAAGTGATAGTTAATGTAAAAATACATAAAATCAATGTATTTTTTTTATTATTTTTTAATTATGATCATAATGAATTAACAGGTTTTTCCAATGCATCATCATAGCTCAGTTTACATCGATACACATACTTAACTCAAAGATACGCTAATATATATATACAGGCATTTTATCAAAGATTCACACGAAATGTTCACTATACCATTTAATATAAAAAAAATATGATGCACACCTTAAATAGATAAACAACATCTCACATACTTTAACACCGAAAAGATCCTTACTCTATCAATAATCAGGGACGCGATCGCGACTCTCTACGGCGATTTAAAGCTGACAGCTAAAAATCGCTGATCATTGATGGATTGTCGACTCCATCCCTTAGTGTTTCCTTAAGTAGACACTATGCCAAGAATGTGATTCATTTAATCGAATGAGTTACTGCAGTTGGATTCTTGAGTTCATTGAATAGAATAAATGGGCCCTATTACGTTGTTAAAGCAGTTATGAATTTCGTTCTTAATTATTCGTAATTTTCAACAATTAAAATAAATATTAACTAAAAAATAGATAAACAAATAAAATTTGAATTATTTTTCTTGGTTTTAGCCGATATTAATTTATTTAGCCAGTTAATGCAAAATATTATTTAATTGTCTGTAAAATAATAATAAATAAAATAATAAATATTGATTATTATTAATTATTTGAATTATTCAATAATTACCGGTAATAATTATTAATCGTTAAAATTTTAGAATTTTATAAAATATGCAGGGATTTGTCAAAAGGAAAATACTTCATTTATTATTTTACATACTTTTTTTTAGCTTTTTCCAGGTTGGAACAAAGCTTGCTGGTTTGTAAATTTATATATAAAATTACAACCCCTCTTTTGGTTAAAAATCATCCAGTTTTTTATATTATTTGTATTTTATATCCTCAATGTTGCTACATTAAAAAAAATGCAACGTAGACGAAAATTTTTTTTAGTAAAATTAAATATGTTTTAATTGAATGTTACTAAATTAATTTTTCAAAGAAAATTCTTGTATGTTCATAAAGTAATGTGATGCGGTAAATTTTATTTAAACTTAAATAAGAATTATTTTTGATGAGTGTCCCGTTATTTTTAAAAAAAATTTCAACGCACACTTGTTTTTGAGATAAGCGTTAAACGTTAGTAAAGGATTTTGTTTTTTTCAACGAACGAATTATATGAATTCGGTCATAGTAAACACCGCTACAAACGTTCTACTTGCAAATGTTTTTCGAAAGCATTTTTTTTGTTATTAAGAAGCGTCTAATTTTCTCGCATTTCGAAATAATTACAAATTCTAAGCTTTTAACCATATCAAAAAAGTCCAGGGTATATATTTAAAATGTCTAGGTTTTTATAAACTCTAGCTTAACAAGAATACGGGTGATTTGTGATATAAAAAAATTAAATAAATAAATTAGAATCAAAACTTTTTGGGCGTCAAAGCTTAAAAGTTTTTTTAATTGCTATTAATCATATTAAAATATTTTATTAATATGTTTTATAGATATTTTTTATTATTATTATTATCGATCATTATACATACATTGTAGCTTTTTAAGATAAATAAAGTTTGCACCGGTTTGCAAAGCGAACGACCGGCGCTTGCCGACGCGCCAGAGTTCCTATTGCCGACTTTGATTAGAGTCGCTTAATCTCCCGACGAACCCAGCATCTACCTGTTCTTCCTATAACAGAAAGGATCATCAGGTATGTCAGTGGTTCTCAAACATTTCTAATAATAGCTACTGATAATAACGATGTATATACATATGTGCAATAATTTATTATTGTGTTTTAAAGTATGAGGAAAAAATATTTCATATAATTTAATATTTACATTTTGATGAGAACGTTTGAAAATCGTTAAAAAGCACACAAGAAGCGGATAAGCAACTATTATGTTAAAAAGGCAACGTATTATTTACGGTAGAACAGCGCCTTATCGTGATTGCTTCTGAAGATTAATTTTTAATAAAGAAGAATAATTTCGAAGAAGTAGGCATATACCTAATTAATAGGCATTTTCATGGTTATTATCTTAATCGACGCGCTATATCACGTATCACGCGATTAAGAAACGTGTTATTATTTTACATTTTTTCACATTGGAACAATAATTAATATTTTTTAAGTGATATTATCAAGGACATTAGTGGAAAAAGTGCTATGCAATTTGACCTCTTACAGTGTGACACACTGATCTCTGACCTCGAGTTCGTACGTGTTAAATGTAAAGGGCATTTATGGCATAAGGTGTAAATTTTATGTTTGAATAAAAGATTAGATAGTTACACTATAATAAAATGCTTAAAACACAAATAAACAAGTTTGATTTACATATAAAATTATTGATCTGTATTTTTTTTATAAATAATTGTATTTTTAAGCTCAAGATTAATTTATTCTTACAAAATAATTTATTTCAAGTAATTTTATTGCATTTTTATTATTAATTCTGATTAAATGTGATGCATTATATTTAATTAATACATTTTTACTAAAATATTAGGCTCTATAAAATATTCATTACAGTATTTTAATAGCATTAGTATTATTAATAATTATAATATAATTCATGGTACTAATATGTTACGATATATAGTATATTTAATTAATTTAAAGATGAGTTTACGTCTTAATTAAAATTATATATTTTTTAATTTTTTAATAAAATATCGTTTTGCTTAGATACAATAATTAAAAAATATTTTATTACTTTTTATTAGTATCATAATAGAAGTATACATATTATGCATTTAACTACTTAAATCGTTATGGACTTTTGGGCTTTTAAAAATAAAATCCATAAGTATAATTAGGTATACATTTTTTTTCTGGAAATTGTCGGTAATATTAATGTTTTTACAGTATTACTTTGGCCAAACAATAAAAATTTATTCATATTATTAATTTTGATAGAATAATAAAAAAAATGTTTAACAAAAAGTTTTAACGATATAGAAACTTTTTAAATTATTTTTCAAAGCAATATTTTGATAAAAAATATAAGTATATTTAAAAAATATTGTATACAAATATATTTAAAAAATATATTATATAAATATATTTTATAAATATGTTATATAAAATATTTTAAAATTATAATATATAAATATATTTAAAAAATATATTATATAAATATATTTTAAAAATCTATAATTATAATAAATTTTTTTTTTAAATATTTGATAAATTTTATTGTTTTGGTTACAATATTCCTTTAAGAAAACAATCAAAATGTTATTATATTATATTATTAAATCTAAGTTTTGAATTCGAACAAAAATCTTTTTTAAATTTCAGATATTTTTTAGCCATAACAATAATTTTATAAAAACGATTAGTAAAAATGCTTTTTTTGCCATAAAAATAGTTTGATTAAAAGGATTAGTTTAATTAAATATTTGATTAAATAAAAATCTGTAAAAATCCACAATAATCGTTTTTCTCATTTTTAGTCTATTGTTTTTGTCGCAATATTAATTATGCAAAACAAACATTTTTTATATTTATAACATACTTTTTGAGATTTAGTTTTGAACTTTAATTCAATAATCATATTTAGTCAATATATGGCTTTAAATAAAAACTAAAAAATCTTCAAACTGTTTCATTTTATACATATATTATACATATACTTTATTTATTTGAAGCAGAGTTTGGGTCTTTAGATTGTAGTTGTAAGTTTTATTTTTTTAATGTTATGCCTTAGAAAAATATTTGAAAATTATTTTTATTGTTGAAACGTGACAGGCATGAGCCCGATGCGTTACAACGGGGTAAATGTGTACCTACTAAGTCAATCAGATATAATGAATACTTACAAATAAGTATTAACTACTAGACTTTTTAGTCTTGAAATCAGTGATATCTATATAATTAGTTATAAATTATTACATGTATTAAAATTTATAATCAATATTTGGAGATTTTTATTAATACCGAATTTTTATACGCTGCATTGGTTCGAACCCACGGTTATTTATATTACATTTGACTATGCTATTTGATCTTAATATAAAAAAATAACATAAAGCTTGCTGGTTCCTAAAATATAGATAAAAATGCTTTTTATATATTTATTTTGTCAATGTTAAAGCTTGATAAAAACAATAAATTCTACCGATTTTTTTCAAAAAAATGTTAAATTTATAGTTTTACTCTCACTATTGAAATTTTATTTATAATTGAAAATCATTTTTATAAATTGTTTCTAAGAAATAGATTAAAACCTCGTACATATAGAGTTTTTTAAATCAGAATCTGTGGCTTTAAATTATAATGATATATTTTGCTCATACGAAAGTTTTTAATGAAAAAAAATTCTCTGACTAAATATCATATTAATAATTATTTATTTAATGTATTATTATTATCAATTCTGATATAATACGATATGTTTTATATTTTAAAGTTATTTAAAGATCAATTTTGCGCTCTAAATTAAGGTAAAAAAATAAATTATCAGTAAAAAATATGAAATAATATTGTCAGTATTTTTACAACTAAATTATTATTTTGGTTATTAGTGGTTTAAGGAATATATTTTTTTGCAATATTGTAATAAATAAAGCAAATTCGTGAGATCATTATTAAAACATTGACACTAAAAAACTAAACTTATTTTTATTTATTTTATAAAATCGTATACCAATAAAAATTTATAATAAAAAGTCTTAGTAATAAGTATAACTATGAACTCGTTTTAAGCCCTTTTTCTTGAAAATATACAGTAAAGTGCTTAACTCGGACCAATTAGTAATGGATTTAAGGCATTCATGTAGGAAGGTATTTTTAATGACGTGAAGGGACTTTTGCCTTTTTTTTATATCGGCTATTTCACATTGATTTTTTAACGGTGATATGATTTTGAAATCTGAATTCATTGCTTTTTGTCCACCATATAAGTAAACGACTCTGTATAATCTTTGTATGCATATTTATGAATATTCGTTGCAGACTGATATATCGATCGATTTATTAGAAACTTTACTGCATACATTAAAAGCGCTTGCAATGAAATATATGCGCGTATCCCCTCTGGGTGTGGTAAAGCATTAAATACTGTAAGAGACCAGCGATTTTCAAATATCACACCCACATTAAATAGTATCTTCAAAAATCTATTTTGAGCATTAGCATTTTAGACGAACGCCTTATCTTTGATCACGTGCGCGTTAATAAATCATATTCGAATATATTATATTCCATTATCAGTCGATAAATAACATATGGACTGATATGGTGAAATGCTAATATTTGCCCTGATTTTTTTAATATTTGTTTTCGAATGGCATAAAATCGTTGAACGAGTGATTATTGTTTGAAGTTTGACGATTAAAATAAATAAAGACTCGATTTTCCGTTAGGCAAAAGGCATTAAAATTAATTTTTATAATCGCAACGCGACGTGAAGAATCCGAATTTGTTAAAGCAGTTTAAACCGCGAATTAAATTAAAATTTAAATAAACATTAAGAAATACGACGTGGTTCTTCGGTGAAAGAAAACGGGTTATAAATAAATATGTTAGTGCGTGAAAACGGAAAAAAAGTAAATCTAACTACAAATAACACACAATTATGAGCGTTGTAATATTCATTTATTTTGTATGTTTTTTTTTATTTCATAATTACATATAAAATCAAAACTAAAAAGTCAAACAAAAAAGCATTTTTGTACAAATATTTACAATGGGTTTTAAAAGCAGTGTTTTATATTTTAGTATATAATATAATTTAAGGTGCACCACAAACACATCTGCAAAGCACCACACGTTATGTTACTACCAAAATTTACCCTATACAATATTTTAATATTATTATTCAATCATTGAAGCAATGCTTTTTAGAATCGATTAACGGCCATCAAGCATGAAAGATTTTAATAATTTACAATATCATTTTAAATGATTTTTTATTGTAAATTGCGAATTAAAAGCATAAATAATGCGTTTTAATCGAAGATTATCTATACCGTGTAAATCAGTAGCCGTGCAACTATAGAAGCGTTAGAAGCGCCGCTTCTCTTGATATATTTTTTAATTCAATTGAATAGTGTATTCATAAATCATCTCTCGCACTTAAAAAATGACTAAGTATCAATTGCCATAATAAATAGATCTGAAAATCAGATTTTTAAAATGACTTTAATTCTCAAAAAAAGTTTGTTATTTTATGCTAAAGTTTAATTCTACTGATTAGAATCGAATCGTATATTAAATTTTTTTATTTTATTGAGCCGGTCCACACGGTACCAGGTGTGCCTATTATTTTTATACTTGGTGATTAACGTGTTAAGCGATTGGTGGTGCCGAAGGTGTTGATAGGAGCTGTACTCACGCTGCAGGGGTGCGCCACCGGCGGAGCCCGCGACGGGACTGGCCCCTAGCGCTGTGCCCCGGCCCCTATGGTGCCCCCGAGTCGCCCCTTAGCGCATGCGCCCCTCCTCAATGGCGATTATTGATTTTTTCGCGGGTTTTTCGTGCCGACCACCGATTCAAAATACCAGGTAAAGGTGGGTAACACGGAAGTGCCTATCTACAGGGTGATCGTGCATTTGTTTTATTGAACTATTTAATTTTATGATACTTTACGTAAAATTACGTAATACTATTTATTTTGTACATAAATTACCTAAAACAAATTAACAATGTATCAATAAATATAAAAGTCCAAAAAAATATCTCGATCCAACGTACAATGTCAGTTGTATCACGTTTATTTTATATAATCGATTAGATAATGAACATAACATAAGTTACCAGTTTTCTAGATTACTAATAATTACTAACTCTTACTAATTAAATGGTAAATTATAATATATTCAAACATGCATTTTTTCTTAGAGACGCAAATTTTTTTTTTTATTGTAACTGGGTAAACACAATCAACAACCACTAACTAAGTAGTAAGACACTATTATAAAGTCTATGACTGATAGAAATTATATGTATATAATAATTACTAATTCCGATCTACCAGACAGACAGTATAAAAAAATCGAAACACTAGAGTTCATATGGGATTGGATAGAAGATTCAAAGTAATAAATAAATAAATACGAATGAATATATACGAGCTTCACTGTAGATATTACTGGGTCCATTTGTATGTTCAATATCATGCTAATAATAATAATAAAGTATGATTTATTATCATGTTTTTTTACAATTTAAAATCGCGTCATATTATAAAATTTATTTTCTGTCTGGAAATGCAAATGACTTGATGAAATAAATAGGAGATTTTTAACTAATTTATTTAAATTTCTGAACAAAAGTTCTGTAATTTTACTGTGCTACGAATCTCTAAAGTTGCATCGATGTGTATACCAGTGAAAGTACTTTTTTAAGCAATTGATAGAAATTTTAGTGCCACTTATATAAATACTAATATTGTACAATTCAAAACCATTTGCAAAAAAAAAAGTGTAAGCGATAAATTTTAATGCAAATTCAGTCGTAAAAGTTCATGAAATTTCGATTAAATATCGCTGAATGACTATACAATAGTATTCGAGTTAAATAGTAATAAAGTAACAATTACTATAATTTTAAAAGGGATTATTAGTGCTGTATTGATAATAAAATGCTTTCTTTTCAAACATTGCGTTGTTAATAACTAATCATATACAACTTTTACCTGATTTGATAACAGACTTTTATATTTTTTAAAAATGTCTGCAAAGAAAAACTGTATATTGAATTTGCAACTATACATAATATTATATATTTTACTATTATTTATTTTTTTTAAATGCAAATACTTATACTTTTTACAAAATTAAGTTAACCATAGAGAATATTATCAACATTTATAGCACACCATTTATTCGATACTTTTTTGGAACGTAATTAGAATAATTATCTAAGCACTCAAAACAATTACCTTCATACACAAGCAATACTTGCCCCAATCAACGTAAAAGTAGATTAAAATAATTACTGACAGCACGTTTATTTAACTCAACTGACATAATACTGAAAGAAGATAAAGCTACCAGTTATCCAGTTGAATTCTAAAATTCTCTGAATCAAAGTCGATTATTACAAGTTTTAACTAACCCACAATGCAGATAGCTGTATTATGCTTCTGAGAAATTTGATGCAATAAAACGTTGTTGATTGTAAAGGTATTGAATAAATAATCACAAGGCACATTTAAAAACAAAAATGTGTCTATTTTCTAATTCATTAATTCCTAGCGATATGAAATTTTGCTTCAAGTAACATATGGGTCACAACGAGAGTCCCTAAATGTAATAGGAATTGTCTTAAGAAATCCGAATATATGCAGCTAGAATAAAATAATTCGTTTATAGGCACGATATAACTGTGAATAAATCGCAATTATAATAAAGGTAAAAAACTGAACAGTTTATTTATAAACACTTTATTTTATGACAGTCCAATAACAAATTCGTGAAGTTATTCTTAAACATTTTTCATTGCTTTTAATGACAAAGGAGTAGTGATGACATGTTATTGTAGCGTACAAACAACATGTCATTTTATAAAGTATTTTTAACTAAAAAAAATGTTTAATGCAATTTAAGCTTAATGCTATCAACATCCTCACTTTCTACTAATTTCCTGTCTCTGAATCTAAGTGGATCATAGCTTAAACTAATTATCAATGTTAGCTGTTGAAGAATTTTATCAACAAAAACCATGCAAAATGAATATTTCCTGAACTACGTAGATTCCTAGCTATTTGTCATTTACTCTAACGGTTTTATATCGCAATTTATATTGCTTATGCAATAGCAATACATTAATCACCAAAAAGTTACTTAAATTGACATGAATTGTCTTGAGAAACGAATGCTTCTCATAATTTGCTATTTGATAAAAATACTTTTATTTTATTTATAATTATAATTATAAAATGCTCTTCGCAAGTAAATAACCTGTGTATGGTATTAAAAATATTTTTATATTATAGATAATATTATCAAATAAAATATACATATATTGTAAATAAAATTGTATAAATTGATTAACTATACAAAAAAACACAAAACTGTGTAAATTATTTTTATTAACTAAAATGTGATTTTATATATTACTATAATGAAAACAAAGTGGCATTATTAACTCGTTTTCACCTAAAAGTGGAGCTGAACAATTTACTCTCAAATGCCATTTTTATACAACATGCATAATTTACATCTACCAGATTTCAATAAAAGCGAAAATTACAAATATTATATGCTTTACTTTAAAAACTAGATTAAAGCATAATATTATTAGAACAATAATATTGAAAAAACTAAAAACTTTCCACGGTATTTCCCAACGTTTGCGTCAATCGCGTGCAGTTAAAATAGCATACTAGTTAAAATTCAGGCAAAACTACACCGCCATTAAGCAATTAAAAGACAATGCGACAATTTTGATCTACAAAGGTAACACAAATGCGAAGCGGAAAATTTCAAACACCAAAAAAAGTAGTCTCCATCCGGTGGCATTGTGCTTCGGACATTGCATAAATTTTTGACATCTCGTCACTAAACAAAAACATCGTTTTATCGTTAAAATAAAAATAAATATAGTATTGTATATATTTATTCCTTAACTAACAATTAGGAACAGCCTGTACATCGCATTATATTGGCCCAACAAAGTTAACAGTCAGAGCGAGTCATAGTTACGTGATTGCTTCGATATAAGTATGTGGTGGTTCAGCGATTTGAATTATTATCTACAATCGGACTGAAATTTTAAAATACGTATTTTTTTCACTAAATACACGTTTCGTGGAAAAGTTTTTTAATTTTTCTTGACGTTAGAAATTCGCTTTTGAGGTCGGGTCGTTAAGAGTTTAATTTATTTTTCGGTTAATCGATTCGAATAAAGCTTAACAACGCATTGATTTAGAATTAAGTACTGTAATTAATATGAATTAGTGTGACATGTATGAATTAATAATTGTTTTATGAATACATTTATACGACTAATAATGTTTCAGTTGAATTATTATTTTACGAATTTGAATGGTGGGATAATGATTAGCGATTATTGTGCAACAATAAGGACAAATGCCAGTATGATATTTCGTCAAGGACTATAAGATCATTCAAAGATTTTTAGCTTAGAACGCAAACGCCTATAATCATCAACATAACAGAGAAATATATACTGACATGTTTATAATACCTTTTCACTATTTTTTTATAATTGTACCATATTTCAAGTTTTGTTTTTGCTGCAAAGAAAAATAATCTGATTTATAACTTAAATTATACACTGACTATTTATTATAAGTATTTTTTTAATTCGTTTTTCTACCCTTGTTTTGATTAAGTAATAAACAATAATTTGAAGTAATTATTTAATTGGTTTTATAATAATATATTATATCATACATTTCTGGACTTAGTCATTACCATGATTTTCAAGTTATATTAAAGTATTTTTTTTAGAATTTTTTTATGCATAATATTACTTTCTATTTATTATTATTTCAGTTTTTCCTATCATATGTAATTATGTTATCTAGTCCTTAAAGCAAATAACTAATAGTTTTCTATTAGATTTAAATTGTTCGCTATGCTATAGTTAATAATATAACATATGCATTAAATTAATTTAATGCTTGATAAGTTAAAATAACTATGGAATAAAAATATTGTGGCAAATTGTTTTTTCTGTAAATTAAATAAATCATTCAATGATCCTTTTTTTGTTAAATATATACTATATAAAAAAATAATAAAATAATTTTATTTTATATTGCTTGATTTAGTATTTTAGTTTATTAACTATTAGGTAAAAAAAAACTATAAAAAGATAGTAATACTGTGGAATTTGAACTTAAAATTTGTGAGTGATAATTTATTAAAATAGTATTTATTTAGTTGACTGTGTTATTTTTAATAATGTAATTAAAAAAATAGCCATTTTAATTGTCACTTAAAAGTACATTTTTAAGTGACAATTTATTTATAAATTTACGAATTTTTTCTTGGAGTATTGTTTAGTTACCTATGTTATAATATCAGATTATTTCATTTTTACAGCTTTTTATTTCAATTATGTACAAATTTATAAATATAATAGAATTATTTGTATATTTGATTGAATGTTATACGTATTAGCAGTTCTGGGTTAAAACTTATTATTGAAAACATTTATGTAATATTTTTAATACATATTTATAAAAAAATATACAATTTAAAAATCATCTTTAGTGAACTATTATGACGTTATTATTTTTCATTTGTTCTTTAATCCTAAATGTAAATATGTATTTTTTGTTATAGTATCATTTTATTATTTTAAACGATAAATTTAGCGCGTTTTTTTTGCAACAAAATAAATACCATGATTTATTATTATGATTATAAATTTTAAATGGCTCTTTAGAATTGCTTCTAGTATGCGTGATTTTTTTGTTATTAAAATTTATAGTACAAAATACTAGTTATATAAATAATAATGGTAACCATTACAAAAAAACTTCATGGGAATGAAAAAATGGAAATATTGTACTTTAAATGCTACGTTTGTATTACTAATATTGTATATGCGTCATTATTTACTTATCAATTGTAACTCTTAACCCAATTCGTTACAATGGAGTAAACATAATCAACAGCTACTAAGTATATTTATAAACTCACCTCAATATTAATTTGTGAGATGAGCAAAATATATAACAACTTAAACTAATAATACTACTTTAATAAAAATATTTGTTCTGGTCTATTTATATTAGATCTTTACTTTTCATTATTTAATTGTATATTAATATATTAATGTAATATAAAAATAATATCAATATTTAAAAAAAAGTGTATATTATATATTGAATAATATTTAGTAACACATCAATCAAAATAATTAATGGTCAACGTATTGATGTACCAAAGGGTTAAAACACTCGTATGCATACTCTGAATGAGAATTTAGGTTTCAAACCAGCCAACAACCTCTTTCTTTCTATCCAGAGGGCAAATTTACAACAAAAAAAAAACACTCTGACACGGTTCTGATATATCGCCGCCGTTTGACAGGGGTTCTCTTCTGCCTCAAAGAGGAAAATGCCCTTAAAAATCTTTCAAACCTTTATCTCTTATAACGACCCAGTAAAACGCATTATTAATACTACTATCTATATAGTGTTTTTAATACCATATCATATAATTCACTAAAAAATCCGTTATAACCATAAAATACCTTTATAGCCGCGCTCGCAAGGAATGTAATTATTGCCAAAATAAAATTCCATAAATTGGCACGTCTCTCGATTACGACAATGGTGCACTTTCACATTTATAACATAAATAACAATTGCGCGCGTGTACTGGGTGCGTTCAGCAAAACTGGTTTTCGCCTCAGTCAACACGTATGATGTTATGTTATGACAACAAACAATGTGCCTAACTGTCAAGAGATGTGCTGCTAAGAGTCTCTTTGGTCATTGGACCTATGACCTAACTATTAAAAGGATACGTTGTATTAGAGTTGCTTTTGAAACATCTTTCTATGAAATTTATTATACACTTAAATCTTTTAGTATTAAATTACAATAGAAAATGCTCGTTGTATATATAAAGTGTGAAAATATAATTAGTTTAATAAAAAGAACTATGATTTTTGTAACACGAATACTATTTGAAATTTATTCAAAGTTTACCTCATTAGAAGTCTGAACAGCTGGAAAAGCAGCACGCAATAATGCATTTACAATTCAAGATATAAATTATTTGGAATTAATATTTTCAGTATAAAATATATTTAGAATTAATTTTATTACATAAAAATATATAACGATAACGCCTGAGGCGTATTAATAAATAACTATAAGTTTTGCGCATATGTTTTATTAAATGTTAAGACGATAGAGATCTAGTGAAAATAATTATTAAAACGTATTTTTTATAGTTTGTGTATGATTAACTTTTAAACGGTGTATAATACTACAACATAAATTTCAACAACCAGCTAGGCATTGAATATTTAAGTTTTATTTCAATAAAACGAATATTTTTATATGTATATGAGGGCCAAATATTTCCAAATGATTTTGTTCATATTTTAGTTATTGCTAAATTTTAATGATTTTTTAAGACAATCAGAAATATGTGCTAAGAAACTACTTTAAAGACTTGTCCTAAGACTTTCCGCACTTAAGAACATAAATATTAGTTTATTTGATAAAAAATAGAAAAATAAAAGACTACCTTTTTGATTCTTTGTTTACTAAATAACCTAAGCTAGGTATTAAAAAATCATTATTGAGCTACTTCAGCTCATAAATAATTTCCTATATACCGTCTTTTTCCGAAAATAAGACATCCTCCGAAAATAAGCCCTAGCGTGATTTTCAGGAGTTTTTGGAATATAAGCCCTCCCCCGAAAATAAGCCCTAGTTAAAATAATGTGAAAAAAAATTCGTTAAAAAATGCTGTTGATGTATTAAGTATGTTTAGCTGCCCTTATACCTACTCGTATTTCAGAGAAATGTTTGAAACAAAATATTCCGAGAAATTCATTGTTTACCTCTACAGTTCATTTCAAGCAATGCACCAGCACGTGTCAAAATTAATTCTATGAATTTATCTTAAAAATACAACTAAGGCAGCAGTATGCATTGTGCGACAGTGCAGGTATAACACTTGTTCATTTCAGTCTTGTAAGTCTGATTATTCCCTCATACGTAATTTTATTTTTTATAAAGTGAATAATTTTTATCCTCACTTAAAATGAGTACAAAACGAAAGAGCTATTCCGTCGAGTACAAAAAGGGAATCGTGGAAGACTCCAGGGGTGTAAATCTTGTAACCTTCTGTAAAGAGAAGATGCTGGATCTCCGTATGGTTCGCAAATGGCGTGCAGACTACAATAACCTGTGTCAACTGGTGGGCCAAGGAAATGAGAAAAAACGCAGAGTTGGATCAGGTCGGCAGCCGTTATTTTCTGAGTTGGAAGAATGCATCTGGGAATGGATTGCCGACAGGAGAGCAATGGCTTTGGTTGTGCGCAGGGCTGATATTCAAAAGTTTGCTCTTGAAACAGCAATTGAATTTAATATATCCACAGAAGAATTTAAAGCATCGTCACACTGGATGGACAACTTCCTTCAACGACATGAACTGTCTCTAAGGAGATCAACAACAATGTTTAAGCTGAAAGACAATGAAGTTGTTAAACGTGCACTTGCGTTTAAGCTTTTTGTTGATGGCATCGATTTTTCGAAATACCAACTCTCCAACATGCTTGCTATGGATGAGACCGCGGTATTCCTAGGCCAAGGAGTTCAAACGACGGTTCACCACAAGGCTTCCTCGTCAATTTACGTTCCTTCTACCGGTTACGATAGTGCACGTGTTACCTGTATTTTGGCGATTCGTCTAGATGGCAAGAAAGTATCGCCATTTTTAATCACTAAAGGTAAAAAAGACCAGATTAAACGCATTTCAGGAATTTATGTCATTGAAAGTGAAAAAGCATGGTGCACCCAAGCAGTTATAAGAAAGTGGGTTGATTTTATGCTGCCACCACTGTTGAGGGGTCAAAATAGAGGTTTACTAGTTTGGGATTCAGCCAGTACACACCGTGCTAAAGACATGAAAAACTTTCTTGCTGAGAGGAAGATCGATCAAATAATGATTCCGGCAGGAATGACTGCTTACCTCCAGACACTTGACATTGCAATAAACAAGCCATTCAAGGATCATTTGCGGATGGAAATCAATGAATATATTGAAAACAGAATGGTGAGAAATCATCGAGGTAATTTTGTAAAACCAGGCTTACAAGAAGTTGTGAATTGGGTAAAAAATTCATGGGACAAAATTGTTTGTGTTTCCAATGCACTACGAACAGGCTACTTAGACAAAAAGTATTCATTTAACGATAGCTATATTGCAAGACATGAGAGATTCGGACCAATGATTCAACAGGAAATGAATTTGGAAGAAAATCAGAACAGACTTCAGAATTTGATCATTTATGACGATGTTCCAGAAGAAGATGACATGACTGTAATTAAATAAATTTAAATTTCTGTATTCTGTGTAAAATAAATAAATATTAAATAAAAATATATAAATATACTTTTATTTTTGCCCTCCCCCGAAAATAAGCCCTAGGGCGTATTTTGGACCAAAAAAGAAAGTAAGACAGTGTCTTATTTTCGGAAAAAGACGGTATATCAAAATTTAAGAATAATAAAAAAAATATGTTTTAAAAACACAAATATAATGCTACTTTCCTTTAACATATAATGCAACATATACTCAGTTATATTTTTTTCATATAATACTCAATCATATACATTAAAAACTTTTAAAACTACCATGAATAAAAAAACTATTAAATACATATTTGTAAACTTTTAATATTTTACTTGTTACCACTTTAAATTTTAATGTATTATTAAAGTTAATTACCGATGTAAGATATCTATTAAATTTACCTTTATTTATATAGTATTTTATGCTGACATATTAAGTACGTTATAAATATGGTCCGCATTTTTATATCGTAAATACACCTTGCCAATACAAGATTTAATATCGTAATAAAAGAAACCTTACAAAATATTAAACAGCAGTAAAAAAAGTAATTAAATACAGCGATTTTTTTAGTACATACAGTATTTCAAAAAAAAAAAAAATTATAAAAAAAGCCCAAGAGAAAGACAGAAAATATCCGATATTCTATTATTATAAATAACTGTAAAATGTCTACTATAAAATGATATAATTAGGAATATTTTTTTGTATATTTTAATTAAATGACTAATTTTAAAACTAGTAAATCAGTTTTTAAAATTTAAGAACAAATTTACTTTAATTTGTCATGTCTTTATAACTGATTTCAAATAAAATAGGTAATGCCAAAATCAATGTCATTTTTTTTTAATAAAACAAAAAATTATTTTAATTTTAATGATTTTAAATATAATCTCCTTCTAAATATTTTTAAGCATCTCGGTCATAGTTTTTATTTCATTAGCACAAATTAGGCTTTACTGCAAAATATTCCATTAAATCATCTGCATTTTATTTTTTTTTCGGTTTAGGGAATTTAAGATCATCTGCATTTTATTTTTTTCGGTTTAGGGAATTTTGCATTGATCGAAATAAATGGCAGTCAGAAGGAGCATGGTCTGGAGAATGAGGTGGATGAGATAAAACCGTTCAAATAAGTTTATTGATGTTATCTCGAATAGATTCTGTCCACCATACAAATGTAATAACTAGTTTTACAGTGAGCCTGGAATTCGAGGTAGGTTTTGCTACTTAACATATGGATTTAAAACACTCTTTTACGACGATTATTGTACTGATGTACACATTTTTGAGCAAAAAAAAGAGACCAGCTTTAAAATCCAAAAGCACCGACTTTTTTTCGCTCAATTTATGTGGAACCCATACACATTGCCTCCAAGCCTTCCAAAACGGTTAACGACAGTTAAAACTTAAATTGAAAAAAACGACATTAATTTTAGGATTACCAAATAATATGTTTTATAGGATTTAGATGATCGATTACGTAATACGTATGTATTGGACTATAAATATATGTAATGATAAATTTAAACAGTTATTTTCAAGCTCATACGTAACAATCGTAAAGATATGCATCGTTAGAATGAGTATTATATAACTGGATATATTTTTACAAAATCGTACAAAGTTAACACGATAATACAAAAAGAATCATGATAAAACACACCACATTCAACCACCGTGGAGTACCGTTACGTTTCATATTGTTCATAAATCCATAACAACAAAATAATTCACCACAGACACACATGGCCGGTCAACTGTATCGTTTTGTGAAGTCTGCGGGCCAGAACAGCCCAAACTGTCCTGATGCATCACTCTGCGTCGTTTCGCCATGACGTAACTATGATTTATCTGCGGCCCGGCGGACTTTATCCGCCTGCCCGATCTAAAGTTTTGCACAAAAACGTACCGTTTTCACAACGAGTTTCGCAAAACAATGGGAGGATGTAATATACGTTGAATGCTCACGATAGCCATTTTTGTTACCGAACTTTGAGTCCCTTGAAAGGTTTCCTCATGTCACTTTGAACCAAGCTTCATCGTAATTGATCCGCTGAGGCAATTTTGGGATCTAAGTTAATTTTACAGCATTTACTGTTTAAATGGATGTACTTAACTTAAACGATATTAGGCCATTTAAAGCTGGATAATATATAATAGAAAACCGTTCAAGTAATGTAATAATAAACATAATATTCAGGGGAAATATAATAATACAGAAATGTCTATATAATAAAAACATTTTTTTGCAAAAGTGGAAATGAGAGTATAAACTTTCTAAAACATCAAAAAAACAAATTTTAATTGTTTGAATGCGAGATGCACTAATATTTTCATTAAAAAATACAATATTTACAATTTATTTAGTTGGACATCAAAAAAAATCAGTGAAAAGTGTAGTGAAAGTTATTATTGATCTATCATAAGAAATAATTAAATTGTGAATGTATACAGATTTACATAAAAATTAACTTATGAGAAGAGTGACACTCTTAATAAATTTTGCATATTTACTTTGTATGAGTACTTTGTCATCTTATTCAAGCGCAGTTATCTAAATATTCATACATGATTATGTTTTTATACTAGTTTTAAAGTACTTTAAAATAAGTTTAGCAAAACTATGCATTATTTGGAATATACTTTTTGAAATTGTGTATCTTATATGAAAATATTATAAGGTAAAGAAACATAATTAAAGTTGATAAAAAAAGATGCAAATTATCCAAAAATTTGCGCCGTTCGATAAAATATGCCAATTTTATATTTTCTATTTATAAATCCTGTTTATTATTAAAGGGATTTTTATTAAAATGCTTAAACTGATATCATTGCGCATGAACCGCCCCGGGCGGCACATGCTTGGGGGCGGCATTTATATGATGGAAGTGCTTTTTAAACTGTGAATAAATTTTTGAAAACAATATGCAATAAAATGTTGCCCCTACAGGAAAAAATATTTTTGGCCGACTCCAAAATTTTGACAGTTTCTCAAAATCGAAATTACACCAGATGTTTCCCATTGTTTGTTCGAAAATTTATGCACATGTTTTTTACATGCATATAATATGTGAAGGGTATGTAGCGTAACTGGGAAGAAGGGGCTCAAAGGGGACAGCTTGACCCGGATTTTAGGTATATTGTAGACATGCATTGAGCTACAAATTTTTAGGAAGGTCAAGCTTTGTATTAGATAGTAATATCAGTGGGTATGGCAAAGTTAAAGTTCGCCCCAGGTGGCACAAATCCTAGCTACGTCACTGACTGATATTTATCTTGAACAGTTTGTAGCATTATTTGTTATATTTATCTACAAATAAGGAGCTAAGTAAAAATCTTATCAGACTCGATAATCACCAATCGACCAATCCATACGACGACTTACCTTATTTTATAAAATGGTGAGACCTTTATAAAATATAAATAAATAAAAATAATAATATATACTGATTAACAGCTACAACTTTAGTAAAAAAATATCAGTTATAATCATTATTCGGTAAGAAAATGATCAGTGCTTTAACATAATCCAAAAATTGTTCTTTTATTGCAAATTTAAACTATAAATGAAAAAAATACTGCCGTAGATAATCAGCAACTATTCGATTGACTGTATGACAAGATGATTGTTTAGATAAGGATATTTAAGCGAATATGAGAACTCAAATACGTGGCTCGAATCGGGTGCGATAAAACAAGTAAGATCAATTAATTTAATTATACGCTTTACTACGTAAGCGTGAAGTAAATATTTAAAATTTAAGGTACTAAATATAAATCTTCTTATCCTGATTCGTTCATTTTATGCTTACTATGAATCATTGTAATATTAAAAATACAAAATATACATTCATGATTTGGTATAGTTTGTACGTGTGTACTGATTGAATTAAGCAATTTGACTAAAAGCTGATTTACTACCAAAGAACTTGAATCGTAACCTGTCTTAACTTTACAACTTGATGTCGCCATCATTAATGATAACATATTATTTATTATATATTTATATTGAATGCGAAATTATTATAATATTAATAATACCACATAAAAGGGTGAGTTATGATCGTAAATCCTTTCAGAGTTCATTCCATTGCAACGTTCAACATTTTCTAATATAATCAACGATTCAATCTTCGTCAGCTGCTTATGCATAAACATATTAAATATTAATTTACGCGCGTGAAAATATTTTTATTACAATATTAATTTTGCTTATAAATTCGCCAAACGGCGTTTGTAAATTAATTGACTAAATAATTAATTCCCAACACACTCATCCAAATAGTACAATTTGCAGATGATAATCTGTATAATCTGCTATTCAGTTGGTCCTGTTCGACTAGCATTATTTAATTTATTGCCATTGCCATCGCGGTAGCCAATTAACATATTTCTGCCACAAAATAGCTATAACAATTAAAATGATAATTATGATAGTGATAGAATATAAAATTATACGTGTAAAATTGGTGGCATATGAGCACCGATCCTTAAGTGTATTTTAGGATGTATAAATTAAGATGTTTATTATATGTATTCGATAGTTTACAATATTATAAAACTCGTGTTGCATAAAATATGAATTAGTTTAACTACGAAGCGTGTAAGCTATCAAAGAACTGATATAAAAACCATGACCGTGATACGATGATGTGAATGAACGATCACTGAAGCTAAAACAACAATTTCTCTGAAATTTTAACCAAAATCGCTTTTTAATCATCTAAACTAGATAGATTTACTCACATTAGGAACAGTACTTTTTGAAGGATTTCTAAAATTTAAAAATGAAGAAATTTTGAGTAGAAAATATTAGTTTGTAGTTCTATAATCTAAAAACAAACATTCTACCATTTGCTGGTTTCAAAATATTGAAAATATCGTAATTGAAATGAAATAGAAAAACCGATCAATACAACTCATTAATCAGCACTAATCACGATGATCAGCATAATTTAAATATTCCAATAATAGTCATGCCTGTTTAACCTTTAGAAGTCCAGAGACATGTATGTCATGCTCAAAATAGTATTATTACTGCAGTCCAAAGGTATCTATGTCCTGCCCAATATATATGTTAAATTTTCTAAAGCCATTTTAAATGATTTAATCATAAAGTTTACAGTATTTTATTTCATTACTTACTCAAAGATACTTCTATAAATATATTACCGTAAAAATATTTAGTAATTTCAAACAAATTTTACCCGAAAATATCAAATTACTAAAATTCGTCGTAAAACCTGTTAATCTATCGATGGATTTTAGAATTAATTTTTTGACGGAGAATTTTTACATATTTTCCGCCATTGAAAGTATATTTATTTGTTGCGAAATGGACACGGGAAACATAATATTTCGTTGTTTTAAGAAACGAGTACGTCTATTGGCTGGACGATCGCTGCATGATTCGTCAGCAAGATTTGCAGCCATTAGTATTTAAGGCTTATCTCCAAGAATAAGTCACAAGTAGTCACTCGTAGACTCCAACAGACACTCGAGAGACCAGCAGACGCCCATCCGCCCGGCAACAACATACTGTCATGGGAGCTCGTATCAGAGAAGGATCACCCATGACAGTATGTTGCTGCCACGTAAAGATCTACAAGACCTCTGTGGATCTACCATGAACATCGTCCCTGCGCCAGCTTCTCCACTACCGCTCGGAGAAAACATTTCGCTATTATCGTATACTGACTGTGAAGTCACACCTTAATGTGTTGTATAAATTATAATAGTGAACAATTAACTAAATACTATTTACAAGGATAGAGCGAAACATTCTTTATTTTATCATTGCATTCTTGTATGGATTTTTTTCAGGTAGTTGTTCCAACATCTGTAACGGGTACATGGTTAACCCTAAATAAATAATATATAAATAATAGATAAGAAGCTTAATTTTTGTGATTAAATACATTAAACTGCAGTGTATTTAATAAGAAAAAAGTTTTTGAATAATTCCTCTAGAACACTAGTTTACTAACGCCCAATTTTTTTCAGGTGCAAACTCGGTTTCTACTATAGTAGAGAATGCATTTCCAGTGGCAAGCAACGATTCTCTTATATAAAGGAAAACTAATGTAGAACATAAGATCAGTTCGTGCGGTACCCATTTGTCCATTTTTTCACATTTTCTATGGCACACAGTTGTCGTGAAACAGTTACAGAAGAAACCTCTATATCTGATGTCCACACAGTAGATTGTGAATTAAATTTAAAAGTTTTTCTCCCATTTTAACTGAACAACTAGTAAGACATTTCTTGAACTACGGCCTAACAGTTATCTGACTAATAGTACCCTCACTAAAAAATAAATTAAAATTTCTCTTGGCCTGCGTCACATTTGAACTCATACTAAAACATGTACGTAGATCTTTAATGGACACCACAAAAAAGTAACAAGTCTATCTGTAAATAAAAAAATTAACCCAACATCCCTCGAAAAATAAATTAAAAAAAGACAGTTATTTACTTCGAACTACTTGTTCCCATTACACTCAGTTTTCGATTAACTAAGAAATCAGCTTTGTAACAACCTATTACATTGTGAGAATAAGAAGGGCAATAATTTTATTAGTAAATATTTATTGTAGCAAACCGACGATGTGTTTATTTCTAAACCATATTCAATCCTCTATTTTTTCAATTTTTTATCCAACTGGTATTAAGCCAGACAATTTTTTGATAAGCATTTGGTCAACGTAGACCTCCCAGTCGTTGAAGAAAATTCCACACATTACCCGTCTCGAGGAAGAATCGCATGCACGTCTCGACGTGCACATCCGCCACTGTGCCGCTCATGTGTGAAGTACATAATGTGCATCGTGATTTTTTACATCACTTGAACCTATGCTTTGTTCTTCAAATATCAAAAAAAAATATTTGGTATCTGTCCGACTGGTATTACGCTTCTGAAGCACGTACCTGACCTTCGCGTTTCGACGAATGAAATATTTTTCCACCGTACAATGTGACCGCGCATCGCTGATGTCAGGCGATGTAAATGAAGAGTCTCGCTCCAGGGAGTACGGTCTTGGTCTGGTGGGCTCGCTAATGGCGGCCGTTGCTTTGTTACACCTGCCCGTTGTTTAGAAATGCCACTTCACTACACCTGCATGCCATTTGGCCGCGTCAAAAAACTCGCTTCCTCTGTGTCAACATTCATTCATTCGGAAGCCTCTGAGTGCGCGTGCGCATGCGCGGCTGGAAATGTTAACTATACAAAAACACATTCAATGATTTAAGATGTTTTTTGATAAGGATAAATATAGCATATTTTTTATAACAATGAAAATTAAATTTGAGTCAGTTGACGTAATTACGCAAAACATCGTCACTACCATTTAATAATCCATACTAGCGTATGTGTGATATTGGGTTCAAAGTAATGACATTAAAGTTTAATTAAAAAAAAAACTAGTACACCCCAATTTCTAATCAATTCCTTATAAAACTGAAATGCTCGTGAGTCATCCCCTAAAAAAATAGGGATAGGGCAAAACATATATAAACGAGCATTACAATAATTGGTTTTAAAGAGGAGAAACATTGAGAAGAGCCAAATATAAAATATATATAAAGTCCCTATTAAAATTATAAAGTTAAGTTGTTAAATTTAATAATTACACGTGTGTTTATTTTTATTTTTTTTAATTAAGTATTTTTTCAATTTTATTTTAATAGTCCCAAACATTTATTTTACATATTATAAGTCTGAATTTCAATCTTATATGGACCCTAATGCTTTATTTTTAAATGTATGTCATGTTTGAGAGAATTAGTGATGGGTATACAATAATAATTCCAATCGACTATCACAGATTTTCCTAATATCTGTTCCCAGATAGCATTATTTCACATTTTGATGATGTCATCTGGTGGCCAAGATCAAGCGATTCAACGCTGTTGGATTTTTTTGTAGTGTTACACTAAAAGTCATGTCTACGCCGACAAACCCGTAACGTTACAGCACCTAAAAACCAACATCCGCTAGCTTATAGCCCAGATATCGCCGAAATGTACGAAAAGGTAATTGAACTATTAATTTGATATTATTTTTCATAATTAATGAAATACATTAAATGTACGATTGATAAAAAAATGTATAGTTTTGGAAACTAAATTTGGATCATCCTTTGATAATATTAAAAATGGAGAATATGGATATTAGATATTTACAAAGCGATTTTTTTCCATATTCAATCTCATGATTTAGATCAATGGTGCGCTAGCGTCACAACTCTTTCGGAGAGTCCAGAGGGGGGTCAAAAAATAAAATAAAATTATTAGTAAAATGGAATTATACTATCAAAATGTATATTAATTTCTGTGATGGTATTAGGTGCGAATAGGAGAGAGCCCCAATAAGCCAAGCGACGCGACGCAGAATGCGTACTCTCTCAGTCCTTAATGAATGTCGGACAATCAATACGTGATGAAGATGATGTGTGATGTGTCCAGAGCTTGACTTACGGTTAAATATGAAGTCATGAGTGTTTCGCAAACGAATACCTCACATTGAATTAGTATTAATAAATAAATATTTATACACACGTACATACGTACATAAAATAATGTCGTTTATTTAGATATCTAACAAGTCAAAACCATAAGTGCCCACAAATTGAACTTTAACTACGTTGGCGATTAAAGAAACGTTTATCAATGGATCCTGACAAAATTTCAAAGATCAGAAATCAAAACCGTTTGCGCATTGCTAATTTAGACAAATGGTCAGAGATCAACTTATAAACAATGCTAGTGTATATGTTTATTCCTTTTAATTTACAGACAATTTATGTGTAAATGGGAAATTACCATACCAAATTCAATTTTTATATTTTTCTTAATTTTAGAAAATCCTTATATTTTTTAAAACACTTTCAAGTGATTAACCACTTAATCCTAGGGTTTTTAAACAACAAATAAATGATATATATGTAACTGATTTACAGACTTTGATTTCGTGAAAATGTAAATTTTAACACAAAATCTAATACACAAGAAAAACCTATACATAATGTAATTACGCGATTTGATCTTGCGATTAAAAAATCTTAGCTCTACAGCTTTTTAAAGTTATATATTCATAAATAAATATTATTTAAAATTAAAATACTAATTTATTAATGCGCATTTAACATAAATATATTAATATTTATTATAACTTGTGTACACAATACACGTATTTCTTAAATCATTAATATTATTTTAGTAGCTAGAAGAAAATAGAGAGATAAACAGTATGATAATAAAATATAACGCATAAATCATAAATTATCATTACAACTTTTAGATATATTTAATGTCCTTGTTCCAGTTAATATTAGTTTAATATAGTAATCTCCGTTTTATTTGTTTAACATTTATATTAATAACTAACATTAAATTAATGTACATTCATTAAATTTCACGTTTCTATCCATTTATGGAATTATTAAATATGAATTTATATTACGAATTAAGCAGTTATTTTCAGTAGTATAACATATTTTCTTTTTTTAACAATGCGACTAGTGTTCTACAAGGTCGTCATATTTCACATGACGTATGTATCCTAACCTCGAGATCGAAGGCCTCATTACCATTTCGCTTTAAACGATTCTCCTCGCAGCGCTAATTGTTTGTACGTACAAACTATAAATGCGTTTTTTCTTTAGCATTTCCCCTGAAGTGGCCATTACAGTGCAGCCACATCGTCGGCATATTAGATAAGGACATGAAAAACGCGAACTGCTCTAGAACGGCAAGCGAGCTGAATAAAACGAGATAATATGAGCGGCAAGAAACTCAGACTCTGCCATCTTGGGCTGTGTTTATGAAGAACTGGTGTCAAGAACTCTCGAGCGACCATTAGAAAATTATGAAGCCCGCTGTATTCTGTCATAATTATACCAGCGATATGTATGTGGTATAATACAGATGGTAGAAATATGTAATAGTTACTTTTGCATATATACCGACATAGCGTGATTCATAAGGCATTCACTTCATAATCGGAAAGTGGCGGGTTGAATTCACGGCAGAACAGAATTTTATCATTAACATCACGCTATCACTAAAAATACTGGTCCGTGTTGTAATAGACGATTATGTACATATATATATATATGTACGTGAACTACTTTAATACCTTAAATATATATTGAACATAGTAGGTTCATATACAGGCCTGCTTAGAGGGAGGGAGAGGTGACAAATTCCCGGGGCCCGTTTCCCTTGAGGGGCCCAACTCTAAAAAAAATCATATGCAAGAATATATGTATAAAAAAAGTAAAAACCGACCTCAAATAATGAATCTGAATAGTTGTTATTTCATGTATAAGTTCCTTCAGCCCTTTTTATACAAACGGAACATTGCCTTCAAAAGGACCAACTTTTTTAAGTAGTACTTTCACAATAAACATTATTCAAAGGGACAAATTTTTGACACGGCTCCGTTTGTATTAAAATTTATTTGCAAATTATTGTTGACTTCATTGCTTTTTGAACAGTTAAAAATATTCGCTAAATATGTATATGAGAGTCAGTATTGATTGAATACTACCTCTCATGCATATGAGAGGTAGTATTATTTTTTATGCTTATTATTAAATAAATTTAGCTAACTTTAAAACCATTAATAAAATAATTATTATGACACGTGAGTAACTTTAAAGCGATCTACACGGATCTGGTTGTTTCTTGCGTCATTTACAATATAAATTTACCGTTATATCGTAAAATATTGCAAGTAAACAATCAAAGTCTGATATTGAAAAATTATTATTAACTTTTTATAATATAATGCTAAACAAGTTACATATAAACATATGTATTTGCAGTATAATAATAATATTTTATAAGATGTAGATTTTTAACTAATGGACTTTTAATCATCATTTAGTGTATCTAAATATAATTTGCATTTTTTTAAATCATCATGATCAAAAGTATAATATATAAGTCTGTGCTTTTTAATCAAAAGATAATGTAATATTTGTGTTTTTAATTAAAATAAAAAAACAATTAGGTTAGGTATTATAATTTTTATTATTTTATTTTACTGAAACAAAAAAAAAACAGGATATTGCCTCTTATTAACTGATAAGTATCTCACTAGTTATCTCAAAAATATTTTAAAAAAAACTGGTAATAGAGGAACTTAGTCTTTTACTAAATTATCAATTTGATTTCGGTCATAACCAAATTCTACAATAAAGCAAGTGAATAAGTTAGCTAAATATATCAACAAAGACAAATGAAAAAAAATTAACGAGAATTTTGACAAAGTGTTATGACAAAGTAATAATCCAATCCTACTTGAAAGATAAACACTTCCAAATTAAGATCAGGTGTCAAAACATCAAGCCTCCAGTGGAGACTTCCTCATTATAAATTTTATTTTTGGTGGTGCTGGTAGAAAATAGAAAGAAGGAAGTATATATTTTATAAAATAATATTATTTTTTAAATAGAAAAATTGCATTTAAAATTTCTATATAATTAATGACCCAATTATAAAAATATACGCAATAAGCTCTTGTATATATTTTATCATTAAAAGACTGTTTTTTTTATATAAAATAATTTTACTTCATGATCTGATTTTAGAACAACATATTTCTTAAAACGTAGCAAATCATTAAATCTCATATATTATACTTCAAATCATTTCTTTAATGCTATATTTACATATTAAATTTATTTGTAACATAAACACCATCGCAATTTAATCATTATATAGCTTGACTTTTTAATATATCGACTTAATCTGTTTCTGTTTGTACTATTAAAATATACCGAATTTTCTGTATTGCTTATGCATATCAGATATATAAAAGTGAAATTAAATAATTACTATACCATTAAAATGATTGCCAATTTATTATATTTCTTCGTCCACCATAAATCTGAATTAATCATTATATTTCATCTTTTACCACAAATTTGTTTGCTAAATAAATAAGTGATTTGCCACTTGGTCGTACATATATGATAAGCTAGATAAAACATAAGCTTTTATAATACCGTAACTAGACAGGTGCAACAGGTGCAGAGGCACAGAACCCAGAATAAAGGGGGATAATAAAATAACACTAATACTACATTTAATCCATAACAGTATAAATATTATTTTTTGTTGTACTGAGCAGATTATTTATTTATTTTGCTACTTAATAAAATGTCACAAGATACTAATCAAAGATCAGTGCAAGTATATAAAATATTGAAAGCTTTGAGAAAGCTATTACAAATGCAAACGTTTACTATTACAAATTCATTATAGATTTATCTGTACTATTATATGGAATAAATTCTACAATGCTTATGGTAAAGATCTATGAAATCAAGTCGCTATGTTTATTATTATCTGAAGTAAAAAAACTTTCAGATTTGATCAATTTGATAAAGCTGTAACAACTTGATTAAATCCGGAAGTTATATTAAATAAAAAAATATAGATTTATATGTATTTTTCCTTTGTGGAATAAAATTCTAAAACGCATAAAAATATGTTTGATATATCATGCAACAAATGTAATTTGTACTTTACAAGGAACAGGCTTTGAATAAAATTTCCTTGGTGCAAAAATTAGTTGAAACATTTTATTATATTATAAACGAAAGAGCTAAAAATATAATATTATATAAGAAGCACTGGACCAAAGAAGTAGGCACGTGACACGTAAATAATTATTTAAAATACTTAAATTATTTAAATTATTTATAAATAACAGAACTGTATGTCACGATTTTTGCTTTCTCTATCTACGAACGTTACTGAGTAACAAAAATCGAAAATAATAGTAATAAAACTGCATCTTCGTTTTTTGTACTTCTGACTTTTCTCTACTTCATGTATATGTATTTCGAACTACTTATTGGTAAATAATAATATTTGTATAGTATCACATCTATAATATTTATATATTTTCGATTAAATATTATATTTTGTTGTACGATTTTATATTTATTTATTATATTTCTAGTTTTTAATATTGTATTTGCTCAGCAAAAAAAATATGGGGCCTCAAAGTAAAATCTGGTTCATGACAAATTAAAATAAAACTATGGAATTGTGATATAATATTGGACTAAAAGCATTAAGATAAGTCTATATGAGTATATACTTATGTTTATATTTTAATATACATATATATACATAGATTTAATAAAACACTCTGTACCTATATCGGTCATATTGCTCCGATTTACTACCAGATAAGATAGCGAAAAGTGTGTGAAGGTGGTTCGGTCACGAGAAGAATGCAACGACTGCACAATTGTGCAGTTGTATACTATGCAGTATAAAAAAATGAATTTTAATCATAATCGCCAGATCGTGTATCGTATTACCTGAGCTCGAGCCGAAACACTATATTCAGGTGTCAGTTTTTTTTACTTATTTACTGCTAGTTTTCGTGACTAATAATCGATCTCGCGTTAACGGTTCGAGTCCTTTGTCGGTAACGTAAATCATGATCGAAAGATGACTGATGACGTATCTTTGCCCTGAAATAGTCGCGTTTTACGAAAATTTATATGTATTTTTTACATTCCACTTAATCTCAAGATAAATTACGTTTTAAGGTCGTTCGAAACAAAAACTCTAAACACATTGTTCTGCCATTACTCTAATGCGAATCGTGCGAAAATATGCAAATTCTTAATTATTTCTTTATTAAACTGAATTCCGATATTAAGTATCAATTGTTCTGGCTTATCGTATCGGATGTGATAAGGTTAACTTTTAATAATGGTATGAAAATGGAACATGCATTGAATTAAATTAAAAATACTTACGAGTGTCAACGAGGCTCGATAAGAAAACAGCAACAACAAAACAACACTGAACAAAATCAAATAATGCGAAAAACACTGATTTTTTTAGCACATTCACGTAGATCTAAGAGTGATCGATTAAACTGTGAGAACCATGCATTAAAAAATAAGTAAGGCCATTCAAGTCTAGAGATTATCTCAAAATGTCACTCGTTTGACAGTTGGGTAACGGGGTACCAAAGCAAGGGACTCACTCACGTGTTTTAATGTTTACGCGCGTTTTCTAGTGTCAAAAGTACGACGGAGAACGTGGTGGAACATGTCTCCGACACGAGGTCTTCCCAATGACTGGTGAGCTCAGGTGTCTGTCGACAAGAACCAGCAGCGCGCAACCATTGGCTCTCACATCACCTGTCAAAGCGAGCCACTGATGAATCATTCTCTCTTGAATTAAATACATTTATTATTTTAAAACACAAAATATTTATGGCGCATTTAAAAGTAGCTTTATAATAAACACAACCACAGTTAAAATATTACATTGAATATTAACGAAGAAATTTTCGTATTCCTCATCCCTATCATTAGGCTAAAAGATACGGATAACTCTTAATTTTTACTAAAAGCCTGAGTTTTGCTTGCAATTTTATGAATCTTTTAGCAAACTTGTATTAGTACGAATTTTTCTAAAAGCTAATTTATCAATTTATTTGAATAATTTTTGAACGATGAATAACTGAATTTTTATTTTATTTTTTAAATCAACTCTTTTGTTTTTTTTTATTATATTACGAACAGTGTAAGCACAAATTCTATATTCTCTTGCAAGTTTAAATGTAAGTTTATTTTTATTTTACGGAAAACCAACCCTTTCCCGATTATTTAACAAGTGTTTGTAGCTAAGCTTAAGATTATCTTACAAGTAATAATATAAAGAAACATGTATTATATAATATAAATATTTTTTTAAAATAATAAAATTACGTGCATCTAATATTGTTGTATTTTATAAAAGAAGACAGTAGAAATTTTATTTATGTGTTTTTTTTTGTATTACTTTTTAATCGAAAATGTAAAATTCTTAAGCATGTATAGGAGCAAAAAGGCAGTTAAAATTAATTCTAACTTTGTGTTATCGATATATTTACTGTAAATATATAATTATTATATTTTGCTTATAAGTAGACATGTGAATATTTTATCTCTTGTGCCTTTCAAAGGCAGTGACAAACTCCCTTAATTTTTAAATCCAAGTTGATGCAGTCTATACCGACTTTCAAAAAGCATTCAACAAAGTTTGTCATTAGCTACTTTTTCAAAAATTAAACAACTTTTGATTTTTGAACGGTCTTGATACCTTTTTTCAAATTACTTAAATCCCAGTTGTCAATATCTGAACCATATGAATCATCATTCCAGTGAGTATTTTGCTCATTCTGGAGTACCACAGGGATTCTATCTAGGTTCATTGCTCTTTTTGCTCCTTATTAACCATATACACGCGGCATTTCATAATTATTTATTTATTATTTATTACATGCTGATGACCTGAATTGTTTCAGATTATTATTAGGACAAATTTGGATTTACAGAAAGACAAGGGGTATGACTTCGCAGCAACTAGTGAGTATATTATATATTGCTACAGACTATGAATGACGAGATATTTTTTTCCGAACAGTGGTGGAGAACCTGGCGCAGGAATGTTGTCGGTAGTAGATCCTCAGAGTTGTGTGACAACGACAGTATATCGGAAGTTGATCCCTCTCTGGTGCAAGCATCCATGGCGGTCTATTTGAGTGTCTGCCGAAGTCTGCTGGAATCTGCCATCTCATCATTATAGTCCAGGCTTAAGGCTACAAGTATCCAGAGCTGCAAAGCTTGCTGACCAATCACAATCATGCAGCGATCATCCAGCCAATCGCTGCTTTCGTAAGTAAGTAAGTAAGCCTTTAGAAACTAACATTTGCTTAATTGATATCTCCGAGGTCGAAGGATTGTGTAGCGGAATATTGTGTCCTTACGGTGCTATATTGTTTTCTGTGACCGTTTCATAACAAAGAAGTATTCGTTCAATGCACCGGAGAATCAGGGAACTCTTTAGTTCTAGTCATAACCAGTCGTAAACTTTATGAATTTTATAAAATAAGCATTACATCAATAGGAAAACACTTAATTTATTATTACATACCTTTTATTCAGGGATATTATTTCAGCTTTTGTAAATCAACAGTAGATCAGCTGCGATTGAATTAATTTATCAAAATTGATAGAACATTTTAAATACATAATTTTACAGAATTTATTGTATATACAATAGCTAATTTACTTTTAACGAATTTATATACATAAGATCGTATCGTATAGATATAAATTAACAGCAATCAATTTATTTAAATATTGAAATAAAATATTTGCGTCTTGAAACAACAAATACAAAAACGTAACACGAACTTCGCAAAAATTTGTGACGCACACCTGTTTTTGAGATACGCGTTTAACAATTTTGTTACTTTTTTTTCTAGCATTTTGTTTCCTTTAATGAACGAATTCTGCACATTTCCGTCATAGTAGAGACAGCAATATACATTAATTTCACAAATGTTTTTCGAAACAAAAAAATGCAATGTAATGAGTATATAGCAAATACCTAAAAATTTTAACGTACTCAAATCTATACAACCTAAGACGTACTGTACCCATCATAAGCTAGAAAATCTTATAAGATACTATAAGATGAAACAGAAATTACAGTCCCCAAATCATCCATGTTTTTGGCAAATCGGGAAAGTGGAGGATCGTTAATCTCCTCCTATTTCCTATAAGCTGGAACACAGCCATATGGAAATCACTTAACTAAAACATTCCCGGTATCACTTAAATGTATATTTATACTTATAAAACCTTATCTTGCTCTTTGATTTTAATTAAAAAATATCATGTTTTAAAAATATTTTACAATTATATTAGCACCTACATTTCCTATAATTACACAAATTATTACTTAAAAATATAGGAATATATTAATTAGTTAGAAATAAAAGTAAAATATATTTGACAATCAAACACTTCAGAATTTTCACTGTGTGCAATTTTCGTTTGCGCAATAATCCGGTCACCTTATATTTTATACTTTGCACAAATATATACGGCTGAAATTTTAATTATTGTGATTAAAAAATAATCTTTGCTAAGCATTGGTTCCGCACATAATTTGTCTCGGTTTTTCATAGAAACTTCTTGTAATTAAGATTTCTTTAAAACTAATATTAATTAAATTCTAACGGTGAATATATATTGTTTGCCTTTCTACCTTTAAAAATGATACAACCTTTATTAACTAAGCACATCTATAAATAACGTTAATTAGAAATTATTAATGAAAATACTAGCATATTACTACTTGCGCAATAAAACGACTAATCTTTACAATTGCTCGTTATCTTGATTGAGCAAATACGACGATACCAATCAGCAAATAAAATTAACCTTTAAATTAATAATGCGCATATCAGTAGCATACAATAAAGTATATTTTAATAACGTTTTTGTTACGTGACTCCATTTCCATTGAATAAAACACTCACATGGCTTTACAAACGTATCCTTACAAAATTTAAATAAAAAAAAACTTGATAAATAACTGTATTGATAAAGTTTTTCCTGACGTCATATTATTCTTTGTACTATTTGTTTTTCATTTAACAAAGTAATTACGTATTCGAGATACGTAAATCAAAGTTTCATGATACCTGCGGTGACTAGGTGTGGGCCAATATAGCTCAGCTGGCAATTCGTAATGATCGTTCATGATTGTTGTACTTGGGCTCGCAAAGGTGGGCTCCGAAATGCATCTGGCAGCACAGAGCCAACCATCATCATAATGGTTGTTATCAGCACGCCATCTAAAGTCAACGATCTCCTAACTTTCTGACCTCACATCGTGCGCTGACCGAAAGAAACCAACAAACGGCCGATTGCCATTGCTCAAGTCTACGTATCCCTCTTAAAAATATTTTGCGTGCTATAATTCTGATTTTTTAAGACATTCGATTATTTGTGTACATCACAAGTCTAAAATATGGAATTTTAAAAAAAATATAAAATTAATATTGAAATACATACTATATGTTTCAGGTAAAAATAAAAGCGTATACAATTTCATATTAGCAGCAGCACCTTGAATGTAGATATCGTAAACATTTAACGTTACATTAGAACTAATAAATAATAGTTAAATCCAAGCCTGTGACTGGTTTGAGTAAGCCGTTAATGTTATATTACCATCCATACAAAAATCAGAATATGGTGCTTCAGAAAGAGTACCAATATATTAATACTCAACATCAAAGTGAAACAGCAAATATCTTTCTAGATTTTAATTTATATTACAAAATGTTTTTGTCCTGATTACTTTTTTCTTTAACATTTTTGTAATGGTGCTATGCTTTTTTAATGTTTTAAATAGCCGCTAATTTAAAACAAGATGGCAAATCAGACTAAAGAACTAAGTCACGTCATGAGTCCCTCTGCAATATGTATCTTTCTTAAGATTTCTACTTCACATATTTCTCAATAAATCTACCTAAATAAATTGTCACAAAAATTTTGCAATGATGTTTGCTGTAATGATTATTTAATTTTTAGTTAAATAATATAAGCTTTTCACTATCAGAAATAAAGTTTGAGAAAAACGAAACGGATCAATACAATAATTTTAATGAAATATTTATGACGTTTATTTATACGTATTTTTTTTCATTTTACTAATTAAAGACCTTGCGCAAATTTAAAACAAGATGGCAAATCAGACTAAAAAACTAAGTCACGTCATGAGTCCCTCTGCAATATGTATCTTTCTTAAGATTTCTACTTCACATATTTCTCAATAAATCTACCTAAATAAATTGTCACAAAAATTTTGCAATGATGTTTGCTGTAATGATTATTTAATTTTTAGTTAAATAATATAAGCTTTTCACTATAGGAAATAAAGTTTGAGAAAAACGAAACGGATCAATACAATAATTTTAATGAAATATTTATGACGTTTATTTATACGTATTTTTTTCATTTTACTAATTAAAGACCTTGCGCAAATGATGGTTATCAGTTTATTTATACAAATTTGATATTTTAACATAAATAAAATATTTTTTGGTACTGGTCGTTTTTATACCGGCCACCGCAGTGCTTGCACACACACACATTAAAACATGTGTTAAAAAAGTCGTGTTAACACTCAATTATAGTGTCTTTTTCGCCGCGTGAAATATTATATAATGACTATTGAATTAAAAGGAATTTAAAAACAAAAAAATATCAAATGTTTTGACTGCAATTTGTGGATCGCATTAGATCAAAATTAAAATTATAAAATTTTATTTATTCTACTTTGTTTATTTTTAGTATAGATAAATATTTTGCAACTTAATACAAATAAAATTTAAAAAAATAGAGTAACTCGCTTTAATTTCAGTATGCGCGTAGGCGTCCTATGGTTAACACGCATGTCGAGCGCTGCATCGTGTCACGTGATCAAGTTATAATACCACATGCTTATTGGGGACTTCCACAGACTCTTACTGAGATCTTTGAATATTTTAGGGCACCAAAAGGGATTAATTATATTTTTGATAGTATATTCTTCTAACAGATTTTTTTTTCATATAAAATTAAATAATTAAAAAATAATTAGTGGTACTTGATTTTGTTAAAAAAACTCGTTTCGAATATCCTTATGTATTTAATTTCTAGATCGGTTTATATAAATGTCACACCATAACGAATTCTTATTTAGAATCGATGGCGACAAATTCTAGGATAGTCACAGATGTGGTGTTTATATTCCGAAGTATCATTTTTATGCCTAATGGCATTTTGCAAAGGCCGACAAAGATTTTGCGCAAATTGAATATTTACGAACGAAAAGTTTTCATTGAATTGTATTGGTGAGTCCCCACACAAACTTTCATAATTATCAGTAGCGTATTTTTAAGAATATGACAATTTAAAAATTGCGATTATTTGGTACATTTTTCGATCGCGCGCAAATATACCAGCTGTACGTGACAGCAGCCGCCGTCCGGACGGCATATGAAATTTGCGGCAGTGTGGTCGCTTACTCGAAGTCGTAGGTCTCGGCCGACTTTAGTTGTAACTTCGGTTCGGACAACTTCCAGAGAGTGTAGTACAGGCATAAACGAATATAATAACAGTATAGTGGTTAATTTGTTTTGGTTAAATTTTAGTTTAAAATTAACGTTTCGCAACTGGTAAATTTGAGCTTGGCGCCGTGATAATTAACAAGTAGAAAAATTTGGTTTAAAATAAATAAAAATAAGACATTGTTTCTGTGTCGATTAAAACCCACAGATAAAATAATTTTAACATAATTACTAAAACAAAACAAAATATTTTATATTTTTTTGTTTTTCAACTCCTTTTAATTCAAAAATTATAATGTGTAAAAGTTCATGCGAAACAGCCGTTTTCATACATCACGCAATGAATAAATCATCGGGTGGTCGAGTGTTAAGACGACTTTTGCGCATGCGCCAAATTGCTTCATTATATATGTGCAAGTACGGCGGTGGCCGGCATAAAATCGACCAGTACCGATTTTTTTAATATACACGATATCGAATATTATGTTAATTGTTTTATAGAAGTCGACGTATAATGTTACTAATTTTAAATGCAATAGTTTTAAAAATATTGTTATAATGCATGTAATGACTCAAAGGAAGTAATGAAATTAAAGTATGAGAAAAATGATAGCCACACTGAAAAAATTGCAAAAGATTTTGGTTTACAGATATAAGAATCCTAACGTCATAAATTTTCGTGACCAATACGATTTCCTCTATCGAATCAAGTATTCGCATTTCCACATGAAAATCGAGAATATGCGTGCGAATTCGGCATTATAATATTATTTTTATTTCAACACAGAAACAATGACTTATTCCCACTGTCGTTATCCGCGTTGAAAATTGATAATCACCTCATAAATCAGCGCTTGTAAAATTGTGCAAGGTCCCACAACGTCCACCAACACACCATCATCTCACATTTCATACAAGAGATGGTCTCCATTGACTTTCTCTATCGCAACCAATTCGGCCTCACCACAGCCAAAGAACTAATTCCCGAAACCGCAAAATGAAATAATTCATGTCTCTTTATCAGGCATTGTCTCGCATATGGAAATCGTGACCGTATAAATTTATCTATTATATATTTATTTGGCTAAGCTTTCGTTTCGTCACAGCTTGCGTTTTACCTGCCGCAGCTTTAGTTCCACTAGAACTAAAACCGCCATTAAAGCAGTTTCTTGTTTGGTACCGTTTTTTTGTGATTGTTTGACCTTCCGGCTGTGCATAAATCTTCAACTATTCAACGAGCGCCTACGTTTTCTGCAACCGAATAATTTTCATTACGTTTCTGATTTACGATGTCGTGAAAAACCACTTCTCTGGGTCTAGAGATATAAATCGGAGCGCTTCTGTTCTGGTCTCTAGTACCTATAATATAACATTCCAAAGCTTTCATTAATTTTGCCTGATATTTTATATTAAAATGTCTAGTTGAAGTGATGCGTCATTATGGATGGGATTATTAATGCCAAGGTGAACCGCTATCAAGGTGTTGCCTAATTTTATTATATAGACACTCCCTAGAATCAAAAAAAAATACAACAATAGGTGCGCCCTAATCTTTGCTAAACTGCAGTTCTACTTTCGATTGCTGTGCGTCATCGTCTGTTGAATTTTACTTTCAAATTGATGATTAATGGCATATTGAAAGTTTCATATAATACTTTGCATATAATAAAGCTCCAAATCCAAGTTGGGTTATTGAGTTTGGATTCTACAATATATTAATCTACAATACTAGATCTTAAATTGCAACATGACAGGCGTCACCTAATGCATTACAAGTATATAAACACAATAAACAACTACTGAGTAAGTTGTGAGACACCAGACGGATGCAATTGATAATTGTTATGCACGACGTAGCTCATTTTTAATTATTTATAACAATATTAATCTGTGAGATTTATAAAATCTATAAAAATTAAATAAAAATATTAAAACAATCACTAATTCCGATTTTTCAGACACGATAAAAATTAAGAAAGCACTAGGGTTTATAAGGTATTTTTCACTGGTATATCGTGCTAGTTATGTATAATACAATTCTATACAATAATTTAGTTTCGATTGGCCGTGATAGCTCATTGATATAGATCTAAGCTTTATAACTTAACTCACGAGACTAAAATTATATTAAAAAATAATTAACAATTAATAAAACAGACGTATTTAATTGCTAGAAACTCCTCTAAAATTTTTTTTTTATAAGGCTTTTCTCGTTGCTTAGAACGATATTTTGCCATAATTTTATATCCCTTGAATTTATATTAGATGGAGAGAACTTTATTAAAAAAAAATGTACGTTAAACAATAATAACATAAAATCTCATTTTAATTTTTATTATTATATTACCTTGCTTTTTTATCATAAACTAATCTAACCTAATCAAAAATATGGTTATACAATACACGAACACGCTGACTATTACGCCATCTACTTTTATTGGTCACACTGATTCAGCATATAAATAATAATAAACAAATATAATTATTGGCCATTTTGTCTTATGTTGAGAGTAGCATCATTTCAACCTAAATACTAGTATGAATACATCATTCGTATGTTAATATTGACTTTTTATATATAAAAAAAAATGTTTAAAGCTCTTATTTTTACCCACAGAAAACGGCTTGTAATTACATTAATTAATATACCGAATCTTTAGAAGAGACCAATTAAATTTCAGTGACTTTAAAATCAAATTTAATTTTACACCCAGCCACACGTTTCAGCCAAATGTTTCTATATATTTAAAATCAATGATATTAGTATATTGATAATATTTGAAAGAGCTGGGTTCGAATCTCATAAGAACCCCTTTATTTTTTTCTAATTCTATCGTTCTTGGAAGATCGAATTATATTAATAATATATTATCCGGGATTTAATATCTAAGATGCTTATTTGCTTATGACAAAAATTGTTTGTGGCGCAACAGTTGTCCGTGGGTGTGTCGGTATGCTGTAGACGTTTTCGAAGTGGGTCGTTCTGGATTCTGGACGTCGAGTAGGACCAGTAGATCAGAATAAAGAATTGGTGACTTCTGCAATCTTTGCTGGTTTGAAGTTTAGTTGCCCTCTTCTTGGTTGTAGAGGGCTCTTAATGATCTTAGGCCTTTAACTATATAGGATAATAGTAAAAGTGTCCGAAAGAAAGTGGTTGCCAGCATTCCAGTATTTATGAATGATCTCATCCTTGATGGATTTTGTGGTCAGCCCCTTTAAAGCTGAGCAACCGTTTTTAAATACGAATTGCTGTTTTGAGAATAATAAGGATCTTATCTCAAAGCGCAGATATTTAATTCTTTCTGATTTATGGCGCGTACCTTAATTCTTCGATAGGTGTCTCACGGTGTTTCATTTTAGCGAAGAAACTTTTTTTTAAAACGTTTTGAGTAGTGAGTTAATTTATTATAATACAAAATTGTTATCATACGCCTGGGAGTGTATTAATTTAATGTATTTTGTCCATAATTACTTATATTAATATTATTAAGCAAATGTTATAGCAATAAACACTGGCTTTTGATTTTTAAGATTTGGGACCCTAGTGGTGTGACTTCTTAGTCAGTGGGGTGCTTAGTGGAATCTAGTAAGAATTTTATTACATTATTTACATATGTTGCGACAGACGATAAATGGCGAGATGTTTTCTCCGAGCGGTGGTGGGGAAGCTGGCGGAGAGATGATGTCAGTGGATGATCCTCAGAGTTCCGATTGGTGTGTATATTATCCGAGCAGTGGTGGAAAAGCTGGCGGCGGGATGTGTAACTGCCTTTTCTTCATCGTAGCCCAGGATTAAGTATCCAGGACTGAAAAGCTTGCTGACCAATTACAATTATGTAGCGATCATCCAGTCAATCGCTGCAGTTGCTTCTTACAACAGCGAAATAGGTATATGCATTTATAAAGCGACATTTGCTTGATGGGCATTGTCCAATGTCGTATTGAATTACAATGGGAATCTTGTGAATCTGGTAATTTATTATATATGTGACCGTTCCGCAACAAAGAAATATTCTCTTAATGACGGAGAATATCTACTTTAAGAAAAGAAGCTCGTGTTATTTGTGCGGTTTTTTCTGCTTGTAACGAGGGCTGTGTGATCCATCTTGTTTCCTTGTTGAGACAAAGACCTTTTCAAACGTGGTCGTCTGTGTGTGGTCATCGCAGATTTATTATCAATTTTTTTTATCATATTTCGTTATTTTTTTATTATTTGGCTTTTCTTGTATTTTTTTATTCAAATCCAGAGGCTTTCAATATTTTTTGTGTTATTTATACGGCATATTTTTTATTTATAGATATTCTTTTATTTAGAAAGTAATCACAATAAATTAAATATTATTTTTTTATAATTATTAAATTATTATGGGGTACCTCAAAACACTAAAGGATCAACTTTACGTACGGCGAGAGCGTTCAAATAATTTAGACGCTTATCATATGACAATCTGGCACTTTTATGATAAATATTATATATTATCCCTTTAATTATAAGTGGAGAAGAGGTTCAATTATTTAATTTGACAATATAATTATAATTTGTATCGATCATCACTGATTAGGGTTTCCATATCTTACGGACAAATATAGTGATGAATAATTAAAATCTACCTAGGTCGTGAATATATTGTAAAACAAATTTAATATCACATACATAACTATTTAACTAATTAAAAACATAACTTTTACTTACATAAACTATTTATTTATTAAAATAGCGTGGATTAAAATTAAAATTTTAATAATTTTCTATTCATCACCTTTAAACAAATCAAAATTCCAGGTAAATAATATTAACTTTACTTTTATATGAGATGTATCATTATTATTCATATATTTAGCTACATAGGATGTTATTGCAGCAAACGTTTTTTTATTGAAAATTAATTGAATAGGATAAAAAAATGTTAAAAAATAGTTTTGTAGATGAATACATCTCATTTTACAAAAAAATTAAAATGATTATTGAAACATATCCAGTAAAATATGGTATTTTTAATTGTCATTAAGTCATTACAGTATGATTCAGCTGTAGTTTTGGAAAAATCGAAAATATGTACTGTATCAAAAATGTATTAGTTCCACTGTGCCTACCGCCAATGTGTTTTTCTATTGTGACGCCTAGCTCCAGGGTAGCCAGACAAATCGGCCTACATATCATCTAGTTTACAACATATCTATTTAACATGTTTAGTATAAATTATAAAAATACAAGTCAAAGTTAATCTCATTCGATGATACTCAGATATTTTTAATTCAGAATGTAGTGTTTAAATGTTACTTGAATTATTTATGTTAAAGTAGTAGGTCAGAATGTAGATGTAATAAAGTATTATCTTATGGGCATATACAACATTCTTACAAGACATTTTTTTAAATATACATATAAAGCTCACTCTGTGATTTCCACTAATACGCATGATGAGCTCGTGATCCAATATGCTCACAGCACGACTTAACAAACTAGATCGGCAAATCACTATAAACAGACCTTACTAAATATGGCCCGCGGTGCAATCGCGTCCCGTTATAAATCTCGACCTTACCGTCCCAATAGTTTCCATTTTTCTTTAATGATTTCCTAAGCACTGCTCTTTCTTTACATTATAGAAAACGCCAAACAATGGTGCTTATCGCCGATGATGCGGCACTTTCATTGTTGGAACTAAGTGCCACCGAATGAATCAAAACGCAACCTTTACGACTTCCTCCTCTCTTTTCTATGCATTAAGCCGCTTTAGGTGTGTATATAAAACGATATGCCCACTATAATACAAAGATGTTGCGTTCGATATTTATATGAAATTGCTTCACCGCAAGCACTTGTGGCGAGATTAGCAAGTCGGACCGTTAAATTGCACCAGGGCCGCATTCGCGAAGGAGTGGCCGATTCCATTCAATCCTTGGGTGCAAGCGCTAATGCTCCGTCGTTAATATTGATTTAAACGCTCTAACAGCTGATTCACGAACAGATAAAATGTATAATGATGCATTTTTCAACCTTGTAATATCTTATCGATTAGCGAAGAAATCTTAATTGAAAGCAGGGTGTTAGATCTAGGGCTGGTACTTGAGTGGATTAGCTTCCGGCGAGCGGTTCGTTATTATGATGATATAAAAATAAAAGCACGCTTTGTAAAAAAAAATACGTTAAAAACAATTATAAGGATGGATTCACCTGCTTTGGATCTTTCCGTTGCGAAGAAACCCTTCGTTCAACAGTGCGTGACTGCGCTAACGGAAAATTTACAAATTTGGCTACACTCGGTATGTTTTATGTTCAATGTATAAGGAGTATGTAAATGTAGTTGTAACTGAATTAGCATATCAAATAATTTATTTTAATTTGAACATAATTGCGAAAACATATTAATAGATTAATAATAGATATATTATATACAAATTATTTTATTTACGATGACCAATCCAATCGAGAGGGGGGAGAGGAGAAAAATTCCCGGAGCCACATAACAAGAATATAAAAAAGGTCAAAATCGACCTCAAATAATGAATCTGAACTAAACTACAATTGTTTGATATGTATGTACTGATTTATTTCAGTTCTTTCCTTAAGCTAAGTTCCTTCAGCCCTTTTTATTCATACAAGAAATAAATGGAACCTAACATAGCCTTTAAAAGCACCCACTTTCTAGGTGTACTTTCACAATAAACATTATTATTCAAAGGGACAGATTGTAGTTTTTTGACGCTGCTCCGTGTTAAAATTTATTTGCAACTTATTATTGACTTTATTGCTTTTTGAAGGTTTAAAAAATATTAGACATGAGAGGAAATATTCAATGAATGTATATTACTAGCAGTAAATTTAGGTATTTGATCTGAATTTTCAGATCAAATACCTAAATATGTATATTGCCCCACTTAAATTATTTCGCAACAATATTATATGTCTAATAAGTTAGATAAGACGATGTTAGAAAAATTTTAAAATATCTTAGTATTCGATTATACTATTAAATCTATTTTTATCTAAAGACTACTCTCATCGCTCTATTTTGTAATTTTTTCTAACATCGTTTTATCTAATTTATTAGGCATATATAATATTGTTGCAAAATAATTTAAGTGGGGCAATAAACATATAATAATACTATTGTAGATTATTTCTTTGTATTTATACTGAATATATTTCTCATCCTAGATTATATACCTATTTTTTTTAATATTCAATTAAAGTACGCTCGGGATAAGGATGTCGGTTTGTTATTGTGTGCGTGTACATGTATATGAGAGGGAGAAGCGATGTAGCGTGTACTTCGTTGTCTCGCTTTCTCTTTTAAGGACAGTCGCTGATTCGTCAACGCTGGTATTCGTCATTAAAGTGCAGTGTGGCACAGAAGTTCGATCTTCTCTAGTGATTTATTTTAAATAATTTTGTGTTGATATTGGTTTAACCCAGATATGCCCACTGTCCTATGGGTAGGTCACTAAACTCGTGCCGCTGTTTTTTATTTATAAATGAAATTTTAAGAGAACAAAATTTCTTGGGCATATCTCGGTTAATTGATATCAAGGCTTCAAATATATACTGTAAGTTATTCGTTCTCTTACCCGTGGATGAAAATATTTTAATTATTTTTCCATTAATCCGTACGTTGTTGGTTTTTTTACACTATTCTCTGTAAGGCTTAAAAAAGTTATTATTATTATCGTTGCGCCAATGATAATTTTTTAATTTATTCAATGGACTCTAATGATTTAATAGAGTCGTCGAGCCATTAAACAATCTGCGAATAATTTCTTTTCCCATCTTTTTTCTTTTGAAGAATAGCTAAAGACTTCATTTTTTTTTTGACTAGTGAAAGATTTTGAAATTTGCAAATATTTAATTAATGACATCAATGTCTGGTTTCTTCGATTATATAATATATTTTTAATTGTCCGTTGAAATTTACATCTTAGCTCAGATGTATGTATGTTAAATAAACATATATTTTCTTTTAAAATAAAAAAATTAAATATTCTGAGCGAAATTGTTTTGAGCCATACAGTTCACGCACACAATAACAAACCGGAATCCTAATCCCGAGCGTACTCTACAATGTTTCTTAAAAAAAAATTTGTCTACAATTTTTCCTAAATATTTTATATTTTTAACTATTTCTATAAAATAATTATCTTTAACTCTTTTTATATTATTATCTAGCATGTCTCTATAATTTATTTTTATTCGCATTTAGTAGTTCGCAGAAGCCGCCGCTTCTCTCTTCACATGGTGCAGCTCGACATCTGGAATACAGAGATTAACCTGCGTCAGAGATGCTTGGAGCCTACGATCTACCCACATGACGATCGCACAGTATCGCGCACTTAATTTATTATTCAAGGTATCCACAACTTCTTTAACATTTTCACCTATGCAATAAATTAATGTGTCTTCAATTCTAATCGTCCTATATTTTAATTCTGGTCGTCTTATATTTATACCATTTGATATTTATTCTAACCTAAAGTTGATTTAAATATTGAGCATTTAATTTGTTGCCATAAAAAAGCATGATTGGATAATACATCTATATTCATAATACATCTAAATACAACTCTTAAATTGCAATTGAACAAGACATTGAAGACATTTTGGTGTTTAGTACTAAATATGTACCTAAATATTATATAAGCATAAAAGCACACAGTATTTTCGTTTAATTTTCAAGAATATACCTGTGTGAATCTGGATATAGTTATCTTTTGATCAATAAAAAAAAATCTAGATATCGTCTTGATCCACAAGCAGATTTTCAGATTGCAATTAGTGAAAAAGTTCCACGTTTTGATAAAATCTTGAATGTGAAACACAACAGATGAGCTATTGACTTTTAAGTTATGTTATAAAACGCGTTACTTGTTTACTTTATTATATAAGTTACAAGTTTATTTTTAAACTTATCTTTTTAAATCAATAATAAAAATTATAAGTAATTTTATTTTTATTATTTAAAAAATAAATAAAATTACGTACTGTAAGTTTTGAAAGCACTTTTCTATGAGTACTTATAAAAAGTCATCTCGCTAAAAATTTACACTAGCAAGACAAACATATCACATATCATGGTAATTATGGTGTTAGGCTCGTCAATTGAAACCACTTTCTATTTTGTAATAGGACCACTTAATATTGTGATCTGCAGATCTAAAAATAGTAAAAAATGTTATTAGCGCAATTTACAGGCACGAGAATCCAAATATTAAATTATTCAATTATAAACTCAAGTTTAATCCTTAAATGATGTACAATGAGGTTTAAGTGTCTAAGACAAAAAGGGATTTCTTGTTAAAATGAGACGTGAAAATCTGTTTCAAAAAACAACCCACCAACGACAATCTTTTGTAATTGGTCATCCTACCGAAAAGGACGAAAAACTTAATCGTGTATGAAGAGAGTCCGTGGATAATAAAAATAAGTCTTCTTCTGCCACTGACACACTTGAACATATAGTTTACTATGTAGTTCAAGGCTTCAGGAATTTAAAGGTTTTTCAACTTGTATTCAATAAGGCCGACGCAACTTTAAAGCATCGAAGCTCGAATAAGTTTTCTTCGCTTCGCCGCTTCTCTCTTCGCATTCCCTGGTGCAGCTCAACATCTGGAATCTAGATATTAACCTGCAACATACGACCTACATTGTTGCACAAATAAATAAATTAGAACAGCAAACTTTGCCTTAAAATCAAAAATAATCAACCTAACACGAAGGTCTTGACAATACAATTAAACATTAGTCGAGTATTTGAACAAAGCGAAATTTCAAATAGAAAATACTTATTCTGTAAAATATATTATTATACATAGCATGATTAATTGATCTTTTTTCAAATTAGATTTTATTAACATAATTCATTCTATGATGATGAATTTCATTTCGTATTATATTTTTAAAACAATACAATTGTAGCTACGTGATACAATCTACTTTGATTTTTTTTACCGATACCATCGTCGGCGAACTCTCCGAAATCATTGCAAATAATAATAAAAATTTAATGCAAGAAAAAAAATATCAGAGATATCTGCCCGTATCGCGTTCAGACTTCAAATTACAGTGAAAGTGATCGTATTGTTTCGAGTGTTACAAAAAATGAAAATATGTTATAAGCAAGTCGAGTTGGTTCTCACAGGTTCTCGTGGCCTTCTGTAGTATCTCTCTGCTCGGCGAGTTACACCTCAATCGTACAAAAGTGAGGTGTAATTGAGCGTTCGTGTTCAGGTGCGTTTTCCGATAGGAAGTTCTTCTCGCAGAACAGAAGTCAGCCGAGGAGCGAAGGGAAACCGTACGAAGGATCGAAAGTGATAAAAAATGACATGTTTATAAAAATATTAAATTAGGTAAAAGAAAATGTTTATAACATACTGTAAACACATCTGATATTTACATATAATACAACGATAAATAATTTATAATCGATGAAGAAAGAGTGATGTTTTTGAAAAAGGGACTGATGGATTCGTTAAATAAATTGAAGAAGCAGTGCTGTTTTTATAAGCGTTTAACGATCGATTAACTTTATAACAATGATATTAGGATTGGGTGCCAAAAAAGAGAGCAGGTGCGAGATATATAATGTTGAATGAAATAACTCGTTTTCAAGCTCACAAAAATATTTGTAGATATTAAATATTTACATACAAAATATACCTCTTCCGTATAGATTGAGTGTACGGGAGATGTCACGGTTATATGAGCACGTTGTCGCCGGAAGTCTTCTTACTACCCCTGTTTGAACATTAGCATTCTGGCACCACCAGCTGGTCATCATCATAGAACCCACTGCGCCGTGGGAACTTGTTGCAAGCGAGAATGTTGTCATTGATTGGCCATCGAAGTGAACATAGGCAGTGTCCGGTTAGCAACTTTTGCGGCAACAGCTACACTTTAAGACATAATGGATTTACATATGTCACTGTGTCGATTTTCCATTACCGGTATAAAAGCATGCCGCGGGTTGTTAAAAAAGAATATACCAATTTATTTAAATAGGTACGATTTATTAATTTAATAATTTAATTTACTAATTGTATAGCTCTTTATAATTAATTGAAGCAGATGTAGGCGCACATGCATGTAATAAAATTATTATTTCCATGCCCCAAATATGCATTCAAAGTTACACCCCATTTTTCGTTAATTAAACCTATAAAATGTCCCCATTTTTATTACGATATATTATGCTAATACAATTTTTTTTGTAATTATATTATCAAATTAATATATTTTTATAAATATATTACTTTTAAAGACCCTAATGTAAATTTAAATAATCTTAAGAGACAATTAGACATTTTCAAAGTATGTCATTTTATATCTGATTTTTGAAAAGAAAACTGTAGTTCTGTCAAGACCACCCAAAAACGTCTCGATACAAAATTCGCTAGAAGAGTAATAAAAGCTGGTGCAAAAAACGGCATTTAAAAAATATTACAAGTTTCCACGGCAGCCAGTAAGACGCAGGTGGAAACTTGTTATATCTATGATGATATATTTTCTCCGAACAGTGGTGGAAAAGCTGGCGGAGGGATGATGTCAATGGAACATTCTGATCAGTGTGGCAGCGACAGTATAGCAGAGGTTGATCCTTCTCTGCTGCGGTGCTCGTATGGTGGGGTCTCTCTCAGGATATGAGCGTCCATGATCGTATGTTGTCCGCGGGCGGGCCAAATCTGCTGGTGTCCTTGAGTCTCTGCCGGTGTCCACCCTCTCCTCATTGAAGACCAACTTTAAGTAAGTATTCAAGGCTGCAAAGCTTGCTATTCAATCACAGTCATTCAGCGATCATCCAGCCAATCGTTGCACTTGCTTCTAAAAAAAGCGAAATATGTATACGCCTTTAGAAAGTGACATTTGCTTGATGGACATCTCCGTGGTCGAATTTCGCAACAAAGAAATTTTCATAAGTTTCGTAACAAAGATATATACTGTCAATGCACCGGATAATCTTTGCGTGTTATTTATGTGATTTTTTTTCTAGTCGCAACGAGGGTCTTTGTGTTGTCCTATCCTTAACACTATATTGAATCGTTTCTCAATTGTTGATGAATGATCATTTTAGCTCACACTCATTAACGCGAGTTTCAAGAATAAGAACCCCACATCTGAATCCGAAAAATAATGTATTTTTGGAAGCAATAGATTTACTTAAAAACTGATTCAGGGATTTTAATAGCTGATGCAATGTCAAAATCTGTCTGTCGTAATTAACTGCCTATTATCCAAAGATAATAACTCAATAAATTATGCTACCAAATGCATAAGATTATCTTATTGGGGTGTAATCCTGTTTTTGGCGTCCAACCACTACCTTTTACGGTGCGTGTTAAATTAAAGGATCCACTTCTCATCTTCAATAGCAATTCAACTCAAAAAATAAATCTTTCTGTTCTTATATTATTAAATATTGACATATTGAGATTTGCTACGCGAGGTTTTTTTAGACAATTTATGAGTACCTATACTCTATATATATTTAACACGTTGAGCTTTTATGCTAGCTTCTGTATCGTTAATCTCGGATTTGTTTGATAGCAGCCCTAATATCCTCACTAATAACCCGCCAAGGACTACTCACCCTTCTGTAGATATTTATTTATAAGCTTCCCAGATTGAAATTATTAACTGAATTGTTGATTTAAAATTGAAAATATCTAATTAAAAAAATATACCATTACTTAATAGCATCATTGATACGACTACTATTAAAAAACACCGAAATAATAATTAAATTATCGTTTATTTTTAAAACGTTACACATTTTTGCAAATGGGACAATCTGATATGCTCTTTATAGCGCAATTGCCGCTTAAACGGGATCTATTGTGAACGACACAAAAACGAAAGAATGTATTGCGCTTATAAGATAACTTCAGCAGTAACTTAATTAATAAATTACTTGAAATTATAGGTTCACCGCAAATCTATAAGTTAATATCACATAGATATGACATATGGGACAATACGCTGCAATAATCACTTTCACTTCAACTGCTTTTCAGATCTTTTATTTAAAATACCACTTCGTGTCTGACTTGGAAATACACTAAAGAACCGCCGAATCGACACAAAAAACGGCCGCTTCCACTTCGTTCATCATATCTGGTGCTGCGAAATAGTCACCTTAAATGGTCAAGAGCCTTCACTTTACAAACATATTAAAATCTTTTTTTGATATTTAATATAATTTTTAATAACTTAATGTTTATATTACGTAAAAATAAGGAAAGCAATATATTTAATTAATAATTTCGGACACTGAGATATAAGAGAAACTTTACTTTTTATTGAATGTAGATAAAGGGAGTATTGTAAATTGATTATTTTAAAAAATTATAGGTTTGTTTTGCAAAAATTACTTTAATTATCTACTAGAAAAAAATTGTATGCTCTTTCAAATGGCTAGGTTTCTGTTCCATCAATCTGTGATATTGTGAATTATATGAATTTATTTTTACTGAATCTTATTTTATCATACTTGAAAAACATTCTAAAGACTGATGTTATCTTAATGCCTATAATAAAAAATAAAGTTAGCCACTTCTAATAAAATATAATCTATTCTATGAAAGAACTGGTTCAAATTATTTTACCTACCAGAAACCACTAACATTCCAGAATGATTTTGCTGTAGTTTAAAAATTAACTACAGATTTTTGTCATGCATGATGCATTTATATCAATGGACGCTTAATATTTCAAAATACATTTTTGGTTTAAAGCAATACATAAATTATTATTTTTAATTAAATTATTTGTAATGAATAAATTATATTTACCATTAGTCTTACATAAAGAAAATGTGTCTCTATAATACTCTCCATTAACTCATACTATACAATTTAAGTTAATATTCAAATTCACATACACAATTAAACATGTATTTTTTGCATTCATTTGTAACACAAAAAGCAGGTGGCACGTGCGACGACAGGTGTCTTTGACCGTTACATCATCAGTTTAAAATTTACCCTTAATCCATTTATTTTGTGTGAACGAAGGGGGAGTTTCAGCTCTCAGGCAAATATTTACTTCGCGTTTTATAAAATGAAGCGCGGTTGTCGGTTGTATTATTTTAAAATAAAATAAAATATTTGTGTTAAATGCTTACATTCAATAATATCCTATTTTATGATAAACTTTCCCACAATGCTAAGGTTGCGACCGCAAAATTCTTTATTGGCAGTAATTTTCCGAACGAGCGAACAATACGGCTTGGCCTATCTCCGACGATTCTTGGAAAAAATCCTTTCACGTGTCCTCAATCGATTTAAACGACCGTAATCCGATCGTTATTTACGTTCGACTTTACGATTGTTCATTTACATGTGTCCTTTCACAAGGGGCAGGTGTAAAATGCATAAATGGTTACATTACAATAAATAAGAGACGACAATATTGCATCTTATCGACTTGAAACGGATACCATTATAACTTCAGATTCGTTCAATTATTTTATTGAATAATTTAAAGTACACCAATACCTTAATTTTAATTAATGTTTTAAGTTTATAAATTTGTTCTGAGGTAATTTAACTAATAGATTTGCAATGCCAGCGTATTAAGGAGCCAGATGGCAATGGCTCTAACGGTCATCAAAAGAGGACGCGATCGTGATTCTCGAAGATGTTCTGGAACTCTAAACTGAAATTCCTTGAGAATAGTTTGATTGCATCTGAAAGATAAGAATTAGTAATTATTGATAGACAGACAATAAAAATAAATTGATAGACAGTGTGATTTAAAAAAGCGTTATGCAGTAATTCACAAGAGAAATAATAAATATTTTTCAATGGTTTTGAACTTGGCTAAATTAATTTAATATTTTTGTTCACTGATATCTACATATGTGTAAAAATAAAACAATATTTGATTTGATGAATTCAAATATACTAATATTCAGGTAATTTAATTTTTATAATTTAGTTCAAGTACTTAGGTTTAATGTAACATTTAGGTTAATCAATATCTATATTTATATTGTGATACGGCATTAATGCCATCTTTGAATTTAAGAACTAAATCATACACAATAAATATAACATTTTATAAAAATAAATATTTTAGTATCAAACCAAAGTAAGTTGCAAACCAAAATTATATTATTATTTTTCTTAAAATTTCATAGATGTCTCTAAACTTTTTTATAAAAAGCCATTCTCTTTGTTGAAAATATTATTATAGAAGCTCTTCGTTATTACAAATCATAACTTAAATAATAAAACAATATTTAGACATCAATAGCCGTGATATATTTTTAGTTATACGATTTATATTTTTCAATAATAACTAGTGAACGATGAAAACAAACAACACACCTTTTTGTATTTTTAACATCACACTAATACAAGACAATACTTGAAATACGCTTCTTCAGTAATTACTTCATAGAAATTTCCATACTTATCACGTTCATAAAAAAGCGATTTTACACGTAATAATTATTACGAGTGTAAAATGTCAACACGTAGTACGAAAATAAATTAAATAAACATGTGTACATTTCATGCGCTTCTTATCATGTGTTGCTCGTCTATATTAGGCAACTTTTACCCCTTTTATAACATCATTTTTGGTCTTGGAGACGACCTCTTTTACATAAATAACTAAAAGTCTATTGTATTTCTTTTATCGTTATCTATTCTATTTTAAAACGTTTGCATTTTCGTATGACAAAAGGAAAATCGTTCTGAACATTCGTGACTGTATCCTATAAAAGTTGGCATAATGAGTTGTATTTTTATGTCAATTTTATAGAATTTGCAAGTGTGCTTTTGTAATACTTTTTAACGCGGAATCAAACGCTGTCATACAATAAAAAAATCATTGACGATCGTTTCGGTCACCTACAAAAATGATTGTTAATGATAACAATCGATGCTCATTACTCCTATTTTATTATCTTTTTCTATTCAATGTTAGATATTATAATAAAACAGAAAAAAATATAGAATGTGGTCAACGTAACCGCATTCACTAAAAATAGATTCTGATATAATAAAAATGCAAATCGCTCTATTATAATATTATTCAAATCAACACAAAAGCGCGTGATAATAATAAATACAACATTATAATATACACGTTTTTTTATGAAAAATAGAATGTGTGAAAATCAGATCTTAGATGGATAGAAACCTTCACATAATTTCACTATTACATGCAAATTATTTGCAATTTAAAACACTTTCTCGGTTAAAATTTATTACATCGATATAGTTTTTCTAGTTCATTAATAATGAATTAAATAAATAATTAAAATATGTTAGATAAAGTAATAAATTATAGTTAAATATTTTTTGTGTTGATTAAGTTGAATGAATAATAAAAACAGGATACTGAATTAACAATATTATCAGTAATATAATAATATTAAAAATAATAGGTTTTATATCAATATTTAAACATACGCATGAACAAATACATATTCAATATACTGATAACATATTCTGTTATTGCATATAATACATATATTATTATGAAGAATGCAATTCGTTAGAACTGAATTTACAATTTTTTTATTAGAATATGAAGATTTTAATTAGTTAAATTTATCTTTTATTCATTATGTTAAATAATTCCATCATACTAAAATCCAAATTTTGATTAAAATTTATTAAATATTATAAAAAAAAATCAAGGTTGTATTATATTATTCTTAAAACAAAATATTATTTATTATTAATAATAAATCATTTAGCCGCGTAACGAGAATGATATTTTACTTTATCGAAAAAGGCATTTAATTGCTTTATTTTATGAACTCAGATATTTTAATTATTAGCATCTCTGTTTGAGTTTTCATGTTATCTTAATTTTTTTTAATATTACTATTTAAATATCGATACAAAAAGTAAAAAATCATATTTTTTTCTTGAAGCAATAGCCAATTAAAATGTATCTGATCCTTTCTTCTCTGCCTATGGCATAATATTCAGGAACAACTGAAAAATATTAAAAGATGATTTATCGGGACTTGGTAACCAAAGTGATAATTGTTTTTGCGCTCTCTTATTGCCCAAAATTTTTTTTTGAATATACTTTAATCAGCCCTCTTATATTAGAAATCCGCTATGTTCTTATTCTTCCGTTAATTTTTCCCTGAGAGATGAGTTGGCTTAGTTTGTATTTTGGACTTGATCTGATAAAAGTCCTAAAACTATAATTAATTTTAGAACTTTTATCATTCATTAGATTAGGTTTGGGTTTAAACAGCAAATGGACGTTTCGCAACTGTCAATTTGAGGTTGATTTTTACTTTTTTTATAAATATATTGTTGCTATGAGTCGGGCTCCTCAAGGAGAACGAGCCCCGAGATTTTTTCCCCTCTCTCCCTCCCTCTTGGCAGGCCCGCTGATAATACAATGAAGAGAAACGGCTTGAGAAAACTATCCTAAGGAAGTCTAAGTAGGATTATACGCAGTATCAAATGTTCATTATTTAGGAAAATTCCAAAATTTGTGTATTGATAACGGTGGACGTAAACACCACTTAAGTAGCTATATTCACAAGGTGATAATCGGTAACTTGTTATTGTCAACTTTTCCATAAAGATTGCGCAAATTATGCAAAGACGTTTCTATAAAAATATGATTGGGTCATCTTTAACTCTCTATATACATATGTAAAGATCGTCCATATGGCGAGAGGCAAAAGCGGACAAATGATGCAAGACGTTTCTTTCCGTACGTCCTCCATTTCTCACTATGAGAACTCAATCGGAACAATAGTGCCAGGTGATGAATCACACACTCACCAGCTGAAAGCGGTGTAATAATAATGGTAGAATGTGATCGGAGTGCAATGACACCGCGATCAGACGCAGACGTGTGTCCACCATGTTGAATATCAAAGCTATACTAATTGAGATCAAACGTTTGAATCTGGATGACATTTTAAAAAAATAATACTGCTGGAAACCATCACATTTTATAACTATTTTAATTTTAGTAATCCACTTTGTCTTGATTATGTTCCTAGTTATAAACCATAGATGATGCTTTCTGTTGAATTATTATCTTCAATACAACATGAATTTGACCACAAAAAAAATATAGAAAAAAGACTAAACGCTAAAACTCAATTTTTTTTAATAATAAATAGAATTAGGCGTGCGGGCCACATTGAGAAACACTGGTTTAGATAGTATGTGTAAAAAATTATATTATAGGGAATAATTATCTGTCTACAAGTGACCAAAGTTCAGCTTATTGTGAAATAAACTGATGTAAGCTAGAAAATAAGTAATATCACATAATTAAATGATTAAAATAAATCATCAATGGGTTGGACAAGGTAAAAACTGTTGAAGTTATGTCGATAATGAATACAAAGAAGCACAAGAAAAATCTCTATTTAATGGTTCACAGGATTCCCACACCCTATCAACCAAAGCTAGGAAGGAGAGAAAAATCTAAAGAAATCTTGGATAAAGAACTTCCGGCTGTGTTTAATACCTCCTTATTTATGAGAGTAGTTAGCAAAACATATAATGTCCGATAAAATAATGACATTTATCGGAAGCGACTAAGAGTAAAATCATTAATAATGAAATACTTTTTTCACTTCATTGCGGCTCTGTGCATTAGATAGGTAGTTATGAATCATCATAATAAATTTAATGTGAAATCTGATATGCTTTATTCATCAGCCGACACTATTGTTCCGAGCGAATTCTCATACCAAGAAATGGAAGTAGATGTTAGCAACGCAAGAGGCACAAAACGTCTTGCATCATTTTTCCATTTATCCTATCTTACGCAAAACCAACCTTCCGGCTCTTACACGATGGGTTTGCGTGGGCAACTTACTTTTGTAAACCAAGTGGTGAAAATTTTGATCGAGATTGACGGTAAACTGAGGCAGAGATGATCATCCTTGGACCCTATTGAACAAATGACGCACGACCTCCTGTTTGTTAGCTTTACGTGCTCAAATGTTAACATCTATCTGAGGATTTGCGTCTTCAGTAATTTTCAACTAATTTTATGTTGTTAAATATAAATATATATATATATATATATATATATATATATATATATATATATATATATATATATATATATATATATATATATATATATACATTTAAAAAAAATATTTACGTGTTTTTTTCGCGTTGATTTTTATTTAATGAGTCTCTATATTTCGCCAAGATTGTCCCAGCATCATCAGGAATTTCCACATTTTTTTGAGTACACTTTTTTACATCGCGCAGAGAAGGATTTTTTATTCGCACTTTTTTATTGGTTTTAATGTTAAAAACAATAAAAAAGTTTTATTGGTTTTAATGTTAAATATTATTACCCTCACTGCTCCGCAGATAGGAGCATACTGAAAAAAATGTATTCGATCACTTGTCGTATTGTTACAATTGTTCGATCGTTGAAAACGATATACAGCACGTTACTGTTATTATTATAATATATATATATATATATATTTTAAATCTCGGGATTCATTGCGATTTATGCTTACTTGTTGTGCTCTATATTTCGGCCGTGATTTTCCGGCCATGATCACGAATTGCTTGCGATGAATCCCGAGATTTAAAAAAGAATTATACTCGCGAAAATCTAAAAATCCATATATATATATATATATATATATATATATATAATTACGTGATTTAGACGTGATTTATATTTACGTTATTCCTAGGAGTCTCAGTATCGATATATTTCGCTAAAATATTTTTGGCATCATCAAGAGATTTTTATTTTTTGTAATTTAAAAAGTGTATATAATGTATAGTGTAAATGCATTTATAATACCAAATGTATAAAAGTAAAATGTAACCTAATTTTTCTGAAAATATAGGGAAAATAATGTATTACCAAATTTCATAAAACTTAAAGCACCAATAAATAATTTGCAAATAAAACAAATTTTACGCAATAACAGTTTTAGTATACTTTTAAATGAAATACACTAAAGGGAAAGATATTATATATCGTACTAATAAAGTAGAAACAGTTAGATTACATGCATTTTTAAAAGAAACTTTTATAGATTTAATAGATATTCATATTTTAAATCTCATCACAAGTTTTGCAAAAATCAAAGCTTATATTGAAATCGATACAGACGACTAGCTTTCAAAAAAATATAGCAATTTAATCAATAAACAAAAATATAAACATCAAACTTATACAATCAATTTATAATTTGAAAATGCAACCTTTTTTAACAATAGCAATTTTAGCAAAATGTATTAACTTTGCGAAAAAATTCCACTCAAAGAAATGATAAGTAACGTAGAAGCAGCCATATACAAACTCAATAATGTTATAAAATAAACTATTCGACAAGATGATAGTAAAATTCTTAGAACTGCACAACCACCTACCTTAAATTTAACAAAAAATAAATTATCTAAATTACTAGAATTAAAAAAATAAAAAAGTATAATAATTTTACCAGCTGATAAAGGAAATGCATCAGTTATTTTAAACAAAAATTATTATGAAAGTAAAATATTAGAGAGTATAAATGACAAGGTTTATAAAAATAACAGATAACAAACCCACCTCATATCTATAAATAAAACTTATTGACAAAACACCTTTTACAAATCAAATCAAACAAAATTTTTTTCTAGAGCAAAAAAAACCTTCCAGAATCCCTATATTTAATGGATTACAAAAAAATTATAAACAACAAATACATGTAAGACTAATTGTTTGAAAAACGACTTCAACTAAATAAGGAAATGAAATCATATGTTAAAAATTCTTACGACTTTTAACAAAAAAAATTAAATTATCAGACAAAGATATTTTGGCCAGTTTTGACGTAACTTCACTTTTTACAAATATTTCATTACCAGAAGCAGTTAAAATTTTGACAGAAAAAGTAAAACCTCATAAATATATTTAAAATCTCATAAACTACTGTTTAAATTCAACCTGTTTCATTCATAATAACCAATTTTACAAGCAAATAGGATCACCTTTATCACCAATTAAGTAAAGTAATAAAAAGTAAAGTGTTTTAAACCAAAAATTTGGCTTTGATATGTAGACGATATATTTATTTGTAATACGGTCACATGGATTTTATAAATTTAACATTTTTCTGATTTTTTTAGATAATCAATATAATATAAATTACTATAGAAATTAAACTAAACATATATCTACCAATTTTAGACTTATTGATACCGGTTTTAAACCAAGCTAAATTAAATTTTAACAAAATTCATACAAATATAAATTCATTTAAACAAACTAATTTAAAAATAATGCACTTGTTGTTCCCTTAGTAACAAACAAACAGAAAAATAATAAAACACAAGATCGAGTCAAGGACGACGTAGCTCAAGGGTCTGCGGCGGCTGAGATAAGGTCAAAATTATGATCCTAAAATGATGACCCCCCAACATCGAAACGTCGGTAAACCTCACATCTTAAAAAGCTAAGTAACTTGATGAATAAATCCGGTAAAAACTTAATATAAACTAGTATTAATTTTTAATGAATAAAATACATATCACTGATTTACAAACTGGTGTCTCACAACTTTCACAGTAGTTGTTTTTTATGTTTAATTGCACGAAAGCCTGTCATGTTGCAACAGAAGATTAACAATAAACAATAAATATTAAAAAATATTTAAAAATGAAGTCAAATAAACTTTTAGAGAGCCATTCATGTTATATTGATATAACTACAAAAGTGCTTCTTGATAAAAAGTCAAGATATCTAACTTTAACATCAAAGCATTCGTGAGAACATAGCAAAGAACTTAACTACTTTGTGTGAATTCTTAAAAAATACATATAAATGTTCCCACTTCAATAGCTTTGCTTAGTATTTAAAAATTAACAGTGAATACAAGTTACTTAGTGGTTATATAATATATATTACACATATATATCAGAAGAGGAGGTTTCAATATTTATTTCAGGGCCCTAGAGTCCAAATGAGCATTAGTTTTAACCTATTAAAGTCAATATAATTTAAATTGTTGAGATATTTAAGCGATGCAGAGGAATTACTGTATTTTTTCAGGGTCCCAAAGTTAAGCTTAGAAAACTTTCAATAAATTCAATACACATTTATATATATCACTTGTGAGTATGCTTATATTTTGTGCAAATTTTAATGCGTTGTATATATATTTATATCGACTTATTCATGTGCTTGACTATGACTTTTTTAATAATGTTTACTTAATACATCTGCAAACAATACATGAAAAAGGTGGATCACAAAAAAATAAAAGAGACAAATTAATTAATGAAAATAATATATTATATTATATACATAGCAGACATAAAAAATATGCAAAACAGGTTTTTCAATGTAAATATTTTTTTAAGACTTACATTTGTACAAATATTTACTAAGCATTACTTTTAGAAAAATATATGTGAATAAACGATACATAAATTCATAATGATATACATATCTATGATAATAATCAATTAAAAAGTTCAATATAACCTTATTATTATAATATTCATTCATTTTTAAGTAAGTTCAGTGCTTAAGCCTGTGTCTAGACAAGGTTCCGCCATTTTCTCTGCTCCACCCTCTGAACACTGTCTGGCACGATTCGATCCTCATTAGGTATAGATTATTCTCCATTTCAGCTAATTTGGCATTGTCGATAGAGAAACACTACATGGTAGCAAAACTTTTATTTATAAACTGCTCATCCTTCATCGACATATTTTAAATGTCATTGGTACAGTTTTTCTTCATCTGAATTCTCCACCCTCACTGATATATGGACCATTTATAAGCGTCGCGTTGCAATAAGTTTGTACAAGATCCGTTAAAAGAGACATTAAAACGAGTCACCTTTGTATTTGCAAAATAACGAGTAAATATAAGCTATACAATATATTGGAGAGTAAAACTACAAATTTCATTGTTGCCAGATTTATATCACTGTACCATTTATTTAATTTAATAACATGTACTTACAGATGTAGCGATTCATACACAACACGCCACACACGCATCTAAAGTCCCGCGAACGGTGCCTACAAACCTAGCATCTGCCCAGAAGCACGCCGAATTTCAATTAACCTCTCCAACGTGCGGGGTGAGTATACAGTTTACGCGCACGACGGTGTATATCACGCGGTACAAAATCGGACTTCACACACTCGACTACACTGACGCTCGGACTAGATTTTCTTCGATTTATGAACCTTTTCAATCACGGACTTACGCCTTTCCTCCTGTTTTAGCAATCATCTTCAAGAACAAGTACCAACAACTTCTAGAAGGACATACCAACACAACCAAAGATCTACTATCGAAGCGACTACGTCCAACCTTGAACCCTTCAATGGTAAATAAATACATATTTATAAGTTTACAATTAATGGCCAATCGCGGAACCGTCTGTAGCTGATTATTTTAAGTGGACGTAATATTTGCAACCAAATCCAATGAATCGTAGAAGTAGATCAACGGTTTTGTGACTATTATAGCTGAGAAAGCCAGGATTGTACGTTGGCGTCGACGTATAAAAAGGTCGTGTAACTCAAAGCTTTTACTGATATCAATGTGTGACGTATATTAGCTGCCCATTTTAGCAGATATGTAGTCCCATTAGTAAAGAACAGTTCAGCTGACTCTCGAGGTCGGTCGACGAGAAGATTATTTCTCTTTTCGGCTATTCTTATACAGTAGAGTTTTGTCAATATTTACTTTTGATTTTGCTTCCTAACCAGGTATAAAACTTACATGTTGCATTATAAATTGTTCTCATGATATCTGCTCCCATGCAAAGTAGAAGATTTTATATCTTGAATCGTATAGTAAAATAGTCCATGATTTATTAATATTGGAATTTTATTTGCTTTTTTGCCGTAAGAATTGTGGTTAAGATTAGTAGGAATATAATATTTAACAGGTTTATGCTTAGACAAATAATCAATTTGATATGGAAAAATGTTTTCTCTGCTAATTTCTTGAATATTAATATATTATATATTTATATATAATCGATATGCTTATTAGATATAAACAAAGAACATTATTCAGATTTCTCAAAGAATCGAGGGGTATAAGTCAGAACGCTGCCATAAAAATATCACTTTCTAAATTTCACTGCAGCGAGAATTCCACCATAAACTAAAATTCAGCGGCAAATCGACGACAGACGTTCGGAAAAGTGCAGCCGCTTCCACTTCGTTCGTCCAATCTAGTCCAACTCGATCTTCGAGTGTTTAGAATCAACGTCTTAGCTATTTATAATTTATGTCAAGACTATTTCTTGACATAAATTTATAAATTAAACATGCTTCTTAAAATTATATCATATAATGTTTTCATCAAATAAATTAAAAAGTTGCAATTTAACAAAATCAATTCCAGTTATTTTCTCTTATATTAAACTACAATGTGTACCATACGAACACTTGTTGAACTAAAATTAGCATTACATTGTAAACAATAAAGTCCTCGTTTCTCCGATGATAATTGAAACCAAGGAAAAGCTGCTCGAAACACTAAACTAAACAATAACAAAGACAATATTGCTTCGATTTGGCCTTTTCAAAATATATTTTTTTCATTAAAACTTTTTAGAATAGTTTATGTAACTGTTTTAGAAACGAAAAATAAGAAGAGTATCCAAAACTTATATCAATAGCCGTAATATTTTTCATTCTCTGATGCGTAAAATATTCTCTGACGTCAGCATCTTTCACTTTTTATTGTAGTTCCATACACACACACACAAGGCCGGTTTGAACCGAGAATAGTTCAGGTACGTGCGCGCTAGACTTGTTCTATGGAGTCGTCGGTATTTACTCTTCTAAGAGACTGGTTTTATAACACATTCGCCGTGGGTATCAGATGTTGGATTGTCACTCAAGACCGTATTATGAGAGCGATTCTAGGACATAGTGTGTGATGTAACTAGAAACCGCAATATGTGGACCTTCGGCTATCGCTCGATGTACTCTTCTTTGAAACTTTTCGTTTAACAAACAATGTGGATAACTACAACTAGATAAATTCCATGTCTATCTTAAATTTTCTGTCCATCAGCTCACAAGAATATTTATATATAATATGGAATTTTAATCAATAACAGAAGTAATGACATTCTAGATGACCTATTAAAATTTATTATTCAGCGTATTTTGCATTACATATATTTTTCTTTATCATTTTAGTTACATAATATATAAAAAATCATATTTATATTACATTAGTAGTCACACTATTTGTCAAACAGATTATCTCAATTAGAAAGAAGTGGTGTTTTTTGTATCAGTACTAAAGTCTGTCGACTTTAATATTATTTTTCAGTTTCGTCAGGGGCACCATTATGAAAATTAGGATTATCAAAATAAAAAAATAGTTCCTGTTACCAAAACCTTATTGTTGATTTAATTGTCACTAAACTAATTAGGAATCAATGAAAACAATTGTCTGCTTCCATTGCCCTCAACATAGTCAATGTCATATAGATAATATATTTATTAGATTTTAATTGTAGCATATTAGCTATTTTATTTAATTTTAGCACAATATGGAATGCGATTTTTCTTAAAATAGATAAATAATTGCAGCGTTGAAAGCACTATTGATATAATCTATTAATTACAGTCAATTAAAAACAGGTATATGGTATGACAATGACATTATATTAGAACTATAATTATAACTGATTCCGTCATTCTGTTCTAAAGACTGATGACAAAATTCAAAAATAGATTTTATTTGATTGTTTAAAGATCAACTATGAATTTAAAGTTTAATTATTGGATTATTTTTAGATATATGTAGCATATCCTAAAACATTTTTAAAAATAACTATTTTTATAATATATAGAGCCTTCAATCGAATATGTATTTTTTATTTTATTTAATTTTAGAGCATTAACATATATTAATATTTCTGAATAGGGTCAATATTTAGCCTTTTAACTGAATATGACAAATAAATACGTCATAGAAAAATACTCAAATAAATGGACATGACGAGTTTGCTCGTCATTTTTTTTATTTTCGAACGACGTTTACCAAATAAATACCGATTTTCTGAAAAATGATATTCCTATAAAACTGGATAATCGATATTGTATTTCATAAAATATTTTAATTATTAAATATTATTTTGACATATAGTTCACTTTTACATACATAAACAAGATTATTTAGATAAATATTATGAAATAATAAATGTACGTTTATAGTTTGCTTTCTTGGCTATTTTTTAATATAATAATCATTCGGTATTATTTGACATAATAACCTCGTTTTATTACTTCATTTTCATCGATAACAAAATGTTATCGCTGTTTATTATATTTCTTCCGGAACTTACTCGTACACAGTTGACATTATGACCTGCCATTTTATAAATTCATCAAAATTACCCAGTCTGTTAAAATCTAATTAAAAAGTTCAACATTTTATTAGTTCACGAGTCAATTTAAATATTGAAGAATAATTAAATTTAATAAAGATAGATTCCACACCGTGTGAAGGCCCTACCGAGAAATCCCAGAGGGCAAAAAACCTCCAGGTCACAATGAGCACGCAAGAATCCCTAAATTGATACGTCGGTCAACTTTGTTCTTTATTTCCCACAGATGATACTCGCTCGTGTATCCGTTTCCCAAGCGTGTCAAGGATGGCTCGTCGAAACTGGTATTTAGAGAAACTAAAAAGGAAGACAAGCATTATTTTTTGGTCATTTTCGATTAGTATATAAATGTAAATCTGAGGCCAAGATGAGTTGTTAGTAACCTTTACGACGATTCAACCGTGACACTGTATTGTAGCTGAGATAATTTATTGTATCCTTAATGTCCCAACTAATCGTATCTAGAGAATATAAATTGTATCAATAGATCAGCGTTGACAATGAGTCAAATGTGGGTGTGGTACTTGAATAGATCGTACAATTTATCAATGAATACGCTTGTACAAGAATTATGCTTTAATAGGTTATTAATATTCTATTTTACTGTTGTTATGTACTGGTTAAAATAAGCATAGTGTAATATTTTTTCCATTTATAGATAAAACCGTAGATTTAATAGACATACAAGTGGGTAAAAAATCTGATACATCAATACACGAGTGGTATAAGTCGTTGACTATTGATCTATTTTTCAATTTTTTGTCTAATTTAAGTATAATTTTGATCGATTATCACAGATTAGGTTTACCTATATTTTCCTAATTTCTTGAATATATTTTCGCAAGATATGAAAAAATATTTTTAATCTTACTTTTTTGAGCTTAAGAAATATTTGTTAACGCTGCTTTGAATGCAGCAGATGCTCTGTGATCGATTAATTAAAGCTTCCCATCTTTCTCAGAATATGAGGTCATTGTTGGTCCATACGCTGGAAATTTTCATTCCCATCGTCGTTTCAGTTCCAAAAGTTCCGACGTTTCTGCAAGGTGTGCAACCAAGTTTTTTTTGTAGATGTTAAACCATTCAGTTTTTGAGCAAAAGTATTTTTTTTTTATTTAATGATCAAAAAAATCTGACCAATCATTCAGAATCATTAACTTGCACCAATATTTCCATATTTTCTGTCGTTGTTTATGAATTGTTTTAGACTTATTTTGGTGGGAACAGCGGTTAAGAATTAACTGGAATTTTCTTTTATTTTTAAATTTGGGTTTAATATGTGTGTAATAAACAATTATTTGTACATAAAACAGTAAACGAAACACATGTGTCTAAAAATTAACATGACGTCATAGTCAGATATAATTATTTTTAATATATTCTTAATATACACATATATCACATATAAATAAAAAAAATGTATTTTGTTACATGTCTGAATTTTTAAGACATGTTATTTGGTATTGTGTTATATATATATATAGAATCATTAATCTTACTAAAAAGTTTTTAGAATAAAAGTCAAGTTTTCCTTATAAATAATTATTATATAAATAATCTTTTAATGACAATTTGCTTAAACAATATCTAATAAAAATATATTTAATTTTAACTCATACAATTATTTCAATTGTACACAATTTAAACTGGGTCACATTGAAACGACCAACAAAAAAATGTTCCAAAACAAATAGATTCATCTATTGCAGCCCACGGATGCAATTTCGACACCAGAAAAAAACAACTATGATCTCAATAATCGTGTCGAATGCGCATCTAATTAAAATGTATGATTAGGGTAATTTAGATGCACAGAGTGACCGCTCTTTGAACAATTTATGGGACTATCGATAGACGCATGGTCTGAAAACATAACTTTGCAGATTCTTGGCAATCGTTCCAGACACATTTTTTATGTAGGTCTATAAATATTTAATAATTCGAATATCGATTGATGTTTGCTTTATATCATTTTAAATTAAGAATATATGGAGTACGTGATCAGTGTTCCGTAACAAAGTCAAACTTATGTTACGTGCCGGCATTGTTTATTGACCGTGGATATAAAAAAAATGTGTAAGATGCAAAGTTGTGTCGGAATATGTTTCATTGTCTCTAAACTTATCTAGCACGGAGGCATTTTTCTAGAATACAAGACTAAATTCCACAATACTCCATATTAAATAAATGCCTGTATATATAATAATATATATTACGTACATATCAAATTTTGACGATTAACAATCAGGCTATTTTTTGTTAGTAATTTATAAATTTTTATCTCTCTTACATTCTGTTTACGTAAAATAAATAAAATCATTTTCACATTATTATTGTCTCGTATGTTATCAACATTCATTAACCCACGTCTTATTTATATATCTCTAATTCTAATAATAATCTTATTTTCATTATTGTTATGCGTCCATAAAATAAAATATCTTGTTTATAATATACGTAGGATGTGCATTATGTATGTTTTGCAAATTACAAAATTGGCATTTCCAGGTGCTAGCCTTGAACAGCTTTCAGCGTCGAGTTATTGAACTTGCAAAGGTGCTCTCGTATTGTAAAAGTACAAATTCAGGGCCAAATCTCTCGTTTTTTCATTGTCTCTCTTCATCAGAATAAGAACACTTGAACAAAACTCGAGATACGATCTCAAAGCAAAATGGAGTGCTTCAAAAAACGATATCTTAATAAGAAATTCATTAGTAATTAAAATGAATCCAGTTTCCTGAGTGTATCATATCCATTTATAAATCCTATTTATAAAAATATAATTTATTAATATTTTTTTAATATTACCTACGTGAGTGTAGGTCGTTAGATATATATATATTACTCACCTGATCAAAAACCTTTATTTTTTCCAAATTAAAACATTTCTCTGTATGCAACTGATGTGCATGAAAGCGATTAAAGCTTACCTATTATAGCGTCCTTTTCAATTTTGATTTCACGTCACTAAAATAAAATTTAGGTTGAACTATTTATCATATAGAAATCACTAGTGTAATAAATATTGCACAAATTATGCTTTATGCCTGCACTACACTCTCTGGAAGTTGGCCAAGGTTGGCCAAGGACGGAGAATATAGTGGGTTACTTCGAGGCTACTTCGGTCGAGTTCGGTTCTACCTGCACTAAAATCTCTCGGATGTTGTCCGAGGTTACCGAGAACAGGAAGTAAAGTGGGGGTAATTCAGTCGACTTGTCCAATTTCGAGCGCTTCCGAACATTGTCGGCATTATTTCCGAGTCAAAGGGACCGAATTCGGAGCTGCTCTTTCGAGCGCGAGCGGTGAGATACTTCTCCTTTCGCTCTCTCGCGTGTTAAGTGATGAGAGTGAGAGAGATAATGATATGGTGGTTCGCAAACTGACGCATGTCAAGCGCTGCATAGTGGTCACGTGGTCAAGTTATAATACCACATGCTTATTGGGGACTATCCTACCGTGGGACGCATGTTAACATGCTTTTATGAAATCGATCTTCAACAGAGTCTTACTGACATCTTTGAATATTTTAGGGCGCCAAAAGGGATTATTTATATTTTTAATAGTATAATGTTATTTTATTTTTTTTTCATATAAAATTAAATAATTAAAAAAGAATTAGTGGTACTTGATTTTGTTAAAAAAATCTTTTCCAATATCCTTATGTAATTTCCTAGATTGGTTTATATAAATGTCACACCATAACGAATTCTTATTTAGAATCGATGGCGATAAATTCTAGAATAATCACACATGTGGTGTCAGTATTCTGAAGTATCATTTTTTTATGCCTTATGGCATTTTGCAAAAGCTGACAAAGATTTTGCGTAAATTGAATATTTACGACCGAAAAGTTTTCATTGATATTGTATTCGTGAATGCCCACACAAACCCAATAAAATGACAATTTAAAAATTGCGATTATTTGTCACATTTTTCGATCGCGCTTAAATATGCCAGCTACGTGACAGAAGCCGCCGTCCGGACGGCATATGAAATATGTGGCAGTGTGGCCGCTACTCGAAAGTCGGCAACCTCGTCCGACTTCACTTGAACTTCGGTTTGGACAAATTCCAGAGAGTGTAGTGCAGGCATTACAAAAAAGATACTGTGATAAGGAATTTATATGTAAAATAGTTTGCCGATTTTTTTCGATTATATCATGTTTTTAGTATTTATTGTTTTCAAAAAAAATTTTGATTATAATTTGTGTTACTGATGAATGATTGTAGTCAAATCCATTGGTGGTGGGACCAAGTGTCACATATTTTATAATAGTCCTTCGATAAATATAGGGGCAAATATAAGTAAATTCAAGGTGCTTTCGCTTATGAGTCTAACTCCGCCTCCAAAAATCATCCTTTTGTTAAAGTTGCTATCGAGGGTCGACGTTGTGCGACTCTCTAATAACCACAAAGTGTTGTTTAAACCGTGCTTATTCCGTGCGAGGCCATCAATGTAATGCTTAATGATTTTTCGTGATAATTTTTTTCTCATTTTAACCTGACAGACATTAGTCTAATGCGTCTGGAAATCTTTGATATCTGCATAATTAATCAAAAATTGTTATGTGTACTCTAATTTATAATTAATAAATGTCATTTGGTGACCGGAGGTGACGGGTGGCAATTAGACACAGATTGAGCCGCTGCAGTAGTATTTTTATTGCGATAAAGTTACAATTTAACGGGGCGCGGGTCCGCACTGGCGTGCGAGCCCGCCGAATTTTAGTATGAAATTATTTTCCAGTATTTTTATTGTAATATATCTAACATTATTGCAAATTGTACTAAAAGCAAATCGTATTATATCATTTAAATTCACTATTCCGCAATGATATTAAGATTACTAAATGTAAATCGATCGATATTATAAATATTTTAATGTTTAATTCCGATACAATTTAGATAAAATCTGTTTCATTAAATTCATTAAATTATATATCAATCAATTTGAACTTAACTAAAAATGATTTTTTACCACTAATACATCATTACATATTTTATATACACAATAACAAGTTTTTAATTGAAAAATAATTTATATTTGCATTAAGATCTTGCAATATGTTTAGATGTCAATAACGCCAATGTAATTGATATCATTACTTAACTAATTATATACAATTACGAAGAGTAATTATGTAATTAATTATCATTTATTTCAAAAACCGTTAATATAAACTAGTTTTAATATCAACGAGCTAATAATATTATATTTATTATCACTATTTTCATCTAGAAGATAATTTCAATTTATCTAAGCAATCGACAATGCTCTTCTAAATATAAGGTGCTTTATTCTGTATAGTATTCTGAAATATCATTTTTATGCCATATGGCATTTTGCAAAAGCCGACAAAGATTTTGCGTAAATTGAATATTTACGACCGAAAAGTTTTCATTGATATTGTATTGCTGAGTGCCCACACAAACTTTTATAATTATCAGTAGCGTAATTTTAATAATATGACAATTTAAAAATTGCGATTATATGGCACATTTTAGCAAATCAGCTAGCTGTACGTGACAGCAGCTGCCGTCCGGACGTCATCCACGCTGCGAAGCGCGCGGGCATATGAAATCCGCGACAGTGTGAGCGCTTACTCGCTTATACTTCAGTTGTAGCTTCGGTTCGGACAACTTCCAGAGAGTGTAGTGGAGGCATTACAAGAACACAATAACCGTTTGGTAAAATATAATACCGATAGAGCCGTAAATAAGTCTACGCAAAAATTTTGTCGGTTGTAAGAATAAAAAAAATGTGCGAATCAAATCGCACATTTTTTTTATTTTTTGTAAATATGTAAACTTTGCATCTCTTTTGCGCCTGTTTTTAGCACAGCTAGAAACACACGCTTGTTTTTAATCATACGCGTTTACATAATATATAAGGCATAGAATGAAGTAATCAGTAAAGTGCTGAACTGAAAGTTCATAGGCGTGATTAGTTTGACTCCTAGAATAATCGATTTTTTATTTGTGTTAAATATTACAGTACTAATAAAAATGAATACGTGATGGCTTCTAGAAGAGAAACTGTATTGATACATAAATAAAACATACATCTATATTTTTATGTATGTATGAAAGCTCAGAAATATTAGTTGGATAAATTTTCATTTACGAATAATATATTTTATGTAAAAAAAAATATTCTTTACGATTTACGTTCTCTAGACTAGAAAGCGCTTTGCCCTTTTGCTGTTGTCTCTAATGCACACGCCCACACAACAACCCAATACGCAATAGGTATACATATGTGTAATACAACAAAAATTATCATAAAAGGTCAATGATAATTCCAAATTAAGCCATGGGTCAACCAAATATCGCGCTTCGTTAACAACCAACGCAGATAAGCATCGATTGATCCGCATCAAACCGGTTCAAGATAATCTGACGAATCGAGCGCTCTTGGTTTAAGGTCAAGGGTTAGTCCCAAACAAAGTGCGATTAATAGATTTTAATTTATTTGTAAAATATGCGCGAACACAGGGATTTTGTCCTTTCATGCATACATGAATGATCTAGCCGGCTTTCACGCTCTAATTACACTTTTTGCCAGCCGATCGGATTAGAATATGCCTGAAACCTTTTTTTAAGCAAAATTAATGCTAATGTCACTTGTTGGCTGGACAATGGCGTAGGTGCCTTTCGGTGGGGTTACGAAACTAATTTCGTCGAGCCCGAGCGATCACGTGCTAGCATATAAATTCACGCTTTTGTGTTTGCAGTTCGAAAATAATAGCAAAAATGTTTTAAGGGGCACGTGAAGCTGAATGCCATTAACCGTACGTTGCTTAGCGGTTATAAACCACAAGCAGCTAACCCTGAGGTTAGTGGGTCAACTTAAATAGTAAGAAAAATTAGAGATGTATATATTACAACCGAGAACATAAATGGCTCTACTTTCACATCGGCAATTTTTCATTGTCATGATTGAAGCATTATTTCTTAACAAAATTTTAATTTTCAATAAATATGCGGATCTCTAGCGTTGTTATTTTACGTGATGAATCCTGTTGTGAAGATGTCTAAGAGGATCTGAGGTATTTGAATAAACTCTGCGACTCATCTCAGCTTCAAGGTTCAAACATACATGTCTCTTCAAGTAACCAGTATTATTATTTTTGCTATAACATAACAGGCAACAACATAGGCATATGTAAATTATTTATAGTATACTTTTAACAAACATCTATGTTCTATTTACGTTTTTATTAGATAATATAAAAATAAAAATAATTTTCAGAATTTTCGTGAAGGACAAACATATTTTTACCCTTTCGCGGAAAAGTGTCGCGAAAAACGTTATTCTCAAAGGGACCTAATGTCAAATATACTCTTGAAACCTAAGCTCAAACTATAACGACAAAAATATACCATATGAATAAATAATTAAGGTTATATTATACGTTTATTTAGATTCTAAAAATTGAATTTAAATGCTATAAACAATTTTACATATTATTGCTTAATTAATATTGTATTTACTTAAGTATTAAATCTATCTTTAATTTGATGGTTCAAATAAGGTCTTTGACTGCAAATTTTACCTAGATTTTATTTATCTCTTCTGTAAATGCACTACAATAATCCAGACAGGCAAAGACCTCGTGAACTTAGGTCAATCACCGCGTTTATTTATTTTAAAATTAATAGCTCTTGAATAAATATATTATTTACAGATAAACACAACATTTGGAACAAATGTTTGGAACTATTTAATCATTATTTTTAATAAATGGTTACCATTGCTTATTTATTATTCAACCAAAGCATTGCACCGAATGGCATAAACAATATTTTTTGCTACTAACCAGGTGTGCGTCTTTTTCAAAGCGCAATAAAGTTATATTTAGAATACTCTTGTGATCACCTAGACAAATTTATTAATAATAAATATGCATAGCCTTGGAATATACTAATATTAAACACTCGATCGATTAAAATTAAATTATTATATACATATAATACATACCAGGCGCTTGCGGTGAGATACTTTCCCTTTCACTCGCTCGCGTGTTAAGTGATGAGCGTGAGTGAGAGATAAAAGCATGTGAACCGCATTCCCTTATCTCTCACTCACTCTCGTCACTCGCTAGGTCGTTAAATTATTCTTGCTACTCCTCCAAAACGTATTTTAATCCAATTTATCATCATTATTTCCTGATCTTTAGATATGCATAAAAGCATTATATTTATAAAAAAGGTAATAAGTTGTGCATAAAGAACTATAGACCAGTCAGTGTTTTCAGCTTCTACTAAATTGTTTGAAATAATTATTTTAAATCACTTCGTTAAGTTTTGTTGAACTCGTCCCTCCCGTTCCACTGTCTTTCAGCAAAACAATGATAAAATCTTTCGATGCGGGAATTCAAGTAGATTTTGAGACATTGTTAATCATAAGTTATTGTTAAAAAAATTGTCGGACTACATATGTATGTTCGGATGATTTAACTCGGTTATTCTTGAGTTATTTTAGTTTGTAACCCGTTGCAACCAAATGTCTAAAGAATATTTCACCCATTCAGGTGTTCCTCAAGGGTCCATCCTGGCCCCTCTGCTTTTCATGTTATTTATTATTGACATAAAATACGGCAGTTATAAATTTAAATCTTCTTTGACAGATGATATAAATTTGTTTAAATGCATTCAATCTATTACAGAATGATTTTGATTGGCTTCCGTCGACCATCTGCATTTTAGTTTTGAAAAGTGCCATACTGTCTTTTTCTCGATTCTGTTCGTCATCAGATTATTCCTACGATCTCGATCGGAACGTTTACGCTAAATAAATTTCCACTAAAGATTTTGGAATCACTTTTGAAAGCGGAGATTCTCTCTTCACGTAAACGACGTCTGCTGAAAATCATCCAAGATGCTCGGCTTTGTTATGTGGAGCACATGTTACTTTAATGTTCTCTATGACACTTTAGTTCACAGCATTTTTGTATCGGGATTAATTTAAAACTTCAGAAAAGTTTTTGTATCCCAGCGCTTTTCTCTTAGGAGCGTTGAGTTACGATTCGCTGAGTTCTCGCAGAAAGTTGTTAGTCACTAAACATTAATTTAAAAAAATGAAGCTGTCACCATCCAGATGGTATTACATATTAAGCTATTTAATGTCAGCTACGAGGAGCTGGTCCAGTTCGAATCATTTAATTTTAATATTTTATGATTTTTTACTTTCGTACAATATTTTTATTTTATTTCTACTATGCATTGTTTTTTAAGTATCGTGCAGCATTGAGGTAACCTATTGATAACCTATTATTATTTTAATAAGTAAAAAAAAATATGTATATGTTGATATAACATATATTAGATTGCTATCTAGATGATTTTATAAAATTATGTATTATACAATACATAGCTATTTATCGAAATTATGATAAGCAAAATACCAGATATTATACCTTTTTGCACATCGCATAATCCAATACATTGACATATTGACCTGCATTTCCAATAATCTCATTAGCATACTCGCAATAGTTTTCAATGCGCATTTCACGGCAAAATTGTGCAATCGATTATATTATCTCAAAATAAACACACTGCATGCTACAGTAACCTTCGTAAAACAAACAAACACAGCTCGTTATCGTACTACATAAAGCCTTAAAATTCCTTCCTGGAATTCTCTACGTGATCCGTGGATTAATACTAGGCTACACTCCCTTTAGAGTTCGTTTTAGTCACGTGAATTACGGTCGAAGCTTTTATTACAGCTGAAAAGTTGATCAACCTTCGAAACTTGAATTTTGGTATTACATTATTATTTGCAACTATATTCTATTTTAATTCTAAGAAATAAAATTATTCAACATATAAAGTGTTTGATATATTACTATAAATCATAAAAATTGAATTTGGCCAAAATAATGCATGTCATTTAATTTAATTATATGTATCTTATTAAAAATATTTTGAAAAAATGAAATCATATTGAAATACATTTTCCCTAATAGATAAAATTTTTTACTAGTGAAAATATAATTCAACTGACAACAGTTACGAATGAGTACAGACAAACGTCTAATAAGTTGTCTGCAATTCGTATTTAAACTATGCTTTAAAAATATTATAGCTATTCATACCAATGTTACTACGGACTTCTGATATGAGAGCATTGGTTAAAGTGTATTCAAACTGAAATTTGGTCAATAGGAGGGCGCAAAAACAATTATCACTTCTCAGAAGTCAAAAATTCACGTCAAAAGTAATAAAATCGTGTTGGCGCCGTCGCAGTGCGACGGCGACGGCACGATTTTATTGCTTTTGACGTGGATTTTTGACTTCTGAGAAGGGATAATTGTTTTTTGCGCTCTCCTATTGGTCAAAATTCGGTTTAAATGTTCCACATTAAATTTGTAATATTATTATAAAAAATCGCAATATAAGCTATGGATGTGCAGTGCAAACTCTCGCTACCGAGCGTTCCCACTGCGACGGTGCCAACACGATTTTATTGCTTTTGGCGTGGATTTTTGACTTCTGAGAAGTGATAATTGTTTTTTGCGCTCTTCTATTGGGCAAAATTCGGTTTAGATGTGCCTCATTTAATTTGTAACATAATTATAAAAAGTAGTGTGAGCGATAGATATCCAAGCGCCCACATTATTACGGCAACGACACGATTTTATTGCTTTTGACGTGAATTTTTGAGGGTCTGGAAATTGTTTAATTCAAATTTATTCTTTGTTCATTATAATTGATTTAATTTATCCTGTCAATACAAATTGATTTCAATAATTTGCATATGTCTTAATGCATGCATATGTCTTAATGTATTGCAGTAACACGAAATCGAGTGTCATCACTTCATTGTTTTGTTTCTTCAGCGGTGAAATTGATACGTATTGCAGTATAGCTCAACTCAACTTTTAGCTTAAAAGTTTAAAATAGCACATGTGCAAACGTTACGTCGCTTCTGTTCACCGTTTGTAAGTTTTTCTGACGGACAGAAATATGTATTTTCTGTTTTTTAGTATAAATCATATAAAGCTTAAGTTATAAATTTATATATATCATATAGTAGTTCAATAAAAAAATGGATTTTAAAACTAATTTCAAACTTTTTTGAAGTCTCTGTGTTTTATAAAATGCACCTGTTGAGAATCTTGCATATTGGTGTATGTGTCCTTCAACAATACGAGTTATATTATAATTAATTAGCATTCATGCCGTTAAGTGTCACCTGCGATTCATGGTGCATTATTGCTATAACAAAACTGAAATGCATTCTATTTTCATCGTCATTGAAAACCAGCCATCATATTATTTATATATTGAATAACTTATTCTCTATTGGAGATGCCATTATTATTCACAGCACGTTTATTTACTTATAGCATTTACGAGTGGCTAAAAATATATTTTATAAAGTGGTTGATTATAAAGTATAATTTGAGGCAATAAAAATAGTCATATTCGTATAAAAATAGTCAAATATTTGTGTTGCTATTTTATTTACGATGAATGAAAAAATATTTACTTCTTTATCTTGCACGTGATCGATTATTGTATAATATGAATTGCACGATATTATAAAATGTATTATTGTATAATAACTAGCCGTACCAGTCACATAATAAACGCCCCTCTATCAGATATTCAAGGTTAAAAATTAAATAATATATTTTTAACGATTAGCATAATCTGTAAGGTGTTTGATTCTCGTAACAGAACCGATTTTTTTTTTAAATATACGCAATTATTAAATATCATTCTCAGCTCACAATACCTACTTGTATGTAAGTGTCGATTTTTGTTCCGTTGTAATGCATTAGTTTAATGCTATATTATAACGGAAAACTTACAACTAACTAATATTTCGTTTCATGATGTACAAATGTTCCTTGCCGTTCCTTCGGCACCTGCTATAGTTCTTTAAATGTAGGTGCACAATCACTGTCGGCAGGGTCTAGTAGACAAACTACAAGGTTTTTGTCCGCTTCGTTTCAAGGTCATTGACCTCTTGTTTCTTTCAAAATCAATGAAAAATCCCTTGACTTTTAAAAAGCATTCGAATAAGATTATAATATTGACAAAAAAGCTTATGACAATTCACCGACCCACAATTCATCTAACAGAAAGTTCACTGATTCTACAATTGACCGCTGATGATTTATTTATTAAAAACCAAGCGGCAGATATAGTATTTATTTTTTTAATTTGTCATTTTATCCGTCAAATACATATGCTTTTTTTTAATATTTTTGTAACTATTGATCCAATTTGACCAGTCAGTTCATCGCCGACCCATTAATTATTTTTATGAATATTTTTTAACATCGTTATTTTTAATTTATAATTCTATAATCTATTCTCGTTTTATATTTTTATAGTTTGATTTACAGCACTGTGTAGGTATCAATAATTCTATCAATTTTTTAACTACCAAATCCTTTCGAACTGATAAAGTACCCTTGCAAAAAGAATTATTATATATTCTCCCCATCGTCTGCTCTTTTTTACTTGGGAATTAATGGAGTTAAAAAAAATATTTTCTATAAATTAATTAATATGCAATATTACATACTATATTACATTAAAGCAATTAAATCATAAGAGTGTAATAATTCATTTGTATCTATACGTAACTGAACAAACGATTTTCCCAAATTTATAAATACAGGCGGCCCTCGACTTTCGCACATAATTGGTTCCTAAAAATGTGTGCAAATGTTGAATGTACAAAAGTCGAGGAAAGTAAAAAAAATTTAAATTGTGGGTATTTTAAAATATTTATTTATCAAGTAAATATAAGATGTTTAAGAGGCATTTAAGAGACACGTTTAAGTGGGGTTTGCGGGTGTTTCCTTTGAAAAGTTATCAAGAGTTAACTGTTTTCCACTATTCTTTTTCTTTTCTTCATATAGTATTTTATAACATGCTATGTTTTTATTGATCGCCCTCGCACTTGAGATATGCGCTTTTTATTGGGATCACAATCTTCCATAATATTTAAAAATTTGTCAAGGTGCGTGAAGGCTTCATTCATATTTTTCATTGTTAAAGAGTTTTCCAAAGTAAGCATGTCTCATCTACATTAAAAATTTGGCTAGAGGAATATTCTCTATCTTCAATAATTTTGGATAATTAGGAAATAAATTCTTTTGTAGCATCTTTATCCGCATCAGCCGATTCTCCTTCTATCCTTCCAATCTTTGTGCAAGCTAAGAGCTTTTGCTTGAATAATTGAAATACTCAGAGGGACATCTTTTTGATGTTGGTCATCGATCCACGATGACAAAGATTTTCCATTTCATCCATGTTTTTTTTTGCTGTGTTTTTTTGGAAACATATCTTTAAAGATTGCGGAAATATATCTTTATTTTCCACAATTTTGAACGTATTTCTTAATTATATTTTTATTTTGCAAAATTGAACATATCGTAGACCTGTTTGTTCACCGCTATCAGAACGTCTAATAATTTCCATCTTTGTCTTGAATTGTGTGAAGTTTATGAGTTCTTGATTTATTTTTGTTCGTATCAACACAAGTTTTTCCGTTTCTCATTCGTGTTTATATTTTTTTTTTTTTTTCAATTGTTTTTTTTTAAATGTGCGAAATAGTGAATTATGCGAAAGTCGAACGTCCGAAAGTCGAGGGCCGCCTGTATAAATAAACAAACGTTTCAAAATATCACTAAAAAAAATTGTAAGGATATATTAAAAAAAATATATTTACAATTGAATGAAAATCTAAATATATATTTAAATATAATAATAATTAAAAGCAAATTAATTTAAAATAAAATACATATTAAATTATTAGGTGTCTATAGGCATATTATTTATCGTTATTATAATTTATGAATTAATTTAATCAAGTTAAAAATATATTTAATATGAATAACTAAATTATTGTTATTAAAGTTAAAAATCATGTTTTTCAACTATGAACTAAATAAACTAGAAAAGTAACTTTTTTTTATAATATATAATTTAATTGCTAATAAAAATATTTCCTGTTAATACTTTTTACTTTAATGCGCATTTAAGATTGTATTTTTCTATTTAAAAATATTTATAAATACAAGTTTTAAATGTAATATTATAATCCTAATAATGAATGGACAATTTACATAAAATATAAATATATTTTCTTCAAAAATATTTAATGAAGTAATTTCCTTAATTGAACCATTAAAGTTTTCCAAACGATAAAAAACTAAAACGAGAGAAGTTTGCAGAGTTATGGATTAGAAAACGATAATAAAATTACGGTACAATTTGCCTTTATGCTTAAAAAATTAGATATCCCCAAAACTTTTAAGTATAATATTCGATTTAAAATAGTAGGAATTTTATATGCTATTTTCTCTATATAATGTTTTCATAGTATGCATAGTATGCGTATACCAATTAAACACACATAGGTTGTTTTAGAACTCATCGTGTATCCATTTAAAATGTCATTAAAATTAGTTTGATAGCTACAGAAATATTGATGGAAAAATGCATATGTATTTAACGTGATTACGTGACGGATAAAATGACAAAAGATAAATACGTTGACTGACATTTCATGGTTATTAATAAATAAATCATCGGCGAGCAATTGTAGAATCGGTGAACTTTTTATTCGATGAATTTCGGGTCGGTGAATTTTCTATTCGACTAATTTACCGATCTGGGAACTTTCAGTCGATGGACTTTCCTAAAACTATGAGATTTTTTTCAGAAGATAGGTACGGTCTTGTTAGCTTGCTTTTGAGTTACTTAAATCGCTGCCATCTGTATATATAAGCTATGGTAATAATTGTCGCTTCGATCTTTTTTTCATTTAGGAGTACCTCAAGGTTCCAATCTGGGTATTTTTTTTTCTCTTCATAAACAAAATACACACGTCAGTTAAAAAATATTTAATATATGCTGCATGTGAGTATTATCACAAATGCGGATTCATTCTCTATACAAAAATGGATGTAGTCAATCGACAATTGATTGCATTTTATCAAATTAATTTTCTCGATCCCCTTGTCCGATAGAATTATCTTACAGTTTAGACGAAAATATTTTATACATGCATACTTTTATATATGACTTTCGAGTAACGTTTGACCAAAGATATAGATTTTAAATACGCATTGCCAAAGTTTGCGAAAGGGCGTCGAGAATTCTCGACTTCGTTATGCGTAGCGTGTGTAACTTTAACAATTAATTAACTATTTGTTTTCTGTACAATATGTTCGTAACTTAACCGAAGCGAAGTAAACCTTGTTGTTGGATAGGATTAAAAAATCTCAGTTATCTCTATTAGAGGAAGCAAGGGTCGTATCTGTATTTTTTCTGTAAAAGCAGAAAACAATTATTTCCGCACTGTTTCCTTTCATTATATAGTGGTCTATGCGCCATGTTTATATATCTAATGTAAGAAAACACTTTAAAGGCTTTACAGATTAAAAAAAAAGCTAAACATATTATTAAATCATGCCACTTGATAAAAAAGGACACTAGATGGATAATAAATCATTTACTTAGTAATTATAAAAAAAGCATGAACAAAAAGCAAACCCCAATGCATCTAAATGTTCAAAAACATAATTGTAATGTTAACAACATGATTAGCTCCTCGTTGATGATATTATATAGATCAATGTATAGTGACAGCATATTAAGGAGTCGGATGGTGACAGCCATATACGAATCGGCAAGTGTGAACTTAAAAAATATTTCATATTTTTATTTGAAAGACACTATACAGTACTTTACAGTCACTCAAATAACTCAGGAATAATCATGACAAACTACGTCAAAGGTACTATTTTGCTGAAAGACAGAGGGTTAGTGACCGTGGAATGGGTGGGACGAAAACCACGCCTTTTGTCCGGCAAAACTTGCCGAAAATAATTGTAGACGTAAATAAGGATAATAAAACTTAATTTTATGCGCGTCTCATTTGGAATACTTTTCTACAATATAATATTTATATATTTAATCAAATAAACCAGATGATTTGAGCACCACAAATTGTGCAACATAGTCCAGGGTTGCATAATCGATCAGGCTGGGCTGGATGCAGATGGAGTATCCGAGACAGTCAGGGGTGGGGTTGCCACCCCTGGGGGTGGCACGCGGAGCAGGCTCCCTGGGCGGCGGCAGGGGTAACCTTGGCAGGGCTGCAAGGCCGGAGCCTGCGCGAGAGGACGATCGATGAGCACCAGCTCCCCGGCCCTCCCTACACGCTCTGCAACCTACCTGCTTGCATCCCTCTCAGTGCAATTGAGTCAATACACCCTCTCGGTCCAACTATATGAAAAACGCCTTCGATGGAGTCTGATTGAAATTGGGGTTTATTTTTAGCACCCCTTTAACGCAAAAAAATATTTAGCAGGATATTAAACCTTGTCTATATACATATTGAAATCGTCGGTACGATATGCAAAACATATTTTCATAAATGTTTAAGAACGATCAACAACCGCAAAATTAATTTCGTTCTATTTGTATTGACTTGTTTTTTCTAATTATTTTGCCACTACTTTTCAGTAAGCATTTTAAAATTATTGGCGAAATATTACTCGGTACGCAATTTAAAAAGTATTTTTTAGTAATTAATGAATAAAATAATTGATATTAATCTCTTTGATAAGTAGACAAGTAAAACATTACAATGCTCTGTCAAATAATTTATTAAAAATATGATGTCTAATAGTGGCGGATATACAAACAATTAAAACATATCCTCTGATCTTTGCGATAGAAGGTTCACTGTCTCAATCAAAGGAGAAAATTCAGTCCCGAGAAAAGTATCAATGGGAGTACCGCAGGGCAGCATTCTCGGCCTTCATCTCTTTTTCCTTTATATTTATGCCATTCCAACCCCACAGTACTGTCAACTTGCGCTATATGCGGATGATTTGGCAAACTATATCTGCTTATCAAGCAGAGGGACTCGAAAGCAGATTGCAGCAACTGCGCAACTTCTGCAGTAAGTGGAAGATAAAAATAAATAACGACATCATGTACTCTCGTAGAACAAGGGCGACTCTATTGTCAAGAAATAAAAATGAATGGTGGAGCTATTCCCTTGAAAAAATCTGTCAAATATTTCCGGTTGCACCTGGATTGCCGTAAATTGGAAAAAAAATTGTTGGACAAAAAGGAATCGCAGCCATCTTAGCTATTGCTAAAATTTTCCGATAAAAAAGCGGTTCTCAGTAGCAAAAATAAAAATCCCACCCTAGAAATAACGTCAAAGAACTTCACTTGCGAAGTGAAAGTTTTTTTCACTTCTACAAAAGTTTAAAAAATAGAAGGATAAATAACACCTATATCACTTCTTGGCGAATACAGCTTTAATAACTTACCGTTATATAATATATAATAGCTTAAGCTACCTAAGCATATTAAGAAACGAACCGTCTGAGAAGTTTAATGATCTGCATTCAGGTGTTTACTGCTGTGACACCTCAAATCCCCGGAGAAAGTGGGGGCGCCAAATGTTAAATTTTTTTTGCCCACTTCTCCGTCGCCCTCCATCGCCCATATAATTCCCTTAGAGGCAGCATTGCCCACAATCAATCAATCGCCCATCGGTAGTCAATATTGCCTACTTTAAGAACCTATGTATTAAAACTGCAGATGTATAACATTACTTAATACGCATTTACAATAGTATATAATATTATAGACAGCCTCTTACAACCTTGTGAGAGAAAAGATAAGCCAAACTACAATGTAAATTTAGAACAGGTAAATCAACAATCATAATGTTCAAATCTAATATTTCTACATTGCCTCCATAAAAACAGCTAGTCAAATATTGTGTGAGCGATCAGGTAATAAACACTAACACAGAAATTATATATGATCGCAAAATAAAGGCATCTCTAAAAATTAAAACTAGGATTCAAGTTCCGTCAAATCAACTAATAATAGGGACGTCAATCTCCTCCCTTTCTTTGATGGGATATAAGCCAGAATTCTGCCTCAGAGCTTTACTTCTCTTCAGAAAATTTAATTAAAATTATACCTTCTTCTAGTTACAAATAAAAAATAAATAATAAATTAGCAATAATAGCTTAGTTTATTTTACATTGACCTATTAATTAAAAATCGTTTAATTTTTAATTTTAAAAGTATAGATATTTAAGGTTCATTTGCTAAGTATCTATTGACAAATTGATTGAGAGTTTAATAAAACTTTGTTTTTCTTTGTATTTATAGTTTGTCATAGTTGAGAAACCTTGATAAAATAAATAGGTTTTTATTTTTTTAAATACCTATTTTTCTTGTTTTGATTTTTTTAAATAAATTTAATAATTTCAAAGTTTTCTAATAATTTAAATATATCTATATTAAAAATCACCATATTTAAAAAAAATAAGAGTTGATATTAACAATGCAATAATTAAATATTCCTGCCACGTATATACTCAAACAAATTAAAAGGTTTAGATATTTCCGCAAAAAAAATTGATCTTTACACACATAAAATCTTTTTAGATATTGTGATGCAATATACCCTAAAGTTTAATGTGTTTAGCATAAAATCAATACCACCCTTCGTCTATGCAGATGACACACATAATAAACATATGTATCTATATACATATTTTCATAAATAGGGTTCAAACCGACACTAATGCAAACTTATAAAGCTCTTGTATCATCTAATAAATATACTTTTAGTTTAAGATTTCTTAACTTTTTTTATTTGCGAAATCGAACCACTTTATAAAATCAAACTGCATCTTTGCCTAGCACTTTATTTAATTTTGTTTGTTAAGATAAGGATAATAGTTTCTTTTTTTAATTAAGCTTCAGAATCCCTATAATAGCTAGTTTTAACTCAACAGAAATAGTATTTTGCAAATACAAAAATATATTTCAAACACTATTTTAGAAATTTGATAATGCAAATAAAAAACTAGAAACACCCAAAAATTTACTCATGCAGACATAATAGTCAAAAATTGTCTCGCATCGAAAAAGATTGTTGTATTATCGAAACTTTATCATTATTGAAAAGCCATCCATAAATAGCCACCTGTAAGTTTCGCTTTCACAAATAAAATAGGATTCGGAGCTAAACAAAAATGCTATTGGTGCAAAACTCACCTTCTTTCATAATCATTTAAGTATCAGTAAAAAAAACATTGGCACTCTTGCTCTGACAGACAACACAATGAGTTTCAAGACAACTTGACTCTAGAAACTTTAAGATAATCGTTTATTATCACAGTAATCTATTGCTATAATAAGTTTCTAGTAGCATAATGAGTACTAGCTAAAATATATATATTTGCCACAAAGATTAAATTACATCATTCATATAGATAAAATTATGCACTGATGCAACAATCAAATTTGAACAATATTTATATAAAAATTAACTGTCTAATTTTACAAATCATTTTTATGGCGCACATTTTTACAAGATAAAAAATGTTTTCGTGCAACTTTAAATTAAAAGTAATTTTAATAAAATTAATTAAAAGTAATATCTTTGATACCATTAAAAGCGATGTAATAAATCACAGTGTGACATAATATGAAAAACTTTTCAATGTATTACCATAAATTAAAAACCCTCTTTAGAAGTTATAACTATGATGATAAATGGATTAAACATACTAAAATAAATCACATTTTGAAAGTTACAAAATTAAAGTCGAATCAGGAATCAGTAATAATACTTTAGTTATAAATTATTATAATATTCAGTCTTATATTTTAAGATATTTTAGGAATATTCATATTTAAATCGATAGTACCCTCCTTATTTTTATCGTCTCACTAGCTACGCAGCAGGATACCCTTTAGACACTTTCAAAGGATAAAAATAAATGTATACACCACCAAGGTGTAACATTCAGTGGGTGTGATGATTCGATAATTTATAAACAACCGATTACGTACGAGGTGTCGCAATTGTTAAATCTGGTCACATTATCAGTTTATCCATATGAACATAGATAAAAAATAAGCTTCATCACATGATATTTATATTTAAAACAATAATAAAAAAATATATTGGCAATAATTTATTTCAATAAATATGTTATAATATCATATGTAATATAAGATTACGTATATTCTAACTAAATTTTATCTTAATTTCTCAATTACTAAAACAATATATGAAATTAATTATTTCAGTTCACGTGTACTTAATTAATTATACGTAAATTATTTTATCTTAATTTGCGGATAATAATAATATAACAAGAATTAGTAGCACAGTAATATATTTAATATATCACAGCTATTTTATTTTATTTGTATTCTGTCGAATGTATATGAAGTGCTTTATATTCAACGTTGTGTGTGACGGTGTTAATACTCGGCCATGCACTTGCCTCCCTTGTATCATCCCCCTTGATATTCAATAACATCCCTCTTTGTGTACCTTATACGTATGATTTGACACGATTTTAATCAAAACTTATTTTTACTAAAATAATGTGTTTAATTTAGAAATACATTTAATGTATATTAAGGACTTTTAACCACCAATTCGTGTAACTCAAAAATCTTTGTTAAAAAATTAAATGAGTTAAGCATTAACAAGTAGATGATTCGAGAAATATTATTCAATAATTACAATTCCTACTCTGATACTCTGTGTTGTTTAAAATAATCGTCTTTCTCTTCACCTGACTTGTTTCTTTTATACAAATGTATTAACCAAATTAGGCAGTATCTTCAGGCATTGTTGCCAATTAATTTTCAAAAAAATTTACTTTACACTACCTGGCTTAAAGTAAATTATGAACACTTTGAGTAAATATTAAGCAAGCTGTACCAATCGGAAATTGAATTGCCGCACCTCACCTCGTATTTAATTTTAAAGAATTACACGTTGAAGTCTATGTTTATTAGAGTTTAATAGACATATTGTAAATTAATTAAAATGATACAATATTAATGACGCACTTAAATGAGATACATTATTAAAAAGATAAGATTTTTTAATGACGACTTATTAATAGTATGGCGCCTGTCTAAAAATAAGCAGATTGTACATAAAAAATAACCTATGAAGATTTTTTTATATATTGTATGATATCGTCATTAAAAAATACTATATCATTATTGTTATTAAAGTGATGTTTAGAATCTAAATTCTGTTTCGCTAGAATGTATATTATTTTAACAAATGTATACAGTTTCAACATATAAAATATTTGACAACTCACAAAACATTTCGAAAGCATTCTCGTAAAAGTTAAATAAAAAACATTTTTTTTAATAAAGCACGTCATAATGCATTGTTGGTTAACCATCTCAGCGTAACGTATTGTTTCGCTGACGTACATACACGTTTTATAATAAAAATATTTTACGTTTTATAATTGTTTATTCAATGTCATAGCACGTCCAACACATGATGTAAATATACGCATTTATTCAGAGAGTTTGAACACCCCCGGGTTTTCTCTACAGTAAATAAAAAAACACGAACCCTGCTACATTTACCCTGCCATCCAATAAACTCGAAACATGTTCGAAAAACATTTTGTTTGTTTCGACAAACTGATGAAACTTTAATAATACTATGCATATAGATACAATGGCGACATTCTATTAATATTAACTATATCTTATCAAAGATCAAACATGTAGTCAAAATTTAGAATGACTATGCACACATGTCGACGAAAACAAACACATTTTTTCTAGAGCAACGTGTTGCTTATGTGAGCGGAAAATGTTTGTTAAAATTTTCCACGTGTGCTCTCAAAGATACGGATACTGTTTGGAAGAGCTTAGGAAATTTTAGCGCACGTTTGTAAATAGATAACGGTTGCATTTAACTGTTGCCGTGCAGTTCGCGGTCTAATTTTATATTGACACGAACCGATTTTTGTAAATTATAATGTTCGTGCATCAGATACGTACGATGACAATTTCTTTGTAAATTGCAACGATGCCGAATTGTTATTGAAAAAAAGGCGAATCTTCCATAGACATGCAACTGTATCGTGACTCGCAATTGTTGCGATACAATTCGTGTGTTTTCAAAGAGACATTAAACTTATTAGGTTCAGTGAAAATGTTGCAAAACTTTCGCAGTCGCAATTTATTCGTCAGTCAATTTTGTTACAATGTTCTATTGTAGAATTTCAACATCAAACTTATATAAAACATAATAAAATAACGGAGAAATATTGTTAATCAGGTGCGCAAAAACCACAAAGAGATTTAATATATATTTTATTAAAATTAAATCATAGAATACCACGGCTACAAATCATAACATTATTTTTACTCTAAGAATGTGTGAGATGTTCTGCATTTAACGTGCAACTAAATTACCTCATTTCTTAGAAGCAAGTCACAGTTTACTTGATATAGATATAGAGTTATGATTAAACCGTAATTTATTTTAGTAATACAGTCTTAAAACTTGAAACTTCTAAAAAAAACTATCATTCAAATTGAATGTACCTTTTGATTAACAAATTATAATTAAAATATTATTTTTGGTATATATATAAACATTACAATCCACATTTACCACAACGTTATTTTAAAGCTTTTCCTCGTATATTTACAGTTTTATTTATATTTTATAGTTCTTAATCAGAATACATTTCATTCAATAAATATATTGTCCTGAGCAGAGTTATTTGTATATATTATAAAGTGTGAATTTCGATAATGCATACATTAACTAGTAAATTTATGCACTGTCAAATCACTTCAGTTACAGAACACTCAAAATAATTTTAAAAATGTAACTAGTCATTGTATGCTCTTACTGCAAAGTATTACGCTGTTAGGTTACAACGGAAGATTTAGTAAATTAAATGTATATATTCAATAGTTATTTTAAACTATTTATAGATTGGTTACAGAGAGTTATTCATGGGGTATTCACTGTTCTGTTAAACGCTCGTTCACTACAACCTTTTTTAAATGGACAGGTGATTAATTTGTTTCATTGTGGCCAACGTATATAATAATTAGAACCTTCGGTAGGGTAATTGTCAAACTCGCTCGTCTGTCAAATATTGTTCGTTGACGATGTAACAAGCTTACGTGAGAGAGTTCACACACTCACTAGTTAAAGCATACATTATATAATCAAAGTATACACGAAATGTAGCATTGTAATTTTTAGCCAAAACTCATAGTTAATGCATACTTTATCTAGTCATTGTATACTTTATCGAAATTTAACATTTTAACTGTATCATATATAAGACGAAGTAAATGAGCATCTGAAGGATCTAATCGTATCCTAAGTCGGGTTGAACTTCATAGCTAAACTAAGGCTTACATAAAGAGGGAAGCGGCTGCTTTCTCAGTATTTTCTGTCTCGATTGACGACATTGCTTTACTTGGTTTCGAATTCAGATAAACTATCAGGTGTTCAAGCTGAAGAGCGAGTCTCAAATGAAAGTGTCGTATTATTTATTTTAATAAGCTTGCTCGAATGTTTTTTTCTGCAACAGAAATTTGGTGGTGAAATTAGATTATTTTGTTTTCTTACTGAAACATTTTTTTTTGTTTATTGAACAAGATCCATTTTTAATCAAGATCTCTTTTAGCCTAATGCGTTATAACTACTAAATAAGTAGTGAGACATCAGATAGAAATAGTAACACATAAGATCTTACAATCAATAGATGTCACTATACACGATCTAGCTCAATTTTATTTTAATTATTTATCACGATATTCCTCCGTGAGATTAGGAAAAAATAATCTGTGATAGTCAATCGGAATTAGGAATATACAACAATTATAACTAAATTATCTTTGGTATCCCAAACACCAGTATTCATGTGATATTGGAACTTTTACAAAATCGTGCTGGTTTTACTTATTTATATTATTGTATAAAATCAGCTTCACAACAAAATATTCACATTTCAAATGAATTTTAAAATATGATAATGATTAAAGGAAATATGTTATAAATATAGCACCAGAGCAAGGTGTATATAAAATATTCTGCACGTGCTGTGAACTCCAGCATATGTATGCACTTTGACATTAACCGAGTAAATGTATATAAACGATGGCATTGATTTAGCATTAAATAACAAGTAATTGATATATGTGTCATAAAAAACAGAATAACACATAGCTTATATTAAAAAAAAATACAAAACTGAATGGAAATTATTCATGCTTAAAAAATGTTGCTGCTACATCGTAATCCATAGACGTTTTGTAATTGAATTATTATTGTATTATGCAACATAACAATGATTGTTAGACTAAAAATTATTAATAATATTAACAAATATACTTATTTTAAACCTATTTTTTTTTAAATCGCATTGATAGAGGTCTAACCCGTGATACTTGTATGTAGTACATAAATGGATAAATATGTCGCATGAAATTTTGCAATAATTAAAATATATTTTTGCTCAACTTAAAAAATTATTTTTTATCGATATTACAGATTTTGTGTTTCAAATTCTTTTAGGATTAATAATAGCGTATTGGTAGAGTTTTAATCTAAGTAAGAATTGTATTATATGTTCTTTTCGCTCCAAGTTATTTGAAACATGTCTTCAGCGCCTAAATGAATCTGAATCTACGAATCTGAATGCTGGACTGTCAGCAAAATATGAACAGGCACATTCTATACATTCTAAAGTAAAATATCCAAGCTTATAATTATATTATTTATTATAATAAAAAATATCAGAGCCTTATATTTTAGATATTAGTCGCCGATTTATACCATTGCTCTATCGTGCTATTAAATGATCATTTTTTAAGGCAATAAGAGAGTCAAGTATATTTTCTTGCTATATGGGAAGTAATAAGTGTGTCTGTAGGCTCCAGTTGTCTCTGAAACGCGTTTAACTCTAAATTCTGGACGTCGAGATTGATTACGAGAAGAGAGAAGCGGCGGCTTCTGCGATTTTCAATGGTCTGAAGTTCGGTCGATCTCCTCTTGGTCGAAATTTGTACAAACTTAATAAGTACAAATTAGAGAGCTCTTGAAATTTTGACGTCTTGAACTCCGAATAGGGTGTTATAGAAGAGTAAAATAAAGTATATATTTTGAAATACCATATTTTTTAAATAAGCACTTAATTTTTAATTCTCAGCTAATCTTTATATATTATGTGTAAGCAGTGGGAACGCTCGGTAACGAGCACTGCACATACATAGCTTATATTGCGATTTTTTATAATAATATTAGAAATTTAATGTGGAACATTTAAACCGAATTTTGACCAATAGGAGAGCGCAAAAAACAATTATCTTTTCTCAGAAGTCAAAAATCCACGTCAAAAGCAATAAAATCGCGCCGTCGCCGTCGCACTGCGACGGCGCCAACACGATTTTATTACTTTTGACATGAATTTTTGACTTCTGAGAAGTGATAATTGTTTTTGCGCTCTCCTATTGATCAAAATTCAGTTTGAATACACTTTAACAAATGCTCTCATATCAGAAGTCCGTAGTAACATTAGTATGAATAGCTATAATATTTTTAAAGCATGGTTTAAAAACGAATTGCAGACAACTTATTAGACGTTTGTCTCTACTCATTCTTTCGTTTATTTTTCCCTGGGAAGTGAGTTGGCTTAGTTTTTATTTTGAACTTAATAAAAGTTCTAAAACTATTAATAGTTTTAGAACTTTCTTTAGGTTAGGTTTAGGTTTACAGTAAATGGTCGTTTCGTAACTGTTGTCAGTTAAATTATATTTTCACTGGTAGAAATATATATGTATCTACTAGGGAAAATGTATTTGGACTTCACTAGTAAAAATATAACTTTACCAAAATATATACTTTCATTGTAACATCGCATCTAAATAAATAATAAGTATTTAAATATATAAATTTATTACTACACATAAAAAAGTTGAAATCTTGTAATTTTACTAGCACCTGCCAGATAAATTATATTATCACTAGAAAAATGTATATCTATTAGGGAAAATGTATTCCAATATGATTTTACGGAAATGACATATTTTAAAAAATATTTTCGGGATAGATTTGAGACTGTCTTTTTTAGATTTTCTTTTGGGGATAACCTGAAAATTTATGGTTTAGAATCAGGAACGTCATTTTAACGTTTTTAAATATTTTTCAATAAAATACATATAATTTAATTAAATGACATGCATTATTTTGGCCAAATTCAAGGGGGGGCAAATGCCCTCACCTACCTCTACCTCTCGGCAGGCCTTGGTATATACACTAGAGTTACCTTCGATATTTGTTTAAATAAAATACGTTTGCGCTGTAACTAGCTAGTGGAATATTTTTTACTATGCCATTACATTTAACGACTAGCTTGACGTGCTGACAAAAGTTGGTAGATCCAAATGAGTTGCGTGAAGTATGTCAGAAACTATAAAACATATCATGATGATTTTATTACTTAAACCGCAAATGTCAATTAGTTGTCATTAAATGTCGCATTAAAAACAGTCGGATATGTCAAAATTAAACAAAATCATAATGAATCAACAAAAAACTTATCTTACATAACGCAGTGTAACGAGACAATGACTTTGAAAAAATAAAATAATCGAGTCATTCCGTGTGCGCATTTAGCGCCTTCACAAAAGGACTTGGCACGGTCCGATGAGAAAAAAAAATGAGAGGACATCTCTATGTATAAAGTGTATATGCGGAAGGACAAAAAGACCCGAAGGAACCTGTTGAAACGCGAATCTGTGCGGTGCTCGAACGAGACCGGGAGCAAAATGAGAACTTTCACCTCGGCACTGAGTCACTTATCTTTATTTGTGAGTCACGCACCGGGGAGTATAACGTTCTCTCGCTCTTTCTTCCCCGCTTCCTAATGTTACGCAAAAACAGCTTAATTCAATGATTAATACTCTGTGAAAATTGGACATTGTAAAATTAATGAAAGACGCCTTAGTGCCGACAAACAACTCACCGGATGCGGCCCTGGGAAATCCCTTAAATTATTAAAAGTTTAACTCGGGTTTGCTACGGGTCGTGAATTGCATTAATTTTAATTTAAAACATGGGTTTATTAGTGTTGTTTCAGAATTAAATGGGCTTTTGTAGAAAATGGGAAAATAATTCACAAAAGTTTTATTAGAGATCTATGAAAATTTTATTTAGAAAACATAACCCTAGTACTACAATAAACCTCTAGTCTTTTGTGCACCACTTTTTATTTAATACAAATTACTTGTAGACTACATACAAACAAATTTATCAGTAAATAGGCGAGACTACATTGTTGACAATTTATAATGTCTATAGTTAGCAAAGCCAATATTTGACAGCGTTTGCGAATTGAAAAACTGTTGACCTGTTAAGGAAAACACGTGTACTTTTATTATTATTTTTTTCGCAAACTTCTGTATAAAATATGTGATCTTCTTTCAAACTCAAACCGCGAATTAACAAGGTTAATTTGTAAGGCAAATTTTAATTCAATAATTTCAATTGATGTTTCTTGCACTATTTATGAAACATTATAGTCATCTAAAATTTCTTAACAAATAATTAAATTACAACACTATAAAAAAAAAGATACTAAGATAAAGAATTTATATGTAAAATAGTATGCTGTTTTCAAAAAACACTTTTGCTTATAATTTGTGTTGCTGATGAATGAGTGTTGTCAAATCTTTTGGTTGTGTGACTGAGTGTCACATATTTCATAATAATCCTTCGAGAAAGCTAGAGGCAAATATAAGTCAATTCAAGTCTAACTCCGCCTCCAAAAGTCATCCTTTTGTTAAAGTTGCTATCGAGACTCCGCGTTGGGCGACCGTCTAATAACTACAAAGAACTGTTTTTTTTTTTTTTTTTTAATTATCGTTTATTACATAATTAAATAATACATTTTTATAAACATATATATTTACATTTCATTGGTTGCTGGTTAATTACCATTATCACAATTTACGATTGATTAGCTAAATTAAGAGGAATTACAAAAATAAGAATAATAAAAGAACATAAAATACGTTAAGTTTAGGTCAAAGTACATAAACACCTTTAACAAAAAAAAAAAAAAAAAAATTTAAATTATAAATATATATTTTTAATATAAAACTCGTAGACCTGGAGCTGTTAAATTAATAGATAAAATTTATGCGTCAGAGCAAGATGTGCTTTGGCATTTTGTGTTTATATTTAAATTTGAGTTTGTTTTTGTCGTAATCACCGATTCTTGAGATTAACGGGTTAGTATGATTTCGCGGTATTTTTTTATAATAATCATTAGTATGGTGGTGAACATGTTCTTTAATAGTTGGAATTAAATATTTATTATGAAGTTTTTTGAGGTTAGTATAAAAAGGTGTATTATAAATTATTTTTATAGCTTTATTTTGAACAACTTGTAGCTTAGAAAAGTTAGTATTACACGTATTACTCCACACTGGGCAGGCGTAAGTCATTGCCGGTCTGATTAATTGCTTGTATAATAGAATTTTATTTTTAGTATTTAGCGCACTTTTTCGATTAAAAATTGGTTTTAACGCCGCAATGGCTGCGAGCCCTTTAGATTTAAGTTCGGTTATATGTTTATTAAATTTAAGCTTGGAGTCCAGGTGAATTCCGAGGTACTTAACGCTCGCCTTCCATTCTATACATTTTCCCTGCTCGCTTATAATAGTCGGGGGCAAAGGTTGTCTTCGAGTTGTAAAAATTATAGCCTCCGTTTTGTCCTGATTTATTTTTATTTTCCACTTTTTGAAATAATTACTTAAGAGAGTTAAGGATTTTTGCAATTTTATTGAAATAGGCTTAAGACCGTAAGAGCTACTCATTATCGCCGTATCATCGGCATACATTGAAAGACAAGTATTTTTTAAAATAGGTATATCATTTGTGTACAAAATGAAAAGGAACGGTCCAAGTAAACTCCCCTGAGGAACACCAGCTGGGATATTACGCGGTATCGATTGTTCATTATTTACTGAAACAACATAACTTCGACGATCAAGGTAGGAGCGTAACAAGTGTAGCAGATAGTTAGGGGTTTTATATTTGTGGAGTTTGTAAATCAACCCATCATGCCACACAGTATCAAACGCTTTTTCCACATCTAACAATAAGAGTCCCGTTGATTTTTTCATGTTAAAATTAGCAGAGATGTGCTCTGTTAACCTATTGAGCTGATGAGTCGTAGAGTGGTTTTCGCGGAAGCCAAACTGTTCATTGATAATTTTATTCCCCAAAGATCCCTTTAAACGTGATAAAATTATTTTTTCAAATAGTTTACTGAATGACGGTAATAAGCTTATTGGACGATAATTAATTGCGATAGTGTTATCCTTTCCTGGCTTTCTAATTGGGTGGATCTTTGCGGTTTTCCAAATAGCGGGAAAGTACCCGAAAGATAAGCAGGCATTAAAAATATTTGTTAGATAATTGATGCTAATTCTTGGAAGTTGTTTTATCGTAACGTTATCTAATTTATCTATACCGGGACTTTTTCTATTCTTTAAATTTTTTATGATGTTATTAACTTCTGATAAACCAACTTTGTTCACTAAACTAATATCTACGCTAGATGAATTAATATTTCGTATCGCACGGGCGACTTTGTTGTCTATTTTTGAATCTAAGTAATTTACAGTAAGCGAATAAGATGTGGAGAAAGCGCTGGCTAAATTTTCTGCCTTATCCTTGTTCGTGCATGCGATGGTGTTTCCATTTTTTAATGGGGGTATTTCCGAATGTTTATATTTAAGTGATTTAGTTATTTTCCATAAGGAATTATCTGCCGGGTTTAGATTTTTTAGTTTACGCGTCCACGATTCGTTTTTTATTTGCTGAATTTTATCGCGAATATAACTAGTTACGCGGTTTATTACAGATTTAAGTCGCGGAGATTTATTATTTTGCCACTGTTTTCTTAGTTTATTTTTGATTTTTATTATTTCGATAAGTTGTGGAGTAAGTTGATTTTTATTATTATGATTTTTACGCGTCGGTATTGATGATATTTTGGCTTCTTCGATAACGGATGTTAAATAACTGATATCATCGTCAATTTGTTTAATGTTATGCGGAGTATAATTCTGTCGCTCATCTTGCAAACGAGACTCGACTATATCTTTAAACTTTTTCCAGTCAGCTTTTAAATAGTCAAAAAGCGTTTCAGAGACTACCTCCGCTGAACCCTCCAGCGAGAATAACACTGGAAGATGGTCAGAAGACAATGCCTGAACGCAATACATTTCTGACGTATTTAAGTTACCCTTAACCAAAGCAATATCCAGAATTGACGGCGTCATGTGATTGGAAGGGTAATGCGACGGTGAATTTGGAAAGTTAACAATCGTGTCAGAGTCGCTCAAGTAGTTAAAAAGTGACGCTCCAGATCGATTTGCCCCAGAACAGCCCCAATGCATATGACGGGCATTGAAGTCCCCAGTCAGAATGACCGAGTCTCCTAGAGAAAATATCGAATCTAGATCACTTCGGAGCAGTTCGTCACTAGGCGAATTATACCCCGCAGCAATTATTATTATTTTATTTTTATGAATAATTTGAATCGCGACGGTTTCTAGATTATTAGTGTTAGTGTTTATACGTGCGTGTTTTATCGATTTTTTAACAAATATCGCGACCCCTCCGCCTGGCCTTGAGGGTCGGTCCCTCCGAATGCAGGCAAAGTTAGGTAAATATACGTTAACATGTGGTTTTAGATAAGTTTCGGTGACTACGACAATATCAAGTTTGTACTCACTGATTAACAGCTCCAGCTCTCCGGTTTTATTACGGATCCCACGGGAATTCCACGTCATGAGTTGAATGTCTTCTTTAGAAGAGGTCATCGAGATACTCGACCATCATCAAAGCAATTTCAATTTTGCTAGCGCACTTTCCGGCCTTAGTTCGGATTTCCTGGAGGATAGTCAGCATCCTGCGAAGCTCATCAGTAGACATGACTTCGGATGAGGGCTTCTCAGACTGTCGCGCTTGGGGGCGTTGTTGCGTCTTAATTGGGGTGGCTTCCGGGACGATAGTCGGTTTTTTCACTGCTGGTTTCGTTGGCCGAAGGGCAGGAAACTGACTCTGTTCCAGAGCGAACGTTGGCTTGGGTGCGGTCAGTACGGCGGTATGTGGCTTTTGCTGCCTCTTCTTCATCTGCAGGAGATATTCTGTCCTGCGAGGACAGTCCTTGTAGTTGGCCGGGTGACTTCCGCTGCATCCAGTGCAGGTTGCTGGCGTCTCTCGGTCTTTTTTAGTGCATTCGGAAGTGGCGTGGTTTCCTGTGCATTTCACGCATCTGGGGTCTCGTTGGCAGTTCCTCGCAGCGTGGCCATACTGCTGGCATCTGAAACATTGAGTCGCGTGCGACTTATTACGCTTGTATTTTTCAAGCGTGGCCTTAGTGAAGCAAACGTACCGGATGCTTCTTATGGACGTCACTGTCGTCTCAGCGGAAAATTGCGTCAGGTAGAGCCGCGAGGAGGTCTCTGCCTTGGTGTTCATCGCCGTTACTTTGACGACGCTTAATCCTTGCCGCTCCAAATCAGCAGCGATTTCTTCAACGGGAACCTCAGGAAGCCCCCTCAAGACAGATTTAACTGTCTTGTCTTCGTCGGCAGTGAAGGTGTGAAAGGCACGGCGGCCCTTCAAACCATCCATCAGGGTCGCTCGTAGTTCAAGCGTCGCACACTGGATGGAAACATTACCTCTTCCGGTGTAGCGGAGGGTAAAATTACCTGATTTGGTCATCGACTTGATGAGGTCGATGGTCTGGAGATGTGTGCCAACCACCTCCATGATGACAGGTGGCACTCTTGCGTGTTTACTCCCGGCAACTTCGGGGAGTTTGTCATACCTGTTATGACTTGAAGTCGGCAACAGGTTGGCGTCAGTAGAGGGTCTTGCAGTTTTCTTTGGCATCTGCCATTCATGCTCTGCTGATGGCGATAGGTACGCTTTTAACGTACCCACCGCACGCTTGCGCGTAAGCGTCTTCTTCATCGCGCCGGCAATGTCTCTGGCGTCGTAGTTGTTGCAAATGGTCGCGGGTGGGGGGTCGGAGCTTTGAACGGCAGCGAGAGCAGGCGCGGATGCGTCCGTTCACCGCTGAGGTACAGAGCAGAGTGTGACAAAGAACTGTTTAAAACGTGCTCATTCCATGCGAGGCCATCAATGTAATGTTGATTATCAAAGCTTGTAAATAAAATGGTTTAGTGATTTTTTGTGATAATTTTTTCTCGTTTTAAACTGACAGGCATAAGCCTAATGCGTCTGGAAATCGTTGACATCTGCATAATTAATCAAAAATTGTTATGTGTACTTTAATTTATAATTAATAAATGTCATTTGGTGACCGGAGGTGACGGATGGCAATTAGACACAAATTGAGCCGCTGCAGTAGTATTTTTATTGCGATAAAGTTACAATTTAACGGGCCGCGGGCCCGCACTGGCGTGCGAGCCCGCCGAATTTTAGTATGAAATTATTTTCCAGTATTTTTATTGTAATATATCTAATATTATTGATAATTTTATTAAAAGCAAATCGTATTATATCATTTAAATTCAATATTTCTCAAATGTAAATCGGTCGATATTATAAATATTTTCATGTTTAATTCCGATACAATTTAGATAAAATCTGTCACATTAAATTCATTAAATTATATATCAATCAATTTGAACTTATCTAAAAATGTTTTTTTAATACTAATACATCATTACATATTTTTATATACACAATAACAACTTGTTAATTAAAAAAGAAATTATATTTGCATTAAGATCTTGCAATATGTTTAGATGTCAATAACGCTAACGTAATTGATATCATTACTTAACTAATTATATACAATTACGAAGAGTAATTCTGTAATTACTTGTCATTTATTTAAAAAACTGCTAATATAAACTAGTTTCAATATCAACGAGCTAGTTATTATCACTCTTTATATTTTTATCTAGAAGATAATTTCAATTCATCTAAGCAATCGACAATGCTCTTCTAAATATAAGGTGCTCTATTTACAGGATGTTTATCTATATGTAATGATCATTGTCTCACTATAGTGACGTTGTAAAAAATATACTTTACAACAGATAAGGTTCATCCGGCATTAAAATTAATACTTGAACACGCCGAGCGCAAATAATCCCAATTTATCAATTAGACTAAAAATAGCTAACAAATCACTGCGAATATAGCGAGGGTCCACAAATAAAACGACACTTAATATATTAACTTGTAAGTTTTTGATAATAAATACAATAGTTTATTTTCGACATAAAGAAACTTATATATATATACTACTTAAAATAAAATGTGATATCAATTTCCAATTCAAAGCACGTAATTGCAATCTGTGACAAAGATTTTACTATAATGAAATTGTATAGTTTTTTAACGTTATATTTTGTTAAAAGCATATGTATGTATATGTATATATTTTACTTTATTGGAATCCAGTCGCTGAATTCGCTTCACAATTTAAAGATAGACAGTTCATGACCTCGATGAAAATTTGAAACCAACATAAATATTATTCTTTAAGCAGATATATTTTTAAATCCATTGTCTTATTTATGAAAATATAATCAATAGTTGTATTGATATGAGCTTATGCGAATAAAATTATATATATTATACATTTAGGGTCAAAGAAAGAACATCAAGCGTAAGACGTAGTGGGTCAATTGATTCTAAAAGAATAATAGCAGGAATTTCCAATTCTTTTTTAAACAGCAACATCCTGGTGTTAAGATTTATGACTTGATTTAACTGAGTCGTAATATTGTGTTTTGAAAATAATTATTTTAGTCACGTGAATTACCACATGGGAGAAAAACGCCCTAAATTAGTCGGCAGTGTAACATGGACTTATTTGTTACCATATACATTGGATGACATGTATATTTTTAGATCGTATTTTATCTAATCTATAATACGTTCATTGATATTATCCGAAGCTAAATATAGCATATTTATAATCTCATTGATCATGTTTTCTTAGTATTCTAATATTGGGTGGAAATTATTGAATCAAATTTATTTAATATTCATGAAAGAATAGACTTTAATTATTTTAAAATAATAGTTTCACTTTAAAACGCCATGTCTCTATTATTGTTGTCGATAAGAATCGACTTTTCATCAGTGCAACAATTGCTTCAGATTATTCACAATGGAGGTTGATTATAAAATTTGTATATACTATTGTATTATGATTTTTAACAATTGCGAATAAATAATCTAATGCACTGCAAAGTGAAATCAGTTTTTAGTTACTTATCACATGAATTGATTAAAATTTTAAATGAATAATAATTCGTTGATTATACTACTTTATATTGTATTACTTTTCATCGCAAATAATGTATGTATCTACATTTATAAATCTGGAATAATCTAGATTTTTGACACTAACAAAGCAGATAATGCTTGTGTTATGTCTGACGTTTTTCACGCTAAATCGAGCATATCTATGGTATATATATATATATGGTATTTTATCTATAGATATGAAAATATTACGTTTTGCCATTAAAAATATTTTTACAAATATAAACCGTTGACGTTTGTAAATATTTTCAATGTCACTGTCGCAACGTAAAATAAAATAAAGAATTTATTTATGGCTCTTGATTGCAAAAGTTTATTCTCATGAATATAACGTTTAAATACAAACGGCGTATCTTTGCGGAAAGTACGCAGATGTAAAAAAAAAGTAAAAGCAATTATTTAAAGAGAAAAAATAACAAACACTGAAGAAAAAATCAAACAACAACAACAACGAAGCTTGGACGCATATGGTTGTTCAAAATATTTAAATTACCACATGCCTCTGTGACGTACTACACTACTTAAAGTTTACAAAACAATATGAGCGATTGAAAGCATTGTACGTATAATGAAACACAAAAAAACTGCTATAATCGTTTACATTAAATTATAAAAACATATACAATTTTCTAACATATGTCTTAGAACTATTTGAAAAATTTATAATAAGAAATCCGCGTTATAACTAAACAATTTATTCGATTAAATCCCGAATCAATTAAACTCTTTTATATTATGCTTGCACTACACTCTCTGGAAGTTGTCCAAACCGAAGTTCAAGTGAAGTCGGCCGAGGTCACCGACTTCCGAGTAGCGGCCACACTGCCACAGATTTCATATGCCGACCGGACGGCGGCCTTGAATAACGTCCGCACGGCGGCTGCTGTTACGTACAGTTGGCATATTTGCGCGCTATCGAAAAATGTGCCAAATATTATTAAAATTACGCTACTGATAATTATAAAAGTTTGTGTGGGCACTCACCAATACAATATCAATGAAAACTTTTCGGTCGTAAATATTAAATTTACGCAAAATCTTTGTCGGCTTTTGCAAAATGCCATAAGGCATAAAAATTATACTTCAAAATACGAACAACACATCTGTGACTATCCTAGAATTTGTCGCCATCGATTCTAAATAAGAATTCGTTATGGTGTGACATTTATACTAACCGGTCTAGGAATATTGTAAAAGATTTTTTATAACAAAATCAAGTAACACTAATTATTTTTTAGTTATTTAATTTTATATGAAAAGAAATATAATAACGATATCTGTTATAAGAATATACTATCAAAAATATAATTAATCCCTTTCGGTGCCCTAAAATATTCAAAGATGTCAGTAAGAGTCTGTTGAAAGGGGAAGTATCTCACCGCTTGCGCTCGAAAGAGCAGCTTCGACTTCGTTCCGTTTGCCGACAATGTTCGGAAGCCCTCGAAACTGACCAAGTCGACTGAATTACCCCCACTTTACCTCCCGTTCTCGGTAACTTCGGACAACTTCTGAGAGATTTTAGAGCGGGCAGAACCGAACTCGACCGAAGTAACCCACTATATTCTCCGTCCTTGGCCAACCTTGACCAATTTTCAGAGAGTGTAGTGCAGGCATTAGACTATTTACTCGATTGAATATAATTTTATCGTAAACCAATTATATAATAAACAATATGAACATTGATTTCATTATGTTTTGATCTAATAAATCGGTATTTTCGGGGTACTTTTATTATATTCAATTATATATCCTTTCGATGATCGTCAAATATGATCCTTTCGACGTGTTAAATTTGTTTATTCTAGTCGTATTTTTTATAAGAAACGTTGCGTGACCTTTGAAGTTTGAAAATGTAGTGATTTGGCAACACTGCACTTGTCGTTCTAAGTAGCACATTGCACAGGCTGACCGCTTTATTAATTAAATGCGATTTTTGTCACGTATAAATGCACTTGCCGGAGAAACGTAAGAACTAATATGTTTTTTATTATTGCGCTTTTAACTTATATATGTTACAGTGAACGTTTTATTTTTTATTACAAATCTGATTACCATGCCCTGATAGATTTTCCTAATGCGTCATAATGGCCATTTTACAAACAATAACCAAATAAGTAGCTCATGACAAATTTTGTCGAATGCTTTTTGAAAGTCGCTATAGATTAAATTCGAACAGGATTTTGTCACCTAAAGGTTCGTGATCGTGGAACGATGTAAGCGAAACCCGTGTTTTACTGTTGTGGATTTATCTGTGAAGAATTATATACAAATAAAATTCTGAAGTTTTGGATACACCTTTAATATACAAAGTTTCGAATAACTTATTAATCTTAGTTTTTGAAAATGTATACGAATATGATGTAACATTTTTACGACATAGTACGAACAAATATATTTTGCATTTTATATATTTAATGCGACCCAAGTGTTTAGAAACGCAGTATTAATTTCTAAAATCAATCAACCATTGTTCGAGATTGCACAAAACGAGAGCGGAGCAATCTTATTTAGTCCCGCTGGATGCAGTGATCAGCAGAAGCGTTTTGATTATACCAGATGATCAATTGAACGTCCGCAATTTGATTGAAATCATAATTGAATTATTTTTTATATTAATTCTGTAAGTAAATATAAACATTTTTACATTATAAACCACATGTTTATATAAATATTTCACTAAAGTATAAGTTACATTATTGAAACAACAGCTACTTTATTTATATATTTTATAAATAATTTATTTTACATTATGTTGCATCAAAGCATAGCATCAATTTGATTATGCTGGTTCACAGGTGAACTTTATTTATAATAATATAATTGTATATATGATATATAAAATGTATGTACAATTTCATATGCTGTTAACATCCGTATCCTCTCTTAAAATGTACATAATGAATGTATTTCAAACTACATAATTTCAAATCAAAGCGTAATGCGGTTAAAGATAATTTCCTATAATAATTTACACGCGAAATAAATCAAATTATTATTATTTCATATTACGCCATGAGCGGTAAAATTTGATTATTTTATAATACGCTTCCTTGCAAAATGCGGATATCGTTTTGGTATATTTTGAGTAGAAAATTGTTTCCGCTCTTCGCTTCCGCTTTTCGTATTGGTTTTTCAATAGTACAATGATGGCACTGTATCATTAAATTTACATAATGCTTTTGAAGCAAAATCATCAGACTTTACACAAAATTTCGGCATGAGGTTGAAATGCTAATTTCACATTATGCTGGTAATGAGTTTCATTACAGTGATTCAGTAATTACAAATACAGGTATTCTTCCAATTTGATACAAAAAAATAACGGTTCAAATTGAATACCATCGCATATGTGTATTCAACATCTAACATTTTAACCTTATTCTTTGTTTTTGATAAGAGTTAAGTACCTATGTATATATAATATTGAGTTATTTTATCATTGCTTCAAGAGCAAAATTATAATTTAGTGTTGTAGTGTAAGTGTTCCTCAATATGCTATTTGATATTAATAAAGGATAAATTGCATCGATACTCATTTAATTACAACATAATGAAGCAATTTGGTTTTCCCCGGGCCAATAATCGACCGTATGATATTCACACTGGCGCTTACATTAGCTATCAAAAAGCTTATCCCTCCCATGCTTATCAAATACCCTTTTGGCAATTTTCCTCTGTACGAGAGATGCTAAGCGCCGATATAAGTGACGCAATCGAGAAAATTCGCGGAAAAAAATTTCATTAACAGCCTACCGTGGCAGTGACGTCACGATATGACGTCACAAAGAGTCTGATAATATGTTTTCTGATGGGGTAGAAAATTTAAGAGGCTTATCCTCAATCAAAAGCGTAGTAAATAATTTATTTAATAAAAATATAAGATACATGTATGAAAACGAACTGAATCTAATTTTGACTTTACTTAAAATCAATTAGCTTTAATAAAAATGCTTGGATAATTTCTTGAGAAAGGTGAAAGGCACAAAGATCAGCTCGTACTTCTATTGTGTGAATTTTCGTTCTAGAAACCTGATTTTTTTCTCGCCAAATATAATAATACCACCTTTAATCCAATTTGATTACATAGAGTAACGGTTATTGGCGTGTGATACATAACAAAAATAACTCGCTTTCAGTCTTCGTAATAACCAAAAAACATGCATAATCGATTAGTTTGCCCTAGAAATTGAGAGCTTGTTGTTTAAATTTGGTATAATGAAATTCTTGACCGTATTCCATCGATTATAAGACAAAGGCAAACCCTGATTTTTAAATAGCAATAATCATAAAAATATTATAAAATCTTTATTGTGAAGATAAATATTAATGGTCTGAAATATCACAATCAAAAATGTTGGCTCTGGTTTTTTAATAACATTTTTATTTTAATTAGGTGTCATTGATTTCTTTAATTTTTAAGTGCGTAAGCAATGCCGCGTTTCTTAGACGAGTACTTTATTATTGACTACGGGAATTGTTTCCAAGCAACTGATATTTTGAGTCGCCATAGATTGTAAGACGCCATCGATTATAAGACGTAGTACTGAATTCAAAGACTCTAAAACGAAAATAAACATGCGTCTTATAATTGATGTATACGATATTAAATTTTGAATAATTACATATACAGTGTTTCTTAAAAGACTATATATATATTTTAAAATAATATGAAATATAAAAAATACTTATATAATTAAATTAAATACATGGTAATAAAATCGTCAATTGAGCCTGTTTTAATAGTTCCTCTTAACCTTTTCGTTACCCCAATGACTTTTTTCTTTCTTAATACCTCTACAAATACGTTCCTGAACATTCATCGTCACTGATGTATTTATTTTTAAGTTCAAATTATAAATATTTATAAATTATATTAAGTTACAACAGTTAAAACTATTTTTTTACAATTTATATTGTCATATAAATACGTGATGTCGTTCGTAAATTATCTGTGGATCGTTTCAAAAATCAAGTTAAAATCTTGACTAAACCAGATCTGACTGGTCTTCAATACCGGTATTGTAGCAAAAATATACCTTTAATACTACCGGTATTATAACATGAAATATCGATAGTACCGGAAAAAATCTATATTTTTTCAAATGCGTACATTTTATTTTTTTAAAACGATATATGCATGGTTTAAAACTATGAAAGAATCGATGCCCATATTGCTTTGAAAGCATAAACCATAAATAAAATGATGCTCATTGTAGGGGATTAACCTAAGTGATGGGCGGGGAGGCAACCTTTTTTATGCCAAGGGCATAAAAAATTGGATATTTATAAAATCATCCGCGGATCATTCAAAATTCTCAACTGCAAAGTTATCATTTGTTTTACCTCTGCTTGTCATACATGAACACCAAAATTCTCCAAAAACATCATAAATCTTCGGTGGCCAGCTGAGCGTAACCCGTATTTTTTTACTGTTTATAACCAAGGATATTAAAAAAAATACATCACTCAATAATTATTTTTTTTAACATGAAATTTGTAGATTTATTGAACTTTGAGCCATATCTGCTGTGGTCCAGCCCAAATGAGCTCGTGGGCCGTATACGGCCCGCCTAAGTAGTAGACCTAAGTAGTGTTATTGGCGTGGGATATCAAAGTTAAAAATACTTACCACACAAAGTATAAAATACTTACCTTATTTAAACAGAAATAAATAAATAGATATTCTAAAATAAATATTATATGTGAATTAAATAAAATAAAAATATAAAAATAAATCACAATCAGCAATATCGTGAATCTGTTTTTCAAAACTATATAAAAACTCAGGCGGCATCTAGAAGCGGTCAATGAGAGATGATATGTTGTCAAAAATTACATTTTCTTATGTGGCGACAGCGAAAGGGTCTTATTCTTAAAACTTGCGTTAATTTACTGTGACCAAAATGATAATCTATCAAACAAGAATCACACACAAAAGCCCTCGTTACGACCAGAAAAATATCACGCAGGTGTTCTTAATGTAAATATTCTCTGTCATTGAGAGCATATTTATTTGTTGCGAAACGCTTACAACCAGAACCCCAAGTTTCCCATTGCAATGCAATAAGACCTTGGACAATGCCCATCAAGCGAATGTCGCCTTCTATACACGTATATCTTGTTGTTCTAATAAGCGAGTATATCTATCGCTGCATGAGTGTGATTGTTTGCCAAGCTTTGCAGCCCTGGATACTTAAACATTAAAGAAGGTAATCTCGAAGAGACCAGCAGCGGACTACATACGATTATGGACGCACACATACCGCCGCCAGCTTCTCACCACCACTTGGAGAATATACTGTCGCTGCCACACCATTCAAAACTCTGTGGATCGTCCACTGACATCATCCCACCGCCAACTTCTCCACCACCTCTCAAACAAAAGATTTCGTCATTTATCGTCTATCGCAACATATGTAAATAATGTAATAAAATAGTTTCTACCAAGCGTTTCACTACGAAATCACGCCTCTAGGGTTCTCAAACTTAAATTTTTATTGTTCCAAAAGATTAAAGATTTTCTCCCCACATTTTAAAAAAAAATTTTTGACGATGTAATAAATAATTGGAAGTGAAATAATAAATGAGGTATAAAGGATTTTGAAAACAGTCGTCTAAGTCGTCTTTTCTTTAATTTTGTTAATCTCACATAATTGTTAATTATAATAAATACATAATATATAACATTATAATATAAACGGTATCCAATCTTCTTTAAGTAAAAAACAATCTTATAATCCATTACCTAATGAGCTTGCTGTTGCGTTTATGTTAATGAGGTAAATCGTCTACTTAGTGAAAGGTGATAGCCGCATGGTAACGATGTAATAAAATATTTATTAATAATAAACATATGAATTATATTTCAATACACTAAATAAATTTTGAACATCAAATATTAATTTTATTTAACTTATGTTAGAAAGTTATACTTTGCCAATTAATTTTAAATTAAATTAAGCAAAACGGTCCAAATTAATAATTTAACTTATATTATACCATCAATATACCACAGTTCATTACTTAATTAAATTTAAAGCTACTTTCTACAGTAATAAAGGCCATACATTTGCAACAAATATATAAAATTAGATCAATTTGCAAATACACAGTATTACACCTATCGCTCTTTGTAATCAACGGGCGTTTGTAAAGGCTTTTTACATAATTGCATAAATTCCAAACACATAATCGTTAATTGAAAAAACTCACGTTCCTACGATATTCATCACAGTAGAGAGTAGACAATGTTTATTCACTGATAAATCTAAAGTTTATATAATATTATACATTTTTTAATCACACTATATTATAGCTATGAGCGTGATTGATTAAGATACGTATTATGATCTACTTTTCATCGAGTTTTTACTATTGTATAATTACTATAATTGATGCCCATCACGCTATGATCGTATAAGTCATGCCAAAGTTTAGTATGTATCATCACGACACAAGTAATTATGTGGAATGCACGTAATAGTATCGTATAGTAGAAAATTTTGCAAAAAAATATATAGTACTTATTAAAAGAGTATTCAACCGATAACATCTAGGCTTGAATATTTATATTGGTTCACCTTATATGAGAGGCATTGTTAGTGTTTCAAGGTAGCGTTCAAAGGATCAAAATAGAATAGTTTGATTTATAATTCTAACATACCGTTTTTTATGCTTCATTGCTTGTGAACAAAACCTTCGTAGGAAAACAGATATAATTCTGCATCAATAAACATTTTTAACGTAAAATTTAATGTATTCCTAAGAGCTTTTTCTATATTTTATACAATATTTTCATTAGCCTTTTTCTTTAAAAAGAAAAGTGTGTATCAAATAAACCTAATTAAATTAATTTTTCAAGAGCAAAACACAAAGTAAACCATCACAATGAAGTTCAACAGTTAAACAAGCGCGCCATCAACGTCAAACTGAGAATCGTCTGAAACAGTTGAAGAAAACATCTGTTGTCTTGACTTAGTCATCCGTCAGAGATCTTGCAGTAATAATTTAAACTATCGAATGTAACGAGAAAAACGCTTAAATTACACGTCAATTACACAAGCAGTTGACTTACCAAACATCGATGAATTTAATCGATGAGAGCCCCCGCAAAACGATTGTGTTCCGTTTAATGGATGTACCGTTGTTAATTAACTACATTTGATAACGTCATAAGCACGTGGCGCCCGTTATTTCATCATGCTTTTTCTATGAAACTTTTTCGTGTGTTTGCATCAGATAAGCCACATGGCCGATGCGATGCGTGATTGTGTTTTGATATAAACATGTTTTTAATAATAGATGCAATCGTATTTATTCCTGTTTGTGTATCTAGCTCAGGTAACGTATGTTTGAATCATTGCAATGTTGATAGATGATATCATAAAAATATTATGTGTAGATAAAACTAAAAATAGTAATATTACGAATTATTTCTATCTATATATATATATATAGAAATAGTTTGCTACATAAAGCCCATTATTTAAACTATATTTGAATACTATGAAAGTATTTAACACTAATAAATAAAATTGATTCAAAACAAAACTATTCCTTCTGCATCCACCTAAGGTAAATGTTTCCATAGTAAATTTTAAAAAATATAGATCGACGATTATAAGTTTATTTTTAGATATATAAAATAAGATCTGAATTAGTTAATAGTATAAATCTAAGGAAATTGTATCTGGAAAATCGAATAAATAGCTTTTTGTTTCGAATAAAAAATTTAATGCATCCGTAAAAAATTGTGGTATCTGTTTTTTATATATTATTTGGAGTCAAAAATATTCAAATTTTATTGTGCCATTAATGCAATAATAAAGTCATATCAAAGATCGAGTTTAAACTCTTTAATATTAAGTGTGACTGCTTGGCTGGACCAAAAAGAACGGCCGAAGTGAAAGCAACTGCTTTTCTCGGGCTTAAGTTTGTGCTCCCCTTTGATATTAATTCCGCTAAATAATTGTTTATTTTAATTCAATGGCAAAGTAGTAGTTTTGTGTGAAATTAGGTAGTCACATTGCAAATATAAGTGAAGCTTTGAATCAGTATCGATGAATGAGAAGGAAACACTTTTCATTTTACCAATCCAGATGATTTGGGGCAAACTTTAAATATTTTTTTCTCTAATACGCATCTTATTAGGCTGACTATAATTATATAAATAATAATCGTATTGCCAAGTATACAGCTGTTCAAATTATGAAGCAACAGTTACACAAAAGCGTTCTTATTAAAAAAGACAGTAGATGACAATAAATCCAATTCCACTCCCAAAATCGTCACCATTTGTTTAAGCATCAAGAGTTGGCAAAGAAAAAAATCTCTTATGCCTGCACTACACTCTCTGGAAGTTGGCCAAGGTTGGCCAAGGACGGAGAATATAGTAGGTTACTTCGGTCGAGTTCGGTTCTGCCCGCTCTAAAATCTCACGCAAGTTGTCCGAGGTTACCGAGAACGGGAGGTAAAGTGAGGGTAATTCAGTCGACTTGGCCAGCTTCAAGCGCTTCCGAATATTGTCGGCAAACAGACCGAAGTCGGAGCTGCTCTTATCTTATCAAGATCTTTTTCGCTCTCTCGCGTGTTAAGTGACGAGAGTGAAAGAGATAATGATATGATGTTTCGGAAACTGAGATAGAACGAGTAACTCGGTTCAATTTCAATATGCGCGTAGGCGTCCTATGGTCAACACGCATGTCGAGCGCTGCATCGTGGTCACGTGGTCAAGTTATAATACCACATGCTTATCGGGGACTTCAACAGACTCTTACTGACATCTTTGAATATTTTAGGGCACCAAAAGCAATTAATTATATGTTTGATAGTATATTATTCTAACAGATATCGTTATTATATATTTTTTCATATAAAATTAAATAATTAAAAAATAATTAGTGTTACTTGATTTTGTTATAAAAAATCTTTTACAATATTCCTAGATCGGTTTATATAAATGTCACACCATAACGAATTCTTATTTAGAATCGATGGCGACAAATTCTAGGATAGTCACACATGTGGTGTTCGTATTCTGAAGTATCATTTTTATGCCTTATGGCATATTGCAAAAGCCGACAAAGATTTTGTGTAAATCGAATATTTACGACCGAAAAGTTTTCACTGATATTGTATTGGTGAGTGCCCACACAAACTTTTATAATTAATAATATGACAATTTAAAAAATTCGATTTTTTGGCACATTTTTCGATCGTGCCCAAATATGTCAGCTGTGCGTGACAGCAGCCGCCGTGCGGACGTCGTTCACGGCCGCCGTCCGGATGGCATAGGAAATTTGTGGCAGTGTTACCGCTACTCGGAAGTCTGCGACCTTGGCCGACTTCAATTGAGCTTCGGTTTGGACAACTTCCAGAGAGTGTAGTCAAGCTTTACATATTGATATGATCGATTAAAACTACAGTGTTTAAGTGCTTCGAATTTCGCATAACAAATATCAACATCGTATGCCCAATATTTTTTTTGAATACTTGTATTGCAAGATAGCTAACCAGATTTTTCTCGGGGTCATTTAAGATTCATCATGATAGAAATTAAATAACCTATATATAATATATTATAATAGCCGTGATTTCTCACAGAATAATATTAAGTTCTGACAATATTGTGGTATGCACATAATAATCTATTTAAAAATGCTGATCTTTTGTAAACTCATCGCAATTGGCACATTATTTGTTTACAAATATGTATTATATTTATAAGATATGTTTACCGAAAAACTAAAAAAAAAATCAAATTTAAGATATATGAAAGAAAATATAGTAATGTTTCCATTGAGGTGTATATGTTACAGTGAATGTATACTATCAGTAAAAATATATTTTCACTGATATTTCAGTGAAATCATATCAAAATACATTTTCACCGGTAGATGTATATTTTTACTAGTAAAAATATAGTTTATCTGACAGGTGCTAGAGAAACTGTCTTTTGACAAAAGTGAAACGTCCATTTACGTGCTTATGTCTATTAAAATATTGAAACACTCAAAATGTTTTGAGCATACTTGTATTGGATCAGCCGGACAGTGAATAAATCATATTTCACTGATATAGTTTTTTGCAAACTCTTGAATCCCAGGATTTTTTTGCAAAATTTGCAAGCACGTATTGAACAATAATTACAACATAAAATTAACAATAAAGCATTCAGTTTGATTTTTTTATCAAATAGCCGACTAAACAACGTTTAAAGATACTAAACATGACAATTAGGTATAATTGTAATTTAATAAAAAAAAAACAATTAAACACAACAATTAGTCACATATTTATACAAAACATAATTTCCTGTGCTGGGTGTAAACATTTGTAAACATTAAAAGCGATAATGATTTATTTAAAATATTTAATTGGATTCTTTTGTCGATTTTTTTTATTACTAATTAATTCAAATAATTATAAAAATATCAATATAGATATTTTTTATGTATTTTACTGTTTTTCTCTCTCGGTAATAATTGCAATCCCTATACGCAATAAGCCATAATACATTTGTACCCTCATTAGCGCCTCTTAAACATTTCTCCTTTGAAATTTTTGTTACATATTGTTTTGAAACGGCTTGATATACAGATAAAAATATCTTGAAATATACTTTAATTTAGAATTCAGTATTAATCTGTTGTTGATATTGTCTTTGGTTTTGCTAAATTTGGAAAATAGTTCAACTTTGAAAGCATTTCTAGTTTAAGTAGAAAGTAAGATTTATTACATGAATATGTTATAATAGAAGCGACCTAGAAAATTACCTTTTTCAATTTTATTATTTAAAGACACAAATAATGTACTAACTTTAAATGCAAATATATAAATAACTCAACATATTATATTTATACCAGTTCTGATGCAATTAAGCGATTGATTTATAAGGAAAATGTCAAGTATCTTTCAACACAATGATCGACGATCGTAATATGTTATTTCAAACTATTATTATACATTAGCCTGACAAATGCTTTAATTAGCAAAACAGCTTACTTATACATATATGTTATCGGAAACAATTATGATAGTTGGAACTCGTCGAAACGTGCCTTTTGCGCGCAATTGACCGATTAATCGTCAATGTTGACAATAAACAATTGAAATCAAGACACGAACCATATAGCTAACTGATTGTTTAGTATCGTCTGGTTGTTTCCGGAGAAATCGCCTTTAGATTGGTCACACCTCATTTGCTCGTATGTACATACATCCTTGGCACTTAATAATTTGCGTAATTTGTTTGTGAAAAAGTGACGACACAATATAACATTTTCTTGCAGCATTAACAAATCCTTTATGCAATAAAAAAAATACTTAATAATTTTTTATACTGTTTTAGTTATTTTCTCTAATTCATACTTACACAAATGATCAACAATGCTCGTATCGCGAAGCAAGTTACTCGCAATCCAAGGTTTCAGTAAAATTTGTTACCAAAGAATATTCTAAGCTTGAATAGCATAAAAATTTACACGCGTTTATTTTGAATCCCATGTTTCTTATAAATTATTGTTAAGTAGTTGCAGTCTCATTGATGCATTATTATGACAACAAAACAAAGATCAAATCATCTCAATAATTTCTGAAGAGCTAATAGCAAGAAGATCGCGTCATGTTCGATTAATTGTCAAGGTTCTCCTTACCGTTTTTTTTCCAGATCTCTACAAATTCTTACTACCAGTTCGCAATTATTTTGTGTAATATTTTTTTTATATAAAAGGGTAACGGTTTTACACCGTTTGAATTAGACAATCAAAAATGTGAGCAAACATATTTTATGTCTGCACTACATTCTCTGGAAGTTGGCCAAGGTTGGCCGAAGAAACAGAATATAGTGAGTTACTTCGGTCGAGTTCTGTTCTGCCTGCTCTAAGATCTCTCGGAAGTTGTCCGAGGTTACCGAGAACGGGAAGTAAAGTGGGAGTAATTCAGTCGACTTGGCCAGCTTCGAGCGCTTCCGAACATTGCCGGCAAACGGACCGAAGTCGGAGCTGTTCTTTCGAGCGCGAGCGGTGAGATACTTCCCATTTCGCTCTCTCGCGTGTTAAGTGACGAGAGTGAGAGAGATAATGATATGATGGTTCGCAAACTGAGATAGAACGAGTAACTTGGCTCAATTTCAGAATGCGCGTATGCGTCTTATGGTTAACGCGCATGACGAGCGCTGCATCGTGGTCACGTAGTCAAGTTATAATACCACATGCTTATCGGGGACTTCAATAGACTCTTACTGACATCTTTGAATATTTTAGGGCACCGAAAGGGATTAATTATATTTTTGATAGTATATTATTATAACAGATATCGTTATTATATTTTTTTTTCATATAAAATTAAATAATTAAAAAATAATTAGTGGTGCTTGATTTTGTTAAAAAAATCGTTTCGAATATCCTTATGTATTTTCCTAGATCGGTTTATATACACACCATAACGAATTTGTATTTAGAATCGATGTCGACAAATTATAGGATAGTCACACATGTGGTGTTAGTATTCTAAAGTTTCATTTTTATGCCTTATGGCATTTTGCAAAAGCTGACAATGATTTTGCGCAAATTGAATATTTACGACCGAAAAGTTTTCATTGAATTGTATTGGTGAGTCCCAACACAAACTTTTATAATTATCAGTAGCGTATTTTTAATAATATGACAATTTAAAAATTGCGATTATTTGGCACTTTTTTCGATCGCGCGCAAATATGCGGCTGTGCGTGACAGCAACCGCCGTCCGAACATCATACACGCCGCGAAGCGCGCGAGCATATGAAATCTGCGACAGTGTGGTCGCTTACTTGAAGTCTTACTCGAAGTACCAACTCACGTTTCACTACTGAATAGTGCTTTTTTAGCCAAAAATGACACTTAATTCTACTGATTTATTTTCTCACAGATAAAGAACATACTGTAATGACAACGTTTTACAACCACAGATAAATCGCTGACAAAGCTGAATACTATTCCAGATAGTGAATTCGATAACTGTTTTGCGAGTAAGGAGAAACGCTTTAAAGGGGACATTATCAATATTTATTACTAGATGAATACTTTTTAATATCAAAGAAAATCTTTCACACCTAGTAATCAAACAAACTCTGATACCTTTGACTAAAATATTTTATTTTAATTGATATACATATATATATATATATATATATATATATATATATATATATATATATATATATATATATATATATATATATATATATATATATATATATATATATATATATATATATATATATTACATTGTATATAATTTATTAAATACAGTTTATGTATGGTATTTGCGCACATCATATCCTTAGTCCTAAATTTATAATTTACATATTTGATCTAGTCACGAACTGGTCATGAGCTTACTTATTTACTAGTTAAATTACCATGAAGCCCTTTTGTTTACCATTGATCCGGAATATTTCAGAAAAACCTGATAATTTAAATGTACTTATTCATTAAATGTGATAACACAGACAAAGTCGTGGACTTGGGCATTGTACAAACAATATTCAATGCACAAAATGATTTATGTAAATTTATGCCATTTTCTTGCACATGACAAGACAGTTGCTCAATTAACTTCAGTGTGCGAATTGAGAACGAATTTTTGTGAACGAATCGCATCTGCGAGTAATTCGACCTTCAACCTTAGCATATGTATATTAAACATGTAAATAATAAACCTTAATACAAAATTGACCACAACCATATAAGCATCAAACAAGGGCCATTGTTTGGAGCTCAAACAATTAATATACAATTCGAACAACAAACGAGCACAAGCGATGACAATACCGTTTCATAAATCAATGGAATTTTATGTATTGTATCTAATGTTATTTTTTACGAAATGATTTTTTGTCCCGTAAAAGTATTTATTAAATGAAGTTTCTTTCCTGTTTAATTAGTTAATTGGTCAAGGCGATAGTGTATTGACCGACCCTGTAAAATATGAATCTCCGGCCAAGACTTATCATCCGACAATAGGCGTCGGCCTCTATTGTCTAGAATTGATAAGTATTTTAATAATCATTTGCATTATTTTTTATGAGGTCATGCCAAATATATAGACTTTTCAGAAAACATTTATAAAAAATTGGAAACGTCCTTGTTGACAAATATTCAACAAAGTGTCTGATGACAAATCGACTAAAACATCTATTGGGTTGATGCAAAAGTTATGACCGTTTTTTATGATCCTAGGTAAAAAAAAATTTTCTTCAGAAATGATGAATAGTATCTTCTTTTAAATGATTCCATTGTATAAAGGATACTTTTCCTTTACTTTTTATTCAGTTTTGGCCTGGCCAGAGTACAGTGAAGAGCCCTTGTATTTTTTCAAAATGTCGGTCGAGAAAGTGCATTTACGTCATTGTTTACTTTATGAATTTTGTAAAGACAATACCGCAAGTGTGGCAACCAAAAACATTTGCGAAGTGTATGGTGCATATGTCATCAAAGTTCAACAGGTACGAAGATGGTTTACAAAATTCCGATCGGGGGATTTTTCACTAATTGATAAACCACTTACCGGGTGGCCATTTAAGTCTGATGACGACAAGTTAAAAGTCATAATTGACACCAATCCATGTCTAACCACCAGGGAGATCGCGTCGATGATGGGAGTCAACCAAACAACCGTATTAAGACATTTGAGGCGTATGGGGATGGTTTCGCGGTACGACGTTTGGATACCTCATCAATTGTCGGCTGCCAATTTATTGGATTGTGTTTCAACGTGCGTTGCTTTAAGTGCGAGACAAAAACATGAACCTTTTTTGCATCGTTTGGTAACGGCAGATGAGAAATGGGTCGTGTACAACAACGTGACAAGAAAAAGACATTGGGCTATACCTAGACAAGCCCCATTAACAACTTCGAAGGCCGATATCCATAAAAAAAAGTTATGCTTTGTGTTTGGTGGGATTGTAAGGGTATTGTGTATTTTAAACTCTTAGAACGCAATCAGACAATTACAGCAGAACGATATTGTCAGAAATTATCCAAATTGAACATCTCCCTTCAAAAGGATAGACCAGAATTGGTAAACAGAAAAGGGGTAGTGTTTCACCACGACAACGCGCGACCACATGTGGCTATGATGACCCAACACAAGCTAAATGAGTTGAATTGGGATGTTATCAAGCATCCACCGTATTCTCCGGATCTTGCTTCTTCCGATTATCATTTATTCCAATCACTGCAAATTTTTTTAAATGATAAAAAATTTGATACAATAGAGCAGGTAAAAACATCCCTTACTACATTTTTCGCATCAAAATCCACGGAATTTTACACTAATGGTATAAATAAGTTGATAAAAAGATGGAAGAAGGTTATAAGAACTGATGGAAATTATATAATTGATTAAATAAATAATACAAATCTAAAAAAAAAATGTTTACTTGTATATGTAAAAAACGGTCATAACTTTTGCATCAACCCAATAATTGGCAATTGAACATAGGTAGCAATTAATAGCTCTCACTAATAATTTTCCTTGTCAAACAAAATTTAGAGCTTCTTAGAATTAGATAAATAAATAGTATAGTAAATTTCCAGTATTTTAAAAAATCTACTATCAGCGAAATTGTAAATTAGTGCAAAGCAAATATTATATGATTATTTATAATAAATTAATATATAATATCCATATTTACCTAGATGAATATGTATGAGTATTATACTAGAACAATGCACCTGCGCCAGTAGTAACGCATTACACACTTTTTGCTTTCACTAACAGTGGAAGCAATGGTTTGTTTGGTAACGTAAATAAATTGGCACATTATATGCACTTTTGTCTTAGACAAATATTTAGTCTTTCTAAAAGAGACGCGCCTAAAAAAGTATTATGTCATAGCTAACGCGTTCACGAGTTTCTCAAACTGTGCATATTTCTTAATACATTTTTTTATTTAATAACACTACTTTTAACAGCACATGTTTATCATCGTAAAAGAATAACCATGCGCACCATTCTGCGGGTGGTCACGTTTTAAAAAACCGGAAATTGTAACCCGCGACAATGGAGTAATGATGATTACACTAAATTGCCGTCGTTCTAGTTGGTATTTTTTCTGCTTTAGACAGTTACTCTTCAACGGTACTTTTCAGATACAATTTTGCCGATTTCGAAACAGATTGTCGAATCGAAAGTGATGACAAACGAAATTTTTGCTCTTCCGCCTTTATTTCTTTTCAATGTTGTACTCATGTGTCTCCAAGGGCGAAAACGAAAGCGAAGCAATGTAATAATTGCTATAAGTGGGCCATAATTCAATGACATGTGTAACAGTATTTTATGCGACTGATATGATGACCAGTGGCGTGTCTCAAACGATCTAATTTGACAAATGACAAGGATTAAACGGAGATAAATCTCAAGATTGTTAGTTAACGAATTATTAGCTAGACGACGTCAGAAATTATGTGTGTAAAAAAAGTTGTAGTATTTTAATCGGTATATTGAAATAAGTATGTAAAATAATAAATTAAGCATTTTCCTCTTAACCCCCTCACAGTAATTCGCACAACATATTTAATAAAATTTAAAAATGAAACTAATATAAAGATGAAGATAATTAATAATTGATTAAAATAATTATTTTTTAATTAAATATTATTTTAAAGGTAATTGACTTTTTGCACTAACTGGTTAAATAAATAAATATCGGTAAAAACCAAGAAAAAATATTATATAAAATAACAAATTTCAAATATATAATAAGATCCTATGTTATACGTATCTGCATTTGAGAATATAGTGGGTTAATTCAGGGTTACTTCGGTCTAGTTCGGTTCTGCCTGCTCTAAAGTCTTTCGGAAGTTGTCCGAGGTTACCGAGAACGGGAGGTAAAGTGTGGGTGATTCAGTTGACCTTGGCCAGCTTCGAGCGCTTCTGAACATTGTCGGCAAAGGGACCGAAGTCAAAGGAACCGAAGTCGGAGCTGCTCTTTCAAGCGCGAGCGGTGAGATACTTCCCCTTTCGCTCTCTCGCGTGCTAAGTGACGACAGTGAGAGAGATAATGATATGGTTTTTCGCAAACTGAGATAGAACGAGTAACTCGGTTCAATTTCAGTATGCGCGTAGGCGTCCTATAGTCAACACGCATGACGAGCGCTGCATCGTGGTCACGTGGTCAAGTTATAATACCACATGCTTATCGGGGACTTGAACAGACTCTTACTGACATCTTTGAATATTTTAGGGCACCAAAAGGGATTAATTATATTTTTGATAGTATATTCTTCTAACAGATATCGTTATTATATATTTTTTCATATTAAATTAAATAATTAAAAAATAATTAGTAATACTTGATTTTGTTAAAAAAATCTTTTCCAATATCCTTATGTATTTTCCTAGATCGGTTTATATAAATGTCACACCATAACGAATTCTTATTTAGAATCAATGGCGACAAATTCTAAGATAGTCACAGATGTGGTGTTCGTATGCTGAAATATCAGTTTTTTATGCCTTATGGCATTTTGCAAAAGCCGACAAAGATTTTGCGTAAATTGAATATTTACGACCGAAAAGTTTTCACTGATATTGTATTGGTGAGTGCCCAAACAAACTTAATAAAATGACAATTTAAAAATTGCGATTATTTGGTACATTTTTCGATCGCGCGCAAATATGCCAGCTGTACGTGACAGAAGCCGCCGTCCGGACGGCATATGAAATTTGTGGCAGTGTAGTCACTTACTCGAAGTCGTAAGTCTCGGCCGACTTCAGTTGTAACTTCGGTTCGGACAACTTCCAGAGAGTGTAGTACAGGCATAAGACATCGCTGAGGATAATTTTTAAAATTAGGCACATCCGCGTGTATAAAATATAAGTGAAGTTCTTTGCCGTAATTCTTACCCAGGACTATGGGAGTATTTTAAAATTTTCTAAGACAGTATACCTTTTTTCATTGTATTCTAAACCGGTACTAATCAAAGCAGCAATAAAAATATTTGCTAACATTAATTAATTACCTCCAAAATTCTATAAATAGACAGTTTTATACAAATTTAGCATGTGAAAATGATAATCGAGATTTTGTGGAACAAGACGTATTAAGTAGTGACGAAAAATAATTTTTGATTATCGTAAAAACAAGCCATGTCCATTTGTTAGACTGAAAACATGCGATGTCCACTTCCTTTTTTATTTTTTATTATTTTTATTGTATAATTAATATATTTTTTTCTTTTGTTATTCTTTTAATATAACGTATTTATAAATGTAAACAATATTTAATAAAGTATTCTGTAAAATTTAATTTTATGGACTATCTACTTTTTAAAAGGAAGTCTTCAATAAAATCGTTATCAGAAATTCCGTAAAACTTGCTAACAGTGATAAGTTGTGTAAATTGTAAGCATGACTGTTTTAAAAATATATAAACTTGTTAATTTGGGAAAAGGACTATAACAAATGCGTCAATCTTTATAAATAATTTCCAAATTTATTTTATTGACGCATTTGCTTGCATATCACATTTGCATCTTAATATTTGACGCATATTACATATATTAGATATCAAATTATATGCTAAACTATGATTCCCACCAATTCATAAAATATAGAGTGATAAAACCCATACGCAATATTTAACCATGAAACATTTTGAAATTCATTTTCGTTCCATTTATGATACACGTGATTCTATGAGAAAATAAAATATTCACACCTATGCGTTTTGTTGCTTCAAGGTCCCTGAATTATAAATATTTTGTTCTGAATTTTTAACCGATGCAATTACATATATGATCTGGCCTTCAAATACATAACTTTTCACCGTAGCTAAATTGAAGAAAAATATCTTTTTCTCACGAGACGATAGACAAGCACTACAAAAAAATATCCGAGTAGTCATCGTTGTACAATACATAATCAAACGCTTCAATGATAGTGAAATCGCAATTTTCACGCTTAAAAAAACGAGAACAGCACCATCACCACAAAAAGATAATCATCCGACGAATCAAGCGAAATACTGAGAATTTTCTCAGAAAACCCCACATTGAGTTTCAATGTGGAGTAAAGCTTCGAATGAGTCATTAAACATTCACGAATCAATGACCAACTAATGGTATTTTTTATGATGTAGTATACAATTATAATCATTTTATGTTCAGACTGCTTAAAAATGTATAATCGAATACTATATTTAATAGGCTTGGCTCATATAATATAACATAAATCAACTTGTTACGTATTAACGCAAATAACAAAGGGTCATAAGCTAATTTTTAACGCACCTAGTTCAACAATATATTGCTTATTCAACTTATACAACAATAAGATAGATTGCCATATGACGCTACCGAAACTTGTGAATGGTTTTGTATTTATTTTACAACAATAAAATAATGCAAATATAGTGTCTCAAAAATGGTTGTATCAATAGTATTTTATTTAAACCGTGTCGTAACTTTCGTTCGTCACAAGTTCAAATACAGAAAGAGTAAATAAATTAACAGTTTATAAAAAAAAGTAGCGTACTAGCAATTGACGATACGCATCACGTGAATTTGACTCAATTGGTAAATGAAACAAGTTCACATGGCAACTGAGTTCGTATAGTACAATATAATAGACAGTTATGTTGTGGTGTCATTTTGATTCGCTTGATGAGAAAAGTAGCAATCGTAATAACCTTTCGGCATATTAAAGTTCAAATAGAGACAGAATTTGTTGATACTATTTAGTAAAGAATGCTAATTTGGAGCAACAATATTTGTTTTAAAAACAGAAATAAAGACAATATTTTAACCAGAATGCATTTTTTACTTTTATGTGCTAATCTATGAGCATGACTCGTTTTAGCTCATTTTATCTTATATTTTTCTATACATTCTATATTTCGTGGAACCTAACACGCACATTGATAAGTAGGCGTATAACACAAATAATAATAAATTTCTTTATAAGAAATCTTCACTCTAAGTATTTTTCTTATATATTACATTTTCTTTTATATTTATTTGATAACTTTTAAGCACTCCAAAAACAGTGCAACAATTATTTTTAATGTACTTGAAAGTAAGTAATTCGGAGTTGATTGATTATGATACTAAGCATCAAATATGTATAGGCACGTTTTTAATATAGAAATTGAATATAAAAGATTCTCCTTATTTTTATATAATAATGTTTGCGTGGGAGTTATATGAATAATAATTCTGAAATGCCTCGGAAAAATGGTAATAGCATTAAGGCGTATATGCTTTTTTTGCATGGCGTTGATTGACTTATTTTGATTGAAAATGTGTTGCTTGACAATCCATAAAACATATTACAACGCACAAATATAATTCTAATATGCTAATAATTCCACTTAACTTGTATTGTATTACAAACTTAGTTGTTATATTATTTGATACGAACGTGCAGACGTGTCGCATATAAATCTAATTGGACAGACGAACCCTAATTCTGTTATGTTCTCATTATGATTGACAAATAGTCTGCCTCTGGGCATGAAGGGCACCACACTATAAATACGTCATCCTATGTGTGTACGTGATACGGGTTTTGCAAAATACACCGTGCTTTCCCTACGTCATAAACCACGTCATAACAAGAAAAAATCAGACTCACTCGTGGGTTATCTGCCCGATCAAGGAAATCTGGTTTTCTCGGACAATGAATCTGTTTGCGTAGGATATGTACCTATTCCTTTAACAATTAGGAATATATTTAAGCTATTTAAGCTCATTGATAGTTGCGCGTTTGGTTATTTCCGTTTTCGCACGACTCGTCTGGAACAACTGTATTTTTAATGATGGTCATTAAGAGAACGAATCGTGATTCTGTTTTTAAGGCTCGACTGTTTGGAACGGTATACCAAAAAAAACAACTGTATTTGATCAGATATAAGAAATTGATATCTTGTTAGATGTGATTTTACCGTGAAATAATACGACATTGAACTACAGTGATTTAAATACCGACATTCCAAGACTAGAATTGAAAGTTTCTAACTAAACGCAGGTATTGAAATCTCAATTCTAACATTGCTGTTTTAATTATTGTGTAATATAGTTACAGCATTTAAGCAGTGATCGCGAACAATAAGACCGTCTCTTAAAGATTGTAATATTCTATTATTAGCGCGGATATCCTGAACAATCTTAGTCAAGAAATAACGACTTTTTAGGGCATTTTACAATCAACGGCCGAAAATTAACGAGCAATGACGGATTGTCAACACCACCACTCAGCAATTGAGATACGTCAAAAATGCAATGAATAGTTTTGTAACACTCCTAGCAAAAAAATCATTAGGATTTTTTAGAAATATCTGAGAAATTTATTCCTTATCCTCTCTAATAACAAGGATTACCATAGCCACTTAAGTAACTGTAAAAAAAATTCAACTTTGAAAAATGTTCTTAAAAGTTTGTATAGACTATGTTAATCTAGAGATTAGTATCGAGTAACTTTGTCACTGACATTGTAAGCATAAGAGGTAGGACACTGTGGAAAGACGCAGACGAAAACCGTGTTACTGATACACTAAAACTACGACAGTTATTTGAAAAGAGGATAATTAACATTTTAAAAAATATTTACATATCATATTTTAAAATACTTGCATTAGATTCTAGTAAAATATTTTTTATTATAAATCTGGTATACTTAGTAAAATATTTTTTTTATTAAAAATATGCCCAGATTAGTTGAATGTGTCATGATGGCCATTATACAATTAAAAATATTAAAAAAAGTATGTTGCGCACCTAAAATAGACGAGCACTATTCCGTATTGTTTTCCAGCTCCTCATAGCTATCGCCGAAAACTTCTTATTTTTTCCATGCTCATTAATTCTTTCACCACGGCTGGGCAAATTCCAGGAGCCCGTTCTCCTTGAGAGGCCCGACTCTGTAAAAAATCATAAGAATATACAATATTTATACAAAAAATAATAATCGACTTAAAATAATGATTAGCTATTACACTATGCATTTCGATATTATACTATGTTTTAAAAATATGATAGCTATTCTTACCGATATTACTATGAATTTATAATATAAGAGGACTGATTAAAGTATATTCAAAGCGAATTTTGGTCAATAAGAGAGCGCAAAAAAACAATTATCTCTTCTCAGAAGTCAAAAATTCACGTCAAAAGCCATAAAATCGTGCTGTCGCCGGCGCAGTGGGAACGCTCGGTAACGAGCGTTCTCACTGCGACGGCGACGGCACGATTTTATTGCTTTTGACGTGAATTTTTTACTTCTGAGAAGGGATAATTGTTTTTTGCGCTATCTTATTGGGCAAAATTTGGTTTAGATGTGCTTTATTCGATCCTCACTCGTAATATTATTATAAAAAGTCTTAATAGAAATGCTTGATAATCGAGCGTTTTCACCGCGACTGGAAACTCACTATATGGCAACACTGAGCAGCAAAAAAATACGACTAATAATTAAGTAAATATTATTATTAAATATTTTTAATAATTTTTAATGCCTAATTAAAATATTTAACATAAAATATGATTTCAGAAAATATGTAGCAACGGTGGCTAATTTTTATATTTATTTTAGCATATAAAAAGTTAACTCGAACCTATTATTATTTATTCAATAAATTATATTACGATGTTAAAAATACACAAAATTCCATTTTTGTCATGAGGCCCGGAATCATTGTTTTTCCAGGGCCTGAGCTCGCTCTCGGCGCCCTGGATGCAATAGATACGTTCCAGGAAATATCGCGTAAATCGAGGCATAGAACGAAATTTGTTATAAAACGATCGAACGTGTACTTTTAAAATAAACGAGCTTCAGCGAAACGCGTGCATTCCAAAAATTTACTCAGGACACACTGCATGTGCAGTGGGAGAGGTTTAAGATATACTTCACTCGCAATAAATGGAAGTAAGCCATTTTACTATTAAAATCATTTTAACCATGTGCTTATGCTACACAATGCCGCGTTAAAATTTTTTTTTTTAAATCTTATTTGTATAAATTCTTGTTATTTTATTTTTAATATATATTTATGAAATATATCAACATGGACTTATAAAATGTTACTAATAATCGCAAAACAATAGCTTTATGGTTCATTTACCCCAACAGTTGACCCTGCACGAGTTGGCAAGAAAGTGCCAAGTGATCGGCCAAATGTTTCATTACTATTTAAATCATTAACAACTAGTGAGAACACGCGTTGAGCTAACTCATTTTTTACATGTCTATGACTTCTGATACAAAATTAGCATATTACTTGAAATACATTTTTAGCTGTGTGTATTAATTAATAAATAATAATGAGGTAATTTTCAAATATATTGTAGCCCATCCAAAAATCCCAATCTCATCATCTTGCGCGCAAATCAATTCCTAGAAAATGTTAATAGTACACACGTTAAGCTCATAAAGATACGTATGACGTCAGATGGACCTAAAAGCGTAAATATTAAATTGTATATGGTGTGTAATATATATGTTAAACATATATTTGTTGAATAAATACTATAATGAAAATCTCTATTTATCTTCCTACGCAGTATTGAAAAATATGATTGCGTATCGGACGAATAATGTCAAAGGCATGAAAATCCCTAATATCCGTTGCGTAATATTAATGTATTGTATAACACGAAATATTCGTTTTATATGTCAATAATCAGTTTGATGTGAACGAAAATTTTGCGTACAAAAATATAGTTTATTTTTTTTAGATTTATCTGTATATGAGAAAATATATAATGCATTATTTTTTATACAGTTTTACTGACTCAATCAGGAGACCGTTAAACTTGTTCGAAATCGAAACCAATTTTTTGCTTCCACGTCAGTAGATAATCATATCAACTTCCATAATATTATTAAAGTAAACATGTTATATTCGTGCGTATTTTTGTTTGATAAAAAATATAGTCACACCTCTTCATTGAACAATTTTTCCTAGTACTGAAATTCCCTTAATGATAGATTACACGTAACATTACAACTAAAATATATGTATATATAAAAAAAAACTACATCAATTTTCTGAATATTGATTCATATTTAAGAATAATTTTTTTAATCTTTTCCTATTACATGTGCAAAATTTCCTTATACATATATAAATATGCATATGCTTAATTCTATTGTGTAATATATTTTCTTAGCAAAAACCACAACAACCAATAACATATTATTTTCCTCAAATGCATAAATAATGAGCCTATTCCGTATTTCGTTTTTACTAAAACGTAAACAATACATAAAACTATTTTTTTTTAAATTTACATAATCATTACTTTTTAAAATACAGTATTGCATTGATTAAAATTTTCTATTATATAAATAACTGTTTTGTTTTATTTAATTTAAATTAAATCGAATTACCATTTAACATAAAAAGGGAAGATAAATGCTGTTTCTAGATTACTTTTAATTAATAGCTTAGGTTAGACCGTTTGATGTTATAAAGTACTGTTCGGTCAAGCTAGATTACATTTATTTTTAACTGAATTTCTTTATTAAGTTGTAATTTAAAATGTTAAATTATGTGACTATTCAATAGTAATGATATCTATGAATTATTTCAAAGTATTGAAAATATTTTTTTAATACAAAGGTCATCATTGAATTTTCGATTAAACAACTCTGATTTTAATTTATAATAATAATAAAAAGCTTATTATTAAAACATTGATAGAAGAAATTTCCATTACCAATTCCTGCATTATGTTAAAAATCGACCCATTAATGTGTGTGTGTAAAGACGAAAATGTTATCAGTCCGATAAAAAACTCGTTTAGTCATCATTTTCCGTGTTGAACCGTTTTGTTTAACTGTATTCGATTAATAGAAGGATTGCGTCAAACTTTCGATTAACTTTCGTTTACCTAAAAGGAATGGGTGTTACAATAAAAATCGTGACTTAGATCATTTAGTTTTTATTGAAGAATAACAAAAAAAACAATTCACGTATAATACATATTTTATAAACATTCTTTGGATTTTCTTAATTTATACTTATATAAAAAATAATTCTTACAAAATAATGGTACTTATATCAGTCGATCTTGATACACTATACAACTACTTTACAAATATGATTGACGAAAAAATTGAATTGATAAGAAAATATGTTAATAAATTATTAAATAGGAATGAAGCTACGTATATGTAATCGCAGCTTAAATTACATACTCACATTAAATATCACATTGAAAATATTATAGCTGCTTTTTTTTAATAAAAATTATAATAACCATGATACGAACTTAGCCTATTACTGTCTTTTTTACATTTATCGTCTAATGTTATATTTACATATGTTGCATACACGGTGAGCAACAGGTCGGCGCTTCTAAACAAAATGCACACTTTTTGTGTATATAAATGCAAAGACGCACACTTTGGGAACCACTTGTTAAACCACCGAGACTTCGCACGTCGCTTTCATTGCGATTCTTGACGAAATCAACCAAAAAACGAAACCCTGAACGCTCCGTGTTGAAGAGTTCAATTCTCGTCGTCTTCTTCGACCACTGGTAGGCAGCTCTGCATGATCGTAGGAGAAGCCCTGGATGTAAAAGCTGCGATCCAAGATTCGAGCTCAGATGGTTCTTCGCTGATAAAGCTCAGACAAGCTATGCTGTCGAAGTCCTTTTGTCTGATCAGAAGACCTGGGATCTTCTCGTCTGTGAGGCGCGAAACTGTCGTGTTCTTCAGATTGATGAAGCCCAGTGGTTTGCAGATCTTTTTTTGAGGATAGATCACTGCAAAATGTTCCAGTGACGTTCTGTAGATCTTGACTTGGACGTCTTGCTTGCGTCCCGATGGCGAGATTAACGACATGTATCCCGCTTTGGCTTCTGGGTCGAACCTGGACTTGAGCTGGGCTGGTTCTTCCCTATCCCTGAAGCAGATCGGTCTCTGGTTGAGGAAGTTCTCCGAATGGAAGGTCGCTGGCATTGCTACGTCCACAGGCATGGTGCTTTTTGTTTGAGTTTTGGCACTGAGTATATGTATTGAGGTCAACACACCAATTGCGATGATTGCACGCAATTGCCGAAGAGCAGAAAGCGTCTTTACTGTCACGCGACTAGAATGCGACTAGCGTTCAACGCGAATAGCAAGTCCGGATTGAACCGAAGTGGGGAGAGCACCGCCTTTTATACCTTGCCTCCCGCCAGACGTTCTCAAGCAGAGAGGCGCGCATATAGATATATCAGACGATCCCTAACGCTCAATCGCATTATCAATCAAACATGATTTAATCTAATTTTTAATACCAATCAATAATGCGGGAAACTCGATAGTTCATAGAACAATTAAGTCGGGAAAAACAGATCAAGATAGAAGGAAATAACAAAATTAATCCAAAGGACACAAGATGTAAACTACACATTTAAAACCCACAAGGAAAATATTATAAAACATAAGGAAAAATAAACGTAATAAAATTACATCTGGAAGAAAAACATATGAAAAGGATTACACGCCCAATAAATTTCACAATGCAGTACTATCACAATAACATGTTTATCCATTTCGGTGTGCATATGAAATATCAAAAGCGTATGCAAAAATGTGTACTTTATTTTTATAAATATATTCTAATGGTGATAGAAAATAACGGGCAGATGTGTTAACAGGTGGTCTGCGGAATTTTTAATTATTACGCAATTGTGTATTCTCTTGTATTGTTAAACTTTTTGTCAAAACGAGTTGTTATTTTCTTTTTATAATATTTTAAATCGTCATTTGAATGAACTTTGAAAAAAAAATATTTAAATATTTTTTTATTTAAAATCACTACGCATCGCCAAATATATTTATGAAAACATGTACATCTTCGATTCCACTTTTGATATTTTGTATGCACACCGAAAGGTATAAATATGTTACTGAAGAATAGAAAATAGTGGGCAGTATTTTTTTTGTGTAATTTTATCGCGTGTAGTTTTTTCATTTTGTGATTTTTTCATGCAAATTAATAAATGTAATCATATTTTGCGTAAATAAGAATTAACGCGGCTATTTTAAGCTCTACATTGCTGCAACTGAGGCTTGGTAAATTCTACCACGTCACGCGGACCCTAACAGAAACGACAGTATGGGCAACCAAGAAAAACAATTCACTTTCATATTTAATAATCTTGCATCTAGTGACTCATCTTTTTATTTTTTATTTCTGAATAATTTGTGTAATCTCTTGATAACTTTCCATTAATACATATATAAAATATTTTATAATTTGCTATACTCTTCAATGTACATCTCAACACGATCAACGAAACGTAAGATAACATCAAGTGATTGTAGATAATAATGTTTCTTTGGAACCAGCCAAAATACTTTTAATTACTCATAAACGAAAATTGTAATAAATGATATTTTTTTTGCAGATAAAACTATTTTTGATACAGCAGAAAAGTGAAAATAATTAAAAGGTGGAGATAATGATGACTAAAAAGTTTGATGTATTCGAAACGACTATTTACATCAGCTCAATGATGCCTTCTCAACAATTAAACCCAAGTCCACATTGAACTAAACTAAGAAACATGTAATCTTATTTTAATATTGTATATTCTTAAATTATATTAATATGTAAAATTTTGAGTCAAATAAAAATGTATATATAATACAAACAAACTTCAAATTTTTCATTGTTTTAATAATCAATATACAGCAATGACTTTTAAGAATTCACAAAAACTAGTATGCAAAATGTATTTGATCAAGATCTCAAACTAGTAACACTGAGGTTTGAGCCACGGTAGTAGACTCGAATTTTTAATTATGTGGGAGGTCCACCCAGTTGCACAGTTAACGGTCAAAGTAAGCTCATTCAAACGATAATTTCAAACTTATGAAAAGGAAATAACAACTCGTTTTGATTTTAAAATGCATAATAACAATAAAATACTACTCTTATACCCCAATTGCCCACATACAGACACCTTGTTAGCACATAAGCATCATAAAAACTACCCTTTGTGCGTAAATTATGCAATAGACTATGCGTCTATTTCGTATAAAATTTCAATCTTGCAATAACTCCCTTCCACTTTGCAATTGCTTTAATCGGGGCGCGAACTATTTCGTCGGTCGAATAATTAAGCGATGCAATTGGCCCACCAACATCCGCATATGTGATTCGCCAAAGACGTCTCGAATCAAGAGTATAAAAGATCTGACACTTTTTCACATAGGAAACCGATCAAGCGATTCGAGACGAGAGGGTCAAAGACAATATAGAGTCTTAGAGTAAATATATTTTTTATGAGTAATAATTATAAAAACATGTTTATGGTGATTTTTCAACAGGTACAATTCTAGTTAGAAATAATTGTCATGTACTATTTTTATTTTGGTTGAAATCAGCAATCTAGATATAGTTATTTCTTCAAATGCATATAACTCGAAGTCAATGAAAAATATCATATATGGCCCACAAAATAATACTAGTTAGACTTGAAGTGCGTCACTTTTAAAAAGTTTTGTTTTAACGTATGTTATATTAATTAAGCCATTTGAAAAGGGTTCATTTTAAAATACTCTGTGATGTTTCATATTTGATTACTTTTTTAATAAAGTTGATGTGAAAATAAAATTAATAAAATATAAATGAATTATATTAAGTATTTAAATTATTTATAAGAATAATATTTCTAATGAAAATTTTACTATGTACATATATAGTATTATGTAGGTTTGTTTATGATACATATGTATAAACTTATAAATGAAAAATCGGCATGCCAATTTTACGTTGCCTATATATATAATAATATTAATGTAGTGATGCATTGTGTTATTATAATACAATCTGTTAAATTTTAATCATTAATATCATATAAACTTAACACGTATCTGATTAATTAACAATAAATAATAAAAAAAAATTTAAAATATAATCAAATGACGATATAATTCGCTTAAATTTATAATATAAGAATCGCTGAGCCGCATTAATGTATTTACTTCTGGGAAAAGACTACTTCTCTTATAATGAAAATTATATTTAGCTCTGAAGATCCATTGCACAGCTTACCTGGTAAACATCAATCATAGTTAATGTTCCCGAGATAAATTAAACACTTTATTTAATCACTTGATGTATAATATTTCAAATTATATAAAATAGGATCTTGCGACGACTTTCACTACACAAGTTTATTCACAAAATTTCGCATGAGGATTTCTCCACAATTCGCAATTGCATATTTTAAACTGTACTAAATAAGTTTATTGCGATATTTTGATTAATTTACACTAAAACAGTATTTCCTTATACATATTGTAATGCAATAATAATTATACTGTTATCTTTAACGGCTTAAAAGCTTCTATATGTAAAATTCCGTTCCTCGAAGTTTAATAGTTTATTGCTTCGAAATACTGCTGCATAATGTTTTTTAGTTTCAATTGCATAACAGTAATATGTTATCAAATATATTATAAGCTAAAGATCTATAAAATATTGCTCGACTGAAAAAAGCTGACTAGCGTCTTGAAAAAAACAAGGTCTGTCTTAATGGAAAACATGTAAATTGAATCGCGACAACGTGATTTTTGAGAAAATAACAAACATTTACATTCGCGACACTGCCATTGTTCTCATTAGACCAGTCATAATTAATGAGAACTCAAATTAAAAACAAGCACATTTTGTTGACGTTTTTATGATTCAATGTCATACCAATAATCGCAAAAACAATATTTGCGATTAACAATATAAATTAATTTTAATAAATAAATATTAAAAATGCTCATAAATTTTAATAACAACGGAAATAGAATTATATATTCGTATTTAAATTAATTATTTCCTAATAAAGTAGAAAGTTTGAAAATTATTTTTGCCATGGTTCTCAATCCTCAAAAATATTTATAACCAGGGTCTCATTTCAACAATCGAAAAGTATAAATTAAGCCATAATCAAACCTATTCAAGAAGTTTTAAAATAAATCTGGAATCACTTTGAGACTCGGAACATACAATAACAATTTAATTATTGCATACTAATTTAGATAATATTTCAATTTATATTTTTGAATATAAATATATAAGTAAATAAAAGTAATACATTATATATACAAAAATTGATAAAACAATCAAATGTATAATAGCAATATAATTGTGTGGAGCTAATTTAATTGACCACCCTGGAGCTACGCTGGTAACACAGGTACGAAACGACGGCGGGAGGAACTAATTTGCTTGGCGACGCGACGGAAGGACGTGCGGTTTGCATGTAATTATAAATCTTTCAACTATGTAACACTAGTACAGGCGGCCCTCGACTTTCGAACGTTCGACTTTCGCACAATTCGCTATTTCGCACATTTAAAAAAAAAACAATGACATTTTTTTGAAAACTAGACTTGGATTATAACACTTATGTGGTCGATATTTTTAATAAAGCAATAAAAGTACTGGATTTGTGATTTTAAATGTGAGGCACCTCAACAATATAATCACACTTTATATGACTCATAATAAAATATGAAACATAATAATATTATTAGATGTAATATTTAGGAACACTCAGATAAACTCACTAAGTTTCCGTATTCATGCAATTAAACATGACTAGGTGATTTTTTTTGCTGCAATAATAGTTTTAATTTATTTTGCTACAACCAAACTTCTTTACCTAATAAACCGACTGCATCACAATCATTGTCACGCGATCATCATGAAAAAAATACGTTTTTTAGCATTTATATGGTTTGATCGACATTAACTTATATATGTGCATTAAATCAGAAGCAATGTTTATGTATTAAAAAAAGGAAAAACTCACTTTTTCTGAGCACGTCGATGAGAATTCAAAATTTGAAGATTTCATTACGAAGATTGTTTTATGATTGTTTATCCAGTTTAATCAATATATTCTTTTTATCCTCAACACTTTATTTATATATTTAATTTTCATAGTTTTAACACGCCTAGTTAATTTGCAATCCGATTATTTATATTCAGTCAAATGGAACAACGCACATGACGAATTAATGAAAATTACTGTCGCGTAGCAAAATTTTATTACTAAATAATATTTATTTAAAACTGTTGTCATGGCACTGTCGGCCATTTTGTTTCATATTTGAATGCTTATTTTTCATTGGTTGACAACAAAAGAATACATTAGCGGAGGTTCGAAAATCATCGTGCAACTCTATTTTAATTTTTATTAATTATAATTAAATATACGATTTACAAAGTAGAAAATTGAGCATTTGATATTTCATTTCAAAGCGCGCGCGTCCGGAAGCGGAAGCGGCTTAAAACAATATATAAGAGTATAATGTATTAAGGTTCATATCGCGCATTCGCAGCAAAAATTGTGACAGCATTAATAAATTTGCCAGTTGTCTCTAACGACAACCCAAGTAGGAAGTCGAGCGGAGCATCGATTTTCGCACAGCGACTTTTGGCTTGGTACATTACTCGGTATTTTATATACCTGTCAATTATATTTTTTTGCCTCAAAATATCTTTATGATATCAAACACACTTTTAAATTTCCTTACTTACTGAATGAAGTATCTGCAGAAGTAAATATCTTTTATATTCCAAACATGATATTTTGATTTAAATCTTTTAAACATTTATAATATTTATTTTTATTTAATATAGCTATAAGATATTCATATTTATTAATTTTATGTTTATTGCGCATTTGCGTTGGGCTTCAAAGCCCTTGGCTTCTATTTTCTAATAAATAAATAAATAACTACATACCCGTCTAGACGTTAATATTTTACATATATTATCACATAACATAAATATATTTATTAAAAAATAGATGATTTTAAAAACAATAACGAAATTGTTTCAATTGATTATTTTTAGAATGAATTTAATTTCATAAAAACGTTATTAAATGCTTGAAGAAAGCATTAACAGAACACCGCATTATATTTTTACATGATGTAGTTATTAAGCGTTTCAGCCTCGTTAAACAAATCAGAATAGGCCATATGTGAGTACATATACGTGCGAAAAAAACAGGAATTGCATTCAACGTCCTCCTCGTCAAGGCATCGGTCAGTCTATGGAACAGGAAGAGTCCCGAGTGTCAATTAGCCCTGACTCTTCCGGCGTTCGGCCGTGAATTTCTCCTTCAGACAGAAATCGATCTGAACCGGTCGGATGCGGGAAGAGTACATCTCGTGTCAATCTCCCTCTCGCGTACTCGATCAGCGGTCTTCAACATTATAAAGTAATGTGGAAATACTATTGTTGTATTTTATAAAACCAGATTATTAAAAATAAAATTATTTATTTATTTATTTTTGAAGCAAAAAAATCTATTATCTAATTGTAATTAATCCTTTCATATGTCATATTCAAAGGTCTTTATTTTTTTCACGAATCACAAAAAATATACGCTCTTCAATTTATATTAAAAACAACAAAAAAGATACATTTACATATCTTGATATATGTACATATACATATATACACAAGAATAAAATACTATTGCATATTAACTCTTAAATTAAAATATTATTTTAGCATTGTATATAGATAAAATTAATCAGTCTTAATGCTGAAAGTTCTTTCAATTTTCTCAGTATAAATTTATCTTGCTCTAAGCAACTGCTTAGTAGCGATGAAAAATAGTTAACTGCATATTTATATAATATTAATTAATTATAAATATTTATTTTCATGTATTTTTAATCTGTTAACATAATAGTTCCTGGTTTGTATTTAAATATAGCTGTTAAATATTTCCCAAACGTCGAATGAAATACACAAACCCTAACAGTTATATAATCGGGAGCGATAAACTGCGTTTGAGAACAACCGATAATGCTGAATCATACGAATAACAGAAAATCATATCTCGATTTAAATATAATATCTTAACGTTATATAGGTTAACGGTTCAGTATTATAAAACTCGTTTATGATTTAAACGATTTTAACGTTCGAACTCTTGAGAGAGCATTTGCGATATTTTCAGATATGATTAAATAATTTTGTTATTAACCATAATTGCGTTGTTATATTTCAATATTATCTACATCTAGATTTTCAATAAACTTATGCGATTATTGGATTTGATCGTATTAATTCAGGATAACGATTTGGTGCGTTTTTGGCTCAAAGAAAATACTCGGTTCAACGACGTTTACACAAACAACGGTCATATAACTATATTATAAATAGAAAGCGTCGATCTTAGAAAAATACTGCCAACTAAAACTAGATATGCATGAGATTATATTTTACTTTATATTGAGCATATACAAATATACCTTTTGTATTAAAAATAGATCGAGATAAACAAAAGTCTAGAAATAATTTTATGATATGCTATATGCAGAAAATAGCTTTTATAAAATACATATTGACATTGTACGTAGTTAAAATGTTATTATGCTAAAAATAGACTAAGATAGCATTAAGACCAGGATTTTCCACTTACATATCATTGCTCTTGGCTTTTAGCTTATAGCTTTTATTTATAAATATTTTATTTATAAATAAAAATGGTGCTGTTGTTGATTTTTTGCCATTTCTTTACTTCTTCCTTAGGTATTCGATCTGAAAATTCAGATCAAATATTTAAATATACTGCTACTAATTTACATTCCTTGAATATTTCAACTCATGTCTAATATTTTTTACACGTTCAAAAAGCAATAAAGTCAACAATAATTTTCAAACAAATTTTAACACAAACGAAGCCGTGTCAAAAAACTACAATCTGTCCCATTGAATAATAATATTTATTGTGAAAGTACTACCTAGAAAGCGGGTGCTTTTTAAGGCAATGTTCCGCTCTTTTTATTTATTGTATAATATCTATAAAAAAGTGTTTAAGAAACTTATACCTGAAATACATCAGTATATAGATAAGTACATCTCAAACAACTGTAGTTTAGTTCAGATTCATTATTTACTTGTTTTATAAATATATTTTTGTTATGTTTTTTTCCCAAGTAGGGCTTCTCAAGGAGAACGGGCCCTAGAAATTTGTCCCCTCTCCCCCCCCCCGCCTATATGCAGGCTTGTTTTCTTGTTGTGTGCGACTTTGAGCTTCACGGAACGGTCGTCATATCAGACTTGAAGGACCAGCGAAATAGTGTTTCGCTGGTCCTTCAAGTCTGATATGACGGCCTGATATGCTGGTCTGATTCAAGCCTGATATGATTATTGTAATAAATGTAAGCTATTATTACAATAATCAATATACGCAAGACATTACTTGATTGACTATTCTTCTGTGAGATTAGTAAAATGTAGACAAACCTAATCTGCGATGATCAATCGGTATTAAAATTATATATTAATAACTTATTCTGAGACACGATAATTTTTTTTTAATATTACATTAAAATAAGTAAATAGAATCCAATGCAATAATATATTAGTTTGACATGGCACAAATCTCTGTAAAATAAATATTTTTGTTTACGTGTTTACGTTTATAGTTTAAGTATCGTTACGGGTCAGACACCCGTAAATAACAAATGCGCGCATCATTGCGCGCTTATCATCATCTTAGTAGATTTGTTCCGAGTAAACCATCCCACGAAGCCAAAATATCTGCTGAATCACAAAACGAGGAATAGAAGTTGCGATTCCAAGCGGTTCAACGCACTACTTCGATTTCAATGCACTCGTCCTTACTTTTTTAAATAGAACTTAGACATTGGTCTAAATCTATAGCTAACGAGCAAAACAATGAAATGAAATGCTGCAATGGCACTGGCGCTGAAATAAAAATCTACATTACCAGGTTGTTTGATAGTGTCGAAAATATGTCACGGTTAATCGATTCGCAGTTAAAAATACACGGTTGTTTGATATAAACACTCGGTTATCTTCACTTTCACGACTTGGCGGCTTATCACGGTTTGTTAGTTTAGGTCAGGCATGTCAAACACGTGGCCTGTTTTTAGCATGGAACCAAATTGTTTGTAAAGATCACGAGATACATTCGATCATCTGAGGAGCAATTCCCAGGGGGCTCTGTAAACTAAAAATAAGGGCGCCTGTATTTTAAAATTTAAAATAAGGACGAAAGAATTACAGATTTAAAAATCCCAAGTAATTTTTATTATTAATTAAGTTTTTTGCTCCTTGAACTCGCTTTTCTTCGGTACTAATGATCTTAAAAATATATTTTTCAAGTGACAATACCAGGCGCGTACGGTGAGATACATTCCCTTTCGCTTGCTCGCGTGTTAAGTGACAAGAGTGAATGAGAGATAAGGGCGTGCGGAATGGAATATAAATTCATATCAATGTATTGACTTTCCTTTTTTTCATAATAAATTAATCAAGTGTCATTACGATTTAATAAACTTAGGTTTTTAAGACCCTCTTGTCAAAACCTTCATGGTTAAAAAGTATAAAAAAAGCTTGATTATAATTCGCCCTTGCTTTAATTGTATTACTTGCAATAATTTAAAGAAGTTTTAGATAAAGAAACCTGACAGTAAATTGCTAATTGCGATAATAATGGGTAATGAACTAAGCATCGAATTGTTCTATTAACACGTAGATAAAAATATTATGATGGTAAATAGAAAAAAAAACAATAAATATTCTGTTCGTATATCTGCACTATGAACGAAAGTTATTTTTTCCTATTTGTCATACAGAATCCAATATTATAAAAAATTCACACGTTTTCCTCAATCATCAATTAGTAGTTTAGAACGCCTTAAATAATAAAATTACACACGGTTGTTAAGTCGCTCTTTCAGGGCATAATGACCATGACGGTCGTTAAATCTACCAGTTTAACGTCATAATGGTCAAATTTGAAATAAATAAATAAATTAGATCACGACACCAATGTATACATAGCAACCTTAAATAATATATCACTAGTTAGCTTTTGTAATTATTATCGAACAAATACTTAATATAAATTTAGATCATCGCCAAACTTAAAAGCATGGTGTTATACTTTCCCACTTTAAAATAATATTTATTTATTTTGTTAATCAATCAGTTAAAAATTTCACCAAAAATAAAAAAAAAACGCTGAAACGATCTTTTTAATCAGCTTAACGAGAAATTGGTGACTCTTCCTTTTACCTCATTTTTTTCGAGTCCCAGCTTTCCTGTCCTTGAGGAATTCGCCTCTGATATTTACTATGATTTAATATACAGAAAAATAAATTTGAAAATTGTTTTTATAATAACACATAAACAAGTATTGGTATAGATGCTTTCATATTTACACTCGAAATCCGCGACATTTCAGTCACTCGGGATTTTTCTCGTATAATTAATTAATCCGGTGCTGTCACTCGTGTAAACATATTGTATATCATACAAACTACAGTAAAATCACAATTAACTACTTAAAAGGGGGCAATTAAAATTGATTTAATTTATTATTTACCGCGTCGTAGTCGACATAGTGGGCCGCATGCCAGAAACAGATGGCTGGCAACGTTCCCGAAATTCCGGGAAAACCGATGTCCCCATACAGCTTATTAGCTTCTGAGGAGTCTGTGAAAATCGGGGACGACAAAAAGCACCGTAAAATTACAATATTCCCGTTACACCATTCGACCTCAGATGTTCATCCAGATGCATGGACATATTTCGTTGGTCGAAGAAACAAGTGCAACAATTGGCTGGATGGTCGCTGTATGATTGTGATTCGTCAGCGAGCTTCGCAACACTTGGTACGATCATAGACGGTCAAGGCTATAGAGGGACTCTATCATACGATCGTCACAGTAGACAGTAGAGAGGATTGAACCTCCACTACACCGTCGCTGCCACAACAAGACCTCTGAGGACCATCCACTAGAAATCATCCCTCCACCAGCTTCTCCACCATTGCTCGGAAAAAAATGATACTTGCCTTTTTTGATTTTTTGAACTAAAAATATATTTTGAACTAAAAATATATTTTATTTTTAATAAGCTAATTACTAAATATATAGCCTACCTCAAGGAAAGTTTTGTTAGTACCAACCGACTGAATTTTATTTATTGTTTTAAAATATGTTTTGTGGTTATTACAAACAAAGAAGAAAATGATATGAGCAAATAATACGTCACGATAAAAATTCTCAGTGGCGTAGCTATGGTGGGGCGGAGGGGGCGGGCCACCCCGGGCGGCACTTGCTTGGGGGCGGCATATTCGCGATGGGGTCGTCCAGTGGGGTTCTTAACCCTGAATGCACTAAAACATATATAAATCCACAAATAACAATAGCTTAATAATAACCAATTTATTATTTTAAGAAATGCTGATTTTATGATTCTGCAAAAAATATATGGGGGGGGCAATTGTAAGGATCGCCCTGGGCGGCACATACCCTAGCTACGCCACTGAAAATTCTCAATATTATTTTATAGCTTTCACGGTTGTGTTCATTCGATATTCACGTGCGTAAACCACGTGTCAAATATCAAGAGGTCGCCGCTCGTTTCAGAGAAAGTGATACTGTCGGAAGCAAATCAATTTAAAAAGCGTAATGATTCGGTATCACATAAACTTTGACTGTTATGCTTGGCAGTAAAAAATTACAATGCCCAATTATATATTTTTATTGATTAATTAATTTAATAATATACAGGATTTTATTTTTTAGTATACACTAGCCTAAACTGGAATAACTGATTATATTCAAGAATAAACGATATCGATAATGATATACAAAAATAATATTTGAGACAAGTATATCAAAATCAGTTTTTGCGAACCACTTTTCTTGAACGTGATCGAGATAAAAAAATGTATATAATAAATAATATATGTATATACATATCTACATATTAAGTATAGATAGAGCTATCTGAATATTGATGTGACACAGATTGTGAACGAAAGATAATGTAAAAATATTGCAAGATTTCAATAAAACTTTGACATTCAATTTTTCTTCCAAATTGTGTAGATCAATTCCTTGAAATAATATAAAATATTACTACTGCTCTACATATACTATCTCAATTTCATATAACTTTATAAATATCGTTTCCACGTGTTCTAACAATACACTAACCTAATCTACTTCTGTAAAAATCCACTGAATTAATCAACTTTTGAGTCATCTTAAAAAAGTAAATCTTGTACAGTGTATAAATCCTTGAAAGCTCATTTATTTCTATGAAAAAAGCAAACGTTGCCAATCTTTCCAAGAAACGGTAGTTACTGGGAAAAAACTTCAAAAGAAAAAATATCAACAAACAAAACGTTGCATGATTATTTGCGGCAACCGCATCATCGCAAGGCTAGACGTTTTGGGACCATTGGACATATATTATTTGATATAATATAAAATTATAGATTTACAAATATTTTATATAATAGAATCCGTGTGACGTGCTAACAGGCTCTAGTCGCCGCAACGTTGTGCATGAATATGTACCCTTCGGGAACATTGTTTTAATAATACGTGTGTATAATGACTTCACAGTCAACCTCGTTCTATTTCACAATTTTATTGAATTCAAATCCCCTATCAGCATAGATACACCAACCCTAAGGTTTAGTTATGCATGTGTAAACCACTTAAATTCATTATCATATTACGATTAAAATACATAATATGCCTTTAAATTTAATTGATTGAACTACATAGTAAATTCACGTAAGTTTTTTGATAACAAGAATTACATCAATAATTCGATGCCCACAACATTTTACACCTGTGTATAGCTAATACATACTTGACCGATTATTATGAGTAATATAATCAGCGGATTTTCCACCAAATTTCCAAATTGTTACTAAGTGCAAAAAAATTAAGATAAAGCAATCTATCAACATTGGGAATCATTAAGCGATACGTTAAAATACACGCTATATAATTCCAGATCGGAGTGATCCATATATGTATATTATATAATATATACAGTGTGTTTCTAAAGTTAATATGCTGAAATTGAATATAAAAAACTGGCAAATTTTTTTTACATAATTGGTATGGCTATACAAATTTCTGTTTATCTTATATTTAGTTCCCTGATAAACACAGTAGTAACAATGAATGCTTAAAAGCAGTTTTTTGTAGAAATCAAATAACATTAGAGTTAATGTACAATATTTTTAAGTTTAAATTACAAAGGCTTATAAATTATTTTAAAGTTACAGTAGTTTAAATGCGGTCGTTAAAATTTATGCAAAAACAGATATTATGATATTAATACGTGCTGCGTCGTTAAATCTAACGCTTAGAGATTCAAGATGTCTACTTGCCTGGACCAGATCCGATGATCGAAGTAAAAGCAGCTGCTTTTATCTAAACTTTGAAGTTGTCGTCGCAGTAGGCTGAATTGAAGTTTGATTTGACGTAGGCTTTACTGGATGCGAGTTCAGGGGCAATCTTTTTTTTGCTTTTTTTCTGGATAGCATTAATATAGTATTTATAAATGCTTTTGTTCTGGATAGCATAAATCCTGTAACAATAAATACATACATAGATTAAGTACCTGCTAAAAAATTGTAACGGTCAATACAATTTGAAAGTCCGCACATTTTGTCTTTATTTGTACCGTTCACAATAGATTCAGTGTTTGCATTATTTGCTTTTGTCAATTAGATACGTATATTGAACGTTACTTTTAGCCGGGTCGCTAAAACCTAGTTTCTTTTCAAATATAAGGAAGAAAAGGTTAGTTGTGGATCTCATTGTTTTTAATGATTCCATTATATTTTTAGTTCAAATAGTTACATTTTTTATAAAATCCAACATTTATAGTAAAATTTAGACATTTAAAATTAAACAATAATGTATAGGATCCATCAAAGGTACAAAGCTTTAATTTTGACCGTGAGAACATAACTTACGCGTTAAAAGCGCCATAAAACAATTCTATCAGTCTTTAGAACCCGCCGAAATTCATTGTTTTGGTTATAAAAGTATTCGTTAATGGTACATGTATAAATGCGAGTGCTATTACATTGATAAAAACAGCAAGTGAAACTGTTCAAACTTTGACGTTTGTTTTTTACACAAAAAGTTTCAGTAAAATACAAACGGATTACAACAAATTCAATTACAACCCTTGGTCATCGTGGCAAAAAGTGGGTGAGCACGAAACCTCATCCAGACTAAGTAGAAGTGTATAAAAGCTCGTATAATTACACTTCCATTCAGAACTCTCTTCCGACAACACTTCATCAATAACTTTCACCTAAGCTTCCCAAATTTAACACACAAAAGCTTATTCGAACTTGAAACTAAATGGAGCAGCGCTGACCATCGAGATGGAGAAGCCCTAGAAAGCAGCTACTTCTCTCTTAATATCAAAACTGATTTAACTACGACGTCTGGAATCCAGAGTTTAACCCGATCTTCAGAGACGACTGGATCCTTCAAACGCAGACTGCGAGGACTTCATGAATATATAAATAAACATCCTGACACCCGGGTCAAGACAAAGCTAGCAATTTCTAATTATTTTGATTAATGCAAAGATAGAAAGCGAATTAATATTGCTATATCATATCACATTCATAAACGTTATTGTACGTAATCAAATTTATTTCATTAATGATAAGTGGTTTTTTTTATAATTCAAAACATAAGTTAGTGTTTTCCAATACATTCGTATTCAATGAAGCATGCAAACCTGTGTGCGATAAAACAAAGACTTTCATAGAAACTTTGTCGTTGTGGAAAATCCAAAATCTATAAACAAAATATACAGTAATATTGTGGCAGAATGACGTCATCGAAAAAAGATCACTCCTATCGCATCAAAGATTCTACATAAAATAAAATTGAATAAGCGTTATAACGAAGCTATTACTTTCGTGACCATGTAAAGATGTTTCACATAAAAAATGTCGCTGTATATTATTGAGCCAATTTTTGCGACGATACATAATGTAATGTTATATTATAAAGATATGAAATTGATATAATCCAGACACCGATTAGATAGACGGTTAACATGCGTATATAGATTAAATACGATACAATATTTTACAAGTAAAAACGACAAAATTAATTATTTCGACAGATATTTTTTTAGTTCAGTGATATAAAGGGGACGAAATGTTCCAGGTCGGTGTTCCGGAATTTTTTGAGCTGGAACGATCCGGAACTTGTAATGCCTTAAGTTTCATGTTATATAATATAATTCTGTTAAATGTGAAATTTATATATTTAATATGAAAATATGAACCTCTAATAAAGTATACAGTCATTAAAAGTAATTAATTTATATTGATTAACTTGTGTGCGCACTATTTTAAAACTACCTGATTCACTACTTACTTGTATGTATTGATTGTGTTTATCCTGTTGTAACGCAATTAAAAAATAGTTAGTTTTTATGACTATTTTAACGAACCTTGATAAACTAATAGTAACGCAACAATGATGGATGATCCCGACACAATATACAAGGCAATGCAGCATTATTATTAAAATGTTAAATATTGAACCATCGATTCACATATACATATAAAGTATTACAGATGTGATTAAAACTAAATTCAAACAGTTCAGCAGGATTCAAAAAATATTTTATAAATATATTTTTAATATTTATTATGTTCACCTTTTTATAAGTAAGTGGCTTTATAATAAGAAAGGATTAAAAATTATCAAAAATCTAAATTATAGTAATAATTGTTTATAAATGATGCAGTAGTATATTTGTATAATAAAATGGAAAAACAATTTTTTTAACAAAATTTCCTATTTTTATGTAGAAAATGCTGCATGGATTCCAGATTGAATCATTAATATAGTTCACGATTGTTAACTATACATTTTTGCAATGACACTAAGCAGAAACGCTCATGAAATGCATTAATTCAAATTGAACATTCTGCGAATGTGCACTCGCCTCGTCGATGTCATAATCCATCCCTCGGCAATTCGATTATACAGAGTGAAATTACGTATTCACCTGATGTTAGAAGGCTTTAATGGATATACTTCTTGGTAATTTTCACTCGGTGCAACAAACGTAGGCGGGTGAGAGATAGTTACACCCCCGAGTTTAGTTAAATGTCTTGCCAAATAGCTGGCAAAATAAATAGCATTCAGTTTGAAAACAAAATAAATTCTGTGTATATATTTAGGTTTGACCTGTTACACCATTAGCACATTGCCAAAAGTGTGGGGTTGTATTATAGGGTTAAAACACCTACACTCCAGTTTGACCTTATTATGTTATAATGACAAATGGAGTGCCACTTTAAAATTAAATTTCTTATTGTTATACACAAACAACAAATGCCATTACAATCTTACTTGGGCGTCTTAGTTTATTTCTCCTTTTAAACTAATTATTTACTTAAGATATTCTTCATAGAAGTTACGAATTATATTTTTTTGAAACCTACAAATGACATGTTTTTAACTTTAACCAGAAGATTGACATCTTTAATGTTTACTAAAAATGGACGAAAAATATGGTGTATTAGACATTGCTTAATTTTTGAGTTTGATAAAAGCTATTGCAACAAAAAGATAATGTGATGGATGCTATTGATATTTGAAACAGTAAAAGATGATTTCCCAAATTTCGACTTTAACAGCTGATGAAAAAGTCGGGGCGACGTTCAACCACCAACAATAATAACTGAATGCAATAATTATAGCTAACACCTGTCAAAACATTGAATATGGGTATAAGATAGCTACATTGTCATAAAATATTTTGCAAATACGAGTGGGTGCCACATGATTGGTCGCCTGCAATTTGGCAATAGGGAGAGATATAGACTGAAGGTGCAAGGATGATAAAAATAACAAAAAAAATATTATTTCTCCTCTGATAATAATTACTAATAGGTAGAATCATATACATAATAGGAGGAGCATTGTAAATTACATTATTCCTACACCAAACCTTGTTTTAAAATGAATGGTATTGGTGGTGCAGCGCGTGCCAACCAAAGTGAAAATTTATTACCCTAAAACTATCACAAAAAATATAATCTTATATTATGCAGTGCAGTTTCATATATATTTTTTAATAACTGCCTAATATTATTACATTTTAACGATTATATATTTTACAGAATTGATTTAAGACCTAAGCTATTCCATCCCTATACAACTGCATTTTAAACGAAACTTTTTACATATCCAAAGATATGTATAGCAATCAGATATCTAAAAATAACCATGTTAGTATAACAATGCACAAATATATAACAATATTGAAATTAATTGATCTGCACTTCAAAATCAGGACAGTCCCAATCAAAATACAAATAAAAGTATGGTAGATAAATAAAATAACTATATATAAAAACAGTAAAACTTTCTTATTAGTTAAATCTAACACTTTACATTAACCTAAATATTAATAACACCTACCGCACTAAAAGAGATTTAGATAAGATCTTTTCTAACCTCAGTTTTAATTAACCATATGTGGTCTACTACTTTCACTGAATGATTAAACATATTATATTTTATTACATATCAAGTTCTCCCTGTTTTACTATTGATAAAATTAAAAACCGTTCCATAATAGGATATGTACATATCAATGTAAGCCATGGATTGACGGTTTTTTCAATTAAATAAAATCGTTGAGCTATATATTATAAATCAATTACAGAAGCCCACTAAAATATAAAGAATCTGCACTACAGTGGAAAAAGGAAGGCAATGCAAAGGAACAGAGAATTGAAACCGCGTAATATAATTAAATGGAATAATTTATTCATATAAACATCCATACAATATCAGTAATGAGTTACGAATGCTTTGTTAATTAAATAATTGCCGTTTTTGAACAGATCGCTATTTGTTGACAATTGACTCTACAAAGTGTATTCGCAATACAATGGCGGCAGATTCGACAACTCACAACCTACGAGCGGATCGGAGTGGAGTAAAAAGTTACTGACGTCGGTCGACAAAGGACGAAATCATTACAATCACATATATATGTACTATAAAATATGTTCATAAATATATATATATATATTTTGTCATGCATTATTCGGTGTACATTTTCGAACGAATCCACACATAGAATTGAAAATATACATGTTCGACGATAACTATAACATTAAATAATTATCAAATAATGACTCGAGTACCTAAACACGTTTTATTCGCTAAGAGACTATTTTATTGTTTGATCTGATAGGAAAAAGAAACATATTAGATACATGAATTATATACTGCAAAATATACATAATACGAATAAAATGTCCTATTAAATCAGTCAATTCCTAATTAATTAATTATTCACGCTGATACTAATAAATTTACAAGATATGAAGAATATTTTTATTACATATTTATAATCGCGTTTCAGGTATATAATATAATAATTAAATAATACACCCTGAATTGTAAAATTGCCTAATGACATCACTAAATACTGATTTTACATTATAATATATAATAATAAATATTATTAAATAAAATTGGACAACATAAATTATTTGCATGTATTATATAAAAATGCAGAGTATTTATGTTTATATGTATAGGTATAAATAAACGTTTATATGTAGTTACAACATCCATTACAAAACCAATCTACAATTTTTCATAAATATTACACATGTATATGTATAGATAAGTAGATGTATAGCGAAAAAATTAAAAAAATATTCACGAAATTTAATTTGTATATGCCTAATTAGACACAATTGGTTCCAAATTTTAATACCTAGCTAGTTTTAAGACTATGTTTATTTACATAAATGATCATCCATTGATTATTCACGATTACAATTAAATAATATTAAATTTGAACAACTAGCTAAACTAACACATATTGTTTATTTTTGATAAAGGGCAAGATCTGCTAATTTAAAACAAACGATGTTACAGTATAACATTAAAAGGAAGACATATTTTTCAAGACATTGAGAATAAAAAGTATATAATAGATAAAGACGATTAATGTATATGTATATTTTTTTAAATATATCCAAAAAGAATAACATGTTTTTAAAACAAAGATATAATATAAATTCGCTCTAATATAAATAGAAGATATGTAAGACCAATTTATTGATCAACAATTAGACATAAATCTACCAGAAAGTTGAACAGAATTAATCATACAGTTGTAAACACTAATATCTCTATATGGCGGCAATATTAAAATATATTTTCAGAAGTATATCTGACAAACAATATTTTAATTGTCTATCTAAAATTATGCTATCTATGACAATTAATTATGAACACAATTACATACATATAAAGGCTTCCAAAGAACAACCAACGCAAATAATCATCTATGCCATGGTAAAATCTTATATTACAGGTAGATAAATGCATAATGAAATCATTAATTCAACGAAACAATAATAATTGTATAATAACAAAATGTATAGGTAGAAAAATTGATAAGATTTTAAAAATATGTCACAAATCAATCAACAATTTCACTAGCCTACTGCTACTTTCATCGAGTTTACATACAACTTATATTAACACGTAAAAAGCACAGAATCACATTTCAAATTTATACAAAATATATTTTGTACAATAAATCACATATTTGTATAAATAAATAAAAATACAAAATCAGTCATTTCAACTTAAAAACAAGGGTCAAATGACTGTCATTATCGTCATTAAAGTTGTAAATTACAAAAAGGTATATACATTCTTAGATTGAATAAATAAAAAATGTGTAGAAAAAAAATAATTACAAGACTAAATACATATTTGTCCTTTATATACATTATGTTCACTTTAATACAAAGCAACACAGGTATGAGACACTATTTTCACATCACCTTCTTTAATTCGCACCGTATAAAAATACAAAGACCGCTTACAGCAAAATCACACCCACAAAAATATTCCAAATCTAAAAAAAATAATTTCTTTTATTATTTTATAGATCGGTAATTAACACGCCTCGACAAAAGACGCAGGCACCAGTCCCGTGTGTCCGGTTCGCTCGTGAGTTCCTTTATACCATCCCTCACCCCATTGCTTATGCACAAGCACTACATCGTCGACTTGCAACTCCAATTCGTATTCTGAATTTGGTGGATATGCCACTATGCAACGAAATCTATAAAATAATATAAACGTAAGTATACATTACGACTTTATAAAAAAATAATAAACAAACCGTTTATTGATAGGTTCTCTTGAGTTTTCTTTTCCGGGCTTTAGTTGCTGTCCAGCATCCAAGGAATGTGATTTTCGATGGTGATGGCGCGTCGGCGCTGGAAACCAAGGTACCTCACCAGATGGTCTTTTCAGAAAAAAATAACAAATTAACGTTTGTATATTATTGTATACACACAGGCAAAACTCCTTTTATGCTCGATCCATTCCAAAATATTATACATATAATTTCTTTATAAATTCTGACTGTATATGTTGTTTTTTTACGAGATGAGCCATTAAATCCAAACGTTAAAATTATTCCCAATATTTTACAGACAATAATATATGTTGTATATTTATAAGCCAGTATAAAATAAGATTTACCTGTATGTGTTAAAAGAAAATAAATAACATGCAAAAGTATATTTTCTGTTTATTCAATAACCATTTACCTAAACCAAAAAAAAGCAGTGATTAAAAATAAAATACAAAAACCACCAACATAATCCAATGTAACATAAAATAAAACTGAAAGAAAGCATAAAATAAATAAATAAAGCAGACGAAAAATATATAATCATCTTGTTTATATATTAAGATTGTGTTAAATAGAATGTTAATTCTCATGCAATTTCGAATCCCTCGAATACGTATCTTAAAATTTAGAAAGGTGATTCTCAATATGTATCTGGCAAATATGAAGTTTTCAATACTTTTCTCAAGCCTTTCGACACACGGAGAATCTCGCATCTATATTTTCTATCTGAATTTTACTATATTCAACATCTTATTCCATACCTTCCTATTGTATTTCCCTGCTGTTGTTTAACGTTATTAGTGTTTGACGGGATGCTAACGTCGGGACCGATCAGTGCGTTAAGTACGGTCGGACGCGGTTGACGACGCTGAACTTGTCCGAAGCCGTGCGACGGACCCAACGTCTGCGAACCCATACCCTTAACCATGTGATGGGTGGGGAACAATCGGTGAGCGACAGCCGAGCTAACGCTGCCGCCGACTGTGATTTGAGTGCCGTAAACGGTACTTTCGAGATTTTCATTCGTTTTATAGTAATACGAGGGCATCGTCTGCATTTGGGCGTTCATCGTTCCACTCGGCGCACCTTGCAGGAGTTGACTCGGACAGGAACCAGATCTGTTTTTGTGTAACACCCACATGTCATAAGTTTATCAACACACACGCGCACACGTCTAATATGATACATGGATACCAAATAAACACAAACAATGAGAAACAACAACCATGAAATAAATCGTCCACCATTGAAACGATAGTGAGAATGCAATCTGTTCTTTTCATTTCAAAAAGTACAAACTACATTTTAGATGTTAATAAAAATGTAAGAATGTTCAAACAACACGAAAAGCGTGAAAAAATGTCAGACAACTCACAAAAAAATATTCGATTTGCATGCCATACATGATATCATCGATTAAATAATGATGGAAAAACACTTGAATGAAGTTAATTATGGATCTTCATTTGAGGCTTAAAATAATTCATATGTACATTTGGGGTTTAAAAAGTCTACAAAACAGAAATTAAAGCAATACAATTTGTTTATCTAAAATAAAACTTTCACAACTGAAAATTGTCCGAGTATTCGGACAATTTACTATTGTAAAACTGAACCAACTAAGACTAAATCATACTTCATTTTATATATTTTCCTGAGCTTTTTCTCTACAAATAATGAAAAACGAAAGTAAGCCTGGAAACCACGAAAGTTTAATTTTAACCTAATTTTTTTAATTTCATTACTATTGAATAGGAGTTACATACTTTATATTTTCCCCCACATATAAATTATTTTATCCTCATTTCTCATATCTGCTCGAAATATTAAATAATAAATAATTTATATATATAACATACCTCGTATGTATGGCTTGCTGCGGCGCGGCCTGCTGTGTCGGAGGCATAGAAACCGAATTTTCAGAAGAACAATCTTCAAACACTGGATTGTCCATAGAAAAACCAGCCGTATAAGTGGGAGGAGGACTTCGCCGGTTCTTCATGCCGGTCAACCGTTTCATCAAACTTACGCCACTACTTACACTTTTGTCTGCTTTACTCTTTTCTTTGGACTATAACACAATGACAAATAAATCGCATTAAAAATTAATCTATAAAAATAAGTCAAACATTTAGGGATCTCAATCATATTTGATTATTCAAATTATTCGGCCGATTTTTAACTATATTAATATTTGAAGAATTGATTGATTATTCATGAAATATTCTTTTCTACATTCTCAAATGAAATCTGAAAAAATCATAGAATGAAACAATTTGTATACTTGAGCAAAACGGGTAGTAGAATTTTTACGGCTGTATCTATGACCAAAATCCGAAACAAAAAGTTGGAAAGACCAATGCTTATCACAAAAACAAGTGAGCGCCACAAATTTTTGAGAAGTTCATGTTACGTTTTTGTATTTCTTGTTTTGAGACACAAAGATTTTATTTTAATCAGTTTAATAATTCGCAGTTAATTTATTTCTAGTTATTTAATTTATATGAAAATCTGCACAAAACAAACGCCAATAAGGATCCGATCTTTATGTACAGTGGTGCCTTAACTTACGAGTTTAACTCATTCCATGATGGATCTCATAACTCATATAACTCATGTCAAATCAATTTTCTCTATTGAAATGAATTGAAATGCCAACTAATCCACTTCAGTGAGGAAAAATAAAATGGATTAATGGCAATTGAAATGGTAAATATATACTACCTAAATTAACAATTGACCGACGGGTCGTTTATTTGCCGCATGATATGCAAAAATGGGCTGTTTCTTGATAATTTTTGAATTAGTGCAAAACAGAGATATAACAAAAAAAAATAAGAATACTTTTGAATTAAAAGGAATCTAAAAACAAAAATGTTCTAAATTGTATTGGTACATACGTATGTTAAAATTATTTTATCAGTGGTTTTTAATCTGTGAGCGCATAAGAGCAAAATTAAAATCATGAAATCTGTTTTATTCTGCTTTGTTTTATTTCTAGTAAAATATTTACAATGAGACTAAATATCTTGAAACTCAATATAAAAAAATGTTAATTTTGAGCATCAGTTGACGAAATGCGTTGATTTTGTTTCCACGAAAAATGTAATATATCCAAATCGAATATCAACTAAAGTAAAATTAAACTTTAGTATGATATAAATGTAGTTTGTCACATGTTTTTATAATTTTTTAATGTATTAATGCATTTCTCTAAATAAGCAATAAAACATATGGTTTCGTTTAATATTAAGTTAGAACACTAATGGGTACCACCGAACTATGTAAATTATCATATATAAAATTATATTTCAGTCTTCAATGGGTTAAAATTGTTATGTTATATATTACATGGAAGTCAGCAGCTGTAATAGAATTAATCATGCTTTGGAATATTTTTTTCTTAGAGTATAAACATTGATTCATAGATGGCAGCACAAAACGCTTTAGTTTTTGCGGGTAGATACTACAAAGCCCGTCATTAAATATCAGAAGTCGTAAAAGGTAGTCATTATCCTTCCCCTGGATTACCAGCGGCAGACAAACCAGGTAGATATTACTCAACCAGTTGGTGGAGTGTAATTCTGATGGTTTAAAAACGCTGAAATGACACCCCAGATCAAAAGTATGCAAAATAATAAATTAAGCAGTTTCCTTCGACGCACTCACTGATCAGTAACTAGCAGCATTGTGTTATGCATATTTTATAAAATTTAAAAAGTTAAACGATTATGAGTAATTAAAATAATTATTATTAACCAATAATTATTTTTTAATTAAATAGTATCTTACAGAAATAAATTATTTTTTGTCCTAATTGATTAAAAAAAATAATATTGGTAAAAACCGAAAAAAAATTACGAATATATTCAAATATTCGAATACTTCATCTACTTTTTATTCAATATTAAAATAGTTGAAAACTACGAATAATTGAGAATCTTAGTTACAATACCTTTTCACTTGATTTTGCTGGTACAGACTTTGGAGAAGAACGTTCTGAAATAGATAAAAATGCATATATAATAAGAGTAATAATTAAAAAATACAATTGATAATTAACCAAATTTAACATACTGTGTAAAGTAGGACTGTGCGATCTCGGAGGCAAATCAGGTGGAGTTTGGAATTGAGACATATCAACATTTTTATTCTTGTTACTACTAGAACTACTACTACTTTCTTTAGTAGATTTTGAAATGCTCGGAGATGCCTGAAAATAAAAATACATATAAGTACACATAAATATCATTGACCGTGATTTATAGTTAAATGCAATTGAAATATATCTCACTTGTTGTTTATTCTTGGAAGAACCCATCTGTACTTTTGAAACGGGAATCACATAATTGCCAGGAAACACACCACATTTTTGAGTGCGACATGAACAACCTTTATACCAACCGTCCTGGCACTGCTCCAATACCATATATAGACCTAAAATCACGCAGTACCACAATTATAATCAATAAATTGAATTACTACTAAATATAATATAAAATATGATTCACCTCCTTTTTTCAACTCTAGTTCGTCTGGTTTTTGAGGTTTATAAGCGTACAAAGCCACATAAGAAGTATACTGATTACTACTATTGCTGCTTTTTTTATTTTTATCCTCTACTGAACCCAATTCTTTTTCAAATCGGTGTTTATCGCTAGATTTCGAAGCCGCTGCTGTATCTTGACTCAACTCTTGATCTAGCAGATTCCTGGACGGGCCGAGAATTTCAGCAGAGTGCCTATTAACCGCCGTGGAATGGCTCGACACGATTTGCCCTCCCGAAATTAGACTGTTTCTTTTTTCTCTTTCTCGATGGTGAGAATGAGACGTTCTCGGAGTGGCAGTTAATGGGTTATTTTCTTTTCTTCCGTGCATCGGCGAAATCATATGTTCACCAATCAATTGATCGCTGAACGTGTATAATGAATTGAAAGCATGATTCGACGTACCGGCTTGCGACTCAGATTTGGGTTGTATGTTGACATAATTTTGAACAGGCGAAGAGTTTTTCTTAGTACTGCTGTTCAGTTGTAAGTTGTCCAATTGCGATGAAATTTGAGTAGGGGTCAAAGTCGAATTATTGGATCCTCCAGTGCAGATTTGCGGCGATGACATGTTACTTCTTGGAGGTGTAATATTTAAAACGTTACCGTTCATGCTTTGAGATTGTTGTGGTACGTTTCTAATGTTACTATCCGGATTTGACACATTTGCTTGTTCGGAAATGTCTCCTTGTTCGTTAGATTCTTCTCTAATTGTTTGATTTTGAGGAAGCGAAGGAGAGTTGTTTGCAGTGCCTGGTTTTTGTTGACTATTCGCGGCAGGCGATGCAGGACTACTCGGAGTGTTGCTCTCCGAAGCCGAACTGGTATTAGATGAACTGGTGTTAGGGGTCGTCGTGAGAGAGCTTCCGCCGAAAGAAGGCGTAGTTGTCGTCGAACTCGAATCCGAGCTAATGTTATTGTTAGTGTTATAATTTGGTGGCAAATTTGAGTATTTCGGATTCATCGATTTGACTTTGTTTTGAGGGTTCGGTTCGGTTTGCGAAGAACTTGTTTGCGCCCGGACTTCCATCGGTATATTTGAGTATTTTACATGACTATCGCCACTCACTGGTTCTTGTTGTATACTTCTATTGTGCGTACCCGCTTGATATTCAAATAAATCTATGTATGGCGTTCCAGATTTATTAGCTTCTGGATTCGGGTGTGGATGATGTTGGTAATGAATATACGACGGATGAGATTGTGACATGTTGTGTTGCTGCCGTTGTACGGCTACGCCCATACTTGGAACCGGAGAAGATATCGACATCGGTTGGGGACGATATCCCACCTGATTTGCTAAAATAGCAGATCCGACTGTTTGTTTTTGGCCATAGTTGAGTTGTTGAGCTTTACTCAATTGAGGAGCGGGAGACGATCGAATCGTCGGTTTATTAATTGCCGAAGAATTGTTACCTCTATTATAACTATTGATGATAGAAAGTGCAGGACCGTTCATTTCGACGAAAGCGATAGGGAATATGCCGATCTTATCTTGCAGCTTGCCTTCGGCCCAATTTTCGTCCACTCTTCGAATCACATTTATTACAGCACCTTTATTAAAAGCTAAACACCCTTCGTCTTCGTGCGCCGCCATATAAAAATCATAAAGGGCCGTGCATTGCGGTATTTGAGGCGATAACGGTACGACGATCTTTGCATAAGTAATTGGAAAAGCACCTTGATTTCCACCAGTTTCTCCATGATACCAAAACGTGTCAATCTGTCGTCTCAATATAATAACCTCTCCCTTTTTAAAATTTAAATCGCCAGGTTCCTTGGAAAAGTAATCATACAGCGCTCTGGCGTGCGGCGTACATTTGGGTATTACGTTGGTATATTTACCATCCCCGTCGGAATACGTAAAACCGTAAGAAGAAACTGGGTCCATAAACGTAGCGGGTCCAATTATGGGTCTTCTCGGAATGACTACTTGCGGAGGCGGCGGCGAAGAATGAGAACGCTGTCCTCCAGAATAGCGCATTCCCTCCAATATGCGCATCAGGAGGACGTTCGGCGGCAACTCGTCCACTGGCGTCTCCACAAGTACGCGACATTCCGGACATCGTAGCTCTTTTTGACAATAGATTATTTCCTAATAATGCAAAGTAACACAAATTATAAAAATAAATTCATACTTTCATACATTACGATGAAAATTTATAATAAATATATAGATATATTTACCCTAAGACATTGGATGCAAAAGGTATGCTGGCATGGCAATACCCTCGAAGAAGTATCCAATCTCTCCAAGCAAACCGAGCATTCCAGTAAATCGTTTAATAGTCCTTCATCCATAATTAATTACCTGAAAAAGAAATCAGTAATTACTATATGTATTAAATAGACATAACATTCGGGTATTTTTAATTTTTTAGAAATCTTCATAAATAAAATTTATACACATATACATATGCTACATAAACGCTCATATGTATCATTATTTAACACTAGATTTACGGGCATAAACCTGTCAATTTGATGGGTGTCATTAAAAATAGGTATATAGTAGCCAGATTTTTAAAAATAATAAGTTTCCGAAAATTAAAATAGTGTTAATATATTTGCATTGTTCAAACATAAAACGTCGGAAAAAAAAAAACAGAAAAAAATACTATCTGATATAATCAAATTTTTTATCATCAACATTTAATTGAAAGAACATTTTTTATCATCAACATTTAATTGAAAAATTATTTGAAACCAACTTATCCAGCAATAGAATTTAATGAGAATGTACTTACGGAGTTTTTTATTTGAGTAATAGTGACTCAGATCAATCTTATCTTTAACTTTTTATCTTACATGAATATTTTATTGAGACATAATAAAAATTTCCAAACAATGTATGAAACGGATATCATATGCATCTTTTAATATCATGTTCTCTGGTGAATCAATGTTGAATATTGTCCTGGGGATTTCCATGAAAATTAACACATTTTTAATCAGGGCTGTGGAGTCGTTTAAGTTTTAGTCGTTAAGAGGATTTAAAAAAAAAGAACCGGCACTGACTAGCGAATACTCATGTTACATTACATTTCATTACAACGTTTAGTTGCAAGTCAGTCCCCGGCTTTACAATCTCACTGAACACGGTTCCCTTGTCAACTATGAGGCAATAATATTTGTATAGACACGGGGGCCGTGCTCTTCAACATGTTGAAGAAAATTATAAAAAGGAATCAGAGTCTAACAACTCCATAACCCTGCTTATAATATAAATGAGTCAATTGTGTGTATATGTAGCAATTATTGCGCCCATTCGAGTTTTTGGCCCGATTGTGCCTAAGTCAATCCTCTCATGTACATATACTGAGTAAGTTGGTAAAAAGTAAAACATATAAATTATGAAAGTGAAAAGTTGTATTATATTTGTTATAGTTTGGCTTTAAGAAAAAATCATGGCTGATAAAATTGCAACCCATTTTGCACTTGTATAATACGTTTTTAATACTTAATAGTTTTTTTAAACATTATAGTTCAATAAATTACAGTAATTTTCCACCTTCAAGATTCATGGCACCTTTAGGTGCCCAGTGCACTGGTAATTTTCTTGATGAAATTTATAGATGTCATCCACTGTAAAAGGATTAACCCTTTCACCGCGGCTGATCTTTTTGTGCGCTATTTCGAAATTTGCTAATATATAGTACCTATTTATGCCATAAGTTATTTAAATATTATTTCAATAAATTAAAGTGTTTTTAAACTTTAAATTATACAACAAAAAAAAAACATACACCTTTAGGTGATTTTCTTGATGGCCTAAAGTTAAATGTGGCTCACAGAGCTACTGACTTAAATTAATAAAAAAAATCATAAGAAAATTAATAAAATTCTAAAACACTGCTTTTCCATAAAAAAATAATATAATCTCAAAAATCAGTTTATCGGGTTTTTAAATAGCAAGACAAATTGACGATTAATCAAAAATATCCAATTCAGTTTGAAGAAACAACTTATAATGGATTTCTCTGGCTTTGAATGAATCAGTTTTTGGCAAATTATCAGTACCTTTCCAAGCAGATCGGTATTTTTCAATTTTTGACGTTTTTTTTAATGTTGCAGAAGAATTTTTATAGTAACGTTCACATGTACATAATTGTAATAAATTTGTATAATTGAAAAAAATTTAGAAAATATGATTTATTATTATAAAGAGTTAAAACAATTCCAGCTGTACATTACTTCACAAAAAATTAACAAAAATTGATCCTCCTTTTATTTTAGAAAAATAAGCACGGAGTCAGATAATAAGAATATTTCAAGACTTAGCTATGCGAGCAATAATTGTTTTAAGAATGCATACTGTAAAATTTTGACTAGAGAAACCGCATAAATAACGAACGACTTATTTACCGAGTTACGGTGTCTTTCTTATCTATAAATACTGAAAAATATGTCGATGTTTATTTCACTTGTATGTACATAAATTATTTAACTTTTATTAATGATTAATGTTATTATGAAACTTTAACGATTTCATTTATTGTTAAATCATTAGCTAAAAAACATTTCTTTCGATAAAAGTATTGCACAATAAAAATAATGAAATACTAACTAGAAAATGAATCGTTTTCACTTTCGATTAGAGAATAATAAATTGTTATATTATCAATATAACACTAGTAGAAACTTACAAATGAATCATACAAGATTATGACCAAAAGTTAAAATTATGGCCACAACAATTTGAATAAGAACAAACGAATATTATGGCCAAAAAATGGGCAATCGACCCGAACATGTCTCGACAGGATGTTGGGCGTCAAATACCAATCCGACTGCTCGCTGCAAATCTTCGAAAGCACGTATGCGCATGATTCATGCCGAAACTGGGTGCTTTGGATTAAAGTCCTTTCACCGCGAGCCGAAGGCGGTGTCAGTCGAGAGAAGGAAAGGAAAGGATACTCACTAGAGACGCGTCCTCGCGCAACGCGAAACGACAACTGAAAGCCCCGTCGAGATGCAGGACATCTGAGAAGAGGGCGGAGGCGCCGCGGACGCCGGGGGCGAACAGCGAGGCCCGAAAAGGACGACGGCGGGCGGCGGCCGAGGCGATCGCTCGACGCCGGTGTTGCCACTTGCCAAAAACGATAGCAGGTGAATGCTCGACCGGCTCTCGTACTATTGCCAAAATTTCGATAAAAATATTTTTTATTTTTACAATTGCGTTAATCGCTCTTAGCGTTCTTACAACTTATCAATAGGATATTGGAATCACTGATTATTCATGTCTAAAATGTTGTCCGCCTCACTGATTTCACTGAAACAGTAAGTCAAATTATATGTATACCGGTGAAAATATATATTTACTGTAAAATACACATTCACTATAACATACATACCATTTATTACATAATTTTCAATATTTTCAACAAGCATGATGCCAGTTGCAATAAGTTCATTTTACTTAATTGACAAATAAACGAAAAATAATATTGTAATTGGGTATTCAGTTTAGTTTTAAAATTCTCTAAGTAATCACGACATTAGTTAACCCCAAAGGTTTAAGATTATGTATTTTAATTTTTTTAATAATAGAGCATTAAGTGTTGTAAACTTTAAAGCAGTAGAAGTTTCATTTTAACTATTCCTGTTGCTGAAAAGGCTACAACTCAGTATGCTTAAGAAATATTACCATAGTAAATTACTTTAGACATACATAAAAGCAGTATCCGTATTGATTTAAAACGGACACAATTTGACACGGAATTATTTTAAGAGATATGTGCATTTAAATATATACTTTGTTCCATAAAACGAATTGTTTGTGCATTTATGTAAGGTAAATCTCTTCAATTTTTTCTTCGGAAAATGATTCATTATTCATAAGGTGTTAAATTTTCTGACCAAAGCTCGCTCGTACCTAATCATTGTTCATTTAAAACACATAACAAACACCAACTATTGAAAGACCATAACTACATAATATTAACTTAGAAATATGAGTATTTAATGAAATTTTGGCATTACTAAAGGTTTTATTTTCATTATTTTGTTTATAGGTTATTAGTTGTTACAGCCATAGTTGTCATACATAATATAAATATAAAAATAGCATTACAGCGGTACATAGAGTAATATTTGCTACATGCGTTGTTAAAACATTTGGTGTTGGATATTTGGTGTTTTTAGAAATTAACAAATATTTCAATAACGAATAGTTAAATATTCCTATATTTAGATTAGGGTCTCTGCTCCTGACAGTTAAAAATATTTCAATAAGAACCATCGTCTATTGACACGATTTTAATGGAAACAAAGAAAACTACAAAAGCTAATAATATTATATATGAAAATATTGCAGTAAACACCACTCTTTAAAAAACTTCACTGAATCCCCATTTCTTCTTATAGAATAAATATTTATGATGTAAAAAAAGTAAAATGTACACTTTTCGGTTTACTTTTTCAATTTTCACGACTAACCAACGTTAGTAACTATACTATTTTTTAAAGAAAAAATAAATATATTATTGAAAGAAAATCTTGCAACCACTAACGCTTCACAAAAAAATGTGAACAGGGTTTCTTAATTGGATATATATAAGCGGAGTATAAAGGTATGTGTCGATACCGTAATTCGGTTTTAGTTCCTCTTCCATCGGTACTCGGTATGTAGTGCACATCTTGTATATATTATATTATTTATAAAAATAATGTTCAATTTAATATGCTGTAAATTACCCTGATCTATCACACATTGATGAAAATGAACACTGCTTTTCTTAAAGTTCACATTATCTATATGTTACATATGTTATCTAATCTACGATATCTTGTTCTATCTTCCTAATACGCATTTCAAACAAATCAATTTAAGAGACATTATATAATACTTTGTACAAATAAATAAATTATAAATTTATTTAAATACAAATGATGATGGTGTATAATTTGATCTTGCGAGTTCAATGGTTATATATAATTAGATTATATATATTTTATTATTTAATTTACTTTATTTTTAGAGCCACCCGAATTTCTCACTTTTAACTTGATCAAAGCAAATATCCATAACTATAAAATTAAAATAAAGTATCAAAAAATTAGGAGAGTAAGTGATAATTATTTTATTTAATATTTTATTTATCCTATAAAAATGTTATCGAATTTGTTGAATAGTTTCTTGTATAGAGCTAAATATTTACAATTTTTTATGTATATTCTGACAAATTTAAATGCACATGATTCGTTTGTATATTTCTTGTTCATATATTTTCCATAATATTTAAGTATATTTATATAAAAATAAAAAGCCCGAAACGGATTGTCTGATTTTATGCTGCCTTCTCCACTGTATTGTATAATTAGTAGTTGATAAGTTAAATATCCAAAAAAAAGCACTTCATAGCCTGATAAGCGCTATTTTTTTTAATATCTAAAAATTGCGCTACACGACCAAACAAGTTATGACTTTGAAAAACGTGTTACAGTATTTTTTACAAGAATATGCATTTAGAACACATGTAATTTATTTGATCGAATAAAGTAAGTATGTATATTATACATTTGTTATTTAGTATGTTAATTATCACATGTCAGGTTTCTTCGCCTCGTATCGAAAAATCCCATAATCCGATTTCCACGAAATTCGTTTATTAGAAATCCGCAAATATTAATAATTAATTGAATTTTTTTTATTTTGCACACGGGGTAATTAATAATTATGATAATGCTTCATTGATCTTTCAACGGGTGCGGTGTAAATTTATTATAATACATAATATATGCTCCACTTCGCAACATAATCCTTACGAATGTATGTCAATATTATGTAATCGGCATTGAACATATCTCACGCGAGAAACCCTACAAGAATATAATATGTGCCCATTAGAGGATTAGCATAATTTTCAACTAAACAATAATCCATGCCTAGTCCAATTAATAATTGTAGATCTTAAATATTCGACAGTACAGATGGACTATTTCTACCTCGGTGTCTTCTAATCGATAGAAGTTGACCATGGGGGACAATAAGGACATAGAGCAGGTATTTCATATGTTATATATTATATCAATTTTATATAAAACATCATTAATGATAATATGAAAAGGGGACGAGTGGAGGAGAAACTGCTAAAAAAGTTATGGAATTACCCACACTTCCAAAATCACTAACTCTGGAAGAGAAAAAGTATCTTCTGGCAGTTGAAAGAGGCGATATGGCTAATGTCAGACGGTTAGCATGCTTTAATAATATATTTTAGAGAATTAGAATACAATTATTTATTCAATTATTACACAGAATGCTTCAGCGTGCTCATCGCAAGAAGAACATCGACGTGAATTGCTTGGACTCTTTGGGCCGCGGTGCTCTCACTCTAGCCATAGATGGAGAAAATTTAGAGATGGTAGAGCTTTTGGTAATCATGGAAGTAGAAACTAGAGACGCCCTATTACAAGCCATCAACGTGGAGTTCGTAGAAGCCGTTGAACTTCTTTTAGAACACGAAGAACTCATTCACAAAGACGGAGAACCATACGTATGCACCATGATGAGATTTTAAATTTAAAAAATATATATTATACATGTTATTTCTTGCAGAGCTGGCAAAAGGTTGATACGAACATTGGAATGTTTACGCCTGATATAACTCCCCTCATATTGGCGGCACACAGGAATAATTATGAGATCATCAAGATTCTGTTAGATAGAGGGGCAACGCTACCAATGCCTCATGATATCAAGTGAGTCTTAGAACTGTTTAATCACACCATTCTTTGGAAATTATAACATGAAACTGTATTATCATTAAAAAAATAAAACGAAATATTTTGTAAGGACCGACCGTGATCGTTACGACTTCGTTTGTCGCAAGGTCTTTACTTATTTGTAACTTTTTATGAAAGAAGTTTTTCTTTCATAAAAAGAATTTTTAAGTGGACGTTCATTAAACGGTTTTAAGGCACTTACAAAAAGGATCTGTACAAATCAGAATAGTTGAAATACAAATAAATGCGTTGCATAACTTCACCGACAGATTTTTTAACCATCGTAGACAAATAGTCTAACTAGTTATTTATTAAACATTAGTAAATAATCTGTTTCCGCCCTGAATTACCGCATTGGATTGACTATCGACAGTTGGAAAGGCGTTAAATTTCCCCCAATTCTCAAGGGGAATATTAGCTCGAACATGGCCGAACTAAATTCATTTCGGCAGGAACTTCCATCAGGAATATATTTTTTCAGTAACTTCGGTCAGAACCCGTCACTTTAATTACTTATTATCAGGAACGCCATTCCAGATTTTTCCAGGAGAGGGAAGAGGGCAAAAGTTGGCCAGATAGTGATCGCTTTTTTAATATTTCGATTTCATTAACTTACATGTATTTTTATGGCCAAAATCAAGGAGGGGGCAAGAGCCTCCCTGCCCCCATAATGACGTTCCTGTCTAGAATCCATGTCAAAAGCAAATTGTGCCATCGCCGTCGCAGTGGAAACGCTCGGTTATCTAGCCTACATATTAAGACTTTTTATAACAATATGTGTTACGAATCGAATGAAGCATATCTAAACCAAATTTTGACCAATAGGAACGCAAAAAATAATTATCTCTTCTCAGAAGCCAAAACTCTACGTCAAAAGCAATAAAATCGTGTCGACGCCGTTGCAGTGGGAACGCTCGTTACCGAGCGTTATTATTATTATTCGAATATGGATAAAATTGGCCGAATAATATGAATGATCGAATATTATAATATTTGATTAAGAACCCTAAACACGATGATTATGGAAATAAAATATGATATCTTTAAGAAGATCTGACAGTTCTCTTCGCTTTTTAAGCTTATGACTATACAATATATAATACGAAATCGACAAGCTGCGAACTCAATAAAATACATTATCCTTAAATGTTTCCACTACATAACCATTTATCTAACAAATCAGTTACTATTCTTAGTAAGTTTCCATTCGCCAATAAAAATGTACTACACGAAAATTATCTAAATTTTGAATAACGGAAATTTGTGTATTATTTTCTAGATGTGGATGTGAAGAATGTATTCGACAATCATCAGAAGATTCTCTGCGATATTCGTTGTCCAGAGTAAACGAGTATAAAGCATTGTCCAGTCCTTCTCTTATTGCTCTTTCAGCTCCAGATCCTCTATTAACAGCTTTTCAACTTTCATGGGAATTGAGAACTCTCGCATTTGCAGAACAGGTATAATAATCGACTCTTCTTGAGCTTCAAACAAAACAGCGACTAATAGTATTTTATGTTTTTAGGAAAGCAAGAGTGAATATTTGGAGCTTCGAAAACAATGTCAGCAATTCGCCGTGGATTTACTTCATCAATCTCGTAGTTCGCAAGAATTAGCCATCATTTTGAATCACGATCCTGAAGAACCTCCTTATGAAGATGGAGAACACATGAATTTGGCTAAACTTGAATTGGCAATCAATTATAAGCAGAAAAAGGTAAAAATTAAACAAGATATTATGACGTCATCATTCTGACATATGTTTTATAGTTTGTAGCACATCCAAACATTCAACAATTGCTTGCAGCAATTTGGTACGAAGGTGTTCCAGGCTTCAGGAGGAAGAAAGCTTCAGAAAAAATCGCGATTATTGTTAAAGTAGCTCTTATGTTTCCTTTATACTGTACATTGTACATGTTTGCTCCAAATTGTTCCACAGGAAAATTAATGAGGAAGCCTTTCATGAAATTTTTGATTCACGCATCTTCTTATTTGTTTTTCTTGCGTAAGTTGATCATGAAACACATTTATATGCATAGAATGAAAACATATATGTTATTTATTTTTCAGTTATTTTGATTTTGGTGTCACTTAGAGCGGACGTAGAAGTGATACATATTTTCGGAACAGACGCCATGAAGAAAAAGCTAGAAGAGCAACTCTTAAGACAAAGAGGAAATGGTCCAACTTACGTTGAAATGATGGTCACAGTCTACGTTCTTGGTATGAATTTATCATCATAAATTATTTTTTTTATATTAATATTCACAAGACAATTTTAACAGGATTTATCTGTGAGGAAACTCAAGAAATATATTCCGAAGGTATCCAGTCATATTTGAGAAATATGTGGAACTTTATAGACTTCACCAGAAATTCACTCTACGTCGCTGTCGCCGTTTTGAGAATAGCTGCTTATTTCCAGCAAAGCCAAGAAATAGCTTCTGATCCTAAAACAGCTTACATTCCTAGAGAACAGTGGGACGCATTTGATCCTCAGCTCATAGCCGAAGGATTGTTTGCTGCTGCTAACATCTTCAGGTAATACTCTTTCTTGCAATGTGCGAATTATATAATGCTTTCACTTAAACTTTTTCAATTTCAGCGCTTTGAAGCTAGTCCATCTCTTTTCAATCAATCCACATTTAGGACCACTCCAGATTTCGCTCGGAAGGATGGTTATTGATATTGTAAAGTTCTTCTTTATTTATAGTTTGGTACTGTTCGCCTTTGCTTGCGGTAAGTCATATTTTGTTTATCTAATAACCACTTAATACTAATTGTATAAACTATATAGGTTTGAACCAATTGTTGTGGTACTTTGCTGAATTGGAAAAGAAAAAATGTTACGTCTTACCCGGAGGTTTGCCAGATTGGGATAATGCTTCAGACTCTTGCATGAAATGGAGAAGTTTTGGAAAGTAAGAATTTGATTTTCAGATTATAGTTGAGTTATTTACTTTTGTCTTAAAAATCTTCATTTATCCAGCGTATTCGAAGCGTCACAGTCACTCTTTTGGGCCAGTTTTGGCATGGTTGGTCTAGAAAACTTTGAACTCGCCGGAATCAAGTCATACACCAGATTCTGGGGTCTCCTTATGTTCGGTTCTTACAGTGTTATCAATGTGATAGTACTATTGAACTTGCTTATCGCTATGATGTCCAACTCATATGCCATGATTGATGTACTATTTTTTTTTATTAATAATCAATACAAATTAATACTTTTAAAAATACATTATAATGGTTTTGGTTTAGGAACACTCTGACACCGAGTGGAAATTTGCCAGAACTCGTTTGTGGATGAGTTACTTTGAGCAAGGGGCTACACTTCCACCGCCATTTAACATTTTTCCAACGCCTAAATTAGCGCTGAGAATCCTTGGAATAAAGAAGAAGGCCAAGCTGCATAGAATGGATTCAAAGGTAATTGATGAAGCAATTATTATCAGGGATATCATTTCAATAGGGTAGGTCAAAATTTGGCTAAACAGTGGTCGTGTTTTTAATGTTTCGATTTCATTAAGATTCATAGTATTTCATTAAATGACATTCACTTTTCTGATCCAATTCAAGTGAAGGCAAATTCCTCCACGTGCCCCACAAATGACATCCCTGCTTAGAATACATGTCAAAAGCAATTAAATCGTGCCGTCGGCGTCGCAGTGGAAACGCTCGGTTTACTAGTTTTCATATTAAGACATTTTGTAACAAAAAATCCACAAAAGCCGAATAATATCTAAAAAAATACATAAAATAAATTTATGAAATTTAATAATAGAAAAGTGTGAAAATAAATTATTAAAACATAATAATACAAAAAGTAGTCAAATAAACCAAAGCAACAATTTACTATAAATGCAATATAAAATAATAAATAATAACAACCGAAATAGTTATCGAAAAATACATAAAATTAATTCACTCATAATAATTATTAAAAATATGTAGAATTAACTTACTCATAGGAGTGAGTTAATTTTACGTATTTTTCCATAATTATTTATGTTGTTTTTATTTATTTTATTTTATATTGCATTTAATACACACCTATGTGTGTACTAACTTTTTTTGTTAGTTGTTATCTAGGTGTGTACTAACAAAAAAAAAGTAAATTCTTAGCACACACATTAACTAGTATTTATTTATAGGGATAATGTTAGTTAAAATTAAAATTACCCAAAAATCCACGCTGCGCTACAGAACAGATATTATATTATATCTTAATTTAGCAATGGGTGCGATGCTAAGGTTAAAAAAAATAATGTTTATCATAGAATGGGGATAAAGAAGATAGAGATAGAGACTTCCGTTACACAGCTGTGATGAGAGCTTTAGTATGGCGTTATATATCAGCCATGCATAGGAAGACTGAAGAAGAGACTGTGACAGAAGATGACATCAATGAAGTCAAAGGAGACATTTCAGCAATGAAATATGAAATGTTAGAAATATTTGAAAGGAACGGTATGGATGTTTCCAGTGCAGATAGAAAAGAAAAGGGTAATCAAGATTATATTATATTTATTTTTAAATCTGTGTTTCTAATATTCTATATTGTATAGCTGTTCTCGGTAAACGAATGAAAATCTGGGAGCGCCGGTTGATGAAAGACTTCCAAGTGGCACCAGTAAATCTAGAAGAAGAAGCTGAGGCGCCGCTTGCCATTTTGGCGGAACCTCCGCCCGAAGGAGAAAACTCACTGGCTAGATTCAGAAGAATCGCTAAACTTGCAGCAAGTACTACTTCCAGTCACAAATGGGGACAAGTGATGCAAGGCGTTTGCGTTTCGTAAGCAGCAATGGAATATCGTAAATGTGTATAACGTTAATAAATTATTTATCCAGGACGCAGATCGGACGATGCAGAAGTCGGGAATCGTTCAAAAATCAACAAAACTTACAAAAAGCTATGGAAGAAGCTAAAAAGTTAGTGTTGCGTTCGCCGCTTCCTGGAGGATCGAGATGTGGTAGTCCAATAGAATTGCCAGATACGACCGGTTCTTGTTTGATGGAACTTCTCAAGAATATCAAAGATGAAGTTGAAGAAGAAGGTGGATTGTTGAGCCCTAAACAACCGTGGAGGCCACCTGGAGCTGGTAAGTCTTTATAATAGCTTTCGAATCTGACTGAAGCTAAGTCTCATATCGGTATTTTGGACGATGTGCTCGTCACCTTAATTATTGTTATGGCGATAATGTGCTGTGCCTTAATTATTGTTATGGCGATAGTAAGACTTACTTGCAATTAAAGGCGCTTAAATCGAAAAGAAAACCACCCGATCAAAATGTGCTATAGAATCGTTGCAATAACTTCATAACTAACCTCGCATTTGTAAAGAAATGGAGCGGCTTTCCCAAATCGAAAGTAGGACAATAGAACACCTTTCCGAAAGTAATTAACGATAAATCGGATCTATCATACTGACACAAATAACGAAACAATAGACACTCTTAAAATACAATCGTTATTCGTTATATGTAATACAAAAACGCATACCCCAAAATATCGTCTCCAGGCGAGCAGGTAGCGAACCACCGCTGCCAAACTCGAACAAAATGTACCTGCTCTAACGACTAGACTGTCTAATAAGATATTTATCAAACAAAAACAAAATTCCAGTTCTGCCCCAAATCGTTTGTATTGGTCAATAGATCAAAGAATGGTAGGGACGTTGATCTCCTCCACTTTCCACAATGGTATATACGCCAGAATTAACAGATACTTTACTACACTTTCAACGCCAAATAAACACAGACAACTTAGAAGTCAAGAGAAGCAGTTGCTTTTACTTCGGTCCTCTGATATAGTCCAGCCAAGCGGCCGCTTTGAATCTCTAAGAGTTGGACTAATTGTACGAACAAATTTCAACTGCTGACTTAAAAATAAACATGTGATATATCAGGAACCGCACATTATAATATATTATAGAAAAGGGTTCTATAATAATATCACATTGCTAATGTTCCGTTTGCGAATTTTTGATTAAGACAAAATTATAGCATAGATATTTAAAAAATATTATATTGGACGAATAGGTCAAAAACTCTCGATTTCTCCGGCATCGAAGAGTGGAGCAGCATCTCCAAGTGCGAAGAAGATTGGTATCACTCCTGTTCCGACCCCGAAGGGAATTACTCCAATCACGAGTCCAAAGAGTATAACTCCAATCGGAAGTCCTAAAAAATCCGAAACAGGATCAATTACTAGTCCTCCGGTTAGTATACATATGTCATATTAAAGTATTTTTAAGTATTCATTGTGAATATTTTCAGTCCAAGAGTCCGGTGACAAGTCCACCAAAAGGTTCAACGCCTATAACGAGTCCTAAAAGGCCACAATCTGCTGCCGATTCATTGGAAGATAAAAAATCATTAGATGCATTATCTACTGGACTTCCTGAGGCAGTTATAATGGACGAAACAAAGCAAATATCGAGTGGTAAGATCTTGAAATAATAAGTATAGTAAAATACTACTTTTACTAATGATTTTGAATAGATGATCCACTACCGTTGGTTGCACCGAAGCGAGTTCCAGGAGAATCTCCTCCGAAGGTGATCAAGAGAAAGGCGCCATCCCCAACAGTTGACGAGTCTATAGCTATCAGTAGACCCGTTGGAGTTGAAATAAAACCGTTAGAAGGAGGCTTACCACCGCCCCCAAATATTAAGAAAGCTGAAGTATGATTTGCATATATGTATATAATTCAAAGTTATTGAATGTGATATGCTATTTGTTATTATTATAAAGGCACCACTGGTACCTACAGTGGAAGTGACTCCAGCTCAATCAACGCCAAAGATTACAGAAAGAATTGCTTCACCGCCTCCGCCGCCATTATCAGTGAGACCTCCCACACCGGTGAGTTCAATTAATCTAAAAAAATATAATTGAATTCTTCTAACACTTATTGTTTAATTTAGACTAGTGAAATTGAACCACCTCAACATCCTACAACTCCAGCTACACCTAAAAAGCAACCATCGAGACCAAGTTCGCCCGTAGCCGGTCCTAGTTCTCCAGATAAAAATGCAGCTATTGCGCCAGGGCCGAGATTAAGCTCAACGTCCAGCACGGAGCACTTGATACCTTCGTCTCCGGAGTGCTTGAGACCGATACAAAAAATAGACGAGGTGAAAACAATTAAAAGACAACCAAAAACAGGGTGGCTGTAAAGATCTTGAGAGATAGCGACTATTATTTAAGAGTTTAATCAGTAGTTTCGTATCTCGAATTAAACGAGATCGATAGACTGTTTATAGCTTGATATTCAGTAGTTCTACAATACATATGACGTCTAGAATCAATATCAGGCATGTCATTCCTATATTATATAATAGGTTTTGATAAATTGAATAAAAAATAAAATGCATGCATATTTAAAAGAAAAACATTAATTTTATATATTCAAATATAGTTCACTGAACTTTAAGATACTGTTTTGAGGCTCATAGTTACTTTGGGAACCGGGTTCAACTGGTGCAAGGTAAAAACTTAAATCTGGTACTGCATTCAGTTTATTGCAGTATTTACTTTTAGTAAAGTTATAAGAGAAAGCTTTCTTTACCGACTCCGTTCTTGTAAATGGCAGCAAAAACTTAAGCGTGAAAAGCTTAATGCTAATCGTGTTCACTACTATCTGCCCAAGATTCAATAAGTAGTATTGATTGAAAGTTTATTCACGATCTTTTTACTTGATATTATAAAAATTAAACAGCTAGGAATAACTATTCTAAAAAATAATTTGCAATGTATGTTTGGAAAAGTAGAATTCAGATATTTTTTCGCTCATCTTCCAGTACTCAGATAAGAATCTGTGCAGTTTTAAGTATGCCAGGTGTGTCATTTGTAATACATGACCGCCTAAACAACCTCGGTTCGGAAACATAATTTTAAAATTGAGAAGACCAAATGAAATCACGTCCAAAACTAATATTCAAATAAAAACCATATAAAATATAACGCAATATAAAAAAATACTAAATGATAAATTTTTTCAATTTACTTTTGAGTAAAATGACATTTTGCACTAAAGTAAATATGACATTTCTGATATTGATTGTTTATATCAATACGTCATAAATAGGTTTTCATTTACATTTTTTGCTTATAAATATATATAAAATATATTAATTCAATTTGAATATATCTAACCTTTATAATAAAATATGTTTTAATTTATATCATACATTTACATATTAATAAAATAAGCTTATACAAAGAGAAATAAATACAGATTTTACTAAAATTGTTATTATTTTACTACTCATACATTTATTTGACACAGGAGGAGATAGGTGAACGGTAAGATTATAATGAATATAAACATCTTTAAAAAATTACTTCCATTTATTTTTCACTAAGCATTTGTACATACATTATCATACATAAAGATACAAATAAGTTTATCGCTAATCATTTCTATAAAAACCCAAGCCAGCTATTGAATTCACAATAGAAAATCTAATTGGTAAGTAGAACTCGGATCAGTGGCACTCGGGTAATATTTAAATGAGTAGTTTATTTTAAAAATCGCTTTATTCAATAGCGAATATAATAAAAGCCAACATTGACTAATAGTTAAATAAAACACACACAACAAACAAGAATCCAAAGATGACTATTACACAAATCTATAATTAACACAGCAATTTCTTACGTACGTTTACTTAAATAATTTTCAATTCCGTTCACAAATAAATATATGAAAAAACTAAATCCTTTACATGCATATCTAGTCTCGTGTTTCTAAACGATTGTTCTTTGTTAAAATATTATTCAACAACCGTAGAACGCATTTTAAATCGTCATAAAATCAATATTGTCATTGTACAATTCAATAAATAAAATTCAACAAAAAATAAATTAGTCATTAGTTGTTTTTAATATAAATAAATTATACAGCATATGTATGTTAAGTGTAATTTTTTCGCATTTGAACATTCCCTCGGATTTAAATGTTAATATAAAAAAGCCTAATTTACAATAAGAATCAATATCACAACGAAACGCATATTACAGAATCGAGATAATTCAGAGAACTAACCGTTATTGCCTTATTAGTCTAAACCCAGCATAAAAATGTATTGCTCTTGAAATTATTACATTGCAATGGCAATAACTGATACTGTATTCATTAAATTAAATATAATCTGTACAAAAAAGAAACGCCTGATAGACGGTACGAAAACACACACACGCCAGAATTGAGAAATTCAAGTAAAAGTATTTACAGCGATTTACTAACGTAAAATTTACAAAACAAACTTAAATTAAAACAAAAAATGTATTGACAATAGAAAACAACGGATGATATGTTTTACAGGAAATTATTTACAAAGTTTTTATTTTACAAATCAGATTGGTAAATGGATTTTTCATCAGAGGTTATCTTGATAAAAAATATAGTGAACATTCTTCTGCAAAGAAAAATACGTAACATTAAAACTATCATATAAAAATATACAATAATTTATATGCCCCGGGTGTGATTTAAAATAATTTAATTTTCAATAACTAAATTAGGGGCAGTCTATGAAGCGGAATGACTTCGGAGGCGAAATCCAATTAATCCATCATATTTTTATCAATGTATAAATTTATGGTTATACTTAAGTGTCAATGTAATGGATATGGTAGCTGTTTTAAAAATGTATCAAACGTTTGAGATATTTTAGGTACTAAGTTTATTTATCATAGAGTAGATATCAAGTCTCGTTCTACACATCACAGTAAATTAAAAAAAGTCACAGGTATGAGAAGCATCAGTAATACATTCTTCAAACAATCAACTAAATTAAGGTCTGTTAGCGAATTTTAGGGACCACACAATTCTGTGCGTGACAAAGATAGTATAATCGAGGAAATAAATAGAAGAATCGCGTTTACTAACATAATAATGGACTACATTAACTGTACATAATAGATATACACACTGAATGGAAACGATCCAACCAAAAGTTGGTACCCGTCAACCCAGAAGATCAAAGGACAGGCTGACCAAAAGTGAGGTATGGATATCTGGAGAGCTGATGAAATTTAGCCCATATCGAGGTCATTCCTAAATCAACTTTTTTAAATCACACTCTGTATTTAAAGTTGAAAAATATAAACATACTACCGCATGAATAATTTCTTCGTATCATATTATATTTATTAGTAAGGTAATTAATTATATTATTTTAGGTCTTCGACTTCGTCTTCATCGCCACCGCCGTCTTCAACTTCGTCTTCATCGCCACCGCCGTCTTCGCCTTCTATCCACGTACTCGCTAGATCTCTGCCCATTTCTATGTTTCTTTCGCAAATCTCAGATAAACTAATCGGCTGCCGCAACAATTCGTTCGCTTCTATATTTGACTGAAGTTTTATCTTAAATAAAAAAAAATCAACTTTTAGTTCAGAGAATCTATAAAAACCAAACCTTCTCAGACGTTACCAGCAAATCGGCAAATGTGATCCCACTCGTTAGACACACAATCATAACCGTCATATTATCGCATCCGATACCGCCAAAGGTCGAATTCGGAGCGAGACAAAAGTCCATCATACCCTCGCACACCCTGTTCAACTCCATTTTTTTCGTTAAGCCAAGGTGAAAAAAATCTGTGACATCCTAAAAAGCAAAAATGATAATATTCAACCATTCGAGTCAATTTCAGTATCTTAAACTACCTGACTAGCAAGGACATCCCAAATACCATCACAGGCCAAAACTAAGAACTCCCAATCTTTCGTAATTTTTTTAACGACCACATCGGGATATGCTATAAGAAAGAAAAAACATTACACACATTATCGATTGTCATCATTCAGAAGCAAATCGTACCTGTTACTATTTGCCTCTCAGGCGTCAATTTAAAGTTGCTTTTGTACGTAAAATCTCCAAACGCTCGAGATAATGCGAGAACACCATTGACACGATTGTACTGGACGCTGCCACCGCCGTTTAGTATACGTTCAGTTTCAGCTTGATTACAAGGTTTATGATCGACAGATAATGCTTTTACCTTAAAATATATATTTAAAATAACATTATAGCATCGTAATAATAATCGAACAAATAATGAAGGCAGATAAAATATTTTTAATAAATATGCAAATCGATTCATAAATATTACCTTGCCATTAATACTAGCAACGGCTCTCGAATCACCAGCGTTAGCACAGTACAACGTATCGTCCTTTATTAAGATTACAATAGCGGTACTTCCGCACGGCTTCTGCAGATCTTCATTCTTTAACATGGCTGCATCCAAATCTAAGAAACCCTGAAATAAAAAATCATTATCAATTCATCGCAATAATCAAAACCCGTATAAACAACAAACCTGTTTTATGGACTCTTCTATGTTTCCTTGTTTATATTCCGGTCGAGCTACTATATACTTATGTAGGTGTTTACTTGCATATTCAGCTATCGAAGAACCTGAAATGAAATTATTGTTTTACTTCAAAATATACATTTCTTACATAAAATTATTATGGATTTTATAGTAACGTATAATTACCCCCATGACCGTCAAACACTGCAAAAAATGCAGTGCCAGGATCTTCCGGCAGGGAGAGTATACTCGTATGCGAGTCCTCCATGGAACACCTCCATCCTTGCATACAAGATGCAGCGACTTGAAATCTCTCATCTTGACAAACTGATGAATGTTTGTCAGTCACTGGTTTCATTAAAGGTTGGCCCATATTTCTGAAACAAAATATAAAATAAGATAAAACCTTAGCACCTCAAGAAGATTTTGTCATTACAGATGTACGACTAAAATCTATCACAATTACTTGTAAAAATTGTAATAAAAACTAATTGTTATAAGTATTCATGACTTGTAGAAAAAGTTTATTCATCTCGCCAGCGTCAAACGAGCACACATGACGATCCGATATTTGAACAGGCTTAAACAAAGGAAAGTCGATATCTATGCAAATATAAGTGCCAACAAGTTGGCGGAACGTAGCTAGCAGGTACAGAAATTACAAGTGCCTTGTCCAAAGATAAAAGATAGTCATTATGCAACCATTCTTATAAGAAAAGCAACAACATAGTCTGTTTCTGTCGAGAGAGAAAGGAGCAAAAGAACCATCCTTAGCTAAAAATAATATATAAGTGCAAACATAATGTACTAATGACACTTTCTTTCGAAATACATCTCCATCAGAATCTCACATCTGAAAGTTCGACAGGTCAAAACTTGATTTTTCTACTACTTAGCTTTCGACATGAAACACACCGACGTTCCGACCGCGGAAGCAACTGCTTTCCAGTTCAGGTCAAACCCGGTCCAGCCACTTAGTCCGAAAAATATAACAATCGGAGTCAACGTAATGCAAACAATGCTATGTTACACAAACTGTACGTGATTGCAAAGCCATTGCGAATATAATAATAATTTATAATACTGATAACTTTGTATTATATAAAAATAAAGGAACTAATTTGAGACAAACTTTCACGACTGTAGTAAGTATGAAACTGAAAATATAATTATTTGCGAGGAAATATTTTACTACTAGTATTTTGAAAAGAGGAATCTGATTATTTTTGCCGATTAATTTGATATACTCTTGATATATTTTACTGTCGCTATTATACGATTTACTTTGGTATCTAATATACACCACCTGTCCTAATAAACTGACGAAGATGAAGACGCTTGTTATTTATTCTGAAATATTATATTAATTTATTCAAAATGCATCCCTTCTGAGTCGATACAGCGCTGGAGACGATCATAGAAAATTTCGAAACATCTTTTGTAGAAATTTTCTGAAAGTGCCTTTAAGCTCTCAGTCGAACCCTTTGGGCGTCAGCAATACAGGGATGTCATTTGGAGGATGTAAGTGTAGGCATTCGCCCCACCTTGAATTTGGTCAGAAAAATGCAAGTCATTTAATTAGATACTATGAATCAAAATGAAATAAAAATATTAAAAAAACTGAAATGATGTCTCTTGATTCTAAGCCGGAAATTTTCAGGTTATCTCTCAAAGAAAATCTAAAAAAAAAAGTGTCGAATCTATTCATAAAATATTTTTTAAAATATGTCATTTCAGTGAAATCATATTGGAATACATTTTTACCAGTGAAAACATAATTTATCTGACAGGTGCTAGTAAAATTATATGATTTCAACTTTTCCATACGTAATACATACTTATCATTATTTATAATATTTACATGCAATGTATAAATGTTATAGTGAAATTGTATTTTTCAGTGAAATCCAAAAACATTTTCACCAGTAAATATATATTTCTACCAGCAAAAATATAATTCAACTGATAGGCGCTAATGAAATTGTCTATGAAACTTAATTTGACAATTGCGAAATGTCGCTGTTAAAACCCAATTTCCCCCCCCCCCCCCCCCGCCTTCCTGGAAAAAGATGAAATGACATCCATGATTCTAAATCAGAAATTCTTGAGTTATCGCTCAAAAAAAAGTCCCGAATTTATCCCAAAAATATTTTTTAATATGTCATTTAAGTAAAAACATATCGGAATACATTTTCACCGGTAGATGTATATTTTTAACAGTGAAAATATAATTTATCTGGCAAGTGCTAGTACATGATTTCAACGTTTCCATACGTAGTAATATATATACATACAGTGGCGGCCACCTAAATAAGACACTTTTAAAGTTTTGTCAAAATGCGATGTAAAGTGCAAATACTACATAAAATTATTAAAACTTTTCAACTTTTTATTTTTTATCTAGATAATCTATATAATCGTGAATAATAATAATGTTGTAATAATTTTTTTTAATATTTATTTTCAATTTCAAATTAAATTTATAAAATTGAGTCAAATTCACCTGTATGCGAGATACATATGAGTTTTCTAAAAATTCAAAAACATAAAAAAAATTAAATTAAATTAAAATACCATTAATATTTTGTAGGGTGACCTTTTGTCCATATATATATATATATATATATATATATAATAACCCTACACCGGTTAGGTATTGACTCGATTAATTGCTGGTATTTGCGACAGGAATCAGTTCCCACTCGTTTTTTACAATTTAATTTATTTCTTTTAAATTTGTGACAAATTAATTTTTAATTTTGTGTTTTAAATGTCTCCATAAGTGTTCAATAGGGTTTAGATCCGGGCTGCATGATTGCCATTCCAAAACATCCATAATATTGTTTGTGAACGACTTTTTTGCCCTACGTGAAATATGTTTCGGGTCATTCCGAAATCTTCAGCATTACGGGTTCCATAATATTAACATATACTTCCTGGTTCATAATCCCTTCAATTAAATGGATAAGACCGACCCCATGCCAAAACACAACCCAATAAAATAATGCTTCCACCAGCTCCTTTAATAGTTTTTATGATATTTCTGGGGTTGTACTCTTCCACGAGTGTGGAAGACTTTCACAAGTGTAGAAGTTTTTTTTGGACGTTGTTTTCGTTTAAGATTTTCACAGGTTTTATGTGTTTCAAAATGTTTTAACGCATTATATATTCGACATCTTGATTTTTTTAGATATTCTGATATTATTTGCACTGACCGACCTTTGTCATTTTTTAAATCCACAATTAGAAATGAAAATAAAAGCAAAAATTATTCATTAGACGATGATTCCCTTTGAATAGTGACCATGTGTACAATACGCCGTTTTGGACTTCTCAGAAAGGCAAGGGTAATAAATCTCGGGTTTAGGGGGATGTATCAGGTATAGCGCGTCAAACTGTTCATTGATAGTGTCCCTTTATGTTTAAACAATTTTTTTTCCATTCCCATATTTTGTTATGCAGTAATAAAACATTTACGAGCCAAAAAATGATTTTGTAAAAAGTGGCTTATTTAGGTGGCCGCCACTGTATACATACTTTCGTTATGTATTTACATGCAATTTAGAAATGACAGTGAAGTTGTATTTTCACTAGTGAAGTCCAAATACATTTTCACCAGTAGATATATACTTTACTAGCGAATTTGATCTCATCTCATCTCTCAGTGGAAAATAAGCAAAACACAGACGTTGCATCTGACGAATTGCTTCATAGTTCGTCTGCACATTGATATTACACTATTTTAAAAATATGATAGCTCATCTTTACTGATATAACTATGAACTTCTGATATGAGGGTATTGGTCAAAGTATATTCTAGCTGAATTTTGTTTAATAGGAGAGCCCAAAAAGGTGTTCCTACTTTATTGCTTTTTCTATGGATTTTTTACTTTTGAACAGGGTTAATTGTTTATTACGCTCTCATAATGGGAGCAGGTGTGGGCATGATTAAAAACGATGACTGACTAACAATCTTTTGCCCCCCCCCCCCCTCTGGAAAAAGCTGAAATGACAGTATTAATAATCACTCACATCACACTCTATTACACAATTAATGAGACATTATATTTCTAATCGAAAGGTTGGTGGGGCAGATGGAAATTATATTTTAGATGATTAAAATGAATTAGTTTTAGTAGTTTAATTTAAAAGTCGACATTGCTATATTTAGACTACACATCATGATTCAAATAATCGGAAATGAGTCAGACAACATAAATCAATGCAATAATCCTCGTGTAGTCGTATGACAACAAAAAGTAAACGGATCGACCACCTAACGTCGTTAGATATAATTGTTGCAAAAATCAATAATAAAAACAGAAAAGTACTCTATTTACGCTCATGACCAAAACAATGGCTGACAACGACGCATTTGACGTTTGATACCACTGTTTTTTGACGAATTGTTACTCAACAGGCGGAATGTTTATGCCGATAACGCGTTTTTTCGCGTCTGCGGGCGACGGAGGAAGGGGGGACAAGTCTCCCGTAAGAGGCGCCGCCCTTCGCGCGACGGCGACGGCGACGTCGCTCCGAACGCTCCGAGCGCTCCGCGTCGGCGACGCGAGACAGCCCCGCGAGAACGTACCCGAGAAGGCGAAGCGCTGAGACACAGCGCGACCCCCGTCGACCCGTCGACACCGTCAACACCGCCGCGTTTCTTAAATATATCTGCCGGTCTTAACAGCTGTCCGCGCGGCCAACTCCCTCTATGACTGATCGTCGCGCCGTGGGCGTCGTTAAGCACGTGACGTCATCGCCGCTATCGAATGCGCAAATGAACGCATCGAATATGTTTTTAACCATCGAACGAGTATCGTAAATCAAAATATATTGATACGTACAAGGGGAGACTGAAATTTATTTGTTTCGATTATTTTTACTGGCAACTTTTAAATAAACAATTCTGCAAAACTACGCACCGACTCTTTCATTTCTATAGTCTATAGTGGTAACCTAAAAAAACGGAGATTTAAAACTTTATTAATACAACATAATTAGCTGTTGTTTATGTTTACCAAAAAATATAATCGCTGATATACAGTGTAGCTATGTTTCTCCATTGACAATTGTATACGGTAATGGATCAAGCTTACTAGTGACGATTATCAACAGAGACTTGTGATGCTCATCAGTTAACTCAGATCAATAGATATTTTTAATATATTTCATTTTAGAGCATGTTTGTTCGTGCAAATATGCAGGGAAGTCATTTCGGCTTTATTCAGGGATAATTTTTCCTCCATGTCAACTTTAAAAAATAGATTATCAACAGCTGGGTGCATTGATTATAAACCGATCCATCAAATTGACATTGAACAAAAATATGTTAATAAGAATCGTAGCCACATTAAAATAATTAACTAGTTAGCATTTAAATTTTTGGGATATGACAAAGGCGTGGACTCTCATAAACAAGGTAATTTTATCACATGTATAGAATGGTAAGCTTTTTTGATGAATTCCTTAAAAGTCATTGAAAAATATAATAATATCGAATCTGAGTATGTGAATTATTTATCTCAATAAATTTGTGACGAGTTTAATAATTTAAAAGGCAACTGATTTCTTAACTTTCGTCTAGTGTTTTAATATTCTTACTCTTAAGTATTGTTTTTGACTCGCCTAGTTGGCACTGATTTATTCCGTTGTAACGCTTTGGGCTTACGCATGTCAGGTTATATCGAAAGATTAAAAAAAAGTTGATTATCAAAATTCATAAATTTTATATAAATATAATACGTAATAACGACAAATTAATTTTAACAGTTGGCAGCACTAAAAAGTCGACTGTTCCGTAATGGTCGGCTGGTACTCGAGTTTGACGCGCAGGACGAGGAGTGCGCTCCTTCGGTACTGCAGCTTTCGAGCGGCAGCTGAAGCTCCTCGACCGGAAGAGAATGCGAAGGCGCGGGTGGTAGACGTCCATTCGGGGCGAATCACCCCTCCAGCTAGACTCACGATTCAAGTGATTGCAGACGAATCGTAGACGTCGCCATCTTTTATTTGCTCCCTTAGATTACCCCCTATTCCCTTACTACCAATATCTCTCATTCTAACCTCAAATGTAAATTTTAGGGATGGGTCAAAGCTTTAAGGAAACACAAAAAGCATGCGTTCTTCGACATCAGCGACGGATCCAGCGCTGATAAATTGCAAGTATTCGCTGAGAGCCACAAAAGACCGGAAAATCTAACATGGGGCTCCTCAGTCAAAGTAACTGGACAACTATCTCGCACGCCTAAAGGCCAATTGGAATTGATAGCCGAAGACGTGAGCGTGATAGGCGAATGCAACGTATCGCAAGGATATCCGTTCAATTCGAAACAGGATCACCCGCCCGAATACTTAAGGCAGTTCTTACACATGAGACCGAGAATGAATAACATATCGTCTATTTTACGAGTGAGAGATGCTGCCTCGAAAGCTATTCACAACTACTTCGATCGAATCGATTACGTATACATTCACTCGCCTATTTTGACATCTAACGATTGTGAAGGCGCCGGCGAGATTTTTAGAGTTGAACCGGAAGACCCGAAAATTAGCAAAATGATGATGCGACAAGGCGGTACACCCGAAGAAGCATATTTCGGCAAAAAAGCATTCCTTACTGTATCCGGTCAGCTTCATTTAGAATCCGTAGTGCATGCACTTAGTCAGGTGTACTCTTTCGGACCGACTTTCAGGGCCGAAAATTCCAAATCGAGATTGCATCTGTCCGAGTTTTACATGATCGAAGCTGAAAAAGCGTTCACTGACGATTTGAATGATATAAAAGACGTCATAGAAGGCCTCGTTAAGAAAACGACCGAAGCTGTGCTTACGAAATGCGAAACGGACGTTTTTAGTCTGAGGGGTGATGCGTCTTGTAAGTTCGATTGGCTTGATAAGCCCTTCGTAAGTATCACGTACGATGAAGCCGTTGATCTATTACTAAAGAACAAAGATAAATTTGACGGACCTTTTAAATACGGCGATACGTTAGGAAAAGAGCACGAATTATTATTGGTAGATATTTTAGAAGGGACGCCAACTTTCATAACCGATTGGCCCAAAGCTCTGAAACCTTTTTATATGAGAAGTATAAACGATGAAAAGGTACGTTTTTTAAATTTGAACCACAACAAGAACATTCTTAACTGGTTGCGAATATGTCCTTGATTCTTTGGCTATAATTTAATAAATTATACACTGAAAAAATAAATCGCTCCTCATATTGGTATTCATTGGAAAGACACAATTGTTTAATCATGTTCTTGTCTCGTGATATCTTAATTGTTTATTACTATTTAACTATTATTTAATTAATTTTATATTTTAAGGTGGCCGCCTTGGATCTATTGGTTCCGATAACTGGCGAATTGGCCGGAGGAAGTCTGCGTGAAAATGACTATAGCAAATTAAAAGAAAAATTACCTTCGTCACAAATGGATTGGTATCTCGAATTGCGAAAGTTCGGAGGAGTGCCGACTGGCGGATTCGGCTTAGGTTTCGAGAGATACTTGCAGTTCTTGTGCAACGTCACAAATATTAAAGATACCATACCGTTTCCACGATGGCCGCATAACTGTTCATTATAAATTATTTCGATTGTAAATTTTCAAGGAATTGTGATCGGTTGTTAGATTTCAAAATTAAAAAATATCTCTATCTTCACATCTTTTATTACACTTAATACCGTATAAAATTTTCCTTGAAAATTTATCGATAGATACGTTGTTAAAGAATGTAATTACTTTGGATTAAATTATTCCTCTTAACGAGTTTTAATAGGCGGAGCGCCAAGAGAACGTGAATGCTTTCATGCTTTTCAGATATTTCAGGGGTTGTGAGAATCGAATAAAAGACGTCTTTTGAATTCAGCGCTTTATTTTATATCTTCAGAGACAATCAAAATTAGAGCGATCAAAATAAGGAAAGAAGGAAAAGAAAATTGAAAAAATTATATATTTTATTTTTCACACATCTCTGTGTGTTAACAGTTATCCCTAATAAGGAATACAAATGTACAAATTCCATTATAGATCACAGCTCGTAAAACACTTATTAAATAATACAAATAAATTTAATTATATAAAAATATATAAATTTACACAATATTCACATAATCGAACACAACCCGGACAGTTCCGAACCCCTTTTGGTAGGTGGTTGAATAGCAAACGACCGTCCCTCTAATGTGGATTTCAGTTTATACAAAATTTCCGGTTCTTCCCCGGGAGGCAACGGTTCGTCACTGAGAACTTCTGGGATGATTTGTGGCACATCCTTTTCTTTCGGTGGCTGACTTGCGAAAGTTTTCGTAATATTTATTTTAATTCCGCCTACTGGCATAACCGGTGCGGACTGCGTCGGCTCCAATTGTACGTTGCCGTCTATAGAACTGGTGACAGCGGTGTGTGTCGTATCTGCTTGAGAGTTTGTCATTTCTTCAGATGTGATGATCGGTTCATCGTCTATATGAAATATAAGATTAATTATAGTAAGTCTTCAACCATAGAACTATAATTAATTAAATAAAAAAGCAAACCTGGATCTACGGGCTCCTGTTTTATTTTTATGTTAGCAAAATCGATTGGCATTTCATCTCTCTGCTTCCTCTCCATCTCAGTCTCTTCGTCTGTATCGGCGTCGTCCACTATTATTTGTTCTACTGGTTCATTTTTAATAACTACATCATCATCTTCTTCGAGTAATTCAATATCTGGTACTTCTTGAGTGACAGATTCATGATTTTCAGTCTCCTCGGATAACACTTCGACTACCGATTCTTCGTCTAAGTCTTTCTTTTCATCTTCTTTCTCGACTGTTTCTTCGTCTTCATCATCATCTTTAACAGGAACTGTTTCTTCTCCATCATCGGTGATATCTTCTGTGTTGTCTTTATCTAATACTATTAAGCTCTTTTCCTCTTCGGGTGCCTTTACCTCTTCTTTCGTCAATGAAGCCTAACGATAAATAAAATAAGCCATTTAATAAACAATCGTGGTAAATAGAGATAAGATATGCATACCTTATAGTCGTCGAGACAAATGGGATGATAATTGTTTCCTTCGTGTTCGACAGCGTTACGTAAATGCCATTCGTCAGTGTCGTGATTGTAAAATTGATGGAACGTATCATGACAAAGTTGACATCTCAACTGCTCCGGTGGAGCGCCAGATTTGAGAGGAACACTTGACGTTTCTCGTTTGGCTGCTACGGCAGCGGCTTCTTCGGACCGTGCCGCTTCTGCGGCTTGTTGCTCTCTCTCAAACCAACTTTTTTCTAACCAAAATAAAATATTACTTCGACTGTGTTCTAAAATTCATTAAAAATTCTATGAAGAACAAAACGAACCTCTTTCTTCTAAATCTTCTATTTCTTGGTATTGAATCCAATCAGATACGTCGTAATACCATCTTCTTGAATTGGGACGACGCTGTGAATGACGATCGGCACGATTCTGTCTAAAGTGCCAATCTAAATGTTGCGAATATCGTACCGTATGCTCGGGAGGAAAACGAGCACCACATCCTCCGCATTGCATACCAGTGTGTAATAAAGTGATCAGACCGGGTTGTCGACTATAACGATAAAATAGTGTTAGAGAATTATTCATAATTTGTCATTATAGTGATAAAGACTTACACTTTAAGTGTCTCCGCTTTCATTATGTCTACTACTTTGATAGTGCTGGCAATATTTTTACTGAGGGTTTTTTCGGAAAGCTTCGTCGTATTTTGATTCGTGATGCTTTCTTCAGCTTCCGTTTTTGGAGCGGTAGGCATGGCTGGCAACGTTGACACTATTCCGGATGCCACGAGTTTAGCGAAAAGATCGTTAACGTCCACGTTTTGTAATAGCGGTGGTACAATTGTCTCTACTTTTTCAAGACCAGGAATGGATGTAGATGCTGCAAAATTGTTTTCAGATTTCGGAACTTCAGCAACAGCAGTATAGCCTGAAAATTGAGACGCAGGAGCCATCGAAGAAGATAAAAAGCTCGCCAGTATATCCAATCCACCGGATATTCCTATTAAAAAAATAATAACAATCACTCTACATTTATAAATAGTTACTAAACAACGATTAAAATATACTCACCAGTATCAACTTTTTCGGTTTCTTTAATATCAGAAGATTGAAATATTGTGTTTTCTTGAATATTTTCATTAACTGGAGGTAAACTTTCAGGTTCAGGTTCTACAGTCATGTTAACAGGCGGTTGTTTACCGTCCATATTCTTAATGAACAAACAACCTGCTTTAATATCGCGAGGTAATACAGAGAATCGGATGAAATGTTTTCGTTTATTGACAAACAGCGGTTTAGGTAGCCCTCCAAACTCGACTTTGAAGGGTTTTTCGTTGATCAATATAGTCTGCAGAGAATCCACAAATCTAAGAGTGTGAACCACGTTTTCGATTTCAAATCTTTGCAATTTTGGATCTAAAAATACCGGATGCATCGTTGTAGCATCTATTATCAGATTAATCTTTCCTGCTACCAAATCGGTTCTTTTAATCTTGCCAATGCTCACTTGTGGAGGTGGACCGTCCAATTTTAAATATTTTACTTTATTATCTAACATGATCGGCACTGCGGGCCCTCCGAAGAAACATTCGAACCACGTATCGTCGATATACAGTTCTCTGGTCGGAGCGCCGAAACGAATATTATGAGGTAGTCCGTCAACGGTGACGTTCACGTAATCTTCGTTCAAATTGAGAACATAAGCTTCGTCGTCGAAGTATATTCTCCTACATCCTGATTCAAATGATATTTCTCTCGGATCGTCCCAACTGAGCATTATGACGGCAGTTTTATCGTAATATCTAATTTCTCTGGCGGTACCGTCAATTTGTATCGTTCTCATTGTATCTTGATCGATATAATCGATCATTTGCGGATCTATAGGAGAGAATCCTCTAGTAGCTATAACCGAACCTAAGGGCGGAGGCGAAACACTCGGTACGTATGGCATAATAGGACTAGGCATTTGCCTCATACCGATGTACGGTCCTTTGTTCATATATGGCACGTGATGAAGCGGCGGATCGTGAGGCATTCGCATGTTAGGATTTGGCATTCTTCTATTCAACGTAGGAGGCGGGAGCAATCCTCTCTGGCTGATGGGTCTGAAAACTCCTCTCTCTTCTATTCTAGGTCTCATTCCGCGCCACATTTTGCCACCGTACATTCGCAGATTTGGATGCCTACCGGGATATCTCATATCAACTCCTCTAGGAATATCGTACGGACCGTGAGGATGCATTCTTAAATCAGAGTCAGAGAATGGAATGTCAGGTCTCGGAAGAAGCGGCGGCCTCTTGCCACCTTCAGATACGCCCATAATTGCCGGCACAATCCTTTCGTCGATGTCGCCGTATGTAGAAGTAGGTGTACTTTGGGCATTATCGTATGCATTTTCGCTTTCGCCACTTAGTGGACTGTGAGACTCTCTCACCTCATCGTCATCATCGCTAATCGTAGTAGTTTCTGAGCTTTGTTTGGCTAACCTTTTCTGCGCCCAATTCAACTTTTTCTTAGACAACTCTAAAGATTCTTTATGTTGAGCTTCCTTCAACTTTTGCGCCTCACTCAATTGTAAAACTTGCGTGAGCAAGAAGTTGTATTGTTGCTTATCCATATCTCCGTTTTTCAAATTTTCTTCTGCTTGGGTCAGAATAGTTTTGATAGTTGAACCTATCGAATCTTGTTCTAGCTCTGGTCGCTGTCGCATATCAGTGTCCTCGGAATTTAAAACGGGCACTTCGAGTACATCCTCTGAAATGACAATACATAATGAAAATAAAAAATACATATACAAGTAAAAATTATGTAAACACACTACCTTCACTGTTCGAAAACAAATGCGGCCTACCGAGAGCATCTTTACTTTTAGTTGCCTCGGCTAATTTAGCTCTCACCAATGCGAGATTTGATTTATTTGGTGTCGTAGTGTGTGGAGATTTTGTCTTCTTGAAATTTTCCCAGCTAGTATCCAATTCCTTGGGGATATTCGATAAAATTAAAATATCATCAGATTGGTCTTTGGACACGTGGGTCGGTGAAGGTGTTAAATTTTCCACCAAAGTTAATTTTCTCAAATCGACGTCTTCATCTCCGAACAATCTGCAACAAATATCCATTACATATTATGAATATCCATTTTACGCATTATAATCGATGGATAATAAAAATGCACTAACGCATCAAACTTCTCAGATTTGCTTTTCTTTACTGGAGAATCTTCTCTCTTATCTGACGATAATCGTTTCCTTGCAATGGTAGAAATTTCAGGGCATTTGGTTATCAACCGAAGATCGACATCTTTCTTAGCGACTCCGTTAGCATTAACATCGGAAGAAACTGCTAATAATTAATTCATATTATATTTTCTCCTTTTTTATACAAAATTTAAAACATATAGTAAGCTCCAATTTTAAAGATTTTTTATAAATAAAACTCAGATGCTATGAGACAGTAGGAGTCTACATACGGATGATTTAAAAATATTAAATTATTATTTAGCAATAGCAAATACTGAATAAATATATTTCAATTAATCTAACAAAAGTAGACTCGAAAGATATATTAGATATTTTCCGCCGTATGTAACTTCCGACTTTTTCTGTATGAGGCTGCTTATAAAATTGTTCTTTACATCCGAGATCTAATTATAATGGATGTACAAGAACTTACCTTATGTCACAATACAAATCAAGATTCATAAATCAACCATACACCCATAACCACTAAAATCACACTATTCGTCCAAATTTCAATACATCCCATATTTGTTATCAGAGCAATCAAAATTATTAACTGCTAGAATAGTTTAAGATTCAGCTTTTAGTAAGAGTATGCTTAATTAAAAGGGAAATATTCTGAATAGTATGAATACAACCCAAAAATGCATAGAAATAAGTAACAAATCAAACTTCACTCGTAATTCACACAAACGAGATTTTTATTTTATCAAGTTACCGTTAAACACAATACAGATCGGGTTAAATATGGCAATGATGAAAATCTACACAATAAAACCTCCGTACACCATTTTTTTAAATTATGTTTTTAATCTCGAAAAATCCTACTTACTATAATAGCATGCAGTACAATCTTCCATAATAGCAAAACAGTATGATTATGGCCAACAATCAATAACCAAGAGCAAAAAAGCATTTTGTATTACAAATTTGTATTCTGAGTAACATTTTCAAAAACTAATTGTTAACTATTTGAAATTACACTTTATGCAACATACATTTGTAATTAAAATGTTTTTTAAAATGTAATGAAATTATAAAGATCATAAAAATAATTTCTTTAGTGAGAAGTAATTCAAAATTTATAATATATTAAACTAATATTATCTCTCAAATAGCATATCAAAATTAAAATGTGCAATCTATAGAATATAAAACAACAGGAAGATATAAAGCATAAATTATCTCTATTTGTAATACGCTCAGGTTAAATCAATAATTTTAAATAGCTTATTTATATCATATATTTTAAAATATGTCAACAATATATAAAAGTTATCACAGAGATAAAATCAAACATCACAAATTCAAGACATCGGCAGAGCATATATTCTGCACGTGTGCAATTCGCACATACAATAGATTTCACTTTCCATAGAACGACAATAATGGATGTGAAATTAACATTAGTAGAATAATAAATTTGAAGCCTAGATACTACAAGGTGATAAGGGCAATTTATTGAGATCGTTAATTATAACATAAAAACAATGTTATATAAGGTAAACATATGCTATAAATATCACAGAATAGTAACAATTCAGAGCAAGATTGTCTCGCAAATCTTATATAAAAAATATCACATAATTTGGCGATTCAAAATTAAGCGTGTTTTCATTGTTCCGATGCACTTAATTAAAATATTGTAATATCAATATCAAATATTACCCACAACTAATATACATTCATAAACATATCATCACATTTTTATAAAAAATATATACCAAACTATCCCTGTAATAATTATAAAAGGCTAAGTCAATTTCTATATTGTAGTTGTATTTAGTCTTACTTGCTGGTTCGGAAGATTTGTCTTCGGAGACAGAATGTTCAGTGACGAGCAGATTAACCTCCGGACTCTCAGACTTCTCTCTGTTTCTTCGTATGTAGTTCCTTTCCTTGGTCGACGTCTTCAACTCCTTAAATATGACTTCGGTGGATGGAGGCGAAGAAGGTTCCGAGGGAATTATATCTATCGGTTCGTACTTGAGGTGTTTAAGTTTTACTTTTTTATTGTTTTCTATTGGACTCTTACTTCGTTTATGTTCTAAGGACGAAACGTTATTTAATTTAGACCTTTTATTTCTTTCGGACCTATCTCTTTTGTTTTTATTTGGCGATATTGATTCGTTCGATTCACAATCGGAATTTTTCGATTTTAACTTAGGTATCGGTGGTAACTTATTAGCGCGGGGACTGCTGGTCCTGGAATATTCTGGTGAACTTGAATTTTTCTTCTTCTTATCAGAGAACCTGTCGTGTTCGGAGTTCTTTGTGGGAGACCTCGAACGTTTCGACAGCGCCGACCCGGACTTTGAGAACTTATCCGCAAGTTTGTTACGATTTAATCGAGGATCTTTTTTGTTTTGATTTAGTCGAGTATTTAATTTTTCTTCTTTCTTTTGTGGTTCAACGAGTCCTTCGTTCAATCTTACGAAACGATTATTAACAGATTCAACTTTATATGGTTTAACATCCGCATTCGGTATTTGAGATACGGGCGTTTCTAAAGTCGGTATGTGAGAGGTAATGTTACGGGCAAGACGAGGATCTCTCCGACGCGCGTGATTTAAGAGAGCTGGGCTAACAGGATTAATACGGAGAGAACCACTTGTTTGATTTGACGATAAAGTAGCTCCCTATTAAAATAAATCATAGCATTAACAACAATTCATCATTAATTTCATATTTATTTTGAATTATAACTTACCATCAGTCTTTTTGATCGAGGAGGAACTGCTACTACAGCCGAAGGCAAAGATCCCCCAGTATGTCCATCTGATTTTAACTGTAAAATGTTCATATTATTAATCACCATAAAACTGATGACAACAAAAAAAATCGATTTTATTACCTTTACATCCGATGATATAGTTTGTTCAAGCAACTTTTTAGCTTGTTCTAATTCTAGTTCAATTTTCTTCTTCTGGAGTAATAGAAGTTCTTGTTCTTTCTGAGCGACAGCATTCCGCATCTCTTCTTCGTCGGTTAATTTCAATGGAACTACAGCCGACGAACAAGACGGAACTTGGGTTTGATTCACTGAAGCGGTATTATTCTAAAAATTATTTAGGGAGTATAAATTCACGAATCCAGTATTACTTTAATGCTTATTAAATGATGTAATTACCTGTCTAAAGAAGGTCGGATTTACGTGAATGTTCGATTGGGGCGGTTGGGTCAAAATCGGCCAAGCCGGATCGATCGAACTCACTTTTACGTCGAGTATATAAAGTTTTCCAGATGGAAAGACGTCGTGCCACGTTTCGCGCAATTTAAACATTTGAGATCTGGTCCTCTCGTCCACCTGATAGGTATGTATAATTATATTTGAAATGAAAAATGAACTTATTGAAATATTTATTTTAAAAAAATAAACAGCAAATCGTGGATATGAAAAACTGCATGTCAAAAATTAAAAATAAGTTGCAAATCATGCGTTGTTATATAAGACCAATGGGAATAATTCGTTTTTTTATTTTCAAATTTTGATATACTGTTTTTCTCCACTCACTCAGATTTATTAGAAGAGTATTTTACCTGTTTGAAAACCTTGCAGAACATATTGACGATGACTTGAGAAAACAGCTGAGTGTATGCTCCGCCGACGTTTTTTATGATAGAATCCACCAGGTAGAGAACAGGCAGCTTTATATCCGGTTGAACCTACACACAATAACTTCCTATTCACCAATTTGTCTCTCACTCAAAGTGAGAAACATTCTTCGGCGCAACTCTCTTATTTAAAACAGGCCGACACATTTATGTATAAATAAAAATAACCGAACTTAACATAGAACATATAACATACGCCTAAAACTATGAATATATAAGTGCATCTGGCATATTTGTTTTAAGAAGGTTAATATTTTATTTTTCTTATAAACTCTTACTTAAAATTATTAAAATCCATATTAATACAATTAGTCTAAAGAAAGGGAACAGGGAGAGGATGAAACGGGCATTGAAGATACACAGTCGACTATTTTACATTTAATAAAAAAAATCTTCAAGAAACACGTAGAATTATTATTTTAACAATATCAAATAAAAACAATAGTAACAAAACAAATTTATATCACATAACAAATTCTGGCGTCGATGAATAAATATTTAATGCAATTTTTAAAATATTTAGAAGTAAAATCGCTCTTCAAAATTAGATAATTGAGTACAGATGTATTACTAGTTTGTTCCATGCTAGTTTTTTTTAATTATGCAGTAAAATCTAAACTGTCTCTTAATTACACTTCTTCCATTCAATAAGCACAAGTAGCTTGCTATATTTCTGAACTGCATATATTTATATAACTTTTAAATGATTTGTGTAAATTACATTAGGTATAAATATTGGGGAAATTAAAACAGGTGAAATTTTGCTATTGTTTAATCCCGACTTTTTAAAATAAATACTACAATTCAATTCAAAAATACCTTTATTATCATTTCGATAAAGTTTATTCTTTATGAACAGAATATTTGAAAAATACACAATAGGAAAATTTTGCAACAATTCCATACAATTTGAGAACATAGAAGGAATAATAAATCGTAAAAATTGGGCTCGAGGAAAATATCTGCATTTTATAAAATATTGAAATTAAATTATTAATAAGAATCGCTTCTAAGATTAGAAACGGAAATGTAAATACAATCAACAAAAAATAAAAAATTGAAAAAAAATGTTAAACCGTGAATGATGTCTAGAAATTGAAAGAGCAAAATAGATTTGTAATTTGTTGCAAAATTTTCGACATAAATTCTGTAAACTCACATTTATATATAATTTTTATGCAACAATGTTATACATAATTTAAATATTATTATTGTTTACATGCAATTGCTTATGTACACCAATTAACATATTACAGAAAACGACCAAAAAATTAGAAAAAAACTGTAAAATCCACAATATAGATAGTATATAAAATATTTAATTTATTATTTATTTATATGTATATATAACATTGCCTTAACATAAATATAAACCTTTAAAAATATGTTTAATATTTCAGTAACATATCCAACACTTTTTAGGAGTCGAAAAAAAATGATTTCTCACATGTTAATACTACAATATTAAATTAAGTGATTAGAACCATAATATCACAACAATTAGAATAAACTCAACATGAAATTAGTTACGTTTATATTTTTAATAATAACTAAGATTCATTACTATAGATTATAGTGGAAAAACTACATAGCAGGATCAGCTATTCTATATGACTATCCACATAGGGCTTTTCTGATTTAATCAGAAAAACAGAAAATTAGTAATTTTATAAATCTTTAATTAATTACTAAATGAGATGATAGTATATCTTAGATAATTTGATGGACCATATGTGTATGAGGCTAACTATATATATTTTACAATCGATGAGTTATTTTTATGACCATCTTACAATATACATATAAATGTATCGAAAAATATAAATACATTATGTATTTTTGAGACAAAAGCAGTTATACAAATTTTTACTTCAAATCTTTGGCATATAATGCTTATTTTAATAGACTATCGAATTTTTCTTTATTAATTTCAATATTTTTTAAATCTGGTAGATTTTGAAACTTCCAAGTAAAATCACCGTTTCGAAATATTAAAGTCCAAAAGTTGACTACAATGCTTCGATACAGTCAAATTATGTTCAGTAGTCGGATGAATATTTTTTGTTCAAGTTCCATCAGTTAGTTTGTGGAACTTTATATTATGTAAATATATATAAAGAAATAATATTAAGCAGCAGATATTATTTAACAAATTTTAAATCAAAATAAAAAAAATAATATTTATCAGACTACTAGTCAACATGATTTGACTGCACAAATAGCTTTGGTAGGCGACCTTTGGGTTTGCATGTTTCAGAACTGATATTTTTTTCCTTATGTCCTAAGGTCATTGTTATTATTTCTAAAAAAAAGTAGACGTAAGTAACTAAAAACATTAGTATAATCAAAGGAATTTCTATGAATTATATTTAGTTAGAAAAAACTTTGGATACAAATCAATCTCAAAATCTATTCGCATATCCAAAAATTATAAACTTAAGATTGCAAAAAATGCTGTTTTATTGTGAGACTGTGCTAATTTTCAGTTTAGTGCAATTTTTTTTATCAATACTTAGCCACCCGAACATAATCTAAAAAACCTTCATGCTTATAGAACATTATTTTAAACGATTCTATATGATTTGTATAGTGAGACAATGAGTGACAATGACAGAACTAAATCATTTAAAAAATATATTTTATATGTCTAGCAATGTAAATTACCATTATTTATTAATACCAGGGCTGTGAAGTCAGAGTCGTAAAAAATCGACTGAATCAAACTAATTTTATTAATTTGATATTTTTTTTAATGAGTCGCACATAAAATTTTTTTTTATAAAAAGTAATTATAAATTTTGAAAAAATCAAAGCAGCTAGAACTAAATAGACTTGATAAATTTTAATGTTAAATTTAATAATAAAACATTTTTTTAATATATTTGGCATTATTTTTATTGCTATCAATTTTATACGTTGGCAAAAATCATTTTATGAAAATGAGTCTAACCATGAGAAAATTTTAACATGAGTTAAATTTTGAAATGACTTAATACTTAAAATATAACTGACCTTTAGAAACACAGGCCGTAGTTTTGTTTAACATTGTAAATTAATTCCAGTTGTGCTAGTCTTTGTAATACGAAAAATTCCATTCAGTTGAGAATATTTAGCAATACAAGGTAGTTTTGAAAGAAAATACAATTATTATCTAAAATTAAATCAATAAGTCCATTTTAGTATCCAAATATTTACCCGTTCTGTTAAATTATTATTTATTTTTAGTAAGTTAATTTTGAAGGAAGTGATTCGATTTTAGAGAAATAAGAGTTTCCCAAACACGGTGAGTAGGTATTTTGAATAAAATGATCATTGATCTAAGAATTTGATTATCGTATCATCTGGAAAATACTGAAATATTAACGCATACGTCCGACACAAGCCGAGTTTACTAACAAAATATGTAAATTTAACCTATGTGAGTTTACAGACGAGTAATAATGCGTTGGAATATCACCTTATCCAGATGTTTCTCGACGGATTGGACGATAACGGAGGCGTGTTCGATGCTCTCCTCAGCTAATATCGTCAGCATATTGATGAGGGGCTTGCTGTTCATCGTGAGGTCGCCAAGACTCGACGAGTATTCGTCGCCGACTTCTTTCGACATCTTGATCGTTTTAATATTAACTATTTATTTACAATCTATTAGAACTAGTTTTTAAAAATCCTCAATAACTGTCGAAGCTTTTTCCACATTATTGTACACTGAAATAAAAAAAATACACAATTCAAACATTGTAGAAAAATTGACGGCCAACAAATTTACGTTCATTTCAAATGACTTTTACACACCAAGAATGCAAAACATTTGTAAAATGTATTAAAATGAAAGTTTCTCTAAGGGAAAAGTGGTCGGTCATGACGTAATATCGATCGTCCCGAAGTTCACCGCGAGGTCACGAAGGGCGTCGCAAAATGCGATCGACGCGTCGAACCGGAATACGAACCGACGGTCTGATGAAATGGCGGCCGCGCAAATCGCACAAAATGGCGGACAGTACGTGGCAACGACGCGAGAAACGCGCAAAAGCGGACGCTCACCTGGAAGACGGCGGGCGCACTAGTCCCCGCCTCGCCGAAGCATATCCCAGTTCGACGACGAACGCGGCAGACGACCGCCGGATCAATAGGCCGCACTGCGCAGGGGCGCCTCACAACGCACGACCGGCGGCTCCTGCAATAGTGTTGCCACTTTTTGCGCTCATTGTCAGCGCTGCCAACCTAAACGATATAATTCAAATAAATAAAAATCTACCTACTTTTCTTTAAAACTTTAGATACCTATTATCTTTTATTCAAATAAATAAATACTATATACATATTTCGCAAAACATGACAATTTTATGCTTAATTATTATAATTTATCAATACTACGCGCAGAGGCAGATTAGGATCCCCGGTTAGGAATAATTTTTTCAATAATATTTTTTTAATTCATTATTATAGTTTTTCTCTAGCAATCCAATAGATCATAAAAATTGAATTACTTTCCGTAAAAAAAAAATTGCATAAAAACATTCGTTATTTTACTAAGTGCATCACATTTTCGAAAAGCTCCATATTTGCACTTATTTATGGCCTTGAGCCTTTGGCCTTGGCCTTTGATTTGTTGTTCCCTTTAAATATCGCAGACGATAATAAAAGGAAATTGTTGATACGCACACGTACGTTTTTATTCAGTGACGAAATATTTTTAATCCACAAAATGACGGTTAAAAATCGTTGATTTATTCAGATATTCATTGCGAAATATTTTCTATCGAAATAATATTCATGTAAATTTCAACATTAATCAAAGGGTACAATTTAATGTTTAAAAGTTTAAAAATAATAACTTTATGAAAGTGTTGCGAGGTTGTCCACAAGTAAATAAAAATAATAAAATCGGTAAGTGCCAAAATATTTTTACTATACTATATATTCATGACGAGCGGATTAATCATTCGGATTCCGGCGATCGATATATAATTCTCAATATTTTAAGCCATGAAGCGAACATACGCACCTATAATCAAAAATAAAAAAAAACGGAAGGAAATAGAGAAAATGTCACTTAGTCAAACATAATATTTGAAAAATAGCAAAGATGTAAGTGAAAGAAAATATATCGATGAACAACCAGCAGACAGCGAACAAATATAAAAAAAATCAAAAGCAACCAATAGAGGAGATAAAAGGCAACAATGAAATACGATCGTATTTTTCTCAAGATATTGCTTTATAGCCAGAGGTTCTTACTGATAAAATGGTGTTATTAAATAAGTATTTCGTAAATAATAAACCATGCAATATTTGAGATATAAAGACAGAAATAAGACGTACTACAGAAATATTTTTTATTGTTTAAAAGTTAACGGCACTAAAGAATTTTAGAAATTATAATATAATAATAAATGTATCTAGTATTATGTGTGTGACTTTTTTCGCGCCGTAATATTAAATTTATAACGAGGTATAACAACTAGAAAAATTTAAATCGCGCGTTAAAGAAACACGAGCATTCAAAAGAACGTTTTTTCTCAATGTTGACAATAAAAAAAATATTATCAACAGCTGAGAACGTTGATTATAAATTTCTCCAGCAAATTGACACGAAAGAAACATATTGGCGAAATGTTTTTATAAGAGCCGAGAGCCAGTACTAAATATTATGCTTCATTCGATTTTCATTTATTGTAAGTCGTAATATTGTTAAAATAATATGAACGTTTCCACTGCGACAGCAACGGCACGATTTCATTACTTTTGACCTGGATTCTAAACAGGCACCCTCTTAAACTTGTCCAGAAAAATACATATCATGTAATGAAATACAATGAATCTTAATGAAATGGAAATATTTAAGAAACTACTATTTCTGAAATGACGTCCCTGTCGTTGCAGCTTTATTCTAATGTCGAGGCAAGGATAATCGGTGGTGGCTGAAACTTTATTATAAGCATTTTAAAATAAATTTAAAGTAAAAATGTTGAAGTTGAACAAAATACGTACCCGGCGGAAATTTCAAAAAATTGTTTATTTATGACTCAGCGAAATAAAGTTGACTTTTGTCATTGGCAATCAGAGGCAAAAAAGCCATCGATGGACTTAAGAGAGAAGCTACGCCACCAAAGTTAATATTATATTTTATGGTTTTCGGGATACTCGAGGAATTTGATTGGTGGGCTATTTCGAAAAGAGAAAAACAATCAACAGTACCTTTTTGGACAAGTCACAATTCATAGTTTTTGAAAAATGAACCATAACATAAATAATAAATAATATCCTGTTTTATCACGACAGCACTCTGGTTTATTCACCGACACAAATAAAACAATGTTATATTTTTTTCATTAATCTTGCTATCGCCGACTTCTAGCTGTTGCAACCAGGGCTGTGGAGTCGGAGTCGGAGTCGGAGTCGGAGTCGTGGAGTCGTGGTGTTTTGGCCGGAGCCGGAGTCGGAGTCGGAGTCGTGAAAAATGAGCAACTCCGAGCATTTTTTAAATTATGAAATTTATGAATTTTTAATTGCGTAATAATGAATGTGTATAGCGTATGAATATTAAACGTGTAGAAAAACACCAAAAATACCTTATAAAATTAAACTTTTTTGAGTCGGAGTCGAAGTCGGAGTCGGAGTCGGAGTGGAGTCGTGTTGTTGGTAAATATCGGAATCGGAGTCGGAGTCGGAGTCGTGTTTTTTTTTAGCGACTCCACAGCCCTGGTTGCAACGACTAAAAATATTCCTTGCTTGGAAGAGTTGTAAGAAAAATGAGGAGGTTACTCATAAGACAAAGTTGTGTCAAATATAGACTGGAGGAAACACGAAGTGATTGTTATGTGGTACCCTAAAAATATTTAATGGGTTTCTTTTAATAAAATATAAAAGATTTCGTGACAAAATTTAAAATGAAACAGCAAAAATCGTTTGTTTTCTGCTTTCTTTAAATATGGTTTGTAACGCATTATCTGTTTTAATGATAAGCAAAGTACACTTAGCTTTCATTGTTCGTTATCTCTTTTTAGAAAGTTAAAAGACCCATTATTTATTTTTTCTTATCGTATTTCCTGATTAAAGGCGTTATTGATAAAAATAAGTTGTAGCCTCGTTTTATATTTAACTAAATATGTACTTGGTGCGAAAAAAATTCCACATGCTCAGTTGTGAATTATCCATACAACGAAATAAGTACGCGCTTGGGGCCTCAGAATTTTCAGGGGGTCTCAAAGGGGGTCTCACGAGGCCTCATGATAAAATATGATTAAAAATATTTATATATTTGTAAGAAATTTTTATCTAGTGAATTTATACTGCTAGGATATTTACATTTGTGATAAAGCTATTTATGCATTTACATTAAAACTCCACTATCATCAATGACCATTGTCATCGATGACACAGTTGATTTTCAATGTTTTCAATACATTTTCAGCTGCTCATCTTAAATATGACGAGCAGCTGAAAATTTTATTTTCCATTATTTTCCAGATATAATTACATTATAATTTAAGAATAAACAAAACATATTACATAATTCTTGCTAATATTTATATATACCAATTTACGTTGCGCTTGAAGCTTCCAAAAGCTTGATCTTCCACTGCACATAAATTTATCATTTCCAATCATTTTTTATACAATATATAATTAATAGCTATTTTTTTATAAATAGGTACAGTAGCATCATGCGTTTCAACATATGTTTTATTGTGATGTTTTGATTCTTATCGTTTCCATGACAACCGCCGGTCATTATTGTAAAGTATAGAACGTGCTCGATTTAAATTAAAAAAATTCGCTAAAATGGACCAACCCAACAACATTGGTGAAACGTAGGTTTTGTAATAACTTCTTATAAATTATTTTTCATCAAAACTGTTCAAATAAAATTTATTCTAGAATCGAACACGAATCTTTGACTGACGCCCTTCAAACTCAAGTAGCATTTTATAAGGTAGCTTGTTAGTTAAATTAATATTAATTTGGAAATGTGTTAAATAATCCTGAACGAGATTCAATTTTAGGGCGAATATGAGAACTTAAAATTAGAAACGAAAACATTAATCGCCGAAAATTCAGAAATGTCCAAACAAATAGATTCGTTCATCAGTAAAAATAAAGAAATAGAAAGTACTTACTTTTCGCATGAAAATGATAAGGACATAATTGAAGGGTTGCAAAAACAGTTGATAATTGCCAATAAGGTAATAATGAAAAATCATAAATATTAATAAATAACTTATTTATTACTTCTTTACTATTTTAGGAAAGGCGTTCTTATGAATCTCTATGGAAAACTTCACAAAATGCAATAAAATCTCTAGAAACCGAGATGAGGACTTATCAGTTAGCTCAAAAATCATCTACTACTCACGGAAACAGTGAAGAGGTAATAATTCTTGAACATATTTCATTAAAAAAATTCATAACGATTAAATATTTTATTAGTATAAACATGAATATTCGTCGATTATTAAGATGTTGGAAAATAAATTAGCAACTGCTATGGAAGATGTTAAGTCGAGAGACGAATCACTTATAGCAGTCAAAGAAGAGAAGGAATCGATTATTCAAAAGCTGAGCGAGAAAGAAAAGGATTTAAAAAAGTACTTAGAAGAACAGTCCGAATTTAATACAAAAATTATAAATTTAGAAAAAGAAACGTTTAGTTTGAGAAAAGAACTGAATATTGCAAAAGAACATTTGGAAGGATCTCTCAAAAACTTAAAAACTTGTAAACAGAACATTGATGTACATTCCAAAAAAGAAATTGAATCAAGGAATAAAGTACGTTTTATTTGATAGTATTAAATTTATTATGTTAATTGTCCTATATCATCCTGAATAATAGGTATCGGAAGCTTTAATGTTAGTAGAAGCAGCTATATCTGAAAGAGATTCGGCATTGCAAAGGGAGAAAGACGCTTTAGGTAAATATATCAATATAAAATTGAAGTAACATGGTAAATTAACGTTTTATTTATTCAGACGAATCGACTCGTCTTTCTAAGCAGATTACCGAAGTGTTAAACGAATCTACGCTTCGAATTCAGAAAGAAGTAGATCTTGCTAAGCAAGGCTATAATGAAAAATTGAACGATATGTTAATTCACATTCAACGTATAGAATTGGAGATGACTGAAAAAAATTTAGAACTCGAGCGAGCTCTTAGGTATTTATACACTAAATAAATTCAAATATAATATTTATTGTTAATAAAAAATTACAGGGAATGTTCCATTCTTGAAGAAAAACTACATAATAATAAATCTTCAATTAATTCAGATGAAAAAGATAGTAAAATTTTATTATTAGAACAAAAACTGGAAGCAGCTTTTCAACAACTGGTAATGGACTTTCTTTTAAGAATGTTTATTGTATGTTTTATTTTAAACTTAACTATCGTTGTAGATCTTATCGGAGAGGAGAAACATACAGATTGTGTCAGAAAAAGAAAATTTACAAATGGACTTGGATCAGTTGCTGAATACTTTTCAACGTGATAAAAGGAAAAGAGAATGGGAAGAAAAATTGCATTCAAATGAAATTAATAGCTTAAAGTGAGAATATTTAAGATAATTTGTGTGTGATTGCAGTTCAATATAAATGATTAATGCTTACAGAATACAAATTAATAATTTAAAAGATAATCTTCAAGATGCTCATCAATCCATTCAAAGATTACAAACACATATCATCTCTAGAGAAGATATAGAAGAAAAGTTAATAAATGAAAAATTTAATATAGCTGCAGAATTTGAGAAACAATTGGAGACTCAGCGTAAACAAGACACGAAGTATACTGTCATGTAAACAATTAATATTATAATTATTTTATCTTTCCTTAATTAAAAACATATATTTTTAGATGGAAACAAAGCATGAAGGAAATCACAGCAAAGCTTGAGAAGAAAGTTGAAGAATTTATGATTCAGATTAAGTTTTTAGAAAAAGAGAACAAGCAATTGCGAAATCAAAATTCACCTTTTAACTAATTTTTAATAATATACTTGAAAAATACAGTCATCCCACGAACTTACTACTTTGATGAATAAAAATGTACTAATTGTAAGCTAATTATAAGATTTTTATTTCAAAAATATATTTTAAATAAAATAAAATTTATTTAGTGTGTTTTTGACATACATTAGTTTTGTTCTAGGATTATTTAAAATCCGAGGAAAAATATTAATTTACCATGTAAAATTTCTTTATAATAGGTATTGCTTTATTAATGTTTTGTTGATAATCAGTTTTAACATAAAACTATTTTTTTTACCTTTAGTCTAGCTTCAATCAATTCAATGTCTTCGATTGTCGTAATGATCCATTTCGCTTCTTCTTCTTCATCTTCCTCTAAGAAGTTTTGCTTATGAACTTCTATTATATCATTTAGCGAGAGCTATTTTTTTGGATTCATGATAAATTCAGCATCAAATTCAAATCAAGCTGTGAAACAACATGATAAATTTCGCAGACGTGAGCAATTTTTGACTAAGTAAGAACAGAAAACTTTTTGTATACACTGTTCATGGTTTTCTCGAAAACTTCGTATTCTTATTGCATCCATCAATTTTTCTGTTAAAATCTGTTGAACCAACTGTAACTGGCCACAAAAGCTTCAATCTCTCAGTATTTCTAGATTCCCCTTCAATCATTGTAAATAATCTTAGCTTCATTGCTTATGAAATTTTGCTTTAAGTTTTTGAGTAATTTAAATTAAACGAAAAACTTTTCACCCCTGCGGGAATTTACGCTTACTTATTTATTGAAGTCCTCAGTGGTTTGAGAAATGTTAATTTTCATAGTTATAGATAACAATTTGCTATTAACCTCTTAACTGGGCAGTTTATTATTGCGTGATTTAAAATAGTTGATTTTGAACAGGCAGGTAAATTTGTCAAATTAAAATTTAAAAGTGAAATGTACCGTCATAAAATAAACAGAATGCAGAGCAGATGTCTATAAAACTCGTAACTCTCACCAGCTCTTGGAATGTTATAATATAAGATATGACAAAATTCGTCCCTCCCTTTGAAAACATTTTTTTTAAATTCAATGACTTTTTACTTAACGTCCATTATGTATTAAATATAATTACGACACCTTTATACGTTATGTCCAGTTAAAAGGTTAAGCGTCTTATTTTTGTATATAACATATAAATAATATGTCAGGGGATTACTGTATATAAAAAAATAAATGAGAAAAAATAAAATTATTGTTTACATTTGATTTATCACAGTATTCATTTATTTAACAAGATGTTCAATAATAACATTAATACAAATTGATTCTCAATTATTGAATAAATATATTTTTTTTTATTATTATTAGGCAGTTACACACGCAGCGAACATACTAGGGAACCAAAACAGTTTCTCTTTTTCATCTTGTGTGTCTATCCATGCCAATCCTTCCTTTACCATATAATTTAAGGCTTTTTCGCATCTAGTTTCTTCCCAACTAAAATAATAAACTATAAGCTTAGATCTATTAAAAACAATATAATAATTTAAGTAAAATATACCCCAATTCTTCATGTAAAACTCCAATGGAAATCCAAGCCCTATTTGAATTACTAGCTTGCTGAAGTAACGCAGTGTGATCCATGTTTAATTCACCAGGTATAGACTGAACGAGCCATTTACCTTTACCGACTGGAACGACGCTAAACCTATAACAAAATATTTCAATTAAATTTATATCGTTTGACGTTCAAAAATATTAATAAAAATATACCCGTTTCCGAATATCCTTAATTTTTTAACCGCCGCTAGTAAGTCTTCTACAGTGATCTCCTGATGCTGTTTACCTTTTCCGCGCGCGGCTATCAATCGGGTGCGTAGCTCGTCCAAACTGACTAATCCGCCGTTTTTGTAACTAGTCGCCAAGCACACTTCGATTATTTGAACGCCTAATTCGTAGTAAAAGTCTCCGATGCCTGAAAAACAAACATTACAGAAATAAGTCACAAAAAATACTATATAAAATGTATGAATCTTACCTAAAACGGACCAAAACCCCTTTCCGGATGCCAAAGGATCCACTCCAATGGCGGAGCACATCTCTTGGAATTGGCGTCTAAATTGTGCGTTTTTTCGTATGTCGTTCTTGTGTTTGGCTGCGAACTCTTCAAGATTGTCACGGAAAACGTCAAGTTGACGAGTCATTTGCAGCAGTTGGCCCTCTTGTATTTCGGAGCCCTTCTCCCGATACTTCTCCTGTTGCAGTTTTTGCTTTTGTATCGCTCCTACTCCGGGACGTCTCCTCATCTTTGTTTATTTTTAGATACTAAATAAAATGAAGTACGGTTCTATAAGTTTTGACAGCTCAGATTTTTGGTCATAAGACAAATATAAACGTTACCGCAGTATGACTAAGTATTACACAAATAAAATATTAATTATAAAATTAGTCAACCAACCAAATAAAGGATTTCATTTATATGAAAATCAGATTGTTTTAATATTTTATTTATTATTATAATATAAAGTGCAAATTTACTCATATCAATAATGATCTTAGTTTGACTTATCTATACATATTTAATCATTACTAAGAAAACATGAGTCGGTAACCTTTTAGAGCTGAAAATATGATAAAATTTTCAACCGCAAATTGATATTATTGCTTTTTTATGTTTATAATGCATTACATGGTTTGCATAATATATAAAGCTTAAATATTTATATTATAATCGTTATTACGCAGAAATATTTATTATATAAATGTCATGTTTATCTTAAATTTCACATTGCTACTGCACATCTATTTATAGTCAAAAGAAAAAATTTTCATCCGATTGATTAGAATAGCAGAGTTTCGGGTAATCCTCCATAAGGGAGAGACGAGAAGCATATATTGATGGATTCTAAAAAAAATTCAATATCACATTTTGCCATCTATTTGCAAGTCTACTTTATATAAATTTGAAAAATGAGTACCATTTTTCAGCAATTGAAGATGATACAAATATAAAGAAACGCAACGCATGATTTGTAATACCAAATAATTTAATCAACACTTTGATTTTTAATAGGATTACCATATTTATGAAAGTGTAAACCTTGATAGTTAAAAAGTAATCTCAAAAATTTTGTAAAACCGCAGCACTATAAATCAGATAAATGTTAATAATCACGCGTATTCAAAGTGGCAAATATTAGTATGCAACAACACATATATTTCTAGAAAACATCGAAATTTAATTATGTGTTGAAATAAGATTCAGTGGACAGGTGGTGACGGGTGGCAATTATATACAGACTGAGCCGCTGCAGTAGTATTTTATTGAGAGTATATAGTTATATGTTGTTTTATATATATGAAGCAATGTTGTCTATCTGTCGAAGTGCACTAAAAGAATGTTTTTATTAAAGTTTCCTTTATTTAAATGAAACTTATCAAGAGTCTGTATTCTACTTAAATGAGTTTTATAATGATGTATCAAAATATTTACATATGTGCTATTAAAGTTATTATTAAATATCACATAATTTGTTTTTTCGTTAATTGTTAGTTTGCTTAACCTCGTCTATTTATTTATATGGAGTAAATGTTAACGCATACTTATTTATATGTCTTTATACGTTTTAGAACTATTTTGTTATATAATAAAATATTTTGTAATATATCTGTATGTGACATAAAATATTTTCGTTTAATTAAAAAAAATACGCATGTTGGTAAATATACAATCAGTTTGGTTAAATTTTCACAAGTAAATGAAAATATAAATTGACAACAGTCATAATTGTAAAAGTATAGTTATTAACTAGTTTAATATTTATACTGATCGCTTTTGATTTATTAAAGAATTAGCTCTAGTACATACATTATTATTAAAAATATGTGTTTTTTATTAAAAAATGTCGAAATTGTATTTTTAAATCGTTAAAAGAAAAGGGTTAAAATCTTTAAAAGAGGAGAAGATCAAGAATCGGGCGCAAACGCTGATCGCGCGGCATAAAGGCCTCGCGGCGAGCGCGTAAACGTCAGTGTCTGAGCGTCCGTCGGCGGCGCGGCGACAGCTGGCAACACCGGCAGTGTGCCCGCCGTCGCCGCCGTCGTCCTGCCGCCCTCGATTCGTCCGGCGGCTCGGCTCCAATTCTCCGACCGTCGAGTAGCGCTCCTTCTCTTCGCAATCCAGGTGACCCTTCGCCCTCGCTCCTCCGGTCGGCGCCCCCCGCGGGGACTCCGCCCGACATCGACTCGGCTCAGTTCGCTATCGAGGGGGCGCCGACCCCTCTATCTGCTACGATTTACGCGTCAATCGCCGGTCGAACCGTCGCTCGGTACGAATATAACGTCATTATCGCTCTCCACCGGCAGCGAGCGCTCCAGGTCACTCCATAGAATCGACCCTAACCTCAAAACGTTGCAAAATACCGATACACTCGTCCTCTATTTATATTTTTGCTTACTGTTGTGAAATGACAATTTGTCATTATTAATGTGTAATCGTTTTTTTTGCAGACAAAACACTAACAACAATACCAAGAAGAAGAAAAATAACACGTCAGATCAATAGGACGGTAAATATAAATCGCAATTAGTCATTATAATAGTTTTTGTATGCGAATTCCGTTGTAGAACATGCTTATTACACGTTTCAGGAATGGACATGTTGCGAAATGACCGTCAGTAGATCGGCCGTCCGCGATCGAGACCTCGGTGACTAGAGGCATATGCGATGAACGCTCGCGATTCGACCGTCGGTTTTTCTTTTTTAAATTTTTCTTTTATCGTGACGAGTTATCTGCGACCGAGCCGACATGGCGTCAGCCGAGTTTATAGAGGAAGCTTTGAATAATAACGTCGACGAGTCAGCCGTGAACGCTATCGTCGGGTCGCTCGAGAACCAACTGGTGACGTCTTCCTCCGCCGATGTCTCTTACTCGGGCGCCGACGGTTCGGCCATGGACGCCGAAAACAAAATGATGCCATCGAGCGGTTTCCAATCGAGGCAGTTCGTTAACCAAGTTCAGTCCGGAGGCCAAGGCAACCTCACCCTCGTTCAAAAGAACCAAGAGCCCGTTAAGCTCGTCTATCCTCAGACGTCTCAACCGGTTAGTTTAAACAATAGAGTCATATATCCTAATCAATCGATGCCTAATAGAACAATAGCGTTAACGCCTTTTCCCCAGAACGTGTTGCAAACCGCATCGCCCGGAAATATTGTGACGCAGACGGTCGGGAAACCGGTACAAATTCAATCTCCGCTCATTATCAAACAGGGGACCAACGTCAATCAGGTCGGCATACGTCCGAGCGTTGTCTCCGTGCCCGGGACCGGTTCGCCGCTACCCGCGGACATGGCTTCCAAGTCTATAAACCAAGGTATTGTCACTTCGCAGGCGGCCATAATCGGTCAGCACGGAAACATGCCGACCAACGTTCAGATAGTCAACATGAGGCCGGGTACGCCTGTCGGAGGTCAAAAGAACATCGCGACAGTGTCGCCGCGCGTCGTCATTGGGTCGCCGCAGTTGATGGCGACGCGACCCGCGGGTCCGGGCATCACGCTGCAGACCCTCCAAGGATTTCAGCCCGGACAACAGGGGCATCTGTTACTTAAAACTGAAAACGGACAATTTCAGCTTCTCAGAGTCGGACCCCCGACTGCACCCAACGCGGGAAACGTTCATCCCGGCCAGCCGATTCGTCTGGCGACAGTCGGGACTCCCGGCGTGGCCGTGGCCTCGTCGTCCGGAATGACTATGATGGCCGGCACCAACCTCGCTTCGTCTCCTTCTCCCATGCAGTCAACTCAGGTGGGCGTCGCGTCGTCGCCTCTTCCCCAGGTCAATCAAGTGACTTTAGCGAATCCTCAGAATATACAACAGCAGCGGACTATTAACGCCAACAACGCCACTGCTACCAATCCGTTGACGGCGAAAGCGTCCATCGACAATTTAAAGGAAAAGTGTAGGAAATTTCTTTCGAATCTGTTAGATTTGTCTAGTAAAGAACCCGTGTCCGTCGAACGCAACGTTAGGTCTCTCATTCAAGAACTGATCGACATGAGAGTCGAACCCGAAGCGTTTTGCGCGAGACTCGAGAAGCTTCTCAACGCTAGTCCGCAGCCCTGTCTCATCGGATTCCTCAAAAAGACTCTGCCCATTTTGAGACAGTCGTTGCTCAATAAAGAGTTGGTGATAGAAGGAATTCACCCCCCTCCGTCGAACTTAGTCTATTCTAACTCTACTACGCTCGCGTCGCCTACAGTATCGACCGTCGCGCAGTCGTCTTCGATCGTGTCCGTTCTACCTTCGCAGACGTCTCAGACAAACCTCAACGCCAATAAGACGACGACCAATTTAAGAAATATAACAAAACCGAATTTTCAAAATCCTACTAAAACGTTCATAAAATTGGCGACGAACGTACAGGTGGCGCAACAGAGCGGAATTAATAAACAAATATCGAAAGATAAAGATAAAAAGTCCGGTATGGCTTCTTATTCGCAGTCGTCGTACGACATGGACAAGATGGCCGGAGACGACGATATCAACGACGTCGCGGCGATGGGAGGCGTGAATTTAGCAGAGGAGTCTCAGAAGATTTTAGGTTCGACGGAAATGATCGGAACGCAGATTCGATCCTGTAAAGATGAATACTTAGCGGCCATGGGACCGTTGCAAGCTCGGTTGAAGCAGATCTCCGCCAAGCATGGCTTAGAAGAGCCCGGCTTCGACGTCGCGGCCCTTGTGTCCCACGCGGTGCAAGAGAGGTTGAAAAATTTAGTGGAAAAGTTGGCATGCATCGCCGAACATCGAATGGACGTTATAAAATTGAATTCCAGTTACGAAATCACGCAGGATGTAAAGGGACAGTTGAAGTTTTTAGAAGACTTAGACAGGGTCGAAAAGAAAAAGCGAGAAGATTTCGAAAGAGAAATTTTGTTACGAGCGGCGAAATCCAGGTCGAAATCTGAAGATCCCGAACAAGTGAAGTTAAAGGAGAAAGCTAAAGAAATCCAAAGAGCCGAGATGGAGGAGATGCGACAGAGGGAAGCCAATCTCACGGCTTTACAAGCGATCGGCCCGAGAAAGAAGGCGCGCCTCGGCGCCGGACCCAACGATAACGTATCGTCGATGGAAACCAATTCGACCAGTGAGCTGATGCTCGGTGTTAAAAACGGGGTCAACAGATCGACTGCGCCCTTAAGAACTAGAATGAAAAGGGTCAATTATAGAGATCTTCTTTTCTTATTAGAGCAGGAAAAAGAGACTGCTCGAAGTGTCTTTCTGTATAAGTGCTACTTGAAATAGTAATTATTTATTTTTAGTTAATTTTATGATTTTTTAAATACCACAAAGATTTTTCATTTGTAAATAAAGTTATCTTGTAGTTAGTTTGTATTTAAAATTCTAAAATAATTATTTTGTACACTGATATACATAAATATATATACATACATACATATATATATATACATACATACATATATATATACATATATATATACATATATATATACATATATATATACATATATATATATATATATATATATATATATATATATATATATATACATATATATATATATATATATATATACATATACAGTTTAACGAGAGGTATTCGATAATCGGGCTTATTTATACGTTGACGATGAACCGCTTGAAGGTCTTATGCTGGTTTGGTTTATTCAATATTTGAATATATACATATTATAAACGAAGGACTTAAATGTAAAAGCATCTCTCTCCGTCGCATGTGTTTTTGGGAAATCTACAAACACTCACTATTTCGTATTACTTTTAATAAACATCCGTTTTGTATTTAACGTATTATTGTCAAGCTTCTTGAGCACTTAAAATGACAAGAATGTATCAAAAATGCATTATTTCGGAGAGAGACGTTTTTGCAGCTAAGAAGATCCATTTTTCATGAGAGATGTGAATATTTTTATAAATCGTTTATATTCATCGGTTAGTCCAACTTCTCAAATCAATTTTACTTTTGTAATGTTTATTTTGGGCATAATCATTTTAGAAGTTTCGTTTAATTTAATTCTAAGATTAATAAAAAAATATACCAAAATTCATTACGTTCTTTTTCAATAAATATTTTTATCATCAACAAAAGTTATTAAACCATATTCGAGTCTTTTAATATGTTTAGTTCTTAAATTGTTGAATGTTATATTTTTATTATTTTTCTCATATTTATAATAATAACAGCATATGTTGTATACATATTTGTTTGTATATACCATTTTCAATTTAGTTTTTTATATTAGCAATATAATATAGAAACAATTAAAAAATATGTTTTTTGACAATTATTGTTGTTTTATTTAATTTTATCAACAAAAAACTAAATCACTAATTGGGTCACTCTTATAATCATTTACTTTTTAGTATGAATTCATACATTCAAATTACTTACGGTTTATTTGTATGTCCTACTATGATTTACTTTCTACTGGTGATTTTGTTACGAGTGTTGTATAAATTACATCTTAACTTTTACTAAGAATTAAGTCTTCAGTTGTCGTTTCTCTTTTTATTTATACGTGAAATTGTTGTGAATGTACATATGTAAGCAAAGAAGTCGTCGGAAAGATCAGGACGAGGATGTTGTAGCAACTGTGACGATTTTGCTAAAAAGCAAGTTTATTTTTTAATTTAAAAATTTATATGTGAATTGTTAAGTGAAAATACTAATTAAATTTTTAAAATTAAAAATGTATTTTTTATCGCTCACCTGGATGTCGTCTGTAATAATAATAATAAGCAATAATCATATTTTTATACTTTATTAATATTCATACATAAGTGACAAATAAATAACAAATCTGCTATTAAAATACTATATTTTTGATATTTGCACTAAATATTTCAATGCTCGTATCTCAATTTGATGTTAAATTGAAATGTTTATCGTAAACATACAAAATTGAGATTGAATATATTTATTTTATAAAATAAGTAAATTATTTATATTGTCGTTAATATGTTAATACCTCAAATGTTACATTATAATCGAAAATGTATTTTATTTTGTATTATATTAGACCGCTTACTAAAATTTTCAATGCGCTTTATAACTCTCACAAAATACATTACCGGAATAGCTCTTGTGTGTATTTAAAGAAAATGTTTTTTATAAATTGAGGCAAACAAAACCATTACAATATAAAATGAATTGTTTTAAATGTACAAATGGAAACCATAAACCACCCCTAAAGTTTATATTAAACTGAAGCCATATAAATATTCTTCAAATTAGAATTTATTAATTATAAAAAATCAAGGAATAAAGGTTTGTTTTCAGAAAACTTGAAAAGTCACAATAGGATCAATGGAGTATTTGTGTTGGTTTTAAGCATTCAAATGAAACCAAAAATATCTACAATGCTCATTGAGGATAAAAAGAATCCGAGAGAAATGCTAAAAAAGAATAGCTTTCAATGTCTGAATGGACTTTAATGGAGTCCTTAAGTCCTTAGCCTTTAAGTGCTTGTATACAATGATATTAAAAGTCCACATTTTCACAATAAATTGTATTAATTATGGTAAGATATACTTTTATCGATTATCTTAAATCAACGGGTCAATTTTTCATCACCTATTGAATGACAATGAGTAATTTTAGGAGAATTTCGCGCAACACAAAATGATAACTTTTGAATTAAAAGCAATAATAATTGGTCAAAAGTTTTGAATTGTATTGGTACATCTATTAAATTTATTTTATCAATACAGTTCAATCTAAGGCTCGTGTAAAATCAAAATTTACATCTAAATTGTGTTATTTGTATTTAAAAAAAATTACAGTGATTTAATTACATCTTAAACTTCGGTCGACGACGGGTTATAACAACTAATGTGGATCAAATTAAATTTATGGGTTTGCCACGCTGAAAAAAAAATGTGTATACAAAAAGACACTGATCTCTATCCAAGGGAAAAATAGTCATACTATTTTCTTCATAATAGTACAGACATTTATTTCATAGATGGCGGCACAAATGGGTGAGTACTACAGAACCCGTTGTTAAACATCGGAGATCATAAAAGGTAAATTTTCTCTATCCTGTAGATTACCATCAACAAAGTACTAATTGACTCGTCGGATAAGTATTAAAAGTATTCCAAATAATTTTAAAACAGCTGTTTATTTCAAATGGATGCTATAAAATATGCATGAATTTTTGTCAATACATTTAGAAAACTACATTAACATCCAATAGTTATTTTTCGAAAAAGGACAATAATCTGAATGGTACATTATAAAATCTTTATTTAAAATAAAAGCTAATTTTCTTATAAAATAATGATATCAGATCGAATTTTTCATTAATTGAAGAGATCCACTAATTTTACATCAGACTAGTAGATAAAAAAATAACATTTATAGTAGAAGTCTTTATAATAAGTCGTAGCTTCCAATCTCTGATGAAAAATATAAAGACATAAAATGGTTTAAGTCATTATTGAAAAATACCATTATACATTTTTCGACGCTATTATAGTTTTAATTTATATAAATTTGAATGGCAATGAAGGTTTCCATTTATAATTTAAATCGTGTTTTCAAGATATTTGTAAAATATCAGTAGTTTCTCTCAATTTTTGTTCTTAAAAAGTATTTTGATTTTGTAACATCTGAATTTAGAACAGATTGATGTTGATATGTATACTGTTTGATTAACCTAATGTTATAAAAAGTGAGTATTTAACATAGACTTTAATTTAAAACCTTTGGCATTAAAAAGCACAACCAACCTTTAATAAATAGTGTTAAAAATAAATACCCTGGGTTGTAAATATTTTAATGTTATCTTGTACTAACGAATTCTATGAATATTTAACTATTCAGATTCCGTTTTTTTATTAACAAAAAAAATCAAAACATACATTAATTAGAACCATTGATGTATTGTCTCTATATATAAAGTTTAAAATCAATTTAGAAACATGGAAATGTATCTTTGAAGAACAATAGTATAGTTTTATTTTTTATAATTTATATTTCAATTGCCATGTGTTGATCAGATTCATCTTAAAGGATCGCTTTTAGTTTTTAATTAATAAATAATGCTAAACAATCTATTCCATTGACTAGAAATGGAATGGTACGTTTTTAAACGTTACATTAGTGCTTTCAACAGTCAGGCCAAATCGTTGCCATCTTAGCGCCCATTCTTTTCAGAGCGATGATTGCCGCTACGGCTTTGGCCCATCTCCTTTTGATCACATAGCGTTTCAACTTCGCTTTTGTCACCACCAGTTCAGTGCCCATTGCTGAATCGATGAGCCATTTGTGCGTCAAAGCGCCTTTGGCCGTCAACCGTTGTCTGTAAAAAACACACATCAGTAGCATGCCGTCGATTGATTTGTACCACCGAGAAGAAAATTAAAAGAAGAACATTCTTTGGATGGGCGTCATCTCTCTGAAGATATCTTAAGAGCAATTAAATAAAACAGCGATGTTAATAAATTAACGTTTATTATTTTTTATACATACACATTATACACAATTGTGTGACTAGTAGCTTATCATATTTATTATATTCTAATATTATTAATGGAATACGATAGTAACATTTCAATGGTACAATGTCATTTATGTCATGATACAATTTACTTAATAACATGTAATATTTTGTATCAATGTGAGGTTTTCTTTTAAGTATAAATATATTAAACGGTTATTACATACTTTTATGAATTATTTTTAGAATAATTGTTTTTAAAAATATTAATTTGATTTGAATAATTAATTTATATAAATATTTTATTAAAATATGAACAATGATTTTTCAGTCTCAAGGTCATTATTTTTTAATTAATTTACTGAGCTGATAAATATACAATACATAACTGTTAGTATTACTTAATATTTATATCGTATTAAGACAATTTTGAGATCTTATTATAAAATTAGTATTTATGTATGAGTATATACAAATATGAATGTTTTATTTAAACTGTATTGAATGTATTGTATACTGTTAAGATTTTCTTATAGTTTTTCTTTAATTTGCCACTTTTGCACTGACTTTTATAACTATTCTATTCGTTTCACTGTGTTATTACGAAATACATGGCCTGTTTTATCACTCCGCTGAAGTGGTTACAGATATGATATCAAAAACGATAATCATCGGATAAAATTACGATAAGAGTATACCTAAAAGTATATATGTAACCGAATTACAATAAAAATATTTTCTTATACAATTTTATATTGTATTCAATCATTACCATGAAAGTATTGTTTAATAAAATAATAATTATATTATACAAATAGTATAGATGAAATCTAACATCTATATTAAATATCAGATATTTTATTTTATAACAGTTGAAATTTAAAGTCCAGTAAAGCTAGTCTCAATCACTGAAATTGCTATTATGTATTGCTCCACAAAAGAAATGGTGTTTTTCACTTTTCAATATCTAGTATATAAGATTCATTTTTAACCCGCTATACATGTTCATATTACTCTATTCTTCATTGATATTTTAATATTTTCTGAATCTTATATTAAGATTGAAGACAATCGGAATTCACTACACCTAATATAATAATTATTGTATAACTCGATTTCATAAATGAAGTGAACAAATAGGCACAATATAGTTAAAAAAATAAAAGATAGTTATAAAAAACCCTTGGTCCCATTAATTTGCATTGCAAAAGTACTATCTGCGACAATGTTGAAATCCTGTTATACACTTAAAAACGTTTCTGTGTAATACAAATATACACCCATATGCTTCATTCATCATTTGAACCCACAGGATGATATGATCTCTTTATTCTTCTTCCCGGCCGAATGAACCGAAGATTGTCTTTTGAAGAACGTGTTGACAGAATTCATCGTTTTTGTGCCTAGTGATTCGGCCTCCGACCATTCCATCGATACCGACTTATGCCTTCCGGTATGAAGATTAGGTGCAGTGTTCTGACTGTCTCCCCACTCGTCCAGCAAGTGCAGAAGCAAGTCTTTAGTGTTATTGGCGTTATTTTTAATCTGACCGTTTGAGTCCACTTTCTTATAAAAATGTTGAGTTCTCACTTTAGCTTCTTCTTCACAAACATCTTGAGATGTTTCTTGAGACTTTGCGAACTTGTCTATCTTATCGCGCCTTCTATTGAACTCTATTCCGAAGATAGACTTCTTCTTCTCCACGGGAGACAATGGAACATCTCTACTTGTATGCGACATCTTATTCTTCCGCTTGACCCAAGGCAGATTAGAAAATATGCTTGATTCGCCGCTCTTCTCTTCCGATTCGATGCTCTTAACCTTTGATTTTATAGAGTTGGTGATAGATTCTTTCCTTGTCACCTTATGTTCTGAAACTCCGTTGCTCTTAATGGTGATAGTTTCAGTTTTAGTAGTTTTGGTCGTTGCAATGCCGTTCGAAACGGTACTAGTTATTTCGTTGGTAAGCATTGACCTATCTACATTATTATTGACTAAATCTGTGTTCATAGTTGATAAGTAGTATAGATGATCTGATAACTTCTTAATTTCTTCGGCCAAGTTGACTCTGCGACACACGTCTGCTTTTTTGTTTACGAAACAAGAAGAGTCTGATGCTCTCCGTTCTAAGCCGTGGAATCCGTGGAAGACATTTTTTTCTTGATTCAATACATTTTGGTCATTGTCTATCAGACTGCTCAACGAAGCACAAGGAGAAGGCGAACATCCTCCTATCGATTGTTGGGAAGATATCCTTTCAAGACCGTTGCATTGAACCATAGAAGCACACGGTGTAATCTCGTGATTCGTAACGTCGAACAAGTAAGGAGAATTTGGATGTTCGCTCCATCTTTCGACGAATAACCTCAGGTTGTCTTTGGCAACGTCCAGCTCTTCGGGTTCCACGCCGTTTGATACTAAAGGCTCTGGATCTTTCTTGACTTCTTGAACCGGCGGACGCTTTTGCAGCCATTTATGAGCGACACATTCTTGAGCTGTCATTCTGCTCCTGTATCACAAAGACAAAGACCCATAGTTTATTCTCAAGATATAATCAAAAATATGTACATAAAGATACAAATAGCCAGATATGTGTCAAAAATGTAAATATCAATTTCTTGCCATACAAATTTGACATAGTTCTGAATATGCAAATATAATTCACACAACATATATACAATTAATACAAATATAAAGCACTAAAGTTGTAAATCACAATATGTATTAAATACAAATCACACTTGACTATGAATTAACTTGGGTCTTCGTCGTTTATGGATATAGCAGCGATACTTCCAAGTAATTATACATAATATATGTGAAAAATTATTCATACAAGGGTATAAAACAATTAGTATGGTATTTTGAAGTATTTGTAAGTATTAAGATTTAGTTAGTTGATTTTAAGGCTTGGAATGGACTGTAGCTAACCGGAACGAATCTCCAAGTACTACAAATATTTTACTAAACGTTCCGGTTCGTTAGGTTCTTCATTTCAAATGAAACGTTTTTGATTCAATGAATCAGAGAGACGCACATCCAAAGTGATGAAATGAATGATACTAAATTAATTGCTATTTTTATAATAAAATAAACTTTCACTCACTGTTTATCCTTGACTAGCAGCTTTTTGATAAAGTCCTTCGCTTCTTCTGATATCTCATTGAAAGCCTCATCATCAAAATCATATTTTGCTATAGTAACATTAGCCATGGTCTGAACGTCAGTTTCTCCCATGAAAGGCGAAAGTCCAGATAATCTGAAATAATATTATTAAATTATATACAACTAAATAATCCACAATATATTAAAATAATAAAGTAGCGAACGCGCTGGCTATGGCGCAATATGTTTTGATTGTGTGAGTTGTATTGACACATAAATATTAATTAAGTACAATAATTCAACTCACAATACATAGCATATGACTCCTATTGACCACATGTCTGTGCCGAAACTGATTTGATCGAAGTTTACAACTTCAGGTGCCACAAATTCAGGAGTTCCAAATAGAACTTGAAGCTTTTTGGAAGGATCAAATTTTCGTGCTAAACCAAAGTCAATGATTTTTATTCTATTGCCAGCTTTTGTAAGGCATAATATATTTTCAGGCTGAAATTAGAAAAAAGTACGATAATAAACGTACATATTTCTTATGAAAATTGAACATCTTACCTTCATGTCTAAGTGTAAAATATTTTGCTGATGCACAAACTCAATTCCTTCACAAATTTGCCTCATAAAAACCGTGCAAGCTTTTTCAGTCAATATGAAATCATCATCTATTACTCTCTCGAACAATTCCCCGCCTGTAATTCTGGAAAATAAAAAATAGGCAAATTAAAACATATTGTCAAAATGCTGCAATAAGTGATAATCGAATAAAGCATATAAAACCAACTTTGACCAATAGAAGAGCGCAAAAATATAAATCATAAGTCAAAAATCGACTTCAAGAGCGTTGCAGTGCAACGGCGCCGACACGATTTTTGACTTCTGATAAGTGATAATTGTTTTTGCGTCCTCCATTGACCAAAATACGATTTAAATACACGTTGACTATTTTGATATTTTTAAAACAGCAAGATGCGACGTCTGTCTGTACTTCTTAACCTAAGATGAGTTGGCTTAGTTTGTATTTTGAACTTGACCTAATAAAAGTTTTAAATACAAACTAAGCTAGTAAAATTAATTTTAGAACTTTCATTAGATTAGGTCTGGGTTTGAACAGCAAATAGACGTTTCGCAACTATCAAATTGAGTTTCATTTTAGAGCAGCATATAAGTTCACTAGCTCCTAGAAATATATATTTACTCGTGAAAATGTATCTGGACTTCACTAGTGAAAATATAACTAAAAAATATACATTCACTGTAACATTTATTTATCATTTATGCATGTTAATAAATAATAATAAGTATGTAAACGTATATATTACTATGTATAGATAAGTTGAAATCATATAATTTTACTAGCACCTACCAGATAAATTATATTTTCACTAGTAAAAATATATATCTACTGGTGAAAATGTATTCCAATATGATTTCACCGATATGACATATTTTTTAAAAATATTTTCAGGATGGATTCAAGAAAAAGATTGAGGGACAACCCGATAACTTCTGGCTTAGAATCAGGAACATAATTTGAGCGTTTTTTTTTTTAGTGAGGGGGGGGGGGTAAAATTGGCCAGTCAGTGATTGTTTTTCTTGATATGTTGATTTGATTAGAATTCATAGTATTATAACTAAGAATGAGCTACCGTTTATTCAGCTAAGATATACATGCATATAATTCTCTCAATTCAAATGAATTACTCCAGATCAAGGTGATTAAAGACATACCAAAACTTCTATGGTTGAGAAGAGGCATTAAACACATTTGTGTTGAAACAAAAAATACATTGTTTATGATCAAGCATTGAATGATGGTATTACTAGGAAAAAGTTTGTATCATAAACTATTCTTTGAAATGAATAAGTAGTAAAGAACAGCTATAGAATCATCGCTTAGACTAATTTAGCATAGATTTTTTTCAAATAAATTATTAGTTATGTCACAAAAGTTTATTTAGACGTACAGTATTTATTATATTTAGCGCTTTTAAGTAGCACTACAATAATAAATCAAATCTATGGATTAAGAGGGGCAAAGAAATCAAATATGGCGATTAAAAGAGGATGTTCTGCTAAAAGGAAAAACTATCATTTAAAAAATTGACTGTTAAAGTATCATAATTCAGTCTCGTGTAAAATATAATTTAAATTTAAATAAAGAGAATATTATTTTTAATAGTTAACAATTTTACTTACAATTCTAGCACAACACACATAATCTTCCCGCTATCATAAGCATCATATAATTGTATAAGTCTTGGATGCTGTAACTGTCTCATAACGTCTACTTCTCGTTCTACATTTCTTCTTTCCTCTCGCCTGGACACTCCGACGAACTTAGCTGCCAGCTCTAAACCAGTTTCCTTTTCTTTACAGTGATACACTGTACCAAATTTCCCTCTAAAATAACAGAAAATAGAATGACTCACATGATTACGCAATTAGCAACATTGCAAGACTATTTTATTAATATTTCGTCCTTCAACGTTAATAACATAAAATTTTGGGAACACGTTACAAAAGAAATATTGAATCATTGCCAAACGACGTTGTTGACAACAACATTATTTTCTATTCTTCATTATATTGTTAATTATCATTTTCATATTACTGATAAGGCAATTGGATGAATTATACCTGCCAATTTCCGAAAGCAATTCATAGTAGTCTTCAGGGTCTTGCCCTCGCTTGATGACTACATCTCTCTGCGGAAACGAAGGCTCCAATTCTGGAATAAATAATAAATACATAAAATGTTGCTGTTAATTTTTCAAAAACTCACTGTCAAATGTTAGCATTTGGCATATTTTGAGCGAAACAAAAAAATCAATCCTTTTTTATACATATCTTTTGGCGTGCAAGCTTTTATGAGAATTGTTATTCCAAAATGCTTTGTTTTTATCTCTCCAACTCTAAGTTTAGGAGTAATAAAATGGCTATAAAAATAACTCAAATTGTTTATGATAAAAATGCTCACGAAACATTGATCATAAATTCTTATGTATACAATACATTTATATTTTTATATTTATTTACGTATGTTATAAATTGTGGTTTCTATAGTTCCATTACCAAGGATCCAAAAAATATTTATTGTAAATATAAAACGAAAATCGAGCAAAATATATATAAAATGATGCACAATTTTTACACCTCAGACTTACTAAAATTTTAAGCCTAATAAAAATATTATTGTTTATATTAAAAAATCATTTAATTGGTCAGTGCAATAATAAAATACGATTTCTTTATTATCATATAAAATGCCATAATTATTTATCCACCTTCGAAGCGAAAACATAATAAATATACAATTATATTTAAACAGTGAAAATCGTTTAATATGAAATTTGAAACCATAAAGTTAAATTTTTTTTAGATTAAACTATTGTTATAGTTACAGTATTATCTCAATAGTTAAGATAACAAGTTTAAACAATTTTAGCATTATTTTCGTAATAAGAGTATTTTACACAATAATTGATGATCACCTGATTTTATCGAAAAAATCATGTAAAAAGCAAGTTATTATCTTTTAAAATCTTTTTATCTACAAATAATATTATCTCTGTTGATTCATTTTACCGCTACTATAATATTTATATTTTGTCGAATTTTAGTAACAAAATACTCAATGAGCCGTTTTCTATTTTATGTTAGAAAAAAAAAAATAGTATTTTGTCAAATTATTATTGTAGTAAATGTATCATATTTTTTATCAAATGGTTAATTATGATTACTTATTTTAAAGATGTAGGTTATGATGTTTTGAAAATGTTAATGAAATCACTTGATTGATTGTTAATTTTAGGTTCGACTTGACGAAGGTAGAACAATTTATATGAAGGCAATTCTTTCTATATTATATAGTGAAGATGTCTCGAGTAATGCAGATTAATGATTTACATTTATAAAATAAATATTATATTATTTTATAATAAATTACTGTTAATTTTTTTTTTTTTTTCCTATCTTACATGCTTTTTTAAAAAAAAAACGTATTTTAAATGTATGCGTGCATGTATATATTCAATAATGTTAAGCTTGAACGGTAAATATGTAAATAAATATTAAAAAAAAAGTATTTTCAGAAAAACAGCCAATTTAAAAAAAATGAGGAACAATCAATGTCCAAGTTGATTTTTATTTTCTATCTTTTTTGCGCGTATTATTTAATTTCTAATATAAATTTATGATTTAATGTTTATATATAAAACGAATTAAATAAAGTATTTCCTTGTAATCAAAGAAAAAAATAGTTTTTACTTTCTCCTGTTAAAAACGATTTTTGTGGCAATGGTTGTTCTTCAAATAAGGTCTTCAATTACTATTTTGATTATTACCACACTGAAACTTTTATTTCAACAACTGTCATTTAATTGAAAGAAAACTACGTATTTATTCGAAAAGCAGTGATAAATTATATGATATTTTTTAATAATACAATTTAAATAATTTAAAGAAAATGGTGCTTAAGAAGATTCTACATTAATCTGATATAGAAAGCATAATTTAAATCAATCCTTGCGAAATTACCATTTAAACAAAATGTAAATGAGAACACCCAGAATTAGAAATTGCCAGACTTTTGTAAAGGTAAACAAAGACGTTTACGATACCTTCAAGAAGGTAATGCAGCTTCGTTCAAAACATAAACATTAGGCAGTATTGTCACTAATTTAATACTGTATTGTTTTTATTCAAACGTGTGCTTAAGAATTGATAAGACATTGTTATGCTCAATACAAATACTGTTGCACTCGTTCATTCGCTTAAAAGGATCATAAATGAACCACCAGATCCCCGTGGATTATCTAACTGTAAAGATATTTTGTATTAAATAGAGGTATGTACACAAGAGTGTTAGTCGTATGTTTCACTCTTCAATCTTTGATTATTCTTTCATAAAAATTATTTGTAGTATAATTCATAGCTTTTATATGCAGTATTTTTGAGTCCAGAAGTGATTACAATTATTAAATGTATATATAAACGATAGACCAGTAGTATAAGTCAGTGACTAATACCTAAAAGACCTTTGGTTCGAATCCTAAATAGACCCTAGCGTTTTTAAATTACTATTGTGTCTAAGAAAGGAGCATTAATGATTATTATATCATTTAAATTCCGATCGACCATCACAAATTAGGCTTTCCTAGATTTTTCTAATCTCGCTGATGAATATCGAGATTAATAATTAAAATAAAAGCATATTGACATCTATTGATTGTAAGATGTAATAATATTTTATAAATTATAAAATATATATCACTGATTTATAGACTTTGTTTTCAGTAGTGAGACACTACTTGCTTAGTAGTTTCTGAATGTGTTGATCCCGTTGTAACGTATAAGGCTAACGCCTGTCATGTTGCAACGGAAGATTTACGATAAATAAATAAAATAAGACTATTTGTTCTTCTAATATTTTTTTATATATATGTATAAGTATCTATTATTTTAATATATTATTAAACATTCCGCAGACTCATCTCAGACAAAGTGTCAACGTCCGAGTCCTTGCCGTTCTTATCTATTTTTACTTACACCACATTCCGTATATACCGTGTCCGAAATAAACACCATGATGCAACTCGCTATTGACCTTCACTAACCGTGGATTATATCAATTTTATCCGGATCTCTCGACATTGTGAAAATATCAGCGTTGTGCTTTTTATGTTTTTTTCTCTGTCGAATCGCACATTCACAAGGCAAGGGTACATGCGATCTATTTTGATATTTTATTTTAAATGAATATATTATTTGGTCTGTCTACCGGGCGACAAGGTTTGCGGCTTCTGGCCGACTTCCAGCTGGCACTGAAAGTTCTATTGAACGCAAAAAATGCATACTTCCCCAATGGACGAAAGTGCGAATAAAATGCGACTCTTGTAAACACGAAAGCGTGTTGGGAAATGACTCGGACACGAACGTAATCCTTCCGAGGCATTCATTCATCTAAAAGAGGTGAAATTTATCAGGGTTTTCCAAGCTTTTGAAACAAGCTCCAATTCACTACCTGGGAAAAGTTATGTACTGTTAAATTTATTATGTTCTATTTTTTTCTATGCTTAAAAAAAAACTATACCAGACTATGAATTTAGTAAAACTATTATATATTATCAATATAGTAACTTTAAAATTAGAAGTATTATTTTAGTGATATTAAAAGTACTCGCAGCTTGAGGAGTGATGAGTCTCTATTTAATTAATGAACAGAAAAATACATATACGTCTAGGCTTTTATATATATTATATATCAGGGGTAGCTAAGACTTCTACTGAGGTCACCCGCCAGGAATCAGAAATAAATATGGCCTCACAATATTATTAAATATATATTGATCTTAAGAACGTTTTAGACGCTTGAGAAATATCCAGAAATAAGATATTGTTGTTTTATGCTAAATAAAGATATTGCTATTTTATGTTTGATAAATAACTAGATTAAAAAATATTATAGATTTTAATTTGACTCACTTAAGTTATACATGGCTATCGCTATGCTATATGTGCACCATAATCTTATGATACAAGATAAAAAAATTGCAAAATGCTAGTTTTATTATATGTTAAAAAATAGTTAAGAGTAAATGGAATTGATTGTATATTCAACTATTTAACATGCGTTAGTATTATACTGTTAATACACATATGATACAATTTTTTCACTGAGTGAAAGGTTGCTCACCTCCAACAGGATCCTCTTCGTCGACTCGTATCATATTGGAGGCTCTGTAAAGAAACAAATAAAAACAATTAATATTTTCTTCATTTATTGAATGATTGATTTTGATGACAGAAGAGAAAGAATGACGTGTCCAAACGAAGGTGCAAAAGCGTATTTGTCGATTTGACATCTAGTCATTGAGTCATTGCAAGAGTGCCAACGCCACGACGATCATTTATGATTGTCTGCCAAACAGGAATTGCTTCAACTGACTATTCCTATCGATCAACCTTGACCCTAAGAAATTCACGACAATGACTCTGAAACGCGCATGAAACTTTTTTTCATTTTAATATAGAATGTAGGTTTTTTTATTTTTTTGACCAAAGGACACAAATTTGGTGGTTCACTTCAATTTATAAGAATACACTAACATTATTACTAAGATCTTATAGATTTATTTGGATTTTTTGTATCTTAAACCAATGAATTAAAGATTATACGATAGAAGTTTATTCGAATATAAAATAATACTGAATCTAACTATTCCATAACACAATAATAACTATTTCAGACTTTGTTGTATATTCAGAAGTATATATCTGCAAGAAAGCAAATGTCACTGTGCAAGTATCACTATTCAGGTTTAAATAAATTAGAAAATCAAGTCACACAATTAAAATTCGCTATATTGATGAAATTGTGGCTGATTCAGAATTGCACCATTTATCATAACAGATGATTATATCAAAAATTTTGTAATGAACAATTTGTTTGGATTTATAAGACTATTATTTTTTTATAATTTTATAATTAGCTGTCAAAAGAGCAAATAATATTTTTGCCCAAAAAACTAGCAGTTACTAGGTATTTAGTGTGTCAAATAAAAATACTTTCAATGTCCAGTTGTTTTACTACTTCTGATTTTTATTTTTATACGTTTAAATTTAAACTAAACACTAGTCCTCTTCCCACTACCACTAGAAATACGAGCTTTATTTATTGAAAATTACTTACTAACATAGGCCCAGTTGACATACAAATGAAGAGCGTCAACATGAAATTTACGTTATTTTTCGCACAGTTACGAAAGCCGCGCATCGATCGACTTAAAATAGCATTGGGGAATTAATAAAAATCGAAATCCGAGACATATTTGTCGCCAAGATTAGCGGCAAAGAGAGAAATTTTCAATGTGGGACGTAAATCATTTACTTTTTTCTTCTCTTGTCTCACTTCGGCAAAAGTATACATAATACACAATAAGGAGTATTTATATTATTATACTACGCCTGGGACGTGTGTAGGTGTTTTGGAGGGCAATTAAATTTCATTTACTTTTATTTCTTGTTATTAAATCGTCCGATTTTATGAGCGAATCTTCAAACAAAACAAGTCGTTAATAAGCTATATAAACACGAGAAAATAAAATAAACACTCAAATAAAACAAAACAAAATCATACGAACATCCATCACTGGAGATTAACAGATTTAAACGGTCCATATTTTTATAAGTACATATACTTGAAATATGGCTTTATTATGTTATATTAAAATTTGACCGACTTTGTTCTATTTACGTTAATGTCACGAACCCAGACTCGGTCATTTGCCGTCTGCCCTAAATATATCATGTTTAGAAATAGATATTTTATATAATGAAAGTGAGTTATAATGATTACACCGATGTTTGCAGCATTACAAAAAGAATTAATTTTTATATGTATGTATATATCTGGAGTGTATTGTAGATATGTATGTTCATAATTTAAAATAATCTGATTATAATGTAATCTTCATTTATTCAACATATGTGTGGGAGATATTAAAAAAATAAAAAATCTTAAGTCCACAAGCAACTAATCTACCTCAGTTCTGTATTGTGCTATACTTTTGAATTGCGGGCCTAATATTTCAAATTTTCGTGATTACTCATCACACGATGTCGATAGCACAGTATGACTCGCGGGTATTGGAATACACGCTTATGATTTTATTAATATTGAGCGTGAAGGTAAATCATTTATTACATATTAAAACCATGCTTTTTAGTTGTAGGGTCCGCCGTGAACGAGTTAAAAGCGTAATAAATCAAATAGTTATTAGTCTTTATGATTTGCTGCGCATTTACATTTGTTATGCTGATGTATATAACGGTCGGAGATTCGGACGGATTAGATAAATGCAATCCCAAATGTACCATAAACAATGGCTTTCGGTGTCTTTGCAAAATTTATCTTATCGACAAGCCGATGGAATGCGCTACCTAGAATTACAAGTTCCCCATAACATTGTTGCCGAATATCCAGCTGTTCAATATATGTACAACGCAAAAGTGTTCTAATAAGAAAAAATGGCATAAAGTTACAAATATATAAGTATTTGTGTTTTTACATTCAACAATAAAGATAAAAAATATTTTTTTAATATTATTTTAGCTAGGGGATTTTTTAATACTGAAACTCACCGTTCAACGGAGCCTTTTTTCTTTGATCCACAAACAGGACTCATGCTCGAATAGTTGCAAACAACGTATATTTAATTCACATGATCTTCTACTCGAACAACCGGTGCAAATTTCACTCAGCGATAAAATGATTTCCGCTCGTCGATTAACTCGTTATAATCTAAGAAATTTGAGATTATCAAGCGGATTGCTTTACATGCTAGTTATCATTGATTATTAAACATTCAATGCATTCATAGAATTTCCGAATTCATTTCCTCCGTATCATTGACAAAGAAAATGATATTATCACCATTGTCATTGTAAGCTATAAACAAAGGATATAATTTTGATGATTTCATTGCTTGGCGAAGTACAATTTATTTAATTGTGATAATTGTTAATGGTCGATTGTTAATATGTTATGGCCACATTTGTCAAAATGAATACATTATACGTGTGCATTGCAGCTGGCAGCGCCAGCAGAACAAATATTTTTGTTTTACTGGCATGCCAGCTCCCCCTTCCACCACATTACCGTACTAGCGTAAGGTGAGTGGCGCTTTTTCGCAATAATAATTCTATCAGTTGCTGGTACTGTAAATGGTAAGGCGCTAGTGGATTGGAATGCCAGTCAACTTCCAACTGGCAGCGTGTAAATCAGCCCTTATTGTATGTACCCTATTTCCCATAATAGCCAACTTATCAGATATTTTTATCAACAAATATAAGAACATTGTCAGATGAATGAATGAAAAATTATGACTTGGAGAAGTATGCACGTATTTTCGCGCGTCGTGTACAAAAATACAATTTTATGGACGTCTTGTCTATCGCGTCGATTTTTATTTATGGCCGCGTTCCAAATGTGTGCAAAAATGCGCGTCGAATAATGTTAATTTGCTACGAATTTTCCTAAAAAATCCAATATATCATAGCCGTTTCTCATAATTCAAAATGAAGAGCGGCAACATCACAGTGAATCTGTCAAAAAATGCAAAATGGAGTCCATCGTTCATAAAAATCACAACACTAACTTTTGCGACCATGACTCGTTTTAAAATTTTTGATAAATCGATAAAATTAAATTAATGTTCGTATATTTTGGCGCATCGAGTTAATTGGTGTTGTAGCTATTTATGGTAATGCGAACGCATTAGGAACGGCTGCCCAAATAGTGCAACGTCGAATTAGAACGACAATAATTGGCATTCTCGTGGCAACGGAATATAATACGTGCACGTAATAGGTTTTTGAACAAGTCAATAATTATATTGTAATTGATATGAATTAATATTTTATAGCAGTTTGTCATGGGCGTATTTCATAGTGTTATGTGCAATCGTAATGTGATATAAATGACGCATAACTACATCATTTTTGTCTATGTACTTATTTGTTGTTCATATTTTCGAATTTAGCAATTGCTTAAATGCTATCAATAAAAAACACATTATATAAAATGTGTATGAAAAGTAGGAAAATAATATTATAAGGCAAACATTTATATGCCTATAAATAATTTTTAATACTGTGTATTTAATATCTAATGATTTGGATTTACTCTCTCCACTACAATTAAATTTGAGTATTTATTTAAGATATCTATTATAAAACTCAAAAACTTTGAGCATTAGCTAAAAAAATATTCGGTAACATTTTTTTTAATCACAATTACCAACTGTTGAATTGAAAAAGGCAAATTCTCAAATATTATATATCTCAGTTTGTTCTAAAAATTAACATTAAAAGGAAATCATATAAAATGTAATTATAAATCAAAAATCACTTTTTTTCATATTTATTATAATTTCGTAATAAAACACGTATTTAAAGTTATTATTTTTTTCATATTCTTTATTTATATTCGGTTATTTTGAATTTAGTTTAGAAGTGTATTTTTACGGTCTAAACTCAATTGTATACAGATCACATGTTCGTAGATCACAAAAAGCGAGAAAATATTATGAGTCAAATATCAGAATAATTGTTATGTGCTGTCAAAAAAACCTCGAATGATAATTTATAAATGGAATATAAAAAAATCTACTACGAAGCCAAATTTTACTAATTATCTAAAATTATCGCACTCTTAAATGAAATACTACAAATCGATAGTTATTGGAATTGGAATGATTTCAATGATTATCTGTAATCGATTGATTTCTAATATACATATAATATAGTATAATGCATGAAGTCAGTTGCGAATAAAATAATGTATAAAGCTTGGCTTTATGTATTCAAAAATAATTTTAAAATTTTTATTGATGTCTAAATTTATGTATATATTTGTGGAATTTTAAACGGTCTAGTTCATAGATTTCTTTATATTATGTATATAATACAATATTAATATTTGAAGATTCTAGTTTATAAAACACAATAATAATATTTGAAGACTTTCGGCAAGAACATGTTAACTGCCATATAAATAGATATTTGTTAATTTATCTGTATTTTTTATAACTGATTATACAAATACAAAGTTCTGTGGTAAAAATATATGAATAAATTTAATTATATATTTATATCTTTAATGTTCACTTTTTTATTTTTGTCAATAAAAATGTAGTTAATTCTAAAACAATGGTAGTAAACGACCTTAGCAATATTTCTTATTTAAAATATCATATTTATTAGAAAAAGCTAACTATATTTTTATATATGTTTTAGTGAATTCAGGGTTAAGAACCACACTAGACGATCCCATCGCGAATATGCCGCCCCCAAGCAAGTGCCGATCGGGGCGGGCCACCCCCCCCCCCCCCCCATAGCTACGCCACTGCTCATAGTATAATTTATATATATATATAAATATAATTTATATGAAAAATACAGTTCATTAATTCTTGACTTCAAGCCTTCACTTATTATATTATTTTTTATGATAATAACTATTGGAAACTTTCAATTAATCAAAAATACTTATATATTTTCTGTAAATTTACACTAATTATCAATCTTTCAGTGTACTTTGAAATATACTTATTTAAGTTTGATTTATGATATAACATCCGACATTTATTTTATGTAATAATATATTTTCATATTTGTTTAAATATTCTTTCCCAGTTCTTTGATTAATCAAATATATACTCCTAGATTGATCAATTAATGATAATGATATAAAGATAGAGTTTCTTAATAAAAAAATCATTATTATTTTAATGTAGCAATAACATATTCGCACATAATTTTCACTTCACAATAAACACTGTCCACTCAATCACTTTTAATTTTCAATGTGTTTTCACTGATTTTTACTGAAATTCCCTATATAGATCGCCAGACACAATCTTTAATCGACGCCTCCTCATCATCGACTGATCGATACCCGTTTGTCATGGCGGTCATACTCGCGGCCGTTTTGGGACGACTTCCCCTGCCATAATGGGACGACTTCCGGCCGAAAGCACCGGAGACGGCAATGCGCGGACACCGACTGAAACGGAAAGGTCGCCAAAGTTTTTCTTTTCGACCGACAACAACGCTCAATAAATTATTACTAAAAAGCGAAGATAATAAGTGCCCGAGGGGCGTCAAAATAGATCGCTTGGAAAGATCTAATTAAATTTTCGCGGTCGACCCGATTAACGTCACGCGAAATATGCGACGAATTCTCACATGTAAAGTCGGTCGACGTTGAAAGAGATCGTCAACAATTTTATTTGATGAGAATGTAGCGGTATTTTCTTTACTTATTATTAACTCGCGCCTACATATTGAAGTTTACCAGATTTCGGTGATAATTTTTTTTAGTTAAATATATATTTTATCTGATACATTGAGTTATCTTAGGGTCGAAAATATGTGTGAATGCCATTTGAGTGCAAATGTTAAGAAAATATGAATGACTTAGAAGAAAATACTTTCACATATGAAGTACATCCCATGTGACGAGTAATAACAACAAATTAAGATATTTCTTATAAACTGCTATTTTTCTTAATGAGTTTTAATTGGTCACGCATTGAGATTGTTGTAAGCACGGGGCGTGTAAACATGCCGAATAATATATGTGTCAAATAAGTACAGAAATTTCACTTCCATTCCAGATTCGTCGAGGAGTCGAGTGAAAGCAGGATCGTTGATCTCTTCCCTTTCTCATAAATCTCTTCTCACTTCGCCTTCGACATGGAATGCACGATATTTCGACGCCAAACTTGGAACCAGCGAAGCTTACGCCATATCGACTCAGGCGATACCTTCTACGTCACTTCTTCTTCAATCGTCAGATCTAGTTCAGCTAAGCAGTTACCTTGAATCGCCAAGAATTTGATCCGAACATCCAGGTGATTTAAAGATTTATTACGTAACGCCACGGTACGAACAACACATATTTATATAATAGTATCTATATATTTCACAAATTGTAAGAATGTATTAAAAGAAATATTGGCTGGCCCTGAATTATGTGACTAATTTTTCAACAACGCGGTTATTTTAAATTTTTTTTTTTTTATAAAATTGGCATCAAACATAGCATTAGTGGCAGATCATAAAAAATAAAATTTGATTGTGTTATAATAACTAAATTTTGTTGTTTTATATTCTGCTATGTTTTTCTAAAACATTTAAAAGAATATGTTTTTGCCATTTTTAATTAAGAATAATATAATAATATATTATATCTTTGCATGTATATTGTGTTATTATAACAAACAGATCGTGTCAGAATTAGCACGTTTCGGTTTCTTAATTACATCAGATTTCTTTTACGTTACACTTAGTTGATTTAGCAACGAAATTAAATTTCACAAATCAATTAATGTACAAAACTAGATCACCCATAGCATCCTATAGGAAATAAATTAATAGGTATTGAACCCTCAATAGAAGGAAATTTACTCTATATACAGTTTTGTATGTTCATAAGCTTTAGCATCTTCAAGTTTCTGCTTTTTATAGTTGTAGATTGTGTCCAGTGTAGAGTCTCCAATTCGAGTAATCGAGTACTCGATACTCGAGTATTTTTGTCTATTTTTCAAGTACTTGATAATCGAGTATTTTGAAAATTACTCGATTAATACTCAAAATTAAAAAATTTTGAAATATTTCAGAAACAAAAATAACTTTAACTCGGTCCGGTAAAGGTTAACGTCTGGCTTTTATTTGGCGTTTATGCCCGAAGTCCCCAGCTAGAGCGGTTACTATCAGGTATAATTTTTTCATAGTTCCATAGTTGCATAGTTCCGGTCGTCGGCTATGTTAGTGGGTACGACGGAGAAATTTCTTTTGTGTTTTCTGTTCGACAGTCCCGACTTATCTAATTTATGGCAATGAACAATATGAAATATCAACAAAATTTTTTTTTAGGTTTTATGACTATGCAGTTGTAGCGTAAAGTGTTGTAAATTGTTTATACTGATCCCTCAGCTTAAAATATAAATCAAAACAATTGTGTGTTTTAAAGACATTTAAAGTAAAGTCAGTTCTTTGCGAACCGTTTAACTCTAGAGTGAAAGGGATTCACCCAAATTCATCTTCGAAGGATATAGATTTAAATTCTTCGCATTAATCAGAAGGTGTAGAATATTGTATATTGTTAAGAAAAAAAATCTATTCAAGAAGAATTACAAAATGCTATTTTGTCAATAGTCGAAGGAAATAAGAGAAAAGCAGAGAAGGGAATGAAAGAAGAGAACATAAAAAGAGAGTTCAAAAAATTTTATATCTATAAAAAGCGAACAGATATAAATTAGAAGCCTTATCCAACGCGTTAATGACAATAAGACCAACATCAACAGCAACGGAAAGGGTTTTTTCCATAACGGAAATAATAAAACCAAAGGTTAGCAGTAATATTAAATTCGAGACACTTTTTGCATTATTGTTTATAAAAAGTATGTTCGTGAAGCTAAAATAATTGTAAAAATTAACATACTAATTATTTTATTTATTTATTTATATGTGCACGAATTTGAATAATAGCTATTTTGGTACATTTGGTAAATACTCGAAAGTACTCGAGTACTCGAGTATTTTAAAATTTTAATATTCGATACTCGAGTAGTTGATGGTTCGAGTAATTGGAGACTCTAGTCCAGTGTTGATGCTATTCCCTCTTTTTATAAAGACTCTTGAAGTAGTAGAGAGCTGTCATAGAGCATAGTTGGCCATATTTATTTATTTATTTCCTGCGGGCGATTTGCTACTGAAATTATTGATGTATATAATGTTGCTTCATACCAATATGATTAATAAATCTTATTCTAGTTTATGTGACGATTCAATTCCAATGCTTTATAATTTTTTTATAAACCATTATTTTGTTTAGACAAAAGTTTTATCGCGAGATAGATTTATATCATACTAAAATGTGAACGATCCCAAATAGTTTCGCGGTCGAATGGTCGATCGCAATCAATGCATTGGCCACCCATGTTGTCGAGGTTCCCATACTGTGTTCAGTTGACTTCTCAATGAAGCCATGAAGCTTTTCCAATCCTAAAAATCTCTTCTACTTCTAACAACACGGTCAAATTATTTAATCTATTCTAATATCCTTGGCTTAAGTATGTATACTTTTTAATTATGCGCCTAATATATTGATTAAAATGTGCAACGTGACAATATGAATATTGTGGTAAAAATAAACCATTAATGAATATTTTAACATTGTAAGTGTGTAGGAACGTATTATAAAAAAAATAATGATTCATTTGAGGCGGAACTATCAATTATTCTATGCATAATATAATAATAAATGCATAAATCGATCCGCCTATTCTCGGAGTTATGACAAATTTTATTAGCTATTAATCGCTTTATTGCTATCCAATATACAAAGTGATTGTATGTAAATATGTCGAGAATTAGCTGTCAAAATATATTATTACTAAGTTAAACCAGTAAACAGTATCATGTTTCAAATGTTATCAATTAAATATCTATGCATTATTTGTAATTATTTATTAATATCATAAATATATTCAATGAAATATAATATGTAAAAATCATTTTTATTTTATATGATACTTAAATCGGTGATCAGTCCTGAATTTCTTATGGACCTTAGTGTTTATTTAATTTCTATCGAGAATTATAATTCTTATCGATTATCACAGATTTGGTTTTCTTAGATTTCTCTAATTTCACGAATAAATATCGTGAATTAAAATTAAATTGTATATTGTGACATATTGATTGTAAGCTGTAATCATAGTTTATATAATATAATAATTAATAAAATACAAGTCACTGATCTACAGACAGATTTTCAGTCTGGTGTCTCACTAACTACTTAGTCATTGATTGTGTTTACTTTGTTGTAACGCATTAAGCTAACGCCTGTCATGTTGCAGTGGAATATTTGCAATAAATAATAAACATGCATTATACGCCTTTTAAAGCATATTAATAATATATATTCAATAATATTGCAATATCTTTAATGAAAAAATAAATTATGTATTTATTATAAATAATGCATAGATTTTCAGAACATTTTATATGTACATATATATATATACAAATTAAAAAGTATAAATGTATGATGAGCAATAACTCCCATAATTACTTTCTCACCAAATTTACGACTAATGACTTGGCAAAATAAAGAAAAATTATATTTCAATCGTTCTTAACTTTCTCTGATTTTTTCTATGCCGATTATGAGCACTGAAAAGAAAATTAAAAAAAATTATACCGAAAGCGTGGGTAAATACGAATCTAAACTTGTCTACAAATGATTCGTTATGGTTAATGATTATAACAATATGACATTCATAATATTTACATGACTAAGCTGACTTAATACAACTTTCCAAAAATCCATATATTGAGCAATTATTTACTAAAATTTATATAGAACCATATATACTCGTATGGTTATCAAATCAAATTAAATTAAATAAAAAATAAAATATCTTAAAACTTGTTTAAGACTGAAACATTTAAAACAGTAATCAAGCTTAATATGAGTAAGCGACTAAAATTGTCACAATATATCATTTTTAGGATACCCATAAACATAACGGTGTGTTCAAGATTGATTTTCATTAAATTTTGATTAGTAATAAAACATAAGCAAAACCTGACAGTCATTTTATACAAACGTGGGTTGAACATAGCATCGGTGCAAATGAAAGTTTTTATGCGCTGTACATAATTAGAAAACGCGTGAAAGGATCAGATTATTGATTAAAAAACAACAAGATAATCTGTTTACAACGATTATGTTTTTTTTTCAATTTTATGCCTTACATGATAAGCTTTCCAAAAGCATCCAAACAATGACACCCACCTGTATCATAAATAAACCGATCCAATATTTGTAGAACATCTTTTATTTTTAATAAAACTAATTATATTCTGTTGCGAATCTATTCTATTCTTGCTTGTTTCTTTATTTTATTAACCTTGTATATTTTTTATATGTCGCAATAACATATTATGGATGTTGTTTGAAACCATATACGTGCGCTGTTTGATGCAGCTCGCAAAAATATTGCATTCTTTGCAAAATTTCCTTATCTTTTTATGGTATTTTGATTTTTTTTATGATTCAACAAAGTGTCGTGCAGGATTTTAATGCTTTTATTTCGTGTTTGCTTTGTCATTTCACGAAAACGAGAGTCATCATTTTTATTTTCACAAACATCGCTTGTTGACCTTTCATTAAGCGTCCAAATCTTTTAAAAATTGTTGTTTACATTGTGTGTTATTTTCTCTCAGAAATAAATATTTAGAATTAAAACATTTTAATAAAATCTATACAATTTTAAGAATTTTTTCTAAATAAATATAAAAATTTAAGATGGTTTCAGATTTTAATCATCAGATAATAGGACTAGTAATGTATACATAAAGTAGTACTAAAATACGTATTTTAATATATATATATATATATTTGCTGTTAAATTTATTAAATATTTCTTTAATGGTTTTTAATTTTAGCGCGGTAACAACAGCGAAAGACAAAAACGCGCCATCAAAAGCGCGCGGTTAAAACCGCGAATGGACAAAAGAGTGTTGGATAAAACCGCACAACTTATTTCCAACACAACGATGATGAGCGTTAACACCTTGAATGGACTATACATGCTTGTAAGGGACCGGAGTGCAAATCGTTTGCGGTATTAAAGGCAGAAGAGTTGTAGGTATGACATAATCTTGGAGTAGATATTGTAACCTGTGGAAATGGGTATGAATTTATATAGGTTCTTGCGAAACCATTTATATCTGTCCTGCGAGCAGCTTTGAGGAATTGCGAAATATTGACCTATATATGTATGTTTGTATTTAAACAGGGTGGCTATCCACAAATGCGTATATTATCTGGTTTCTACGCGGTTTTTTAAGACGAATAAATGAAGTTTTTGTATTGAGCTTGTTAATACCATAGAATCTATTAACCATGCATTTCAATTAGTACAATTATATTGTATAGTGGTGACAAATAGTTTGACCACAAGTCTTTGGAAGGATCTTGTAAGCGTCCATTGTTTACGTTTTCGAAGCTCTATGGTGATTTTTGACTCTGGGTGTTCTCTTATGGCGATTTATTTAGATGGTTGATTTATTACAGTTTTTTAATGATGATTATGTACGATTCAAATACAGTACTTAAACTTTAGACAATAAGTATAATTGATCGTTCACATTATTTTTTGGCAGTTTAGGTTAAAATTAAGCTACATATTCGTCAAGGCTAGATCGTAGTATAAATATAGTAACTTAAAGTTTTCTATTACAAACAATTATGATGGTTACTAAACGATTTTACCATCCCTGAAAAGTAAATTAAAATTAAGTTTTAACGTGTTTCGCAAATAGTCAAGAATTCACAGAAAATGCAAAAAAATGACATATGGTAACTCTAGCGTGAAATAATACTATACATACTATCATTAACGTTATATTTTTATCTTGATTGTGGTAGATTAGAATTATTATTAATTAACCTCAACATATCTTACAGTATGCTTAAATTATTACTGCTCTTCATTTATTTATTTTTATTTTAGTTCATAACTTTGGCATATAATTATATAATTAAAACTAAATAATACATTATTTTAATAATAAACATAACTTTATAACCCACTGTTTGAAAACTACGCATCACGTGTTCGAATTATATTCGGTATCAATCAATTGCGAACGTGATCGGCTATTATGTAGTCATAAAATTAGTATAGCAGAAGGACGTGGATCGCATTCAAGTATTTTAGTTCGACTGCATTCGACCGAACCTATTTTCTTCCAATATCTCAAATAAAATAGATTATGCTGATGATGGACATATAATTTATTTCGCAAGCGGATCGGCCATTTTGAATGCATCCGCGATGATTCACAATCGTTTCGTTTGTATATAAATTGTACATTTGCTCAGCGAAAATATGTATGTATTTTAGCACACGCACGCGGTTAAGTTGATTGCTTTTCAGAGGATAAAAAATAACAATAGGCTTTAATTTTGCGTAATTGTTTCCTTTTTGAGAAAGTTGTTGAAAGGAACCGATTCATTTCCCGGCAAAGCGTGCCGATTCTTCCGAAGGCGGAATATTAATTTCAGCTGAATTTGACAATAAAATCGTCATGTAAATTATACAGTGACTCAAAAGAAAGTAAAATAATGATTAATACAATAAAAATCAAGTATTATTTAAATACATTTATTCTTTATGCGCCTCTCTATTGTGTTGTGCAATACATTTCTTCGAAGAAGGTAATAGCTATTGTTTATTATTTATTATACAGCATAGTATTCTAAATAAAATATAAACAAATATTTCGCCATCTAAGCATATATGTATATGGAGCAATACAAATATGATTCGAACCAAACATTAGTCACGCGTGAATATTTATATTTAATTAATAAATGTTTTAAAAGTCACATCTGATCAATATAATAAACGTCTAGATCAATGTTTCACACATAAAGTCATTCGCGATTTATGTAATAAATATGCTATTAATGATTTTTATTTTTTGTTCAAAGATTTCTATACTCCGATTATTTTATGAATGTAGTACTAGCTTATTACTATTTTTAGAACTTAAAACTATTTTTATAGCAACTCTATAGCCGTAAGTGTAAATTGGTACGTTGAGTAAAAAATACTTAATCATTCTGATAAATCAGAAAATCACAAAAAATAAGAGTATAGCACCGTAGATAATCATACATTATTCCATGTTAAAAAGCAGCATTTCAACAAAGATGTTGTATTTTACAAAGAGGCGAGATCACCCAGAAATAGAAATCATTACAGACTGTCGAAGGCATTAATAAATTATTTTTTTCTGAGGCCCTTGTGAAAGCGATGCAGCTTAAGTTAAAATAATTGCGGTCAATATTTCGATATCGCTTGTCATGTCCGATCAATATAATTGTTTTCATTCAAACGCGCGGTCAAGAAATTATATGGCATTGTAATGCTTACAACCAAGAATATAGTCCTTATTCATTTACGTAAAGGGACCGTAAAGCCACCAGGTAATACTCAATTATAGTGCCACTATGTAAAAATATAAAGGCACGTAGTAATAAGGTCTATTTGGTCGAAATAAACCGATTTACCACTAGTCGACATCAAACATATAAAAGGGTTCGCAAGAATTCGTGGACTTTATATATACTCACTTCGAACAGCGTTCGAAGCTAGTATTTTAAAGCATTCTACTTTAAAATACTAACTCGACGAACTTCTATACTACTACGATTCATCCAGAATTTAATGCATTCAACTCCGACGCCCGACACTGAGACCTGAGCAATAAAAATATTTACATGACAGATCCACCAAGTGTTTCATTGCCTGACAAAGTTACATTAAATCGATCCTAAAACCAGAAAATACCATTTTATTCATAATAGTGTATTGATAGTTGATATACAGTCTCATTTTAAAGAATTCAACAATTTATTTAGGACACGACTAATATTATTTTACCCAATGATATATGTATTACGAATAAATTATATTTACCATTGGCAATATTATAGAAAAAATTATTTAATCTCAGTTGTCTTTTCAACTGGTATGATATTATACTTAATGCTAGTGTACAGTAGTTTCTTTATTAATGCATCATTAATTCAGTATTATACCACATAAAAATTGCCTATACTGGGATATGAATACATTATTTTCAATTACTAATAATTATACTGTAAGCATATAAATTGTGGATGTTATGTAATAATAATAATAATAATAAATAAACCGTGTTTTATACAGTGTAAAACACTGAATTGTCATTTGTCGTATTTAAGTAACATTTTGTTTGAAATAGAAAAGAATGGCTTAGAATTTGGCTAGCATTCAAAAAAAAATTTTTTTCTAATATACATATACTTGTATTTTATTATTTTTCATCCCAAAAATATATTTTGTGATAAAAAATATTATCTTATATGCAAAAATAATGGATATTATATTACTATTTTTTTTTATAATTTATTAATTCTTTGATCTCAATCCTGTCATTGAACTTTTCCCTTCGAATGGCGTCACTTGGCCGTACAAGATTTGTTCCCGTTTTACAGTTTACAATACGAGCGTCGAAGATCGACATCAATCGGTCGAAGATGTTCTGTGCCAAAACAAATCCATTAATCGTACCGGAAAAAAACAAAAACAAAAATCACGCTATCCGGACCCGAGGATGTTTACTCTCCAGAGTCGGATTAGTTTAAATTCGCAGAAAATCAGCGCTTGGAAACAAATTCTTCTGTAAACACTCGGCCAAAAAATGCCAAGGATGTATTTTCATTCATTAGTAGAATAATATTACTTCAACAATATTTTTTTGAGAATTAGAAATGAAATAGCGAGCGCGACTTGGCATACATATAGTAAACATACCTAAATAATGAAAATCATCTTGCCAACATATGTTTTTTTACTGATGTCTTTGGCTGTGCTGGCTATTAAAATTAATGAAGAACAATACGTATAGATAAAATATATTCAGTATGTACTAATGTGTTTTAACATCTCTGAAAAATCTGTAGAAAAAAATGATTGCATATAACGCGTTGTAATCATCATAAATAAGCGCGATTGAATTGTACAAAATATGGCATTAAATTGGTCATAAAATCAGACAGTCATAAACTAACGGACCCTTTTTCCAACGTACATGCATAAAAATAACAGCAACTGCCAGAATTTAATTTCGAGGGCAATGAACTAGCGATATGGTGTTAATATTTCCTTTTTGGCGCAATTAACGCTTTGAAATTGCTTTGTAACAAAGCGATACTATTTATTGTATTTCAGATACTATTATAATTTTAAGGTACTGTTATTGTATTTCACATAATAAAATAGAGATCACGTGACCGAAAAATTGCATTAATAATTGAAAATAGTGCATGGGCCACCTAATAACACATCAGTCTCGAGACGTTAATTACACATATGTAAGTACCGCTAAAAAACTAATTTTCGTTTAAAAATAATGCATTATAGATAATACGTTCTACCCTGTGCCTAATACTATTGTTATTCTACCTTTTAGTTAATGATCTCCGAGTGGCATCTGGGTAGGGTTTCCACATCTCCCGTTACGGGACTATCACCGTATTTCACTACTCAGTCCCGTATTACTAATTGTCCCGTTTTCTCCCTATTTATTTTTTTAATTTTATTTATATTTTTATTATTATTACTTATTTGGGTAACCCCATTTTTATACGCGTAATAAAATATGCCAAAGAGAAAGTGTCATTTTCAAGAATAATATACCAAAAATTGGACATTTATAAAAAAGGCTTTAAAATAATCATAGTTTCATTATTTTTTCTTTGTACACAAGAATTGTACTTTTTAAAAAAATATAATATATTTCCTTGACGATATTAATGGTTCTTCGAGGGATGAGTTTTTTTATAAATGAGGGGGACACTTTTTTTATAAAGGAGGGTTTTTTCTTTTTGCGAAACGTCCCGTTTTGAGTCCTGGGAATTATGGTTACCCTACATCTGGTCCATTTTTCTTTTAAGGTGTAAACAAAGTTTCCAAGAAACCATGCAATTAGTCCGCAAACATCCTCATCTGCGATTCGCTAGAGCTGTCTCAAACAGCATTATAAAATATGTGACACTCACAGAAGTAGAGACGAGCCATAAGACTGCAATATCGAGCGCACATCGCAACAATCGATACGCCAGCAAAGACGACTTTGTAAATGTCATTGACCTCCACCGCCTAATAGCGGCATCTACATTTCTTTATATATGCTTATAAAATAAACTGTTTTTCAAAACCCGAAGTGAGCCCAATACGTTACAACGGGGGTAAGTACAATTTTTTTATTAATTATGAACTATAATTACAGCTTACAATCAATATATGCCACTTTGGAGCTGGGGTAAATTTTTAATAATAGAAATAAAAATTTGTGTCTGCTGCGGGAGCCAAAGCCTATGGCCTTTTACTAAACTATGCTATTCCTGCCTTAGTTGTTGATCTCCTTCAATTTCTTCAACAATATACATATAAACTGAAACGCCGCCGCAGATAAATCACTATCCACTAAACTTTCTACATAGAAATACACAAGGCTCAGACCTGAAATTGCTACCAAATTTGATCCACCAAGCATCTAGAGTCATCAATAGATAAGCCGAGCTTTAAAATGACTTAACGATGACGAAGATAATAAACTTCCCTTTAGATCCAGCTTTTGAAATAGTATCAATTAAAATTTCAGGTAATTTTAATCCAATTTTTTTTCTTTAGACTTGAAGAACTATTTCTCGAAAGTCAATGGTCAATGTTAAAAGCGTTATTTTTTGCTTACTTTTCTCGAAATATAAAGATTGTTATTATATAAGAAATTGTGCAAAATTTAAAATATCTCAGTTTAGCTATTTATAACACACAACCCCCAATATTCTATATTTTAAACAAAAAATCATTTTTTTTATTATGCAAACCCCTGAAAGTAATTACTTGTAAAGGATGGTAAAAATATAGAGTGTTTAAATAGTCTAATAAGGATTTACAACGAGGAAGATAAATATTTGTAAGAAAGGATTAATTTCCCATTTTTTTACTGAGAAGCTAAGAATTTATTCAGTAGAGTTTTTAAATTATTTCAAGATATAATAATAGTCAGTGACTAATGCCTGAAAGTCCTGGGTTCGAATATTATATGTACCATAGTGATTTTTATTTAATTTTTATGGTTTTGGGAGACCGGAACTAGTGATTTTAATATAATTATAATACTTCCTATCGATCATCACAATGAGGGTTTCCTAGATATTTTCACTCTCACGGATTAATAATTAAAATAAAATCGAGCTGATTGTAGACTGTAATTATAGTTAATAATTATATAAAAAATATGTCTCTGATTTACAGACTTTGATTCAGGTCTGTTAGCTCACTGCTTACTTACTGATTGTGTTTACCCCGTTGAAGCGCATTGGGCTTACGCCTGTCACACTACAATGAAAAATTTAAATAAATCACTTATCCATCTGGTCAGAAAAATAACTTGAGATAAATGAAAACAAGCCTTAGAAACGAGAACAATACGTCACTTCTTCCTCGCGCCACGTATTGAAAATTTTGCTTATGTACCGGCGAACCAGAAAGTCTACAGAACAATAAACCCTAGAGCAGTTCTATCTAACTGTAAAAGTTGGCAGCCATATTATGCTGCTGAGTATGCAAATCTGTAATGGATTGTTGTTGGTTGAACACATAGTGGACTTTAATTGAGGAAACTATTCTGAATGGTACAATTAAATGCGAAAATGTGTTTTATATTCACATTGATTCATAGCTATTTGTTTTTTGGTTTTAATTGGCTTCAATTCTTAATTCGTCTTGCCTTCACCATGATAATAAATAGTCACAAGGATATCACAATGTCACGAGGTAAGTATCTAAATCACATATATTAAAATAATTCAATAGAAAAAATTACCCATTGTCAAGTGTTATAGGATAAGAAAAAACTATAAATAAAATGATATCGAATACAATATATTTATAATAGATTTATTTTATTCTTCTATTTACTTTATAAATGAAAACAAGAACCTAACTGCATGTTATAACCCATTTAACGGATCTCATGTCCTAAAAATACAACATAGAGAGATTTCCGATGCGGTCATACAAAATCGTAAATATAGACACGCAATTCTCCGCGTTGGTCTCTATCAAAATAATTCTTCGGCAAAGTAGAAAAAAATTCACAAGTAAAAGTAATACTCACTGAGACATGATCCGGTCCTGGTTCACAAAAAATGCAATCTCCTTTTTTCTTTATTGTATCACACAACCATGTCTTTCGACGCAGGCCAACGACACAACTGCCATTGATTGGGGTCGAAGCACAAGAGTTAACACTGGACACTGCCGGTTTGATTATCGTTTATATTCTTCTAAATTTGTAGGTATACTTTCGTTATCGCCTTTCGCGGTATGACCGAAAAATATTAATTAGCACTGGTCTTGCGGTGCCCAGTACCTATGTGAGAACGGCCGCGCTCTTCGGCCGACTTATGACAATACGGATTCGTTCACTAAAAGCCCGTCGTATTGCAGCTGAATCAGGGATATCGAAGCAGACGGAGAAAAAATGTATTGTTTGTTAAATATTATTATGAAACGCTTCGAGGCAAGTAGGTTAATGACTTGTTGCAAAATTCTGCTAACGTATTTGACTGCGTGAATTTTTTGTTAATATTTTACAAATTCTTGAATGCATTCTTTTCAAGACTCAAAAGAACATTTACATATATGTAGACGTCCGCAAGTTTTAACACTTTAGTTGAAACATATAATAGTTACAAAGGAAATACAGTAAGTTATCGTTGTGTGACGCTTGGCGAATGATGTGCGCAAGAGCGAAACGGAGAAGCAGCTGTTATAAGATGGTGGAGCCTCTCAACAAGTGTATCAATATTGAGTAGCGCCAGTATTTTCTGGGTAAAATGTCTGACTGGCAGCAGAGGAGATCCTCAAATAAATGCTCTCCATGTATAGTAAACATCGCTTGTTATGTTAAACTGTAAATAATTGTGTGGAAAAGTTATTTGGATCTAACGAACATCAATTCGGTTTGCCACTGAAGAATGTCACATAGTCAGTAACACTTCTCAAATGCGTGTTGCTAATAAAAGTCAATATAACCATTAGGACCAAAGAGATTACGACAAAAAATAGGAATCTTTGAGCATCCTTTACTGACCTTACTCCTAACGATTTACATTCGTTCAATTAACAACATCTTTCCAGGGAACTATTTTCTAGCTTTGATGAGCTAGAAAATTAAATGATCACTTGGATCTTCCAGGGACAGAGAAGATAACCTTTATTTCTACCTAAATTTGTAACTTATTTACTGAATTTAATAAAGAATAAAGTAAGGATTACAGAGAAAAGTTCTTAGTACTTACTTTGAACCGTTTTTTTTCGTATTTAAATATCGAGATATAACTACCCAACAGCATGAAAATTTCAGCTATTTTACTCATAAATTCATTTCTATTTTCTTAAACATCTGGTTTTGAATCCCACTTGAACACTAGTTTTTAAATTACTATCGTATCTGAGATATCGGAATTAGTGATTATGATTATTTAATGATAATTACGATTATCTTAGCAGATTCCTAATCTCACATATGAATATCGTGATGAGTTTAGTTAAAGTGGGTAGTAACATATACTTATATATTGTAAGCTGTAATAATTATTATAACTAATAAGATGGAAGTCTTGAATATAATATATAATATCTGGAGAGGGAAGTTAGTTAGGGACTGTTTCCTGTGTTATCCACTTTTTAAAGAAAAAGTTTACTTTGAAAAACATTAATGGATGGATAGGAATGAATTAGTTAGGGTTCTGTCCTGACCTTGGAGTTAGAGAGAGTTTATTTTAATAAAGCAACATTGTTATTATTTGATTCGTTGTGCGTCCGTAGTCTCCAGGCGTTTCGGAAGCAGGTGCACTCTGGATTGTGGACGTTGAGCTGGACCAGTGGATGCGAAGAGAGAAGCGCGGCTTTTGCGATCTTCGCTGGTCTGAAGTTGTGTCGGCCATATCTTGGTTGGAGTCCAAGTTAAAGAACTTATGAAGTTCGGATGTCTTGAACTCCAAATGCCAGAAGAATAAGTCTCTGAGAGCGTCTCATAGGAGTCCTCAGATTTAGTGCCAGTGATTGAAAGGTTTCATACGGTGATGTCTCATTTAAAAAAAAAAACATTTTTTTCAGAAGGTTAAAACTCTTTGTATATTACTGGCCTTTTTATGATTTGATAGCATGAGTTTATCCCTCCAATTGTGAATAAAATATTGTGGTTCAATTTATGAACCCAACAGTTCATAATACTGACACCATTAACATTTCTATATACACAGAGTGTACATGTCATATTGTTGTGAATATCTCTATAATTATGTCGAATAAAATGTTAATATTTTAAGTATTCCTCTACGATACACTTACATATAAAAACACATAATTAAAATATTTAGGTTATTACCGAAAGAAAAAAAAATTATCAACAAAATCAGAATTTAATTTACCAATACATTCGAATGTATGAGTGTTGCCAGTCGGGTTTATTACTTCGCACGGGAGTAATGTTCACCTACAGAGGTTTTCAACTTGATTTTTCACTATTATTTATGTAAATAAATATATAGTACATTTAATATTTGCATTTATACAGAATAATTGCGATGTCCTAGTCTTCAGTGCTGTTATAAATTGTTTAGATATTTGGACTTTAACTATTACTATAAATATTATTTAATACTAATATTCGTATTTATACAATTTAAAATCACATTTTTAAAGTAAATAATATTATACCTTATAACAAAAAAAAAGTAAATTAAATAAATATAGAAAATATTTTGTTTTAGTAATTTTTACTAGTGCCAATCTGTTAACCGGGCGTTTCTACTAGGAAGACCACTATGTTTTGAAGAAAGCAAAAAGAAAAACAATTATCACTTCCCATAAGTTTCTCGTATAAGTATGTCCGTCAAAAGCAATAAAATCATGCAGTCGCCGCAGTAGTGGTAACGCTCGGTTACATGTCCAAATGACGTTTGATAATTTTTCAATAATTTCTTATTTGTAGCTTAATTTGTTTATTAAACAATTTTATATTTTCAATTATTTGGAACACTTTTTTGATAAAAAAAAGTGTTGTAATATAATAGGTTAACTTTTATATAAGAAATATTCAGCACATACTGCGTAGCGAGTAAATTGCTGTCAATATTTTTTTTTCATTGTCAACGCTTGACCCGCTATTCATGCTGAATTAAATTCTCCTGCATTATTCGTGTATATTTCTAGATTTGTGTTAGTGTATGTTACGACCCGATACCACTGATCCAAAATTAACCTCTACGCTGAATAACTGATGAAGACGAGACGCTGAACATCGGTCGCCACGTACGATGGCTGGCTCTATAAATTCCTGACGATCTTCACATTTCACACACGCGCTCATAAGTGTATTTGCATGTAAAATTTAAGATAAATATACACACAAAAAGCACATACAGCGTTAAGATAAACTATCATAAAAAATAATTTATCAACAATAATGCGATTGTTTAGTTTGATAACGTTCACAATATTTACATTTACAGCTAGTTAAAAATGTTTATATAAATAAATAAATATAGTAAACTATATAAATATATATAATACAATACACCATTTTAATACATAAATAATAATAATAAATATATTAATAAACTAGAAATTGCATCTAACTGTTAGGTATGTTAGGTATGTCAGGGTCATTAGTAATTTATTGCATTTCTAAAATTCTTCCAAAACTCACATTTCCAAAACACATTATTTTTAAAGAAGAGTGTGAGTGATTAAAAATAAATATATTTGTATGAAATACTTTCAGCTTTAAAAAAATCGCCTGTTATATCTCTTTTTTATATAATGCAAGACAGTTTATTATTTGTTTGTATGTTCAATTCATAATATTTGACGACTCACGATAATAAATATGGACTCGTGTAAATATTGACATTTCAAATTGTTGCATCTATTTGTTGTGAGAGATTTTTTTTGTGTAGAAGTTAATGATTTGTATCACAATATTTTTATTACTCAAATACTACTTTATAAGGAAAAAATATCTAGACGGTCAAAATATCATTAATATTGAGTATTTAGGTACATATCTATGCTAATTATTTTGTAAACTAAATTACTAGGGAGGCTCAGAAATATAGTGTATTGTGGAATCATTTAATATAAATTTTATTAGGTTATAAGTGTTACAGAATGTAGCGAATTATTACTCCAATATATATCTAATATGTGTGCAAAGATATTTCAATATTTTTACTGAAATGTGACTTACGTGGTTTTAGAAGCGAACCATTGATGTGCTCATACAATGATAGGAAGCGACATCTAACAGACACAACAAACCACTAAGTAATGATTGAGATAACATGTAGATTTTGCTTTTCAATATTATTACTAGATGGCGCTCGACGAGTTATCATTACTATCTCACTCTTTCGTTGCTCATGTTTTCACTAAAGTGGGAGTGCGATAGACAGACTTTAATAGACAGTAATTATTTTTTATCTACTAATTCATCAGTAACAATAATATATTCATTTCATATTCGCGGACTTGAGCTATCAAATATAGAATTAACTGAATTAAGAGATGGCATGTGACGTGTTTTAACTCATTAATCAATTACAAGGTTTTTTAATTAGTTATGTATTCTCCATCTGAATCTTATACTGATTGCCATCTTGTTAATAACTTTTTAATTTTACTATTATAAATTGTTTCGGTTTTAAAAAAAACAAGAGGGGTTGTTTTAGGTATTCTAAATTTATCGATTTTTACATTTAAAAACTATTGTAAAACGGGGAAAATATGATAATCCGAAATGGAGATGTTCGGAGAGTGGGTAGTAATAATAAATCAAACCAAGCTTACTGCTACAAATAAGTGCAAATATTGAGCTTCTTGGAAATGTGATGCATTTAGTAAAATAACGAATGCTTTTTTCTACGGAAAATGATTTAGCTTTCGTAATGTCGTATTGGATTGCTATATAAAAAGTATATTAATTCATAATAAAAATATTTTTCATAAATGCTAGAGCCCATGCCCAACCGGGGTTTTAAGGCAAGCGCCTCCCCTGCCTTTGCGTAAATCCGCCATGCCCCTAGCATTTTAAAACAAAGCTTAAAACGGTACTTATTGGTGATAAAATAATAATATTAAGAAAATGTATTTTAATTAATCTAAATAAACCTTCCTTTTGATATTTTCTACATCCATCGCTGCCCTCAATATTTATGTTTAATATGTTTTATCCCATTAGTGCTAAGTTTTCGCATTATCTTAATAAATTATATTATAATAATTTATATTTAAAAAAAATGATTTTACGTTGTTATAAAATTTATATTTTATTAATAATTAGTGTTTTTTTTATTTTAAAAGTAAGATTTGCTCGAAGACGGAGATGGCCTCGTTCGGCGCTGCTAAGGCCAAATCATTGTCAATCGGCAAAGTGACGCGACGGGGCGTGTCGGCGGCGGCGCCCCCCTGACTCGCCGCTATCTCCGCGGTCACCGCACGCCACTCCGCATTCGTCGGCACGTTCTCTAGCCGCTGCTAGTCACCGAACGCCAAATGGCCGACAGGCTACCGGCATGTGTCATAGACGTCGGCACTGGGTAACCACACTTCTCTCATCTCATCTCTTCGTCCAAGTTGCACATTTATCCGCATGAACCGTTTATCGGCCGCAACGGATGCGAACGAGAACGAGACCGCGCGATAGTTAACTGATAAGCAAATTTATTATTTTTATATTTTAGATATACAAAATTGGGGTTCGCCGGTAACAAAGAACCCCAATTCATCATACCGTCTGCCATAGCCATCAAAGAGACGGCTAAAGTCGGCGATCAGTCTTCCAGACGGCTCACCAAAGGTGTTGAAGATTTAGATTTTTTCATTGGAGATGAAGCGTTCGAAGCCACCAGCTACTCCGTCAAGGTAAGTCAGCGGTTTTTAAATTTATATAATCCTCTAACATTTATGTTGCGGACCCCACCTCAACCCTTACCATTTTATGTCGTTTTTGTGACTTTCTGGATCAATAAGTTCATAGGCACTATGTTTTAATAAATATTAATAAAAATATATCGCTGGTTATTTAAATTAATGGTCTTGCGCATTTATAAAAATGAGAATCTTTATTTGTCATAAGTAATAGTCACTTCTATTTTATCTTCAACTTTAAATATCACATATTTGCAGCTGCATCTTGGAGGTAAAATAAGTAAAAAATAATCGTGCTTCGTACTTTCCCACATGACAACCGACATACTTTTGTGTAATAATAGATGTGCTTTTTTAATTGATACAATCAGTTGCGGTCTTTTGCGTTAGATTTTGACCTGAAGCAAGTTTAATTTTTTTATTTAAAAAAAATCGACAGATTTGTTTCCAAATAACATCGGAGATATAAGACATGGTTCTTTTCACATTTTTATTTAAATCCAAATGATAAATATTAGTGTTGCTTCTTGAGAAAAATGTCAAATCGAGAATTCTCATTTCTCGAGAAATGTTATAAATCATTTTTCATTATATAAAATTAAATTTGTACTAATATTTTTAAATGGTTTACAATTACTGCCCTTTTTATAACGCTGCATAAGTAAAAGTGGGTACATGCCAAATATGTAAACTTTTAGGAAGGTTTTAATAAGGGTCCGGGAATGACAAATTGTATACAATTTTTTAACACTCCCTAGCTTTGCTTAAGTAATAAAAGAAGACACTAGATAAGAAACTTTTCTGAATGTGTTCGTGCCAGGTATTTGAAAATATAAAAATATTGATATTTTTTTAACAACAAAAAAGAAGGAGGATTTTTGATTCTACTTTAGAATGCATGTGTTTTTAAAGGGCTATTTTAAGAATAATATGTAAAAATTCATCTGCAAACTTTGCTGTATTACATACATTTTTTCATTCATCAAAATTTCTCAAGAAATCAAAATGCCTAATAAATACTCATCACAATAATTTCCAATTTGCGTTTCATGGTGGATTTCAAGGTTGATATTCCATCATCTAAGTTGCTCTCATATTTATATTTTTTTATTATTAATGTCATAATTGTTTTGCGGACCCCAATTTAAGAACCGCTGATAAGCAAAGTAAAGATTAAACATATATAATGGAGTTGAATTGTCTGAAAATAGGGTTTAAAAATCATCCCCTTTTAAAAGTTGGTCTCGTAGCTGTTGGACGACCGTTTGAAAATTACAAGAAATATTCCAAACAATGCGAGGTCTTATGTACAAAGAGGTTTTAGGAGTTTTTTGGTAATTGATTACTAATGTCCGTCAGACAAATCATTGTCGTTTTGTAATTTTTAAAGCCATTGTTGAAACCCCAAAGTTTATTCTAACATAAAATACACAAAGAATTATAATCTGATAAAATACTTTGTTCTAATCTTTAACACTACGGTGGTCGATCTTTCACTGTTTTCAGGTACCCCAGATAGTTATATAATATTTAGGTACTGAAGAAATAAAAAACGGTGCTCGGATTTTTTCAAACACAAATTTTGTCAGCTAGTTAAACTTGTTATAAAAATAATCAAAATACCAACAACGGATATTTTGAAACACTTTTTATGAAGTAAAAATATCGATTCCTTGGATTTAATTCAAGTTAATTGCTACATTGAACTCGGTAGTTAACAATCTAACAATTCAAATGTTAACCTTACATTTTTATTTTAATATAATATTAAAAATATTTTTTTTCCGGAATAATCGGTGTCGGCAAAAATCAAAAATAGTATTGTCCTGTTATGGTTGATCCTTTGGAAAGTAATCCACCATCTATAATCCAATCCCTTCACGTTCTAAAAATCAAAAACCTTCACTTTACCCAGAGATCTTTCCATAACAATAACAGAACTTTAAAAAAAATAAGTAGTTGATCTGCTATTGTGAATCAAATCAATGTTTTCTTCTGTACTAGTTATTTCAAGCATTTCACTGTGAAGATCGTCTTCAGTGTTTAAATTCGACTGCCTAGTTTTTAACCATTCCAAAAGAAAGATGATCTATCCATAATGTTTAACATGTCTTCGTGAATTTGGTTTAGTATTAATTAAGCCAGATTAATCACTTCACATATGTTTGTCATGAAGATGTGTAACATTTATTCTATTGTCCTGAACATTCCTTTTACCTATTCCACTATAGTGCTGTTGTTTTAAAAAATTGTTTTATTTACTATATTTTTTGTGTTTTAGTATCCAGTTCGCCATGGATTGGTCGAAGACTGGGACTTGATGGAGCGATTTATGGAACAATGCATTTTCAAGTATCTCAGGGCTGAGCCCGAAGATCACTATTTTTTGCTCACTGAACCTCCGTTAAACACGCCGGAGAACCGCGAGTATCTTGCAGGTTATATTATATATTTTACAAATTTATCTTGATTCTACTTTTATTTAATTTAATTAACATATGTGTGTATATATTTTTAGAAATCATGTTCGAGTCGTTTAACGTACCCGGACTGTACATTGCGGTTCAGGCTGTATTGGCGCTGGCGGCCTCGTGGATCTCCCGCGCTTCCAACGACCGCATTTTCACCGGCATAGTCGTCGATAGCGGAGACGGCGTGACCCATATCATTCCAGTCGTAAGTTTAGCTTTGTTAGCTTTAAATATAAAAAATACTCATTATAAAAATGATATCAACTTTCTTGATATTAAATGATGTTATAAAGTTAAAATTATACATAAGTGAGTCAGCGGTTTGTAATGTATGTATGATATTATTTTAATGACAGTTGTGTTTTTAGGCGGAAGGTTACGTTATAGGATCATGCATCAAACACATTCCTATTGCTGGAAGGAACATCACGTCGTTCATTCAATCACTGCTGCGTGAACGAGAGGTCGGCATTCCTCCAGAACAGAGCCTTGAAACAGCGAAAGCAATTAAAGAAAGGTGATCGTTCATCTCAATATGATTAATTTTTCTAAAGAAGAATTTTTTAATTATTGTATTATATTTCAATTATAGACATTGTTATATATCTCCTGACATAGCGAAGGAATTTTCAAAATATGATTCCGATCCAGGAAAATGGATTAAGAAATATACAGGAATTAACGCTATCACGAAAAACCCATTTTCAGTCGACGTTGGATACGAGCGGTTTCTTGGTATTTTTTTATTATTACTGTTTTTCTTTGTGATGATTTTGATATTATCGGGATCTAATTATCATCATTTTTGCAGGACCTGAAATATTTTTCCATCCGGAATTTTCAAACCCAGACTTCACGACTCCGTTGAACGAGATGGTCGACGAAGTGATTCAAAATTGCCCCATCGATGTAAGACGTGGCCTTTACAAAAATATTGTCTTATCTGGTGGCTCCACAATGTTCAAAGATTTCGGAAGACGTCTGCAACGGGATATCAAACGCTCAGTCGATCAACGTTTACGGACTTCGGAGATACTTTCAGAAGGGAGGATAACGGTCAGCCTCTATTCTATGTATCATATTATGTATTCTGTGTATAAGATTAAAATGTTATTATTTCTTTCAGCCGAAACCGATCGATGTTCAAGTTGTGTCTCATCATATGCAACGATACGCTGTGTGGTTCGGTGGTAGCATGTTGGCTTCAACGGTAATATTTTATATATTTATATACACATGTATATATAGCTTATTCTATATCATTTTTTTATTTTTAGCCTGAGTTCTATCAAGTTTGTCACACCAAAAAAGATTACATGGAATATGGGCCTAGCATTTGCCGTCACAATCCTGTTTTCGGCACTATGACATAGTTTTAATTTACGTACGAGTATGTATATGCATTTGCAAGCATGGTTTGCGTTGCTTCAATGATATCAGGTGATATCTATTAGGCAATTTTAATGAAAACTGGTCAATAATTTTGAATGTTTGTAGTGAAGTGATTATAAAAGTATGTATATTGAATTATTTCAATTATGAATAATAACGACATTTCTGCAATTGTTTTATTATATATATCTAAAATTTAAAAAATAAATATGAAAGTTAATCCATTCTGTCTATTATTTTAATCTTAGTAAAAAATTAACAGGGGCGGCAATAGCATAGTGATCTTATGTTACGAGAAGTCCTTAATGTAGCAAAATTGAATTGTGAAGTAAGTTGACTACTCAAATATACATCGATAAGACTGATAAATTGAGATATGCTCTTAGGTAGGGCATCTAAATACCCGGCCAAATTCAATACTCGGTTCTCTGGTATTTTTCCTTAAATTATCCAGGTAATTTTTTACATTACATACATGAGAGTAAATATTACTTTTTAAATTCCAACGTAAAATTTATTAAAAATTAATTTTTTCTAAAAAGTAATATTTCAAAAATATCAATGCAGTTAGTGTTTTATATTTCATAAAACTTGAAAAATTGCTAGCAACGGAAAATACGCGTTTAATTGCAGTTGAAGTTGATTTAATAGATAGCAAGTAGTTAAAAAGATTTTCTAGAATTGGACTTCGTTTACCAATAGATTCCAGAAATTACAATGTTTCGGTAAATCCCACGAATTCATTTCTTTTGCTTTGGTAGCATTCGTAATCAAAATAATGGTATTTTTCATTTCTTGAATTAAAAGTTCGGTGTCCAAAGATTTCATAACTTTTTCTGAATTATTTTCCATTAATTTAATATCATTATCTTTTGAATATAGTCGCTTCATAATACATAGCTGAATATAATCGAAAATTGTTTTTGGAAGCGGAATATCAGATGAAACTGATGTAATTTTAAAGTTGTATCTAAGAAAGTCTTAATTTTAGTCATAATATAATATATAACACAGTCAAAGTAAGATGGTAAAAATGACAGACAGATTTCAGAACCACTCTTGTTTCGCCTTTTCTCTAGGAACGTTGAACGATTTTAATATACGAATTTTCTTATTGTAAAAACACATGAAATGGCTCACTCGTCCCGATATATTATTGACAACTAAAATGTGTTTCTACTGAGTCAAGCAAAGCATTATGATAGTGCCAGCTATTGTCAACTCTCGCAAATTATAAACTTGAAAGCATCATAAAATTTTTATAATCTATTTAGAATCACTTTTATTTTCATGCAGAATTTGCTCTTTTTATATTTACAAAAATGAAGAATAAATATTTTTTGTTACATCTAAAACGATAATAAATATTAATTACCTAATCAAATCTAAGTTACAAGCAAAAGCTCGTTTAATTGTACGCCGTTGTTGAACCCTTGACCCATTGTTAAATTAATCCAGCAAACAAATACTCGCATTTTTTTGTTAACCAACAAATGCTCGAGGATGCGAAACGAAATGTGTTTGCTTATCACTATATATGTATTTATCTTATCGTCATAAAACACATTGTGAAACAATATTTTCGGACTATTAAATAAAGATTCCCTGTCCCTTTTCAATGCACCACTCTCACTACCTGGTCTGACTGCAGCTGTGAATTCAGCTGACTTTTTGGGAGCATGGAGTATCGTTACTGAGAAGGGTTCGCTTAATCTCTAAATGGGTTTTGCAAAATAGAAGAATATCTGGAGAATTTTGTATCTTGAAAAATTGTGTGAGATATACATTTCATATAGAAAAATCAAATATTATATTGAAATTAAAATGATCGGGTACCCGTTAAATATAATAAGGTTTTCGGTTACTTCAAAAACATGCGGTTACACAGTTCCGGTCCTATAGTCTGATTTTAACAATTATAAACTATTATTACAGCTTATAATCAATAGATGTGACTATGCTCAACCCAGCTCGATTTTATATTAACAATTCATCCGTGAGATTAAAACATCTAGGAAAACCTAATCCGATGATCGATTCAGATCAGAAAATATTTTAAAACACTTGCAGTTCTTGACATTTTTCATGAGGTTCGTCGATTGTTACACAACAGAAGGTATTCTATTCCTTTCTTTGTTAAAAATAACACTACTTCTTGCTTTTGAACGAGATAAACTCACACGCGGCACAAGTGCCGGTTCGCCTCAACCCGAATGACTTGAATGTTTCGACCTGTCTGCATCTGCATTTCATACGATAAACAAACGAAACACGTTTGCCAGTTGCCTCTTGATGATTTATATATATCGCTTCTGCTGCTTTACCTTATTAACGTATTTTAAACTATTTTACTTTTTAAATTATGTAAAAATTTGTAACTGAGCTTGATGTTACGTGGACCCTAGCGGAAACGGCAGTGTTTGATATATATAGATATATAGTAAATTAATTGACATTTTATATTTCAGAATCATACAATGGTTTTAATGTTACATTTATTTTACACATAAATATTTTTTTAAGAAATATAACAACGGAACCATTGATATACACAACGTGATCATAAAACATTTTACACTATAATAAAATATCATGAGTATAATCAACGAATTTTGCTAAAACTTTTAAGATATAAAAGAATTGTTTTCACATGGAATGTAACGTGTATTAACAACAAAATAAACATTTTTTTAATAATAATAAATACAAATAAAATTTCATCTATACATAATCACTATTATTAATATTACAAACTTGAAATGACTATGTCGATATTACGGTAAAGATATTGATATAGCATAGATCAATTTTTTAAATAGAATATACAATAATTACTGACCTAAAAACGAATCGCTAAATTAGCATACGTATACAATACAATAGACAGAAATTCAGTTATTATTTACCGATATAGAAGAAAATTATATATTTTAGTACATAATAACAAAACGAGGTAATATTGTTTGATTAAAAATAATACTACGGCATTTTATAGATACTGTGTGGATAAAAAGTAACTATTATGGCTCAGTCATAGTCTGTCAAAAAATGGTTATTTTAAAAACAAACTTCATAGTCAAGGACCTTTTGTGTTAATTTTTTTAGTAATCCATTATCATTAAAAATCCTCGGATCTTGAGACAAAGCTAGTCGTGCACTTTAACAATCGACTATTAAATCGTAAGATGTGCGATTTAATAATCGAGTGAATAACTATAGCTACTTTTACAAAGCGTAATCAATAATTTATCGTTTGGTAATTATCAGTGCGAAGGTAACATATAAGTACATTTTTAAGTACACTGGTATGATATTCTTCGTTTATGCGAAAATGCAATTAAAACGCCTATATTATAAACAACTCGATGTACAAATTCATCAGACTTAATAAAATTTGGACACAATCCTTTGTCGTCAGTCTTCTGAATAAGTGTGACTATTATTCATATTATGTATATACAATAAGTGATTTTTTTATCTTAGAAGTCCACCGTTTTCAATAAAAAAAGTCACTCACAAATTTGTTCGTTGTACACTTTATAACACAGTTTTATTTATTCGTTTCACTTGGGTTGATTGTTATAATCGACATATACTCGCACAACTTCGCCTTCGTACTTGCGCTGCGAAGGCATGAAGTAGAAATCTGGATTTACTTGCGGCGGATGCCCACTGGAGTGTCTCGCCGGACGACCTTGGCCTGGCTGGCGAGGCAAAGAGTGTGCGGCACGATCGGCACTCATTTGATATCTGGAAAATTCATAAATTATTTTGAAATGTTTTTTTATGAGATTTGCATTGCATTAAAAACATACCCATATCCTCCTGGACCACGGGGTCTTTGTAACGATCTTGTGTCATTGTAATAACCGGGAGCAGCTCCTGAAGGTGGTGGAGCTCTTGCGCCGTTTCCGTTTCCATTACCGTTAACATGCCTGGGATGGGCGTTATTAGCTGGCATCGTACTCGACCTGAAAATATAATATTATATACACAGTGATGGCATTTAACACGTGAATGAACTAGATAAATATTTAAGAATTTCATTGTCCTAATAATATATAATTAATAAGTGGTGTAAGAATTATTTATAGATATAAATTATTTATATTAACAGGGTTATGGATACATATAAAGAGCGCAACAGTCACTGCTAAACTATCTATACACTAACTCTGACACAGTGCGGGGATGGATTCCTCAACGTACACATGCAATGACTTCTAGTAATCGTAATATGTGGGTAGCGGCCTTGTTTTTATCCATCTACAACATATTTCTAAAGTCATAAGCCTATGTATTCATGTATAGGCTTATATTGCAATACTGACTATATAACCGTGCAAAGTTCGTAGTCAGAGCAGTAACAATACCGCTAAATGCATTTAAATCCTCATCATACTTCTAACCATTTAAATCCTCATCCGTAAATATTGTTACTTATTCATGCCTCCAGAATTTTCTTTACCAATCACCATAACCTATATATTTATAGCGAAACCCTATTTTAAAATTGCATACCTGTCTCTCGTTTCTCTCGTCTCTCTGGTTTCCCTCGGGTTTGTATTTCCATTGTTTCCGTTGTGTTTTTCTTCGTTTTCATAAGATTCAAAAGCATAGTTTGTATTAGCAACCGAATAGTCCTTCCACGCCGAATTAGGTATTAATTGATCCTAAAATCATTAATTAAATTACCAAAATATATCAAAGTCAAAATAATAAATTTTAACTAACAATCACCTTATTTACTGGGGTAGAAGAACGAGAAGTTTTGTAAATGGTACAACTAGCTTGCACCAATGCGACAAACACCAATGCGCAGATACAACCCAAAACTATGTACAATTTAGTCTCGGATAATCCAAAGAACGATCTTGAATTTCCGCTAGATTCCTCCACTGGTAACGTCGATACAACTGTAAAGATTCATAGGTTTGATTAATTTAATATTCTATGTGATGTTTTAAAGATTGAAAGAAAGAAACATACGACTCTGTGGCTCGAAAACGTAATACTTTGGATCTACTATCAACGCTCCGACTCTTCCAACAAGGAGTGTTTCTTTAACGGCGTCTTCCCATCTAATCATTGATTCTTTGCTGTTCTTCTTTGTACCTAAAGATCTAGCTGTTGCTCCGGTGTCTATTTCATTTGATTCGTCTACTTCTAGTCTCAAAGAAGCGACCATTTGATTACCGGCTTGACTGTAAAATTTAAGATCATCAGATAGGGTGTTTTATATTACAAAATTATCGAAACTTACTCTTCCAATTTTTCAACGGCAACTTTGTGATATCCGGGACGGTTTTGAAGTACTGCTGCAAAACTTTCCGTTATTGTATTAGCCAAATCGTCGAATTCTTTAGAGCCTTGTTTTGGCGTGTTAAAGTTTTCGGCTAAGTTTATGATCTTAACTTGCAGATTATAAGTGGCAAGTCCAGGGATAGTCGGTTCAGTAGTAACAACGTCTTCGTATTCTAAAAATATTATTTAATTAGAAAAACTATTACTCTATAATATCTATATTCAAAGGCATTTAAATGAATTAATTGAGAGACGAACAACGTTGTAAATGGTAAATTACATCAGTTAAAGTGCAATTGAAGCACTCCGTTTTAGTCCAAGGGCAAATATACATATAGTCACATCAATTATTATTAATTTAATTTAACTATTTTTCTTTATTTAACCGGGTATTTTACTTATAGTGAATTGAAAAATTTTGGTTAAAAAAACTTTACTCAACATACCAATTCCACAAGATTTTATGCAAACTCTCTGCGAACTGATGGCAGGTATGATGTCGTGTTTCCTAGTCTTTTTACTAACGTCGTCATAAGTACCGCCTTTCACCGGGAACATCATGAACAGACATTTTTCATCTGTGAAAGCCATATCCTAAAAATTAAATAATCTATTAAGACACTCTTCATTGACAACCAAATCAAATCAGTTCTAAGCGCACTCACTTCCATATCACCGGTATTCCTCTTCCTAGTAAATGACAAAGTGGTAATACCATCTTGAAGTCTACCGGAAATATCATCAATATCTTGATTCGGCATGTCCAATCTTGGCGGACTGTATCCATTGATCCACGTGTCCACCAAAAATGGTCTACCGGAATTTTGTATCCAGCCGATGATAGCATCTGTTTGAGACTATAAAATCATTTGTCATTACTAACGTCAAATTTTAAATAAACATACAATCAAATACCATTCTATTATCGTCGCTGAATCCGATACCAGTCCATCCGGAGCTGGTTGTATGAATGGTAAATTTGATTCTGTCTTTTCCTTTCTTCGAACCCAAATACTCCCATCTGGCGGCGTATTCGCAATTCTTCATGGCTATGTCGCAATCGTGAGGCAGCTTCCATTCACCGCCGCATTTACCAGCTTCAAGTTGCGATATTTCGGCACTACCGATCTTATCCTTTGTATCTTCAGCTGAAATAAAATATTATTATAGTAATATTTATCTTAATAAATATTTTATTTTATTGAAGGATGTTTACCAAAGAAGTTCATTGATAATACTCCACGTTGGGCTCCATGTCCGTGATACTTGAGCTCATCTTGTCTGTAAAAATCTGGAACACTCACTTTGTCTTTTTCGACGCCGGATTTAGGATTGTGAACATAATGACCGTTTTCTTGTCCTCTCGCCCAAATAACGTGCATTAGATCATTTTCAATGGAATGATCGGTATTTTCAGTTGCCTAAATTAAAATGTACATACATAAGTACTTTTTTTACTAATGGTTTACTGTTGATATATTTATCGGATATGTAGAAAATTTAAATATATTAACCATAGCGTTTTTTACTTTATATTGCATCTGTATTTTGATCTATTATAACAGATTATGATTTCCTAGATTTTTCGTATCTTACGGAGGAACATCGTGATGAATAGTAATAATAAAATCTCGCTAGGTCATGCATAGTGATATTTTATCATATATCACTGATCGACAGACTTTAATTTCAGTCTGTATCTCACTACGTACTAAGTTGTTATTGATTGTTATTACCCCCATTGTAACGCATTGGGCTTACGCCTGTTATTTTGCAACGGAAGATTTACAATATATAAATATGAAAGCACATTGACATCTAGTTATTATGACGCATTGGGTTACCTGCCAAGTTCAGATTGTCAGATTTTAAATAAATAAATAATAGTAAATTCCAATATTCTATCAATTATTCGAATTTTCATACAGTTGGAAATCAGGCGAATAATTCGAATAATCGATTATTCGAATATTCTATATTCTAATTGTATTACATACAGATTTGTTTTTTTTTGTTTATTATTGTATAAATTAAAGGCATCCGCTATTTTTCCTAGAAAGTATAGCAAATTATTGAATATAAATACATACTTTTAATTTTCTGCGGAATGCAATTGTAGTTACACCATTCTCTTCGAAACCCATGGCACCAGTTAAATCGTCATTTCCTCCCCAAACGCTGTCTACTCGAGGAGTTGATCTAAATAATACATATAAATTAGAATCAGGCCTGTAAAGAAACATTCTTAACATTTTGGCTAAAAATTTATAGTGCAATTCCCACAATGCCAAAAGACAAATCATTATTGTCATAGGTTATTTTTACCTAGTTTCGTTGAATTGCAACCAAAGGGTTAAAATAAATAGATGTGTACCTGTCTCTAGTGTAATAATCCATAATTCTGAAATTCTTTCCTCGAGCCGTTCCAATTATGATATCCGTGCAGTCCATTCCATTAAAATCGTGACGTGGAGAATATGCATGTAGAGGGAAGTTACCTAAGTAAATAATTCAAAAAATAGTTATGTGCCGTTCTACTATTAAAATAAATATTTCTCTAATTCTCTGCAAGAAGATATAGTACGTGCGGCACGCCTATTTTTTGTGTAATTTAGACAATGGTCACACATTAATACTTAATGATAATAATAATTTAATATTTATTTTAAGAAACTTAATTACAATTACAGAATTACTACAACCAATGCAACAAACTCGATTTTTATTAATATTCCGCACGTACTAATGAACTTGCAAAGAATTTCAAACACTATCTAGAAAATTTTGGATGCAGTTGTATTTTTATTTAAATATCTACACTGCTTCAGACGTTAATCAATTTACATTTTTCTAAAAAAAATTAAATTTATTAAAGTTCCATATTTAAAATAATTTATTGTTAATTTTGAAAATTAGATGTGCAAAAATTGTTAAATAGAATATTTACACCAGACAATTAGTACATGATAAAATTGAAAAAATAGTATACCACTCTTGTCCGGCCCCGGTGAAGGTTCCGAACTCGGTTCTGGTCCTGGACTTGGTTCAGGTTTGGACGTAGGTTCTGAACTCGGCTCTGGTTCCGAGCTGGGTTCCGGTTTTGCGACTGGTTCAGGCTCTGAGCTCGGTTCGGGTATAGGACCTTTTTGACTGGACGGTTCCGGCTCAGAGCTTGGTTCCGGCTCGGAACTCGGTTCCGGTTCAGAACTAGGTTCCGGTTTAGAACTGGGTTCGGGCTTGGAGTTTGGTTCGGGGGTTGAATTGGGTTCAGAACTCGGTTCGGGTTCGGACGATGGCTCCGGTTTGGCCGACGGTTCGGACGAAGGCTCTGGTTTTGGTTCCGATCCTGGCCTTTTCGTAGTCTCTTCTATGAAAAAATAAAAATATATCATGCAAAAACGACCAACCACCGTGTGTGTGATAGAAAAACACCGAATCAAGTTTTTAATTCGACATTTTCACTTATTCGATGAAACAAGTGGTGCATGTAAAAATAGTCAAATCAATTGTGATTTATCTTTCCATTCGAAGATTTTTTTGTGCATAGATTTCATTCCATAAACAATTATTTTCTTAGAATTGTTTTTCGTTCATTTGCAATTGTGTATAAAACATGTTTAGTAGTGCATGAATTTAAAAAAAAAATATATATTAAATATAAAAATAAAATCCACATACCATCTTCAACAGCTCGTCTTCTACGTCCTGTAAATAAATTAAAACATATGTTATTTAAAAAAGAGGCGACTCGCTAAGATAAAACTGACATTTTAATAGTGTTCAAAACGATTGAATATATGAAAATCTGAAGGCAAGAACATGTTAATTGACATTTTTGCTGAAAATGAGTTACGATAACTATTAGACTAAGTTTTGTGAGTGCTTTTAAATGAGCACACAAAACGACTAGAAGATGTAGAGCTAGCAAGTGAAGAACATGTTAATAGTACTTATATAATAGGAGCTAAATATATAATTTATGCCAAGGATGTGTTACATAGATAGACCAATGATATAAGTCGGTGACTAATATTTGAATGACCTAGTTTCGAATCCCACTGTAGTTCTTTTCAATCTTTTTTCCAAAAAATGAGGAAAACCTAATCTGTAATGATTATTACAGATTAGGTTTTCCTAGATTTTCCTACTCTCAAGGATAAAGATTGTGATGAATTAACCACTTGATGCTCGCACTATTAAACACATCGTTACGCTCGCGCTCATACCCATACGAGTGGTCACTTGGCTTTATGCTCGCTCTCGCAGATGTGCTATTCCTATATGTATATAGAAATGGGCCGCGTGTTGTGTATGAGTTTTGTATGCCGATGATCGGACGGCATAAATCGTTAGTTTTGTGTTGATCATCGGGGCTTCTGCATTTATCTCTATCTCATTATTCGCGAATTTGAAAATAATTTCGTTATAATTATCGTTTTGTAATTTCTGGATATGGTATTCATTATGTTATTTTTTAATAACTATTGAATTTCTGTAAATCGAAATATTAAAAAAACGACTACTAATTGGCTAACTTTTGCTCCCCTCCCTGGAAAAAGCTGAAATAACGTCCCTGATTCTTAACCAGACATTTTCGGTTTATCTCTCAAAGAAAATCTGAAAAAAACAGTCTCGGATCTATCCCAAAAATATTTATTTTAAATATGTTCTTGCAGTGAAATTATATCGAGTACATTTTCACTGGTAGATATATATTTTTACCAGTGAAAATATAATTTATATAGAAGGTGCTATTAAAATTATATGATTTCAACTTTTCCATAGGTAGTAACATAAGATGACCATACGTCTTTTTGTTCTTCCTTGTTCTTCTCGAACAAAAATGTCCAAGGTGACTTTTTTTATATGTTTTTTAACATCCACAGCATCTCTAAATGAACAAAAAAATTCAGAGACGACTTTTTTTATTTTAGTGTCCTCCTTTGATATTTTTAAAATTTGGTAACCTCAAGTAATATAAACATTTATATACCAATCTATATTTATTTACATGCATAGGTCAAATGGTACAGTGAATGTGTATTTTTCAGAATTTTTACCAGTAGATATATATTTCTACTAGCGAAAATATATCTAACTAATATGCGCTAGTGAAATTATATGCTGGTTTAAAATGTCTATTAAACTGAATTTGACAGTTGCAAAACGTCCATTAGCTGTTCAAACCCAAACCTAACCTAATGAAATTTTTAAAATTAATTATAGTTTTAGAACTTTAACCGAATTTTGGTGAATAGGAGAGCGCATGTATAAATGTTACAGTGAATGTGTATTTTTTAGTGAATTCAAAATAGATTTTCACCAGTAGATATATATTTCTACCAGCGAATTTTACTATAATACATTACAATAATTCTCAGCCCCATACTGCCTGTTAAATGTTCCAACTATTTAAAATCTGCATTTAGAGTCTTAGATATGAACATCTCGTTACAACGAGATGTTCATATCTAAGGACCGCTCAAAGAGATTCAGGTCTTTCAAAGAGACGCACCAGGCTGTGCGCAAATGATTATGCATTTACTAGATATAACCGTGCACTTTCTAAGTACTAGAATTTTTTTCTAGACAAAATCTAAAATACAGGACAATTAGCAAATGTTTAAATATATAGAAATTATGTTAAGATCAGTTAATATGTTCTTGCATTAAGATCTATACATATATAAAAAGAGAAGCAGCTTTCATGCTCAGTTCATAAATGAAAGATGTTTATTTGTATTAAATAGATAAAAAGCATAACTTACCCTGCTTGCTTGAGACTTTATAAGAGATGCTGGTTTTAACGGTGACATCATCGCCAAACCTCTGTCTGAAGTCAATTCTACTTCTATCGTTCGCAACTCTCTTATATTTTTTGCTGGTGTCATTTTTAGCTGAAGGTTCTGTAGTTGGTTCCGGTGCAGGTTCACTTGTCGGTTCAGAATTTGGTTCAGGTTCTGCGCTCGGCTCCGGTTTGGCACTTGGTTCCGGCTCCGAACTAGGTTCTGGTTCAGAACTGGGTTCAGGCGTAGAATTTGGTTCGGGTTCTGCACTGGGCTCTGAACTTGGCTCCGGTTTACTAATTGGTGATGCTTTTTTGTTGCTAGGCTCAGACGTCGGTTCTGGTTCGGAACTCGGTTCCGGCTTAGAACTGGGTTCAGGTTTAGAACTAGGTTCGGGTTCCGGCTTAGGTACAGGAGTTACTTTCTTTTGATTGTTTTGTTGAGTTATAGGTTTTCCTAAGACCGGGAAGTTTCTACAAGCGGCCGTGAATTGACGCGGCCTCCATCCGATACCAACGTACGAGGTTCCGTTGACAACAAGAATAACTTCAAGTTCTTTCTCTTCTTTGAGGATCCTCCAATGTAATTTATAATCTTTGGATAGTTCCTTCATTGAATATATGCTATAATCAATATTTGTGGTCCTGAATGGAGATCGTTTATTACATCCTTGACCATAAAATCCAGTTTTACAGTAGCACTGCTTGCTAGGAGCTGTAGTTGTATTTATATCCAGACAAACACCATGATCTCCACAATCTGAATTTTCCACACATTCTTCTTTATATTGGCAACGCGCTCCATAGTAGACTTTGTCGCATTTGCATCTTCCCACTAAGTATCTTCCGTGTCCATTACAAGTCTCTTTATAGTCTTTCTCTATAATTAAAAAAGTATTTCATAAAATAACTAATACAGAATATGATAATATATGTATAAAATGTTTGAGGTTGTACTTGTGAGTATGTCAATGTCAGCGCAGGACCAAAATCTGTATGTTTCCGACCATTCGTCAGCCGTACGTTGCAGTTGAAGTATGCAATCTGAACAGGTGAAGTCAGTCGGTAATCGCACCTGATATGCTTGGGCTCTGTATACAAATATACAACATGTTAATAATTTATATATATGTATATATAATATAGGTAATGTTAAACATAAACATACGTAGCATCTTCTTTAATGAATTTTGATCCGGATACAGAAGGCGTTAAGTCCAGCACTGATCTTTCCAAGCTATCGAGAATTTGTAAGCTGAATCCTCCCTATAAAAAATAATTATATTATAAATAGAACATAAAAATAATGATGTAAGCTAAAAATATAAACAGAGTACAATAATTTTGCACAACTTTAGCAATAAAGGCAAAAAAACCTGATTAAAAAAAATATTTATACAAAATTTCATATTTTTATATGCATTATTTTGTGATTTGTTATTTTTATTGCCATCTAAAAATAATCTAAAATGTACGAAAAACCACGATGTCCAAAATATTATGACAGAGATTTTATTACGATTTGATTAGAATTGAGACGCGATAGGGATTCAGGAGCCGGGCTGCTAGGAGCACATAATATGTAGGAGGTCTTCTTTAGAAGGTGTCACCGTGAGTTTCGAGCTATTCCAGAGCGCCAGGCTACTATAAAAATGTGATTTAAGAGTATTTTTTGCCGTTTGCTTCGCTTGTGAGAGGAAACAATATAACACTGGCTCACATAGCGAAGATATTGTTACTAACAAAATGGTGAATGTTAAAAAAATTATATACGCATAAAGTGAATTTATTAAAATTATAAAACTAAATTGTTTTATAAAAATAAAAAAACCCATTTAAAATCCATCGGTTATTTTTTTCTCTGTGTTTTTGTCAGGGCTTTGGAGTCGGAGTCATAAAAAATCGACCGAATCCGACTCCTTTTTATAATTTTATGAGTGCGTAGGAGAGCGTTTATATCAGCGCTTAAAATAATCAAATCTGATCCGAAAGAGCTTCTATAAATGCTGACTTATTAGAAGCAATTATTTTTTGAAGGTCTAATTCAGTTCAAATCACAGATGGAAGATATTAAATTTAGTATTATTAAAGATTTAAGATTAGATTTAGTCAACTTGGTAAAATAAAACCAATGAAATAAGCGTTTTCCCTTGGAAGCATAGTTATTAAATATGTTATTCTTATTTATTTTAATGTATCGTTTTATTTAATATAAATATTTTATTTCATTTAACATGTGTTATGTATATTTTTTAATTAAATTTTTTTTGTACTTTTTTTTACATTTAATAAATCAATAAATATGAATAAGGTAGACGTGGCTTTTATTTGTTTAATGATTTTTTAAAATCCTTTTATTTTTTAATAATTTAAATTCGTTGAAATTATTTTTATTGCAATCAATTATATGCTAGCAAAAATTAAACTAAATAAAATAGTTAAAATCGGAGTCGGTAAAATTTTAAACAAGTCAACAGTCCTGGTTTATGTATGTTTTTATGTTATATCAGTTTTCATTGACGATTCTTTTTAGAAATTATTCTATTTTAGAAGTGACTATTTTATTTTTTATTAGCATAATATTATTCTTTGCATTTTATTATCTGATTCTTACATTGTATGAAAAATATTTCTTATTTATTTTAACGCCTAAAGTTTCACAAATAATTAATTAATAAACAAGCAATAAAAAAATATAGGCACATCTTTGATTAAATTGTATTTACTACATAATTCATTTCATGAGCGCAAATGCGAGATTTTGGGTGTACAGCGCTAAATTGCAAGCGCAGAACAAGGGATTTCAAGGTCGAAGTGCGGATTTATGAGGGCAGACTGGCAGACTAAAGATTAAATTAACAGAGGTATAGATCGACTCAGACTCCTTGTTTAATTTTTTTTTTAAATGTGTTGCAAATAAAAAAGAAATATTATTTTAAATTTATAATTATTAAAAAAAACATCATATTTTAACTTTTATTTATGTGCTAGCATTTTAAAAAATATATTAATTTAGGAAAAAGACGAGTCAATATTTCATGACTCCGACTCAAATGTCATAGCTCTTAATAAAAGGCAAAAAGTTTCGCGCCCAACGTGGGGCTCGAACCCACGACCCTGAGATTAAGAGTCTCATGCTCTACCGACTGAGCTAGCCGGGCTTGTGCAGGTCGATCGGAAAAATACGTATTCAAACTTACCCGGTGAGCGTACGCCAAATGCCAAGTCACGTTGATTGTAGATCCAGCCAACAGCGATGTTTTTATTGAACCTAAAATAAAACATAAATCATTATTTATAATTATATAAAATTGTTAAAAAAAACTCAAATTAAAAAATAAAAGTAATATACAACAAATTATAAACGAAATGTAGAAATATAAAATAAAAAATCAAAAAGAAAAGTCTTCGACCGTGACAGGACTCGAACCTGCAATCTTCGGATCCGAAGTCCGACGCCTTATCCATTAGGCCACACGGTCAGATGTCAGCTGTGACTCAGGTATTTCATAAAAGTACGCGAACGTTTTAGCGCGCATGCCTTGTAAATGTTGACATGCGCATTTAACTTTTTCGCGGATCTTTAAATGCAAATTAAATAGTCATAGGATGAAAACCTTCCATTTTAACTACGATGAATAGTATAGTGTACTTTAGTCATTCGCTGAAACTATTATTTACGATCTAATAAAGTTCAGGGACAAATTTATTGAGATAAGCAATCATAAGGAAGTAAAATCGATAGAACATTTATATTTAACCTATTCGGGTCGGCAAACATATTGAGATAATTGAATATTCCATTGAATAATAAATTTGTATCATAATTTAATATTCTTAGTAATATGAAAAAATATATAGATAGAACAGAAGTTGAAATTTATGCTGATTATTTTTTTTAGATGTTTTTTATATTAATTTATAGTAATTTGTACACTGAAAAGACGGTAAGATTTGAATTTAAAAATACATTTATATAGACTCATGCTGAGTTCCAATTTGTATTTAAATTTACAAATCAAAGCTGCTCCTTTCAAAAAATAATTTATCGCTCATGGCAAAACGTGGTATATTGAACTTCCGAGTTGTTTTGAGGCTTTGTTTCATATGGTTCATTGCCTTCTTGGTCGACCATACACCACCCACTCGAATATTTCTTCCGAAGCATTATAAAATATGAGAATCTCAATATTTACAACCATGAAGTCAACGATGAAATATCGAAACAGTTATATCTTTAAAAAAGTAATTGGTTATGCGCAACAACCCAAGATCCTTGAATTATCTTATTGTAGATTAATATAACCCCAAATCCAATCGGTAGATTTCAATACCTAGCTGCCAATCGACGCCATTGTCATGCAAAAAAGGAACTCAAGATCCGATCCGAACATTGTTAATTCTTTTCTTGTTGTGCAACAGTTGCATTGTAGCGGATATGCTAAAAACTCATTGTCGGCGATTTTTTGCGGTTTACTTACTGTGATTTATCGACGGGCGATTGTTCCACATCTAATTACAAAACACACTAGTGAAATGTGTACGTAATGCATAAAATATTTATTTAATAATCACTGAAAGCCTGGCATATTTATGCTTGTGGTTTTTGTAATGAAAGCACATTATCCTGGCTTAGTGACCCGAATTTAACTTAGTGACGTGGTCGCCGTTTCAGCTATAGGAATACTAAAAATGTACTATTGAATGATCCTGAATATTTTATTGCAATTTCTTGTTCACGTTGTGTAAAAGTATGCCTACCAATGAGTCAATAATTCAGTAAGTTGTTTTTAATTGAATGTCAATAAAATTATAGTATTTATGTATTTACAACTTGCGTATTTCAGACTCAAACTTCAACTTGTACGTTGATTAAAACTTTACAAGTTTGTCTTTACACAGGGACGTAATTTTTTGGCAAGCCTTTATTTTGGCAAGAAAAATGCATGTCTTTTTTCATACATATTTTTTAAAATATGTCATTTCAGTGAAATTATATTGAATTACATGTACCAGTCATTTTTAACTTTTCCATGCGTAGCAATATATACATTCATATACTTATATAAATGTATAAATATTACAGTGAATGTATATTTTTTGCCGAAGTTATATTTTCACTGGTGAAATCCAAACACATTTTTACTAGTAGATATACATTTTTACTAGCGAAAATAACCTAAAATGTCTATGAAACTCAAGTTTACAGCTGCGAAACGTATATTTTTATTGTTCAAACCAAAACCTAATCTACACGAATTAACCAAACCCATTCTGACCTAATGAAAGTTAAAAATTTCAATCCAAGTCCAAAATATAAATTAAGTCAACTCAACTCTCAGGGGGAAATAAGCGGAAGAAGTATAGACAGACGTCGCATCACGCACATTGATCCATAATTTGTTTGCACGGTTTTACACCATGTTTTAAAAATATGATAGCTATCCTTACTGAAATTACTACGGTCTTATGATATAAGAGTAGTGGTCAAGTAGCTCTAAGTTTATAGTCTAAATGAAATCCTGTATTTTAATTTTTCGCTTAAGTTTATTAATGAATTATAGCAAAGTTGGCGAAAAGAAGGTGAAAATATTTCTTTTTAAAAAGGACGTATCATTGTTTGAGTAGTGTCTCCTGAGGTCGATTTATAATAAAGTGACAACGGGTGGCGTGAAGTCAGTTGTGTCATCAGCATACAGAAAGAGAGAGAGAGTAAGCAGTCAGTAAAAATCGACATAGTGCTAATGTATGTACACATTAAAGAAGAAAATTGCGCACAGAGAAAATTTCAAACAACAAAAATTCTGATCATAGATGATCAATATACACATACTATATGTATATTTAAGAATACGTTAATACATATACAAAATATATTGTCGGTATATTACAAATGTTAATATGATTTTAATTTTAAAATAGCATGTTTAAAAAATTTTACTAGTAATTTATATTGGTATGATATACTTACATTTCCAATAATTACACAATTTTTTACTTAAAAATAGAGAAAACTATTAAGCAGTTGGAATTAAAACTAAAATATATTTGACAATCAAACAATTACCTATGTTCATAATTTTCGCTGTGTGGAATTTTCGTATGCGCAATAATCCGGTCACCAATAGAAACATATTTATCACTACTTGTCCCTTATATATAATTATTTGTTCAGTTTTTTTGAGAGAATATCAAAAATATTTATTTTAATTAATCTAATGATACAAGTAAATAAAATAATTTAAAAAAATAAAACATGAAAGCCAGTTCTTTCCCACTTTTGACTATTTAATTAAAATAATATCCTAAGATAAAATACTTGGGATGGACAAGGTTAAACATTATGAAAATTTAAAAATAGTATAATAATTAATTTTGCAAAAATATAATAATATTTTTCGTCGATAGGGGATTTTAAAGAAATTAATTATTTTTACACTTTAAAAAATAATAATAAATATATGTAGTTGAATAAATAAATAATAAAAAATAAAAAAAATAGCAAAAGATACGCAGCCGGTAGGATTCGAACCTACGCTCCCAGAGGGAATCTGATTTCGAGTCAGACGCCTTAACCACTCGGCCACGACTGCTATGCGCTGGCGTTGCGTAAAACGCTTCATAGTCCAGTGTCACAAATTCAAAGTCGATTATAATTTGAGAATTTTTTCATAAATAATATCGTTTTGTTACTATTCTTTTATATAAATGCACATATACTGAACTCCCTTTTCAGTTAGATAGTAACAGCACATAAGTCATAGCAGTTTTATGATATAAATACGTAAATATAGTGAAATAATGATCGACTGGTTTCTAAAGATTTCCCAATCAAATTCCCGAGGCCAAAACAAAATAACCAGCGAGACGCCTAAATGCCACAGAATCCGATACAGAATAATGTATATGATACAAAAGTAAATACAAAAAGGCAATGACACAAGCAAATAATGAGTCATTTACAATATTTATTAGTGTACACAATTTTGGAATAAGAGTTGACATTATAGTAGAACATAATATATAGCAAATCAAACATTTGCACAGACGAGTTATGTGCCAATCAAGATTTTCGTGAATTATGGAGGAAAAAATAGATATCGTAACAAAGACGGGGGTCAGCTTTTTATGCGCGTGGTCGTTTGTGGCGAATCATTCTAATACGTGGACCCAGGATGAAAGCCTCATGGCTCCAAGGTCGACCACATTCTTCTACCGGGTCACCATAGCTTGATACTTAGCTATCTCAGATATATTAGGTATACCATCCACGAGAGCTTCCTAATATTTTGACATAGAAACAGAGGCGTAGGTAGATGGGTTTTAGGGGGAGGCAAATGTCCCCGGGTGACAGACTATGGGGGCGCCAAAACGAGATGAGATTTTTTAAAAAAAATGTAATTTAATTAGCATATAAAATCATAGTTTTAATTTGCCACATTTAAATTATGACGTAATTGACTAGTTTGCTACAGCAAAATCAAGAAAAAAAATTATAGATAATTTAGTATGTAAATTTTTTTTTAATAAAATTACCTATGCATTTTTTTGTAAGTTGATTTTTATACAATAATATATTTTAAGATCTTTAACCCTTTGGAGTACTCTGTCCACATGTATTGGACATGTTTTTACTGGCAACTCCTATGTCTTAACAATTTTTCTCAAGTTATTTAAAATTATATGTTAAAATTAATAATATTATACAGTATTATAAATAAAATAAATAAGTAAACTACATAAATACAACGTATTTTAAATATTTAATTTATTATATAAATATTTCTATATAATATAATAAAAGAATAAATTAATAAAACGTTTATTATAAATATTAAGATTTTATCATCTAACTCTATTAAATTATAAAAATTAAATTTCAATTAAAAAAAAAACAAAGTAGCTATACAGTATACACCTATACATATATAATTTGAATTAAATATTATAAAAATTTCTTGTAGTACACCAAATATGTTGAGTAAATAACCAAAAAAGTTGGTCGAACATTGACAAAAACGCTGAAAATTTGCATTTTAAATTACTCTCTGTCTGGTGCTTCATCTAGTTTTATATTTTTAATCCATATTTTCTGTATATTAGGAAATACAATCTACATCCATGGTTTCAGTCAATGTTTTTGCCTCAAACTAGTTTTGTTGTATGATTTAACGACCCATATATTCATTCTAATGATTTTATTATTCGTTATATGCATTGTATATTTATATTCAACATAGTAAAGATACAATAGATAGATCTATAATTAGTTTAACAGCAATCTTTTTACATTTGATATAGAGCTTCAGAGTTTGATATAGCATTTGAAATCGTTTCCAATCATTTCTTTACTTCGAATAACTGTAAACATAGCGGCTTTATTGTGACAGTATTCTTCCCAACTTGTATTAGAAAAAAATTAATGACAATTTAGAACTCATTTAAATATTCAATCGTGGTTGAGGACGATAAAAAATTTAAGATCATTTTTAGCGCAGTACTTGCAGCTAAATTTAGAAAATATGATCAAGTATAAATCAGTACACCTGTTTTACTGCCAGAAACATTTAAATCCAATGAACGAGAAGGAATTCCAAAACCAATTGAGACTTCCATAGAACATACACAACAGAAAGCAAACATCAAAATCAATCCTGATGTCTTCTACTCAACAGATGTAAAAAATAAGTTGTGTATAAAAAATATTACAAATTTGCCAACGATATTATAGTGTGTGCATAGTGTAAAGATGTAACAGACTGATGAATGCATAAACATTGAAATGGATAATGCATGATATCATCGATGTTTATAAAACTGATGCATCACTTTTACATCCGATAGAGCACATTCTTATTTCGTAACGTATAATATTTAGTTATATTTATTGCTATTTTTTTCAACTTTTAGCAATAAAAGTATAAAAAATGCGGTATAAACTTGATCGTTTTGAAAGAAATTTCTTATTTTTTAAAAGACCTGACTGCATTCTTGCATAATGAACGCGATCTTGAAACGAATATCAAAGCATATCGAAAAATTTGTGCCATAAGGTACCGTTGTAAATTTGAGAATATCTTAAATTATACGAAGAAGATAGTGGTACTTGTATGCTCTTATATATATTACCATAAATACTTTGATAAATCAAATAATATGACGCCAGAAATTCTTGATATTGAGGTTAAGTGTAAATTCGCGGATCTATACGGATTTTTTAAATATTTTTCACGAATGTACAAAATTATAATGAAAAATTGAAAGAATGTAAACACATTTAGCGAATAATATCCAGATATAACACCTGTAGTAAAATATTAAATATTTAATTAATATATTTAAACTAGGTTAAATTTATATTATATAACAAATATTTTAATATTTATTTTTTGTTCATAGATGTCTATACATATATAAGTTTAAAAAATAATTTATTTGAATATTGCGTCTAGATTTATTTATTTATAATATATTAAACAACCTATTTTTATAAAATACAACATTGTGACCATTTTTTAAAAATACGATAAAACGTTCTAAATTAAATTATATGGTGTATATTATGAATAAATTATATTTTCTATGATTAATATTAAAAAAAATATTTTGGTTCATTTATGTATTTTTCGCAGATTTTTCTGTAGATATGATACTTATTTATCTAAAATATAAATCTGATATGAAACAAGTTTTGGGTATGAAAGTAGATATATGATCATTATTCTTTTTTTATTTAGATTAATGGGAATGATATGTTGGTCTGACTTTTACTAATAAAATTGACCGGAAATGCATGTAACTCGATCTATGATGAAATAAGCTATACAAATATTCTTTCGGACACATAAAAAATATTGCAGAATCGTATTATGTACTTATGTTTGTATATGTATGTAAAAGTGTACCTAATACATTTTTAGATAAAAGTTATTATTTTTTATTTTATATATATTTCTTTACTATAAGTCAACAAACGGACTAAATTAATAGAAAAATCGATCTGCTATCGATAATGATCAACCGAGAAGTACTTTATGTCAATACCTCAAGTACCATGAAATTCCATTGGACGCGAAGTTGCGATGTTTTCAGCGAACACATGAAAACTGAATCAAAACAAGAATTTAATTGTACTTGCGTCACGGAATATAATACACAACAGAACCATAACAATTTAGAACAAATTAAAAAATTGATTTATAATTAATTTTATATTGGCAACTAATTTTTTGGTAAGTACATAATTTAATTTATTATCAGTTAAATAAAATAAATGACCAGAAGAATAAAATAAATCGTCAGTAAATAATACATTTTTGATCCGAATATAATTTAGCTTTTGATCAGTAAAAAAAATGGTCCGTAAATGATTAGTTGCCATATGATCAATCCTATACTATCGGTATCTCGGCTATAATTGGGCGGATGTTGGTTTTTAGGTGCTCTAACGTCTCGGATTTGTCGGCGTAGACATGACTCTTACAGTGCTGCCTACATAGAAAACTCGAATTGAATCACATTGTGATTTTGAAGAATCAAAATATCGATCTGCTTATATTGAAATTATTTGAAATTTCATTCAATATTACGATACTATATTAGTGTATTTTACACATCGATTTTTAAAGTGACACGCGCGTAGCATAACGCAGCCGAACATCCTCGACGCCTTATCGCAAGCTTTGCTATGTGCCAACAAATTCTCCTTTCTTGCTCCAAAGTCATCAAATATGTTTTTTTGGTATTTATCTATTATTCCTGTGTTTATCTATGAAATTTATTGGAAAAGAGGTTTTTTCTTATATACCTTATTGTCATATTTAGAGTACGCTCGGGATAAGGATGCCGGTTTGTTATTGTGTGCGTGTACATGTATATGAGAGGGAGAAGCGATGTAGCGTGTACTTCGTTGTCTCTCTTTCTCTTTTAAGGACAGTCGCTGATTCGTCAACGCTGGTATTCGTCATTAAAGTGCAGTGTGGCACAGAAGTTCGATCTTCTCTAGTGATTTATTTTAAATAAGTTTGTGTTGATATTGGTTTAACCCAGATATGCCCACTGTCCCGTGGGTAGGTCACTAAACTCGTAAAAATGAAATTTTAAGAGAACAAAATTTCTTGGGCATATCTGGGTTAATTGATATCAAGGCTTCAAATATACACTGTAAGTTATTCGTTCTCTTACCCGTGGATTAAAATATTTTAATTATTTTTCCATTAATCAGTTCGTTGTTGGTTTTTTTACACTATTCTCTGTAAGGCTTAAAAAAGTTATTATTCTTATCGTTGCGCCAATGATAATTTTTTAATTTATTCAATGGACTCTAATGATTTAATAGAGTCATCGAGCCATTAAACAATCTGCGAATAATTTCTTTCCCTATTTTATATCTTTTTGCTTTTGAAGAATAGCTAAAGACTTCATTATTATTTTTTTGACTAGTAAAAGATCTTGAATTTTGCACATATTTAATTAATGACATCAATGTCTGGTTTCTTCGATTATATAATATATTTTTAATTGTCCGTTAAAATTTCCAACTTAGCTCAGATGTATGTATGTTAAATAAACATATATTTTCTTTTAAAATAAAAAATTAAATATTCTGAGCGAAATTGTTTTGAGCCACACAGTTCACGCACACAATAACAAACCGGAATCCTTATCCCGAGCGTACTCCGCCACTATAATAATTCTAAATGAGATTAAATTTAAATAATCTTACTTCATAATTGTCGAATTTACAGGGAGGATAAAAAATTGTATGGTTTACTTTATGTAATCTATCTGATTCTTTCTTATTTCCTGTTCTTTACACAGACAACAATTACATTTTATTTTTGAAGTCCGTGAATAAAATAGTTTTTTTTTGTTTTCAGTGACAATAGACTTTTTTAGAAACAAAATTTTTTGAGACGGTTTTTTGTGATTACTTTCATAGCATATGTATTATAATGGTGGGAGCAAATTGGCATTATTAAGTCGTGTTCGCACAAAAAACGATATAGCCAATTTATTTTTAAGGCAATCGAAAATATGTTTTATATGTAAACAATTTTAATGATTTTCTTGAAAATATTATTCTCCTTCAATCAAATGCACGCAACATTAGTGGATGACCTCACCTTTTGGCATTCCGCACGGCCCCTTGGTCCTCGCATTGTCCAAAAAGTCCAAATCGTATTTCCTGGCCGGCGGGAACGTGAGGGCCACGTGCGCGTGCACCCGTTGCACCACGAAGCATCCGGCCAGTGCCAACAAAATGCAGCACTTCATTTTCACTTTTATTTGCACTATATCACTCACTAAAATATACACTTATCACCGTTTCTCCTTCGTCACCGGATCATGATCGGCACGCCTCACCACCAGTCCAACGTGCACCTGCAACGAAACGAAATTGAATTAACAACAAAGGTCAAATCCAGTCTTGGGGCCTTAATGAGACTCATTTTCGCAATTTTCTATTATTAACGGGCTTTCACTTGAGCAATGTTCGACCGGGATTGGAAAGAAAATAATTTGTACACGTTCGTATATGGTTAAGAAATCATCAATGGACTAATTGTAACAATGCGCTTTGAGTAAACTGTTCTTTTGTATTAAGTGAGCACGAAATATGTATTGGTGATTATATTAACATATACACAAAAGGTGGTTTTAATAAGTAATAACAATATAATAAATGTATGTATAAATTTCATTGTTATTGTAATTATAATTTTTTCTATAACATAAATCTCGAACCAGCAATATGAAAGACGTGGCACAGAGGGGGCAGACGGAGGAAGGAACTCAACCCCAAGAAATCACAACACATCACGACAGATCACAGCCGACAATAATTTAACTCGACACTCCAGCGAAGACTTTCCAATTCCCAAGAGTTTGCCATTTTGACTTTACCACCGGATAGTAACAGCTACATTCTCATACATATGTTTACAAAAATAAACTGTTATCAGCTATTACAGCGGCTATTTTGGTTGCAAAGTCACACCCACTCGGCTTCAAAACAAAAAAAAAAAAATTGTAATGGTTCTCAAATTATGTTGCATGCCATAACTTTGTGTTTACTACTAATTATACCCGTAGCTAAAGCATAGCTAATTAAGAATCTGCTAATAAAATTCTTCGCTAACGTTCATAATAAATATAGGAGTGAAAGACCATCCGTTGTCACTGATAAATTCTTTCATCAAATCAGCGAAAATAATAGTTTTGAGACGATCGATAAACTTTATTTAAAATATCAATGTACAACATATTAGGCATCGAAAATGAGAAGAGAAGTGAGACTCGATCTATGATGAAATACATAAAAATTGTATAAGTCAAATCCAAACTAAAATGATTTAAATATATTTTTTTGGATTCTGAACTTTTAATATCTACATACAATGTAGCTTTCATCCTTTGATTAACCGCTTGAATTTTGGAATTGCTTGTGAAAGTACTACACGGAGATAACCGTTTCCTGGCCATGTTATGTAGTGCAAGTATAACATATAACCGTTTCTCACGTGAGCTCGACAAATTCCTTCGCTCGTATTAACATTTTTTTACATCGATTATGCAAGTGTTACACACAGTTTATACACGGCAATTTCACACACTTTTACTTATAGTTTAAAGCGTAAATCTGACATCAGTAACTGACCTCGGCGCGGGACTGACCGCTACCTTGATCGCGACCGGTAATACTCACCTGTCGCGTAAAAGACAATGCATAGGACACGCAAGACGACATTGAGATTTTTTTCAACTGCGAAAGTGATGTAATGCATTTTTTTCAAAAGTGGAAGATTGAGATGCATACTCATCTCCGGCCATTCAAGAATGATCAATAAAAAACACGAACTAGGCGGATGTTTGTTTCGGCACGTGACTCATATACTAAAACTAATCGATTTTTTAAACTGTGAATTGTCAGTATGTCTTTTTTGTGATGGTATAAGATAGCAATAACAATGAGAACACGATTTGTTTGGTAGATTTTTTAGGACCTCTGTAGGCCATTCTCGTAAATTAAATGGTGTCCAAAGTAAATCGGCATTGAAAATAATATTGACATTTTTTATCAACATTATCAACTGATGCATGTTATTGTTAGCTGTGAGCTTAGTTTGATCAATACCAGTGATATATTATATAATAAATCAATTCATATTTTATGAAATATATAAAAAATACTATTATTTATCTGAGAATTATCTAACATAGGCATAATAATAAGTTATACAGACCACAGCAACTAACAAATACTTAATGTACTATTATTATATTATATAATTCAATAAAAGCTTTAGTCTGAAACTGAATGTAACAGTAAAAAATAAGCTGCTTTCATTGCAATTTCAACATCTATTTAAAAAAAAAATATTTTTTATGCGAATTAAAACATAAATAAGGTTTTTGGTTATTTAAAAGTATCCAATCATTTCAATCATATTCAAAAGAATTTTGGTACATGATTGAAAAAAACTTCGATGGAACCAAGATTCGATTTTTATTTAAAAACGTTGACTTATGCATACATTATAATATAGTAGCATTGTAGAGAGTATTTTTAGAGAAAGTATTAAAAAAAATCTATCATATGTACTAGTGTATAAAAAAGTGTTTTATATGAATAATATAGAGGCGTATGAATGACGTTAATTGCGAAAGCAAAAATAAAGAAAGTTGACAATCGAACAAACACTTCATGTGACACCAAAAGTGCGAATCTCAAATATTTCTCTAGCTATACTTTCTACGTCCAACTAACCACATTTGTTTGGGTCAAAACCGCAAAAAGCAAAGAAGTTACGCCAAAAATTGGGCCATAAAATGACCCAATGTTATATTAAACTTGCCAAACCCAAACAATCGTTCTTGACTAACCAAGTTTCCACACACTCACAAACCAGATAATTAATCATATAAAAAGGCGATAAGTTTTTTCACTACTTCACATGATTAATCTCGAGATTATGTTCGAGTATGAGAATTAGTGGGAGAAATTTTTCGCATACCGCCTATTGGCCGACAGAAGCTGCATCGATTTTTTACCATCGTGATACCATTTTAGCTGATAGATTACAGATGGACACTTTAACCATCGCACGAGTTTGATTAATCGAATAATTTCATTGTGTATGAATTATATATGCTATTTATCATATCGAGTATGTAATTGAACATCGAAATGAGATATTACGAAACGATAGCGATATATGTTAAGTATATTATAATAATAGAAACGTGTGGTGTAATATATTTAATACATTGTTGAACTAATTATATGCATGACCTTACATATTGTTTTTAATAATAGTAGTAGAAAAACGAACGTCTATGATAAAATATGGAATATTTTGATTTTATGAAGGACTTCCATATGACATTATGAAGGATAATTAACGACGGAAGAATTTTTTATCATAAAATAATAATAATCGCTTTTGATATATATTTTATAAAATAGATTTCTTACTTATATCATATGTACAGCAGATCAGGTAGTCTCAGAATCTTTGATAACGACCTTTGTTAAGCTTTCCAGCTAGTCAAACCGGCTTGAATCTACATATGTACAATACCAAAACTTCCAAACCATAACCTTTTTAGATTTTCTGCTAAACTAGCCAATAGTATTTTTTAGAATTAGTTAATGCATATAATTATCTATACCTAATGTATGTACCTAATATTTAGCTACGTTTTACTTTACTAACATAATTTAGACTGCGTGAAACTATCCAAAATATTTTGACACTATTTCTTCTAATCGGTAAGCAGAATTTCCCAATATCATAGAAGATTCTGACCATGATATTTTTCGCTAACAGTGTGACCATAAACTTCTTGTGCCATTCTTTTAATTATTGGTTGCACTCAGTGTCATAATGATGAGCTCGTGTTTCACCACCAATAACAATTTATGATAGAAGGTTATCCAAATCGGCTTGAGTAAACTTGAAAGAAACGCAGTGAAGCTTTAGTAACATCGTAAGCCATCTCAATTATTTTAAATATGATTAGTGATGACTTTTCTATGGTCGTTACAAGTTGTTGTATGTTATGGTGAAGTATATAGGCTCTACATGGGAAGAATTGTCTTCCAAAGATCGGTCCATGCTTAAAACATTAGCAATACTACTGGTAGATCATCGTTGTGGAAGAGCAACTTCCCCCATAGACAACTGACAGGATTTTCGCAAGTGTTTTTTTATTGTTTAGCGAACTGTGCTAAAAAAATAGTAGAACAAAGTTTTTTTATAGAACATTTGTTTCAGTGCTTAATGTCGATATTAGGGCATTTTATTGAAAATTGAAACAGATTAATATTTTATTTAATTGAAATATTCATGTGACGTCATTTCAGGTTTTTCCATGAAGAAGGGAGGGGGGGGGGACAAAAGTTTCATAAAAATTCATAGTATTTCATTAAATGACATGTATTTTTCTGATCAAATTCAACATGGTTAGAATCCACGTCAAAAGTAATAAAATCAGCAGTGGAAACGCTCGGTTATCTAGTGTTCATGTTAAGACTTTCTACAGCAAAATACGACTCATAAGTGATCACATCTAAATCGAATTTTGCCCAATAGAAGGGCGCAAAAAACAATTATCACTTCGCAGAAGTCAAAAATCCATGTCAAAAGCAATAAAATCGTTTCGGCGCCGTTGCAGTGGGAACGCTCGTAACCGAAAAGAATAAATATTTTTTGTTACTCCTCAAACGATAATAAATAGTAATTATATAATCAAATAATTTATTGTATGTAGTTGGTGTCAAAATTGAATTGAAATAGTTAAAAAAAATTGTTTTAAAAAAAACCATCAACCGATAGATAACGAGCGAGCAAGACTCCAACGATCATAAATCACCGACGGTACCTAATAACAATATATTTAACTCTCGTTTTTTTGTGTACAACCATCCCCCGAGTATGCCGTGCGCAATTTTTGCAAATACTAGCATTATTCTTTTTTTGTTAAGCCGCAAATATTTGAGGATGCTGAAATAAAATGTGTCATAAAACTTACATTGTGAAATATTTTCGGACTGTGAAATAGGGATTTCCTGTTCTTTTTCGATACAGCGCTCTCACTATTAACTTAATATCTAAATAGGTTTTTCGAAATTGGAGAAAAGCAAAATAAAAATTGATATACATATATTTCATATGAAGAAATCCAATATTATATTGAATTTAAAATGACCGAGTATCCGTTAAAAATAACAGGGTATTCGTTTATTTTAAAAACTTTCGGATACCCGGTTCTGAAGTTTCAGTCAGTATGCAAATAATCGCACGAAATTGAATGGTTACGCTTCAGCGGCCACTATCTCCACGTGGGCAATAATGGTGGCAATAAATAAACGAGATGAGGTCAAAAAAGAGAGAGTTTTTCCCAACAATGGCGAGCAACGCCAACATCGCCGGGTGGGATGTGGAAAACGTCGTGAGAATTTAGTGTGTAATTAATTCCGCGAGTGTGTGCCTTTTGCAAAACGTCACGCTCGTTAGGAGCTTTAATGTCTTCTACTACAAATAATGGATGATTATAATGATCTCTTCCTGGCGGCGGTATTATTCACTGAGCCTAGATAGCACGCACTAATACATGGCTTTATTTCACACCGGTTAATAGGACCTTCAAGTCTTTCATCCCATTACTTTAGTACAGTGAATGTGGAAAACCTTTGAAGAGCAGCTTCTCATTTACAACAATCGACTATGTCACTTCATACAATAGGGATTCTGTCATTTCAATGTATAATATACTTGAATTAATATTAGCTAAATATATAATTGAAAAAAAATAATTGCACAAATTTTTAGAAACCGCTGAAAAGCGTTTTAATGTGAAATTTATGCATGCGGTAGAGAAACGCATTCAAAGATCAAGAAAGCTCTATATACATTTTAGTTTGTTAGAAAAATAATGATAAAGGAGAATAGGTTCGGCAACACCGCGACTGGACACTTGAAGATTGTGCAAAAATTATTCGATCATACAAATGTAATTTTAAGATAAGTTTAAATTAATTCAAAGCAAAATTATCCATAAGAAATAATATAAAATTGAGTTGATTCTTTCCAAAACCCGAAAATATACATATAAAAATGCTTATATACGTTTTTATACTATTATTCATATCAGAATTACTGTTATCCATCACTAAAACTTGATTTTACCTACTAATACATTTGAAGATTTGGCGAAAATGTAATATTGCGTCGTCATTGAATAGATTCATAGCTCGCACTTAGAGTTCTCAATTATTTGTAGTTTTCGACTATTCGAATACTTGAATATATGATTTTTTTTCGGTTTTTACAAATATTATTTTTTTATTAAAAATGAATTAATTTTCTGATTAATATTATTTAACTAAAAAAATAAATATCTATTAGCTATTATTCTACATACCTTGTATAATAAAATAATGAATTAAGCCTTGAGAATAGCATAAGCAAATTTACGGCGGATATACTAGGAGTAACTTTCGGCAAATATAAAGAATTCTGCTTTTATAGCATTTCATGTATACGATTTACGACTGTTTTTTTGTCAACTTTTAGAAAATGGATAATAAATATAGATAAAAAAAACATTTTTTCGAAACAAAATTAAGGCGTATAAATAACCATGAATTTTGGAGCGGCACTAGTCACTCAAGTATACAAAGATTTTTTCAAATTTCATTCGAGATAGTATAAACGAATATTTTATACAGCTGATCAGCTGTTTGGAGACTAACTTATTCTACTTCTGGGACCATTTTTAAGGTATAAATAACATTATCAATACGATATTTCTCAAACTAACGTCTTAGTTTTTTGACTAACAGTACCTTCGTCAAATCCCAAATTGCTATTTCTTGTGACCTGCACTGCATTTTGTTTCACTTTGAATTTGTACAAAAAATAGGATACTCAAATATATCGAAACCATAATACATAGGAGTCCAAAAAAGCTACTTGATATGAAAAAACGTAATACAGTAACGTATTTTTGCAGTATTCCACTATTTTGATCAAGACTGTTATGTACAATATTCATAACAACATGCGCTGGTGATTTTGTTATTATTTATTTACACTGAAAACTAGTGGAAATTTTTTTTTTTAATGTTGATTGAATTTATATCTTTCCTTTCAATCTACTTGTACGGATGATAGTAAATCATTTAAACAAACACGTATCTACAACATCTATCACTTAATGACAACTGCATCGATGCATGCGACTATTGTTCATTTTAAGTTTAACGAACCCCACAAAGTCAATTGCAGAATGACATAACAGTAGCCGCATCAAAGACAGGTAGGTACCAGGTGCTTATGGTTTAATAGCGGTAAACAATTATAAACATAGAGTCATGCACCGAAGTAAAAAAAATACCGCTACCGCATTGTCGCGTGCTTTTAGTGTGTTTAAAAAATACTATAATAAATGTTCACGTTTTGCACAGAGTAAATGCAAATATCCATTATGTTTTGAGTTTTGCAATCGAAACGATCGAACCATTATAAATATTGGATTTAATTATTAAATTTTTCAATTATCGTATCCAATCTTCAAACACGTTTCGAAGATAACAACTCAATAAGCGTATTAAGTGAAAGTAATTTCTCGGTTTTTTTCACAGCGAAAGAAAGAAAAATACGACTCGTCTTGAACATGTAATTAATTAACGCTGATGAAGAAAAAACGGCGAAGCCTACATTAACGTAGTGAGTTAACAAATGGCGTGATGACGGCTGTTCAAAGCATAACTTTGGCACTTAACGAGTCGTAATAATTATATCATCTTCCGCAAGAGCCTTTTCCACAATTATCCACAATCACAAGACAATGATTGCTTAAGGCTAAAATGGGTTAAATAATTAAGAAAAAGGGATAAACAAATATTCACTATATTTTAAGTTTATCTCAAAAAAAATTTATTTAATAAATAATATATATAAAAATATAGTTTATATATTATTTAGTATATATTACAATATTACAATTTATAATAAGTGAAAAACGAATGAAGCATATCTCAACCAAATTTTGACCAATAGGAGAGCGTAAAAAACAATTATCCCTTCTCAGAAGTCAAAAATCCACGTCAAAAGCAATAAAATCGTGTCGGCGCCGTTGCAGTGGGAACGCTCGTTACCGAGCGCTCCCACTGCAACGGCGCCGACACGATTTTATTGCTTTTGACGTGAATTTTTGACTTCTGAGAAGTGATAATTGTTTTTGTGCCCTCCTGTTGACCAAAATTCGATTTGAATAATGAAAATTATATTTAAATGATATTTGAATATAATTTTCTTTAGTAAAAAGCTTGATAAAAAGTGAGTTCCAGAATATTTTTGGTTTAAGCAGCCCTGCTAATAAACCATTACAAACCTTGTCGCCATTTCAAATATTAACTTTCACTGTAGAACCAAACAACATAACCTTTTTTTAATGGTATTGTATTGATTTATCTTCATTTTGGTATATTTTCTAACTGTCCAGCATCATCTAATCTATGACTAGCTGTTCAAAAAGCGAATCACTAGTGATAGAGCTGTCCACAAAACAAAATAATTAGAATAAAAAAAATCATTTTCTTGCATTTTATTCAATTTTATAATTTTGATTTGCGCGGCAATGTCGGGGTTGTATTGCGCGGGATTGTCTTGCGCGGCTATGTCGGGGCGGCTTAATCGGCGCGGGATTGTCTGGCGCGGGATTGTCGGGTCCCCAGAGAATGCATATTTCAATATTATTTTTTTACATGTTTTTCGAGCCTTAATTACTCTTTATGGGATAATTTATGCCAATTCCAAAACTCCATTGCTCGAGAGTTATTATCAATTTGGCTTCAAAACAAAGTGGCGATTGTTGAGCATAATTCATCTCCTAACGAGCCGAGAAGAAAAATGAGTCGAAAATTTAACTTTGACCAGTCATCTACTTTTGACAAATCGCTCCGTAACGGTTACGTTACGTAGCTCGCATGTAACATACGTAACCGCAGCCAACGCACACGTAACACGCCGATTGAAAATCGAAACGAAAATAGGAAACGAGGATGTGTACGGCCGCTGGCTTTTTTGCAATTCTCCTGTCATGGCAATCGCACTGTGACGGCAGACGAAAGAATGCGGAACGCAAGACGTGTTAAATATTTATGGTATAATTATTGTCTAATGTGCATTCGTATCATATACACATAATTTATTATGTACATGTAATAAAATAATTTGCACATAAAACACTGAAATTGCGGTAATTTTTTGCTTTACCCAAATGTTTGCAGAATAATCTGGCGTAATATATATCATTATTCATTTTCGTACGAATAAATAAGGTATTTAAATATATTGCTGAGAATTGCTGATGGCTTATGGAAAGGCTGAAAATTTTAAATAATTCTTGACACCTGCATAATCTGACCAATATATATTAAACAGATGCAGAAATCATATTGATTGACTGAAAAATGATTACATCCTTATTTTTCTGGAACAATAAGGTTAAACGTCGAACTGGGCCAGTGAATGCGAAGAGAGAAGCGGCGGCCTCTGCGATTCTCGCTGAGTCGGCCTCCTTTAATCTTTTCTGATTTATGCCGGGCACTTTGAGACATATGCTGTTAAAAGATTTCTCGCGGTGGTGTCGCATTTTAACGAAGAAACCCATTTTTTAGACGGATAAATCATCATTATGCCGAATTACTCTTTTTAAAATTAAATAGCATACTTAATCCCTCTAATTGTGAATATAAAAGTGGTTTAATTCATGAACCTGACAATAGCATATACAGCCTTGGCCATAATTATGGGCTACCCATTATAATGGGTGTAACTCTTTACAAGGGCATAGTCTTGCCAAAATATTTTAGCCGTAATTTTGAAAACTAAATAAAGAAATTGGTCTTTATGGCTCACATGAGTAGCAGGGCCAAAAGATTCGGCCCCTTATGGTGACCGAGGCAGTATATACATTTCTCTATAAAAGGGGGGGTGGTACTGTTGCAAGGATGATCCGCAAATGCATGCAATTTCAAAGCAATGCAGGTAGCCAACGAGAGCACGCTTGGGAGAAATACTAATGAAACTCCATAAAATATGTAGTACTACGGGGGATGGGTACCGCTCATCCGGCCGTCAAAAGCTGGGTGCCCGCCCATAAGGTAGGACTCGTAGGGCCCCAGTACTGATAACGACAGATGCTAAAGTAGTATACTTATGTTTAGTGGCGCGATTACAGCCTTTATTTTAATAATTTATTATACATATTAAATAAACATTTAAAAAATGATAGAAAAACGCGATTTAAGTGAAGATAAACAGCGAATATAATTTTAATGCATATTATTGAGTGAATTTATCAGAAATAGTCCAAAATGATTCGAAACGGTTCAATGAATGTGGTTCTTATAAATCAAAGCTAAAAATTGAAAGAAAATGAAAGAAAACTGTCCAAGAAGATGGAATCTTGGTTCGTGAGTATCTTAAAAATCGTCTAAAATCGTCTTCAAAGCAGGCTGCTGAAGTCTCTGCAAGCGAATAGCCATCAATATCTTCGCAGACGGTGAAAAGAAGGACTCAGAGGTTGTAAAGCCCGATACAAACTGTCTTTCAGAAATAAATAAAACTCAAAGGTTAGAGTGGGCCAGAAAACATAGAGATTGGACATTAATTTTAAACTAATATTGGTTAATATAAAACGATATTAAAAACTTAATTTATTTTAAAAATTTTAAAGCAATAAAACATACTTTTTTAAGTTTTTGGGACCGCTGGTGTAATAGGTATTCGTGCGTCGAAGAGTCGGAGAAGAATATATAGCTGATTGCGTAGTATCCAAAGGCAAATATTGTGGTGGAAGCGTTATGATCTGGAGTTGCATGGCAGCAGCAGAGGTAGATTACCTACCTTTGCTGCTGCCATGCAACTTGCACTCTTGCGAGGGTAGTATGAATAGTGACATTTATATTGGAATTAATTTTTATGGATTCCTACATTTTTAAGCACAGACCAATTTAAGCAATTAAACACTCCATGCCATACTTTGCTAAAAAGCAGGGGTTAGTTTCCATTAAAAGGTTTGACACTTTTAGGATGACCTACACAGTCACCAGACCTAAATTCTATATAGCATTTATGGGCAAAATTAAAAGAAATGGTTGCCCAACACAATTGCAAATCTAAAATTGACCTGCGAGAAAAATTGCAGATGGAATAGAGAAAATTGTCTCCACCCACCTGCAAATCATTAGTTGATATTATGCCAAAAAGGATTGCAGCTGTAATTACTCCAAAGGGTTGGCCTAATAAATATTAAAAATAAGCACTTTAAACAACCTCGATCGGTTTTTCAATAATATTTTTACGATTGAAGATATAATTTATTGGAGTGTCCCCATTATTATAGCCAATTCTGTATATATACTACATGTATTATTTCATTTACAAAAACTGAATAGGTGCAATAAAAGAATTTTCCAAAATATGGGGCATTAGAAGTCTTTATTGAAATGTTGTTCAGGAGAAGGGCCATCCATTTAATCACATACGGTCAATAGAAGTGTCAGATAAGTTGCAAAGATCTACAAAGTCGCTGTTTTCAGAAAAATATAAAAAAATTGGGCTTGGCAACACAGAAATGAAGATTAGGAGATTTTTTTTTGTAAAATGATTATTAATGTTTTTATGTATATAAAAGAGTCAAGTTACGTGACTGCGGTAGGGGTTAGAATCATGTTCATATGCGAGGGTTATATATTTTAATTTTTAGTCTGTTCTGCGTGTTCAATAAAACCTAAATTTAATCGAAAATATGTATTATATTTTAAAGAAGATGGTTAATAAATACAACAAGATGAATTCAAAGAAAAATTGTATATGTAATAAAGAAAATTAGCTGTCTGTCATTTAATTAAATTGTGTAGAAAAACATGTTTTTGTAAAGCAGTAGATATGTAGAATCTGATTGCAATAGAGAGTATATGTTGATTAAATCTCAATTACATACACAAATAACGCAACCCATACAAATAGAATGCCATCTAATATATTGTAGGAATGCACATGGCAGATAGAAATTGACATTATGCAACAACCGGTACAAGTAAACTACTTAACTCAGATCACAGTTGTTGATCGGCAACAAATGACCGGAGCGTGTTATTATTACAATACATAAACGGAGTGCTTAAACTATTTTATGTTGTTCTTTTACAATGCATATGAACGTATTATGTATTCTGGTAACCACTGTGAATATTTGTTATTATAGAATTAGACAGACGGAGCAATTTGTAAGCGCAATTGCTAAAGATGGCCGCAGGAAGCGAACGGCTCCCTATTGCAACCCCAACGTGCAATTTGTATGCAATTATAACCGTAAACAAAATTACATAGTTTTCATTTTTAGAAGTATTACAGATGTCCGTTACTATGGACGCACGTTGGAGATAATACATTATTAATTTGTAATAAACGTGGTATTTTAAACGACCTACGAAGCACCTACATTTAAACGTGTTATGAATGTATAATAACCTAGTTATTTTCCAGCTATTTTAGTTGTTTGCATACATGGGTATTACACCTAATGAACTTATGACTTAAATTGCTAATGTTGTTATTTTATAAATAATATACATATATATATTCAACTTTTTTTGATGTAAATATATAATTTAACAATGTGTTGCTTTCTTATTTCATCAAATTTATTGTGAATAATTAAAGCATTTAAATTAAATTGCAGCGATTTCCTCCAATCACTATTTTTTAATCATAATTGACACATATCTTATTGCAAATATGCAATAAAAAATGTATATAATTCGCGAAACGAACATTCCTATGAATAATCATACAGTGTAGTGTGCAATTACAATAATAACTCTTCGAAATTCCTAGACGCCTCGAATTTTAGCGCTATTGGACACACCTATGCAAAAGCAAAATCGTTCGCTATTTAGCGTTGCGAAAAACGTCATAATGGCGTGACGTTAACAAATTGGCACATATCACGTGAACGAAGCAGATTCCGTGGAAATGATCTCGTGATGAAAATAACTTTCTTCACACAATGAAAATGTTCGTTAACCCCACATCGTTAAAAAATGCATCGCGTATGCGTTATGCACGTGTGTTGTACGCTTTATGTTGTCATGACGATCGTTATCAACCCTTGGGACATTGTGGTGTCGGTTCGTAGAAAAGCACAGGTTCTCAAATTAGGCGATGGACGAATCTTAGTGGGCAATGCTGGCCTCCAGGGGAATTTGGTGGGCGATGTAGGAGTAGGCAAAAAAATTTTGTTCAAAAAATAATGTTTTAATCTAATTATATTTATAATAAATATAATATATTTGGCATAAATGATAATGCTTTTTATGATCTTTTAAAATGGCGCAAGAAGTGGAGATACAATAATGTGATATTTTTAAAACGCCCCAATTCTCTTTACAACTCGATCAGTCTATTTTTCTAGGAAATGAAGCTTTACTTTTAGCATATGTTTGATTTATAGAAGAATAAATAATTTTACAAGAATTATTGTTTGCTAAAAAATAATTAAAGTAAAATCGATCTTTAATACTTTCAATGGTTTTTTTGAAGGAAAAAAAATCGGTGACCGAATTATTGCGCAAACAAAATTGCACACATTGAAAATTCTGAATATATGTGATTGTAAAATATATTTTACTTTTAATTCAAATTGCTTAATATGTTTCTCTATTTTCAAGTAAAACTTTGTGTAATTATAGAAAATCATACTAATGTAAATTACAAATATACAGTTGACCCCCCCCCCCCAATAACACGGTAAATTTGGGACGTGCCATTTGGGTGCCCGTTACTTTATGTGTGAGCGAGCCAAAAGGACGATATCTCACCACACATGCCTGATTCGTACGTACGTATCGCAAAAAATGTATGAGTACTTTTTTAGTACCCCAACTACACGCACCCAAATAGCACGTTCCCAATTTAACGTTTTATTCTGCTGTAATTGTAAAATATTTTTAAATTAAAATCATATGAACATATGTTATACACAGACATTATTTTTTATATAATATATTTACATAGTCTGAAATATATGTATATTGAATATTTATGATGAGAATTTTTATTGTTTAAAATTTTAGCTATACGCAATTTTAGTTTGCGCAATAATCACTGAATAAATACAATCATGTCAGTTGATATCAATCCAGCAATGATAGGGAAACCATGGGCTTATTTCATTTTTGAAAAAAAATATGGCAAAAATATTTGTTGTGCATTGTGTGATTCATTGACAGTATTTAGTTGCAAAAGATCTTTGTGATCACCTGCATCGCTAATTACAATAGGTAATTAGAGCAGTTAGCTACATCAGAAGTCCATCACTTAATGACTGTTTGGACAGCCTTGCGTTAAAAAAGACAGAGACTATACATTGTTACTAGAGTTATTCAATGAAATATTCCATTACTCGAATTATTTGCCGGATTTTAAACTTACATATATGAATATTCGAATAATTGCTCAAATATTTGGCAAATATTCGTTTATACTATCTTAAATGATTAGTGCCGCTATAGCAGTTTCGAAATGCTTTTAAGCCTTCGAAAATCATGTATGAATAGAATGTATATCGGTAGTGTCTACTATGACTAAAATTCGCAGAATTCGTTTGTTAAACAAAACAAAATGTTGGAAAAGCTCACCATTTATTATCGTTTAACGCTGATCTCAAAAATAGGTGTGCGTCGCAAACTTTTGTGAAGTTTGTGTTGCGTTTTTATATTAGTTGTTTTAAAACGCAAATATGTTATTTCAATTAGTTTTATAATTCGATCGCGGTTAATTTATTTCTAGTTATTTCAATTATATGCAAATCCGCTAAATGCAAACATCGATACTGATCCGATCTTTATGTGTATCAAATTCGTTCCAAACATTAGCTATTATATATATACAATAAATTCGATAAAATTATGTATTTAAAATGTTTCATCAATTATGCTTAATTAATTTAATTGCAGCTGATCTTAATTCTGGTTAAAAATTCGTACTTGAAAACTATTAATAGTTGAGAACCATATTTACTACTCTACACATAGGTACATTAGTTAGAGAAAGGTTCTAGTTTAAACTTCGACTCAGTTGTGGAGTTTTTTGAAAACAAAAATGATTCGTTAATTAAGTTCAAATGTGACATATATTTGTATGATTTATCATATCGAACAATTTGATAAAAAAACTGTTATTAAATTAGTGTTTAAATTAAAAAAATTATGAGCATTACTACGTTTACAATTCATTATTAAATGAGATAGAAATAAAGTTGTCCAAAGATGGATGATGAAAAAGTGTACGGTTAAAACGGTTAAAAGCGGGAGACGAAGGCGAAATTTTTTTGTACTACTATGTTGAAATTTCGTTTATCTACGTCTGTTGTCATAAATATTCACTATTTAGAACAGGAATTTATTTTACCACTACAACAGAGTTGAACATTTTTTTAACCAAGCAATATCGAATAAAAAATGTTTAAAGTAAGATTTATAATTTATACTTTTTTGCTTTCAAAGCCAACAAAGCGTTCGTTATGTTTAGAATAAAACCATTCATTAGATAAAGAAAAAATTAATCTGATGAAAAATTTTCCTTAAAATATAATGCTTCTCAAACGTTTTCTTAAATGAAAATGCTTGGTTTACTTTAAAAAAAAATAGATCAATAAAAGTTTTTTTAACATTAGCCACCACTATCTGTCGATATTAAAGAAAGATGTGCATCGAATAAAAAAAGTGACTGACATCATTGACGCCATTACATTATACAACGTTCCGGCGGTGATGTCAACGTTTTTGAGTTGAATTTGAAAAACAGTTGCATAATTTATACAACCGTTTCAAATCTGACCGCAAAACTTCAAAAGCTCTGATGTATTTTCAAGATTAGCGTCGGATTACGTGACATTCTCAATAGCAAATCTTTCACTCAAATGTAGATAGTGAATTCGTATTATACTATTTGTCTTGATTTACAATTAGCGTAAGCGAGATCGTGTGTTCGAGATGCGTGTCATTTTATAACAACTGATTCGCATGTGTGTCCCGCCCATCACGTAACACGTAACGTTAAATTGTAATTACTCATTTTTTATTAGGATTGAAAAAATTAATATTCATACTCGCTGGCGATGATCAAGTGATCGTTATTTGTTTAATTATGTAGGTATATAGAAAGTGGCATAGCAATTATTATGAAATATTATAAGGATAATTTTAAAAGTAACCACTATTTTCACAAATTCATGCAAATTATACAGTATTAACTAAACAAATATTAGACACATACATATCTTTCATTCTCTACTTTCATATAATATAGAAAGAAGTTTAGTATCTTTACTTTATGATAAATTAATTAACTTGAATAAAAAGACAAAATGATTTTTTTTTTGTGCACCTAAAAATAAACTTCAACGCTTCAAAGAAGATTCCTCAAAATCGCATCAATTTCGACCGAGATACCTAGTCAGTCGGTCGTCGATATTAAATGTGTGTGTCACTATAACTATTGGCACCATAACGGAATAGTCACGTATCAACGAAAAAAAGAGTTTCATTTGTAACGGTTCGTCGTGCATGATACTATGCGACACCCAGTAATTTCGCACACTCCCGAGGCAAAGAGATGAGCGTTTGTTTCGCAACGACTCTGGCCAATTACAGGTAAATCACTATATAAACTGCCTGCATGTGTGTATAATACTGTGAGATAGACTCGCACTTTCTCGGAGATCTGAGGCCTATTCGGAACGTTCGGGGTCATCTAAGAGCGACTACTATAATGCATCGTGTGATGAGGTTAAAATTGCGCATGGGGCCTAATTAAATTACAACGCTCTCACAGTCGCAACAACGAACTATGAACTTGGAGAAGCTTTTGCCTGAGAGTTATAATATATCAAAAACATTGAGAAATTTGATTCATAATTGTATGAATTTTAATATTAGGTTGTTTCATATGAAATTAAAAAATGCGTTTCGAGATACGAACCACGGTCGGAAAAAAGTTAAGTTCATAAGTCAAGGTACCACTGTAAATAAAATCAAGCAATCAATAGCCAGAATTTGGTCATGTAATATGCCATTTTCTTATGAAGATTGGTAGTTTTCATTATTAGCATTAGTTGTTAAATCTATTTGTATATATGTATTTAACAATCGTGAAAGATATATTTTAAGATTGATCTAGAATATCCATAATGTTCACTAACATAAATATACTTTCGAAATACTTAACTTATTTTTTTATGTTATAAATAGTAAGCATTGGTTATGTATTTCTTTTTTATAAAATATTTTTAGATATTTGTGGATTTTTGACAAGCAAAAGTTTACGCCTTGAAAGAGTATATTTGCGTTAACACAGTCAGTTCGAAAGCTATCCATTTCATCATTATTCATAATTGAGAAAGAGATGGCAAGTTTAGATTTACGCCTCTACTATAAGCTCTAAAGCACACGATACGGATATATGTACGTTCGATATCAATTTAGGACATCGATATATTAATTATTTAAATAAGATTTATAAATCTATACTGGATGAACGGGAGAAAGTCATACTTAATTATTATAATAAATTCTAGCACAAATGTACGTGATGCACGATATCCAATTACTTATGGGAATCTTCATTAAACTCAAAAGTGGAAATAATAGAAGGTCTTACTCAAAAGTATTGTCGTGTTTCGTATGAAACTCGATGTCCAATATCGCTACAGTAATAATATTAGTGAAGGACGAAACGACGTATTGTTCTAAATATCATTAATGAATGGATTCAACGTGAATGTAACATGATTGATTATATACATTGTAAATAAATTTTCATTAATTTCTATTGCAACGTATAGTTTCCCATGACTGAATACATGTTTTGGAATGTAGGTATAATATTTTTTTGTGATTTAATTACTTTGGTAAAAATATGTGTAATCTAAAATGAATTTACTGTTGATGGAATAGAGGGCGGTGCAAGATCGTATTTGGGGTTTAGATAACAATAGTTCATCATATTGAGTATTTATACGAATATAAAAGGTGAAGGTAAAGAACCACAGTATATTTTAGTTTTTGTATGCATTTAGAAGACACTGCTCTTAATTAAACATTTACAATCCTATAAATACGTTCACAAAAAAAAGGCTGAAGATGGGTTTGATCCGTAATGATCTCATAATCAAATTTTCATGTGAAATTTGTTGAATTATTTTATTGGTGTTTTACCATTATATTTTGACTCAAGAGTTCCAGAAGAGTCAATCCATGAATTAAATTGCCAAAGCATATATGTATGTGAGATTTAGAAATTATTTATGGAATCTTGATACGGCGGTAATTTACACCCTGATGCTGAACGATTTCAATGTCCACAATAAACTGGGTTAATTATCGATATACCTTCTCTGCTATGAATACAATGCACGTTCGCCTCTGTACAATAGCAGATAGGTATCGGCCTACAAAATGCGAAGGAAACAAAACGTTAGCCTAGACAAGAATTCCATATGAATCTACCACTTGAGACATTTCCATATATGCGGCTCAGATCTAAATCTGAATAGATTCTATATAGTATAAAATACGACTCTTTTGTAGTTGCACGCAAAAACGGCTCCATAGGAAATGCTTTGGGATTCGATTTATTATTATATTGTACTATCGGGTGTGTCTGTGTATTATAATAAGCGTTTTAAAAAATCATTCACAATACGCATTATGAAATCGAACACAATGAGCCGTGGAGAAAGTGTCATTTGAAGGCGTAGAAGAATGACACTTTTTGCTTATGCTAAGCGTCAAATTTAAATCTAAGCGCGCAAAGTCCAAAATTTGAATGATAAGAGAGCAGAAATAAAAAGAAAAACAATTTGTCACGATGTAACTTTTATGCATAATTCGAGAAGTGTATATTTTTTTATTCATGTTTATGGAACCGGTAATTTTTTTCGCACTATCGATTTTCGGGCGAGCTCAGTGAAAGTTAGTGCGTTTAACTTCGGAATTTCGTCCGTCAATTAGATTTATTACGACACGAATTTCACTTGGCCGCGTTCGATTGAGAAGATTTTTTGAGATTTTGTAAAAAAAAATATTAATAAATATGTGTATAAAATAGCGAAATAAAGCCGGAAGCAATATCTATATAAGATTTGCAGATGACGCAACGCAAAAATGTTGAAATTATAACTTGAAACAACACGATCCTTATAGTTATATCAATTGAACACTACAAAGGGCATTGCTCTCAGATAATCAGAAAAGAAAGGTCAATCTTACTTAGAGCATCTGTAAATATATAGAGCGGAAACTGTAAAAACAATATAATCAGGTCATTTTTTTTATATTTCATCGACTTAAAGAAGCACATCGTCTAAGATGTAGTAAAATCTAGTGAGTCATAAATGACTGCAATCGACTCTATAAAGTCCTTGAAAATATAGTCCTTAAATATGTATAGTCCGTCCAAGATATGAACGCTCATTGCTACAGTATTGGTGAGAGAATATAATAGAGTGACCATGGGAAATTTAACGTTCAATTATTTTTTCCTATTTTAATTTAATTTGTTGAAGCTAAAGTAAAATATCACTTTCTTACTTATTTTATTTATTTATATACATATTTAACTCAAAAACATGATAGCAGTTTTGGAATCAATCTCCAAGTTAAATATCTGTTTTATATATTATTTTAAAAAAATACCAATAGAATATTACAGGAATTGTTCTATTGATTACAAAATAACACAACATAGCAATAATTTAAAATAAAAATATAACATATTATAATTTTTAATTAAATTTCCAACGTGTATGGTCACCCTACCTGATTTAGTACTGGTAATGTTATCCTGTCGGTGTAAACAAATGTATGCATGCATGCGTACACGCACCCTTGTTTCCAACACAATGATGATGAGCGTTAACATCTTGGACGGACTATACCTTGATACTATTGTAAAGAGTTTGTCACCGAACCATTCCGTCTCCAAACTACTGGCGAAAATCATAGGCTTTTGCCATATGGAAACTTCATTAACCAATGAATCTCCTTCAGCTCAATTGACTACTAAAACTAACATTATAAAGTTGGTTATTTTTTCTGAATATCTGTAGTAGAGCGGCTAATTTTATATTTATAAAATAACGTAATTCAAGATATATCTGCGCCTGAATTACGAGTCTTTTTTGGGTTCACTACAATACTATATTTTATTAAATATTTCCAATATAATATTTTAAACAAACATTTTAAGGCAAATGATAAATTTGTCAAGCATTTACACATAATACATATACCATAAATCAGCTGTAGATCGTACAAGCTGTAACTTTTCAAGACATTAGAATTACTACAATATAAATTATTTTTTGGCAAATCTCTTTAAAAAAATATTTATTCGCAAAGTTTTGAAGAATTCTAGAGTTAACTATATTTACACTTATTCCTCTATTTACGCGGTTAAGGATAAAGATTTTTTAACCTTTTAAACTCCAGTGGCTAATTAGTGAGTCACCTATTATTTTTCTTTACGCGTCAGAATCTCTTTCTGAAAATTAATTTACTGATACATTAAGCTAATACAGTAATCTATACAAATTAAAAAAAATTGTAAATAATTTATTAATTTGATTACAAAAAATAATTTGTTTTAAAAAAATAATCAACAAGTGACTCACCGGTGGGTCGCTGGCGTTTAATTGATAAACCGTTTGAATCCCGTAAGGATACGACATGAATACACTAGGACGCGTGTGTCCGTTTTTAGTTTTGTATTTTTTTTTCTAAAATTATAATTTTTTTTCTATACTTTTTGTTTATTTTATAAACACAAAATAATGAAAATTTTCAGTAATGTTGTTTTTTAAATATATTAAAAAATCATCTATATTCGCCAAAATAATGCTTGGCATTCTTAGCATACACCGCCTAATTTCACTTGGCACTAAAAGGGTTAAATACCCAAAATCAAACATATTTGTCTCAACACGGTGTAGCGCGGTGATGTACAAATGCAAGGGTTAATGGCTTACTCCCACTTCTTGCAATTGACCTACATCTGGAACCTCTCCCACTGTCCATGCAGTATGTCCTGAGATGCTTTTTGAAATGAACGCGTGTCGCTAAAGATTTTGCTCGCATACGATATAATTTTTAAAAAAACGTAAATAGTACATGTGAATATTATTCGATCGTTTTATTACGAATTTCTATCTAATATCTACGGCGTTAATCGAGAGATGAGTGTTTTGAATAATTAATTATACTTTTGAGTTGTAAGATTGTCTCACGTCATAACATTTCAATTTGATTAATATAACCTTATTATTTATCTCCGAAGTCAGGTCAGTAAAATATCCAGATTTTTCTTGTATATATGTTTATCATCTACTGAGAATTAGCTAAACACAATTGAGCTTTATGTACTGAAACACCATATCTGAAATTTAGTATGATAACACGAATGACACACAATGCTTATATTAGCATATGTGTGTTCCTTTCTAAAATCAATTCAGAACTATTTCTCGCGAGGTGACCTAGTGCCACCTAAAGCAACATGTGACAACGAAGGCCATCGATGATCATAATATATGATCAAATATATTTATAAATTATATACAACACATAACATAAACTGAGCTTACCCTAAAAATAGGATAAAAAGCATTCGCGATTTTTAAGGAGCGTCTGCAAATGATGATGGCTTAATTTATGTTATAATATCTAACACTGTAATTTCCTTAGCAAAAGCGGTAATATACAACAAGGCATGCAATCTACGGATGTTTAGCATCAAATCATAATTGGAAGTACGTTCAAGGATGCTGCGTTGCAAATTATGCATTATGTTCCCTTCATTTATCATCATCTCTCAAAATAAAATACAAACGAAGCATTGTTAAAAAAATTCCCTCCGATCTCTAAATTCTCAATTAGGCCATTAGCGGAAAACCTGCTCCACATAATTGCACTAAAAAAATATTCCCAACCGCAACATCACTAACGGTTTGACATTTAGCAGCTTCAATCGCAGTGATGATAATTACGCAATTGTATTATTTTCATACGTTGTAAACTGCTATTTCCGTAAAACGTTTTACGGCAATTTGTTATTGTTTGATCGCAAATCGGCCATTATTCATTTTCGCTCAAGGATCCTCGGACACAACTTAAGATTTGACCGTGACATTTTTTACTTTGATCTCAAAAAATGTTCACTGTCGTGGGACGGAATTTTGTAACTTATATTTCGATGTAAGTTAATTTTTACACTAGTTTATAGGCAATAAATAATATTTTATTTGATCAAAAATTTAATGTATAAAATCGAATACAGTCCAATGGTTTACCGGGACAGGCGGTTATTTGGGACAAATGCCAAAGAACAAAAACCAAATAAGGGAACTAATAGCAATTTACTTCTGGACCTTTCCGTTTAATTAGAACAGTCAATTTAAATATAAAAGATGTTTTACAAGTTCCAATTGTTAATTATCCGGAATTTTTAACAAGAGATGATAATTTAGCATGTTACAATGAAAATGAAAACAGTGTATATGCAATTTTTTTGAAGTCAATAATTCAAAGCATTTAACAGTAAACAAAGACGACAACAAATATGATTAATATCCCCTTGTTTGTGTGGATGCCAGGACACAAAAAATTGGATCACAACATCCCAACACAAGAGCCCAACATCCGCACTGAAAACCTGTGCCGATTTTGTACAATAGCAATTCTACAAAAACACATTTAAGCAGGAGGGCAGGAGGGAAATTTGCCTCCTCTTTGAATTTGGCCAAAAAATGCAATGTCATTTAATTAAATACAACGAATCTTAATGATATAGAAATATTAAAAAAATTAGATACTAAATTAGAAATTTCAGGTTATCCTTTAAAGATAATATAAAAACGGTCTTGAACATATCCAGAAAATATTTTTTTAAATATATCATTTCAGTGAAATCATATCGGAACAAATTTTCACCGGTATGTAATATATGTATACATTTAAGTACGTATGTGAATCTGTGTTTTCAGTAGTAATACTTTCACTATATATTTTCACCAGTAGATATATATTTCTACTAGGTAAAATATAATTTAATTGATATGTGCTAGTGAAATTATTTTCTGCTCTAAATTTTTATGAAACTCAATTTGACAACTGTCAAATTAAAGGAGATCCTCGATTAGAAAATAAGCGGATATGACATCTACCCTTACAATATTACCAATGACTTTTTGAGTATTGGTCAAATTATATTCAACCCGAATTTTGATCAATAGGAAGGCGCAAAAACAATTATCACTTCTCAGAAGTCAAAAATTCACGTCAAAAGCAATAAAATCGTGTCTGCACCGTTGCAGTGGGAACGCTCGGTAACGAGCGTTCCTCAGCTCATATATGTCTCACTCTGAAGATCAGCTGATTCTCGAGATCGGTCGACGATGAGATTATGCACTTGTCGACTGACCGATTTATAGATCTTTGTATATAAGTACAAATGAGCCCCAAAATAAGTGAAGCTCACACAGTTCGCGAATCCCGGAATATACGGAAAATCCTTATATAGTACTTTCATTATTACTTAATCTCGTCCTAAGATTTACATAATTGCACTAAAAATGTTGTGTTCGAACGATTTCGACTCCCATGCAAGAAATATTTTATATTCTGAATTTTATAGTAATTTATTACTTATTAAAAATGTGATTATTAAATAAATTTCGGTTCAGATTAGTGTTATTTAATTATACACAGAAATATATTAATTTTAAATTGCACTGTTACTCCTCTTTATCGCACGATTTAGTAGGTGCACGCGTAGACGAAGAGTCAATTCAATAGCGGTTGTTAATTGTTTAAGATATAATAGTGTTACTTTCGCTATAAATACTATGCGATAGAAAACCTAATATGGTATGATCGATATTATGATTTTCAATTATATAGAGGCTCTTAACAATATATTAATGACGATTGAGGTACTGCTAGTTTAGCTTAAGAACAGTGTTGCTTAAAGAATATTTGTACAGATGATGCTAACATTTATTTATTGTTAATAAAAAAACTAGTGGCATCGTTGAAGCTAATCCACTAAGAACAGTTTAGACAACATACGCAATCTTTAATTTAAAACGTAATTTCTGGCATAACTTGCTTCTTGGCAGTCAATAATTCACGTCCAACCGAGGTAATAAAAAGTTTTACGGTATCTAGATGACACATTGATTTAGCTAACTGTAGGTGTTTAAAAGCAGTTTACTGTAATTTATATTGGAATCATACATATTCCATCACATATATTCACTTTTAAACATTCAGATTAATGTAATGTAAATATAATATGAACTATCTAATAATTTGTACATATAATACAAGATAAACAATATCTAAAGTAAGATTAACATCGTGTTTAAAAGACGAATAGTTCAATGTGATATGAATTTAATTACATAAATTATGTAAATTTTATTTAAATGAGTATTATACAATATTTTTTTTTATATTTAAAATCTGTTTTACAGTAATTATCATAATTTTTTTGCAAAACACATTTCCAAATTTAAGTGGAACACGTTAAGATTTCATCTGGAACGTCATCGCGTAATTGTTTATACTTTCTCACAGATTTAAGGCATTAAGCAACTCGTATGATATTATATGCCACATTATAAAAAAATGGAGTATAACTAGCGATTTCATATGTTCATATACGGCACTTGACTCGTTTTATAAAGGTGCAATTTGCTTATAATAACAATCGAGAACGAGACGCAAAACAGTTTCGTTTTCTTTTTCACTTTTTCATTTTTTCACTATCATTACAGTGCAATATGAATCATTTAATTACATATCTGTGTGAGAAAATCACAATTGAATTACTCATTAATGTTTTTTTCTTTTTTTATAATAAAATGAAAGATGAGAAAAATTAAGAAAAAATCTTGTAAGATAAAGTCGCAGAATTGCGCAATTCACTTTCCACTTTTACGAAAACGAATAAGTAATTTTTAATGAGAAAAAAGTTATTGTTGTTTTTTATTACTTCTTTCATATTGCACGATAAGTAATCTTTTTTATTTAACATACACTGCGTAAATTTCACACGAGAATAAATATTATTTTATTGGTATGTATAACATATATCATATCCCACGCATGCATCGAAGACATGTTGGTTTACATGTTAAACATTCGAGTCGTTAATTTGATTAGTTCTGGATATTTGATTAGCTAACGCTAATAGTTCAAAATTTGAGTCACGATTAGAAATTTTCCAAAATAAATATTTAAATTAATAATATTACGTAATGTTCCATATAATACAAAAAAAAGTGTATAGTTTTCACTTTCTTTAATAAACAAGATCGATTATCTCTAACCGGACGGTCATTTTGTGAAATCGAACGTGCCAATAATTTTGGCTATGGGCTATAATATAATGGCGCGTTTATAATACGATAATTCGCATTAGACATACTCGTTAATGGCGGAATAAAAAAACACCACGATCTAAAGAGGGTTAGAATGGAATGTTCGGATACACTGTTCGTCTAAAAATATTTAACCGAACAAGAACACCTGCACGTTTGAGATTGAATGGGAAAAGTGGGTCAGATGTGATTCTAATATTGTTTATTGTAGTACAGGTGCGGTCAACCGGCGGTATGCGGACACGTTGATTTATCACAATCGCAACGGTCCATTGACGAAATAATTATTCAAACCCGTCAAGATATTATCTGAAAAAACGCACGGTCGTGTCCTTTCGTCATGAGTACAAGGTCGGCTCTCGGACCGACGTTCGCCATCAATGGAAGATCTACGATCTCTCTCGATGGACTGACGAGGCTTGAAAGGTAAAATAATGATCTTGTGCGGTAAACAAATAACGCACAGCGAATGGGTAAATTAATCAAAGAGCGAGATCAAATATCGTTCTCAGATGGAAAATAATTTGGTTCAATTATATAGTTAATTCATGTGCAAAAAATGTTATATCATATATATTAACCATATGGTGAACGCCATATGTGGCTCAAAACGCAGTTTAATATACCTATCATAATATTGTATACGAAATCAATTATTTACGGACATTATTCATTGCCAGTTTGATTTAATTTTCAATAAATTTAAATTATAGTCTGGATATGATTCAATTCATATTTTTAGAATTAATAATGATGAACTTATTATAATGGATTGGATCATCAGTCGAGAGGTAAACGTTTTTTTAAATATAAACTAAAGAGCAAAAATAAACAACCTTGATATTTTTTAACTTTCATGCCAATTTATTTTAATACTTATTATATGCTAAAATATTTTCAATAATTTACACCTCTCTAGTTAAGAAAACAAAGGTATAACACAGTTATATTATTTAAACCTAAGAAGTCTAGAAAGATACCGCGTAGTTTAAATTTTGTTTAATGTAATATTACATACGAGTGCTAATCAAAGATGTCTTAAAGTGTAAATTTACTAACTCCACTTTTAGGTGAAAATTACTTAACATGTTCAAAAAAATACTATTTTCAAAATCTTCAATTATACACCAAGATTTCATATCAAGGAAATTAATAGTGGTTTGTTTTTCCTGTAAAGTTGTCAAATAATGAGTTAGCAATTACACTCTGAGCCATTGATATATGCATTTTTAATAATATATAATATTAGGGTTTGTTTATTATACAATAATTTACGTTCAAAATACAAAAATATAATATAATTAAAGCATAATATTATATTTATGTAATCATGCCATTTAATAAAAATATTGTAACGCGTAATGATTGTTAAAAAACTGTAATATTTGATTCGTAAAATGTATATTTATATAAACATTACTGAATTGGGTGTAAATATAATACAAGAAAAGTGGGAAATTCTAGGAACTAAATTACATTATTTAGTAAATAAAGCACTCTCCGAGGGAGAAATACTTGATAATTTGAAGATTAAAATTAAAATAGTGAAAAGAATGAGAAAATAATACCAATTAACATATTGCCTTGTATGGAAAAGGTGATGGAAGAAGTAGTAATCGAACAATTAAAGAATTTTATTATTTCTTAATTTGTAAGTTAAATAAAAAAAATTACTTATCGTGCAATATGAAAGAAGTAATAAAAAACCACAATAAATTAAACAAAATAGGGCAATTTGAATAGTTTTAAATAAAAATAGATGAAAGATAAGAAGAAATATTAAGGATGAAAAAATATATATATATTTAATCATAAAAACAGAGCCAAGCTGTGATATGAAGACCAGGCGCGTACGGTGAGATACATTACTTTTCGCTAGCTCGCGCGCAAAGTGACGAGATAAGAGCGTGCGAAACGCATGTAACGTTCACTCACTCACTTAACACGCGCGCCAGCGAAAGGGAATGTATCTCACCGTACGCACCTGATGAAAACGTTAGCCGCAAGGGTTCTGATATACGAATTGTATTAACTAAAACATTAACAGGAAATATATTGCCTCTTATAACTCACAAATAAAACAATAATACTTGTAATTAATCCACTAACAATAATAGTTAATCCAATAAATTAAAAATGGACTTCAAAACAGAATAAAAATCATTGATAAATGGTTTGATAAATGGCTAATCATTGCAAATCCGATACGATAATGTATTCTCGTAAATTAAATAAAGCCTTCACTGTCGATAAATTAGTGAAAAAATAAATTATATAACAAGTTTCTTAACTGGAAAAGTAGCTAGGTTTCACCTTAGATCTCATATAGATAAACTAATTCTAAAAACTAAAACAATTAGAACAAAACTATACCCTCTCTTTTGCCGCAAAAGTAAATTAAATATCAAAAACTAATTACTTATCTTCAAATCTATAATAATACCTGCAATTTCGTATGCTTTCCCGGTTTAGGGATACATAAATAATACTCGTAAATACCCAATAAAACTTCAGTCACAACAAAATATTTCGTTAATAATCGAATCAGATGCTCCATGGTTTGTCCACTACACCGCTTCGATAATTAAGCGTAAAGCACCGCGAAAGAATTAAAACGCATTAAAAAGCATTAATAAAAAATAGGAAAAAATATTGCTTCCTCTTCTTAATACTAATAATTAACTTATTAAGGAAAGAAACTAATAATTAATATATAATAATAAAAACAATACGCAAAAAAAAATAAAAGCTGATTTTTGACAATACCACCAAAAATATTTAAGCAGGTAAGAGACCAAGGTATAGGAACTGCAAAACTACATTAGAAACTATGAATAATAATTTATTACAAATGTATGTACATCATAACCAGTGAATCCAATCTTGAACTCAATATTTACCTATGATTTACGATACCTATGATTCCCGGGATGAGTAAACATAATAAACACAAAATTTAAATATTCAATACACCTGAACTTGTCACGTGCGGGGTCACCGGATGCTTATAGGTAATAAATAGCTCCAAGAACAATAAAACCAAGGTCAAAAGTGTGAGTATCTACGTAATTATAACTAATTTTAAAAACCGAAAATGTGACTTCCCAGGTAGGAAGTCGAACCTAGCCCAAATCCCGCTAATTTACCTAAAATTCTGAACATATATTATATGCATATGCTAAACGACGGTTGGCCGCCCAAGGTATGCTGTTTTATAAATGTCATTAAGTATTCGTTATACATATTCAAAAAATTCTACTTCCGGGATCAGTCCTAATATTCCAATATTGAAATTTTGACATCGAAATTCAATTTTTTATATAGAATTTTACTGGTTAAGAAAATCAACAGATAATAATCACTAATTCCGATCTACCAGACATACGATAAAACGAAAAACTCTAGAGTCCGTATGGGATTCAGGTATTAGTCATCATATATAACACTGGTATATTGTACTACCTAGTTAATCAAATGTATTATTTAGTCGAGCTTATGAAAGATTTCATATCCTATAAATCCAATCTCTGTGATGTTGTATTTAATATTTTAGTCGTATTTATAAATATAAATAATGATAACAGTCGAGTTTGTTCCGACGTGATGCAACTATCATTATACGAATTCTCAAAATGGCGGCCGCCGTGAATGGAAAACACAGCCTCCACATTATGGTAATTGACGTGTTCAATTACCATACGCAATGGATGAAGACAAATTTCTTCTCCTTCATATTTTAACATGCTATGTTATATTATAGAAATATCACGCACTCAATATTAGTAAAGGTATTAATTAATATCTTAGTAATCATTTATGTATCACCAGAATACTAGAATCTTAAGCAATAAAGCGAATTAATTTATAGTTTGAGCTAATAATAATAATAATCTAATATAATTGTATTTCAAATTAATTATTTTTACTAAACTATGTATACATATTATGTATATTACAAAGGCCAAAAAAATAAAATCCTTTTTTAAGTATATATGCAAATTATCTAATAAAACACGTTAAAAAAATATGATAATTCTGAGTAGGAGTATAAATTGATATTGAATTTTAATTTTAAGCACGATGTATTACATAAATTATACAAACACTATTCAATTTAGCTATTTTATCTCGCAAAAAAGCTTTTCTTTTATATTGGTAGAAAAAACAGTTTATGTGAAATCGACATTATAATTCATAATTATTTATAAAAAAAATATGATCAAGACAATAAAAACAAAATGTCACGGTTCCTAAGAACATGACTCGTAAACGTGTACATTAAATAAACAAAGTTTGGATTCACATCATAAACTAAGAAATAATTTGTTGAATTCATAATTAAAAAATATATCCTTGATGAAGCGACAGAGGTTTGAGTTTGAAGCTAATGGAGTTTTTAAACCCGACGATTAAGTTTTATAGTAAGGTCAAAACTATAATTAAATATAAAATATAATTTATCCAAAATCAATTACAGATTATTAATTAGATATGCAATATGATTGTTTGACCTTTTAAGATCATTATTAGTAATGTTCCCATATACTAATTTCGCATTTTTTGCTACAAAGAATAGTTTATTTAATTCATATTATTTTATATGCGTCAGATTAAGACGAAAAAGAGAAGATGAAATATTCAAAAGAAATCTATTGATGATGTAAAAAACTAAGAACAAATTTGATTGATTAAAAATTATTTTAGTTTCTGCATATTTTATTACTAGTCCCAGTTTTTTACAAAATGATTTTTAATCAATTTTTTTAACAAAAATAAAATAATTGGATGTATGTAAACGCTTGTCTCTTCCTTAGATAGCATATTTATACCTTTACTTTCACAAAATACTCAAATATTATTTTTAATTAAATTTAATAAAGGTGGATTATGATACATATTTTATTTTAATAGTTATAGATTAAAAAAAATGCGTGAATATAAAAAACAGGACAATTTTTTAAAAATCTATAAAAATCAAGGTAGGTTTGGAAAGTTAAGATTAACCTTTAGGGCACTTCTTAATTTGCTTTTAACCATTTAGGTGTCGAGGCTTTTAGTTCAACTATCAAAATATCGATGTATTATATAATAAAATAAATACATGTTCCGAAAAATTGCTATTTTTCCTTAAAGAAAATACACTAATGTGTTCAATTCTTTTTTCAATGATGTCTCGCTAAATGAGCAAAAGCCGATATATTGAAGTTCGGTCATTTTGAAGCTCAGTGTATTAGGTGAACATGAAAACAAGTTTTAAATTGATTCAAATTTCATATAACTCGCAATTACTCTCATTTTCAGATTTTTTTTGAACGAGTTCATCTGTACAACTGATGGACATCCATTTTTTATTAAACAATGAACATCACATTAAGTTCACGAATGTTTGATTGTTCATAATGGCAATTGAGAGTTATCATATAATTATGAGAAGTGGTACTATATTTACCCCTCTTTTTGAGTTGATAAAATGGTTATAAGAGAACTTTTTTTTGTTTTTTTAGTGTTTATATTTCTAGTTAATATAATTAATTCAATTTTATTAATCATGTTTTCAGACGCGTCTTTTCGTTCTCTATATAAGTACACGGAGCGCGACTAACCACTACTTCTACCCTACTATCCTCCATTTCCTTTTTCGCATTATGCTAATATGTGATAGACAGCTATTTGTGCCATATTTTTTTTATTATTATGATTTAATAAATTAAAGTGATTTTCAGCTTTAAATTATATAAAATAAACATATTACAAAGCTCAAAGATTCATGCCATTTTTAGGTGCCAAATGCATATAAATGCCATCCATGGCATCAAAGGGTTAAATTGATTAGTGATGATCATTAATAGTTTTGCATGGGTTTACCTGACCGCGTCTGTCACCCGCGACCTCTTAGGTAGGAGGTCGGGCTTTACCCCAATCTCGCTAATTATGCAACTACTGAACCATGGTTATCAAAGCTCAATTTCACGGTTCAGTTACAGCACATTTTTTTACGCAGTTGCCAACAGGGTAAAAAATTCTATGTTATTTTTGAAACCTAATAATACCCTTAATGAATTAAGCTAGGCTTTAATTTATGACAAACTTGTGCTAATTGTATTAGGTTTATTGAGATTTTTTCAGGCAAAAATGTTGAGAATCAGTGATTATAGGATAATTATCCGTTTATAATTGTTTACATTATCAATATAAATAGTGAAGCATTAATTTAATAGCTAACTTACAATGAAACATTAAGGTTAAGGAACCTTAAATAGCATTTTGAAGGTTCAACAACAATACTTAAATGGCATTATAAAACCAATTAGGGTTTTATAAATTATCTATATTAATTGATAAATAAAATATTAAATCGTGATTCATTACGAAATGCCTGAAGGGCAAATGATGGAAATTTGAGTCATTCACGCGTCACTAATGATCTACAAGGATTTACGATTTCTACGACAAATGATCAATTTTATCTATGGAGTATTCATCAAACTCGTCTCAGTGTCTTTGTCAAACTTGATATGCACTTCGTGTGCACACAAAATGCGCAAAGCCTTGAAAGATCCTCCGAGGTAGGTCGTGACGAACCTTCGACGTGCGTCATGCCTTTTTTTAAACCCACAACAACATGCATTAGGTATCTACGAAGGAAACGTGAGTATTGCTATAGGTACGTTAAAATTTTAATAAAACACAAATATGGTCACGACTGCTGAAACGCATGCGTGCAATACAACAATCGTTGCTAACTTTGTGACTCATACTACTTTACTGTGTTTTTTCCCCCCAGGTCTTTTAGGTAGCAATCAATATTGTACAATATATAATATGCAAGATGTACAAGTGCGTTTTTTTAACATAAGATCTTAGATAAAGCTTAATTAAAATATTTAAAAGAGGAACTTATAAGCATAATTAAAAGACGCCTTATATTATTTCAGAGAACATTATTGAGTTAATTAATTATACGTTAAAAACGGTCAATAACTACGCCTTTCTAATTTTCTATTTTATTTTCATTTACAATTTTAATATATGCAATAGAAAAATTAAGCATTATATATAGCTATAATAATAAAAACGATTAATGATCGAGCAAAATATAGCAATGGCTGACAAATTAATCTAAAATAATAATTATGTAGCTACTAATAGTCAAATCGTTTCAAAATGTATATCAACATTATTAATTATAAAATAATACTAAGATTTCAACAGTATATATCCAACGACACGTTCACATATTGGCGTTTCAACAATACAGAAAAAGGTTAGTTAATTCAACCGGAATACATCGAATAACCTCACAAGTTTAAAAACTGCACGCAGGCAACCATTAACCCTTTCCTTCCCGTGGCGGTTTTATTAACGCTCGTGCCAGTTGCAAATATGCAGTTGTGATATAACACACGTACATAAATAAATAACACACATAGTTATATTTGTAAGAGAAGTTGCGACACTTTCGACACCGCAAAGCGGTCACTGCGTTTACGATAAAGTGACCATTTTTTCTTATGTTTTCCGGAAACATACGATTTCCGTTTTTATCTCAAAATTTTCAAGGATATCTGCAAAATGCAGCAAATACCTCTAGAGTAATTTATTTGTTATAGTCATTGTTATAAATACGATGAATTTCATAAACAAATATTTTCCATTTTTACTAGTTTTGTATATTTATTTTCCGACTATTCCGTATATTTAAGAATGAATTCCTGTCTCATAGATTTATTATTAAACATTCAAGTTCATTTACAGAATAGCGGAGCTTAATAGTAAGATAAAATTATCGTTAATGCCTCATTATATTCATAATTTGATCGACTTATGTGAAATATATAATCTCGGACACGCGTACCGCTTTGACACTGTCTCCGGAAATCGAGGACAGTTGGTCACCTTGGTTTACGACTCATTATACTATTATTAATTTATTGAGGGTTTTTGTATTGGATGCGTTTCGCTGTCGCGCCTGTGGTCAAAGTCGTCTTTGACTTTGTTATAAATATATTTTTTGTGGATGGAAAACGGCCACGGAACGACGGTTTCGTTGATAAGTTTCGCAAGCCGTTCTTCTTTCGAATGCATTTTTTCAATAAGACCAAGGACAGCTTGTTCACCGCGGTGGTCACTTAACGGGTTGTGAAAATTACTCGCAAACATTCTCCGGAATAGTTGTGGGTGGAAAATACAAAAATGGCGACACCGTTGCTTTTTTTTCAATCGCTTTTACATGACTAAGTCATTGAACTAAAGAAACGGGAAATCTTGAAAAGCTATAAAAATGTCACTAGATCACTATCCTTGGCAATTTAATAAAATATTCACACACTAAATTCGTTCCATTTATTTATTGGTATGTGATACAGATTAACAAGATCTCCCATTATACCATTTATAACCATAACACATAGACCACGCTCCGTTTGAGTGATTTATCGCTGAATCAATAGCAGGAAAGGCATTTTATAGTTACATGTATGTGGTCAATTTCCTAAGAACGCAAGGTGGTATCATTGAGAGAAACAACGTCGACAATTGTATCACAAATTACGACCTTGTGCCTATTTTCGATCTAATGGCGATTTATTAGTCCGATTCGATAATTTACACCTATGAAAGCACATAATGGACACATAAATCTGAACTTATTAATACTAATAATTTCATAATGTGCGCATAACAGGCACAGGTGTCTGTTGAAAATATTTTGGTTCTCAATATAAATGTTTTTCACGATTGACACACAAACGGTGTTAAGAGTTGAGTGACGGTGTGTAGTGTGAAATTCTTCTGATTCATATCGATAAGCAGTAGGAGTGTTTTGCAAAACAAGCCTTTCGAAACGTTTAAACAAATTAACGTCGAGATGTTTGCAGGAGAAATTAGTGAAATTTTTGCGCTGTCAATATTTTAGACTTGCTCGGTACCAATTTTAACGTATATTATTTGTTAAAATTAAATGTGTATCAAACATAATAATGACAATTTTTTTACTATTTTAATAAATTTATAAAAATAGTTATCATATGATAGATAGAGATCAAACGAAGATTCGGTTGAAAAATAACGTCTGTAACCGAATATCAATAAAAACATCATCGTGTTCATTATTTATAACTTTATTAGTTTGTCCTAGCGCAGAAGTTTAATAGAAAAAAACTGACAGTTGACAGCAATCATTTGACATTGGTACATAGTCATACTATATGTATAATGCCAATCAGTAAATGCAAGGCTTTGTCTTATAATAAGAACTCCCACGCGATACCACGAAGAATATTTTTTTATTTTATACATAGAATATCATGTATCCACGATTTAATATGTAAATAAATTCATATGAGATTAAAATGTGCATTAAAACATTAGATCATAGCGATTATGAAGGGTCATCATCAATTAGAAAATTATCTAAATTTATGAAATAATCATGATATTTTTTCAACATTTGTCTCCATTTAGGATTATATACATATAATATATACATTAGAGATTCTGTGTCGAGAAAACCTGGAAATTCCTAACTTTTGTTCCCGTCTCGTGTTTGAGACTAAAAAATGTTAAATATATTCGCAGTGCTGGAGTAAATAAATAAAAAAAGAATAAATAAGCAACTAATTGGTTTAATACATTTTTTTACAAAATAAATATATTTGAAGTTGCCCCAAAAAATATGTATAAATATATTTGAATAACGGGAAAAATTTATTAGAACGTATTTTTTATCTAATTTAGATAGTACGGAATCAGATATTGAAATAATTAATAAAGAGCATACTAATGACGATTTTATGACGTTGATAATTAAAAAATAATTAAACTAATAAGCAAGTATAATATTTATCTGATAAAAAATATCAAATTTAGTCGACGAAATGACAAAGATTTTGCTTTTCAACCAACCGGAGAACGGGCTCAAAATCTAAATCTTTTGTATACATTTTTGCTCAAAATAAAACCAACATCAACGGAAAACGAAACAGTATTCTGAACAGCAGATATATTTACTACAAAAATATTATTATTTCCTAAATGCCTTGGTCTTTCTAAAAGCTTATTTTGCGCAACTAAAATATGTATTCTTATTTATATAATATAATTTTACAATTACTGTTTTGTATATTTCATATAATTGAAATTGCGTTTCATATTATAGAAATAATAAATTAGTATGCCTGTTTATTTTATTTTTAATAAATTAATATGTATGCTTTTTCACACAACAAACATAATATATTATGTACATGTACTGACAAGCAAACAAATCATTATTCTTGGAATTTCCCAGTACTTTTTTCTCGCTTCTCGGTATTTTCCGTGTTAGAATTTTAATACGGTTGTTATCAGAATTTATATTAAAATGTCAGAATATATAGCCAGAATAAATATTAGATGATCAGAATTTATATAAATTGCTCGGAAATTATACTAAACGGTAAAAAATATTTTTTCAGATGATCAGCATCATTTTTTTCAGTTGGCAATAGTGATATCGTATAGTGTTTTTATTGATGTAATGCTGAAGATTAGTACAACTGGTCGATCTGCCACTTGCATGCCGGTAGTTCATTATCATTATAATCTTCAAGGTGTTACAGATTGTTTGATTGGGCTCGTCCGATGCCGCTCTGTCGTTATTCCCGCTTCGTTCGTCGCTCTGAATACCTTTATTGAGAGTAAATTCATGGGGCGTTCAACGTTCTGACCAGTCTAACCTAACCTGTCTAGCAGTTTTGGTGCGATCGAGATATTTTATAAAATAAATAATTACAAATAAATAATTTATTTATAAATATTACAATATTTTTTAGTATATTTTAATTCTGATCATCCTATATTTTTATTCTGACCGTATGCTCTTTTTATTCCAACCATTTGACATTTAATCTGACCTTATGAAATTATGTAATTATAACAATTCTGATTGCCCTATATTTTAATACTGACCATTTGATTATTCTGACCCAAAATAATGGATTAAGACTAGTCTTAATAAAATTCTAACCGAGATTTAATTTTTATCCAAAGTTAATTTAAATTTTGACCATTTAATTTGTTGCCTATGAAAAAGCCTAGACTTCAGAATCACTAATGTTCATACATATAATATATCAACATTGCTTAATTTGAGTATTTTTATCTTAAGCAATGTTCTGAATTTTGGCTTTACATACATTAATTGAAAAGCCGGTTTTGTTCCATCTTCATCAATTCAATTATAGTTTAAAACATGTTGAAAAGATTATGCAAACGTCGAACTTTCGACAATTCAAGTACAGAGGTGGTTTTTCGAGTTTGACAAATAAATATTTCTACTTTTATATAATGAAGTTTCGTTATTCGTTAGCATAGAAGTATCAACGTGTACGTGCTACTTGCACGTTTGTTAGTAATATGTACATATGAATTGCATTTAAAATCTGTGCAATGTTAAGATTTAAAAAATATTTAACTTAAATAAACCTGTGATTAGTTCGAGAGAGACATTTTTTCTATATTTACCTAAATAATTCAGAAAGAAGAAAAATAAAACATTTATAAACGTCATATTTTAAAGTGCTAAGAGATATATCGAACGTCAGAAGCAAATATTGGAAAATCTTGAAGATCACTTCTCAATATTATTGAACTAATATAATATATCCTGTTTGATCAATAAACTCATAAATTTATTTTCAGTGAGTAATATTTTTATGAAGTCACAATTTACGACATAATATGAATGAGATTAAACAAAGAAAATATGTAGGTTGCAGTATCAACATATTGATATAGCACATAACATATATAATATTGTATAATCAATTTTATATTAGACTCTCTTTTTGTTTGCATATGTGCGATTGCTAAAGCTGCAAATTGAGAGGTACACACGTTACTCTTGAATAGCATTTGACCTCTTCGACTCTCAGGCCACTGAAGAAGGCCACCGTGATTTTCCATCGATCATCCAAACTGACAACGAATTAATTGCTCTTTACTATGGGATGGAATTCAAATTGCGTACATATAATATATTTTTTGCGTGTAGTGTATCTGACGAGATCAATTTTATGTGGCGTAACACAGGGTCGATTTTCAGAAAACGCGAGAAACGTTACAGTACTGAGATTTGAGTCAAATTATGCAAACTGTGACGAATTAGTAAGGCAATTAAAATACAATCAGCCAAGATTAAACTTAAAATAAACAGAACAATTGGCACTAGAACGAAATTTTACGCATATGTATGTTACATATAAATATTATATACACATAAACCGCTTTGAGTATTAAATATCTAAATAGACAGAATAGCAAATTGAAGATGATTCCTCTAAACATGAGAAACTATAATGCAAAGGAACACAATATTATTTTTTTATGAATACTCAAATAATTATATATAAGTTGGTAATCTTTGTGTCTTTTCATAATTATGAAAAGACACAAAGATTATTTTTATAAATATGATGATTTCATATGATTCACATTAGATGATACATACATGAAAACATCAAGTATGACAGAATGGGCAGAGAGAGTATGAGTGTGCTAAAATTTTATGGCTACGATAAAGCAGCAGAGAAAGTTATTGCATATTTAAATAATATATTGGGATAGGTTCTCAATATCTAACATGTTTTAAAGTTAAATATATATGCTTTATTTATAAAAGCATTACATATTATTATACAAGTAAATAGATAGTATATACTGGTATAATACACCTATAAGTTAGTCGGTGATGTCGATAGTATTTTCAGTAAAAATTGGGGGAAAAAATTTCATCTTTGTACTACAAAGATCAAATTTGAGTCCACTGCTTTTTATTCAATGACATGTATGTATTCATGTGGCAATTAGGGATTGAAGTAATAGAGGTATTACCGAGAGAGAAAACAGACGACACCGGTATTACCGGTATTGACATTATTAATTTAATTAATTGACCGAAAATATTCACCATGTTTATTGATTAGCAAAACCAAGGTATTCGAATACACCGGCAACTATTGTTTTGATATATTAAATATTTTAATTAAAACACTTTCCTTAATTATAAAAAAAAATATTTTCGACAATACAGGCGCCAAATCATTCTTCCTTTGGAACAATAAATCTAGAACAACATCGTATATGCCAAAATATCGTCTTTGATCGACTGCTTCTGGATGCCTACTAAATTTTTATACCAGGGGAAGAGCACCAATATATTAATTATAAAAAACTACAATACTTAGGTTAATTCCCTACAATGAGCGTTATTTTATTCTCCGCTTCTACTTTCAAGCAGTATACTTCTGCAATATCGTAATTTTAGTAGTTCTACACCATGGTGATATCGTTTTCAACATAAAAAAAAATATTTTGGAACTACCGGTAGTACTAGTCAATTTTTGCCCCAATACCGGTATTACCGGTATATGTACCACCGGTAATGCAATCCCTAGTGGCAATTGGTTACTCAAAATATTATATGTTGATGACCTGGAAGTGTTCCAGAGTATATGCACAAAACAGATTCGCTGATTTTACAAAAAGAGTCACTGTGGAAGTAGTCAAGCGACAATCGGGTACCTTTCAGCATCACCAAGTTTTCGTGGTTAAGGCTTCGTTTTATGGAGTGTCACTCTTACAATTTATTTCAGTGCAATAAGTTCATAGCGTCCTCTAACATAGCTTCATTGTTTGGAATACCAGCGAAGCAAAGTACTCTTTGTTGTTAGAGAGTATTTAGAGAATTTTTTTCTAATATTTAACGATGAAAGCTACGATGGAACGCAAATCATTGCATTCTCGACATGGCGTGAATTTAATGAAGCAGTTTTTGGAGTTGCTGATATGTGGAATCACGGCTGCCTAGAGCAAAACCGAGCCCTGGGAAAACAATGATTTCGGGCCTCATGGCAAAAATGGCATTTTATATATTTTTACCCATCGTAATATAATTTCTTGAATAAATAATAATTCTATACTATATAAATTTGAAAATTAGCCACCGTTTCGACATATTTTTTGAAATCATATTTTATGCGAAATATTTTAATTGGACATTAAAAATATTTAAAATATCTACTCATTATATTTACTTGATAATTAGTCGTGTTTTCTTTGCTGTTCAGTGTTGCTATATAATGAATCTCCAGTTCATGTCAAAAGCAATAAAATCGAGTGCGAATCGAATAAAGTACATCACTTCTCAGATGTCAAAAATCCACGTCAAAAGCAATAAAATCGTGCCGTCGCAGTGGGAACGCTCGTTACCGAGCTGTGAGTTTTTAATTTTTTTAAATAGTATACTTTCAACTTCAGGATTGGCATTTCTTAGTATTTTTTTTAAAAAACGTATGAAGAAATTTTTTTCTAAAAAATCAAGGTAGAAGGGAAAGATATATACATAACTATGTGAAAATAGATTAAATTAACTTTAAGAGCTGATGACTCAATATGTCAGTAGGCAGGAAGTGTGTCGAAACTTTGCTAGCACATGCCTACACTTCACCTTCGTTTTGAATGAATAGGATGAATGCGTTAATCAATGGTTTTGTGCGTGTTTGCACAGTTCATTGTCGTTTGAGATTTTACAAAAATGTTAAGCTTCGGATGTTGGATTTTCATGAGGCAGCGTTTCTCAATCGGAGAGGCGTGCCTTAACCCACAACAACTAGGCACTTGCATTGTCACGAAGTGATCGTTAAATAATTAAATCTGAGTAGTCGTGTAATACTTGATTATTTTAATTGTATTTGTAGTATTATGTTATAAACAATAATAATAATTATCTAGATATTTGTGGAAAGCTTATGGAGTAAATGTAATAATATATAATAATAAATATTTAATTAAGATAAATTAATTAAACCATATTTATGAGCTGAATATAATAAAATATAATTAGAGCAATGAATATGTACTATAAAACTTTCATTTAATTTAGTACAGTACTTTTATGAATTCTATCCGTTGATTATTCAACGGATGCGATACTATAAATAGTACTTGATTGAACAAATATTGTCACAGATGCGCGTGTTTATATTAATTTTTTCAACAATAGTATTTATATAACTGTTTCGAGTAATTGGTGTTTATTAGGCGAAAGCAAGAATTATTTTATTCAATTGAGCATAAAATAATTAAAACAGCTCAAATAATAATTATATAATAATTATTTTAAAGCATAACTCAAACAAGATTTTCAAGGAGATCCAAAAATATCCTCATTACATATTCGCTATAAAGCTGTACTTATTCAAGAATGTCAATAGAGCGTTTTCACACTGACATGGCAAGTTTAAAAACTTTGCATATGTTTATCATAATCTGAAATATTTTATTTTTATTTTCGTATTTTTTGCATTCTTAAATCGAATAATGACGCTCGTTTGCAACGATGATGAATCCGGCAACCTTGGCGAAGGTTGAAAGTTTTTTGTTACCAATAACCCCTTTGATGCCTAAAATAAAGGCATTAGCCGAATAATGAATTTTAGCCGAGATTTAAAGCACAAAATAATTATAACTAACGCATGCAGGTTAGTCGAAATTTGTAAATTATCATCGAGTAACGCAATGCGTCACGCTCGAAATAGGCTGTTCTTAACCAATCTGATATTTTTCTACATTATATAACATACACACGTGTTATGTTACGTTACGTTAGTTATTCACATACGAATCATTGAATGTATCGTTTAGAAAAAGGAACGAAAACTGTATTTTAATAACTTGTAATTAATTTTCGATTTTTCGATTCGTATTAATTGATCTAGAACCGAGTTACGCAATTTTCATACACCGATACATTAAAATCTGCATTTAATTTTCCTCTCGAGTAGCAATTAATTCCACACAGAATTTACAATTCATATAATTTAAAGAAACTAACGTCTTTTGTGGATCGTGATTTTCATCAGATTTCCGGGTCTGACACGCAAATGACAATATTTAGCGTCCATTATACGCAAATATGAATTTCTAATGCCACTTTCGTCACTTTGGATATCCATTTCTTTGTTAGTCATATCAACTTCGCATTAACACCTTAACGTCCATAAACGGAGAACAATAGCTCGATTAAATCTGCGTGTGATACTTGTCTAAATTTATTGCCGAAGTGAGAGTTCGGAGCCTCCAGGCCATTGTGGTTAGGTCTAGTTCGTGTATTTTTTTTTATCCTAGCCCGTTCCGTTTAATGGCATTCGCTGATATTATAAATAATAATGTAGGTGGATGTTTTGTTGCTTATGCTAGCGTATGTGTATCGTTCTACAGAATGTCCAAAAAGTTCCGGGATTGCTTAAATAATATTGCAAAATTTACCAGGAAAAGTTTCTGCAATGCAAACAGTGTTAATTTATTACATATATGATTTTAGTCGTAATTAAATTGCACTTTTGCGCAATTTGTTCCGCGTAGTAATGATATTTTATTTATCAAGTAACTATACATAGTATTACATTAAAGTTTTATTTTAAAATATAACCTTAATTATAAAATATATTAAATAATACTAAAATATTATTCACATATATGTTAAAATATATATATTAATAATAAGTCAACATTCATAATAGCTCACAAAAATATGAAGAAAAAAATTATATACAGGCGGCCCTCGACTTTCGCACAATTCGCTATTTCGCACATTTTAAAAAAAAAACTTTTTTTTTTTCAATTTTGCAAAATAAAAATATAATTAAAGAATACTTTCAAAATTGTGGAAAATAAAGATATATTTCCACAATCTTTAATGATGTTTCCAAAAAAACAGCAAAAAAAAAACATGGATGAAATGGAAAATCTTTGTCATCGTATATCGATGACCAACATCAAAAAGATGTCTCTCTGAGTATTTCAATTATTCAAGCAAAAGCTCTTAGTTTGCAAAAGATTGGAAGGATAGATTAAAAAAAATATTTTAACACGGTTTTTCAAGCAAGTAACGGTTGGTTTTACAATTTTAAAATGAGGTATTCTTTTCATAATATTAAATTTACTGGAGAATCGGCTGATGTGGATAAAGGTGTTGCAAAAGAATTTATTTCCTAATTATCCAAAATTATTGAAGATGGAGAATATTCCTCTAGCCAAATATTTAATGTAGACGAGACAGGTTTACTTTGGAAAACTCTTTAGCAATGAAAAATATGAATGAAGCCTTCACGCATCTTGACAAATTTTAAAATATTATGGAAGATTGTGATCCCAATGGAGAACGCATATCTCAAGTGCGTAGGGGCATTAATAAAGACATAGCATGTTATAAAATACTATATGAAGAAAAGAAAAAGAATACTGGAAAACAGTTAACTCTCGGTCTTGAAAGCTTTTCGAAGGAAACACCCGCAAACACCACTTAAACATGTATCTTAAAGGCCTCTTAAACATCTTATATTTACTTGATAAATAAATATTTTAAAATACACACAATTTCAATTTTTTTTACTTCCCTCTACTTTCGAACATTCAACATTCGCACACATTTTCAGGAACCAATTATCTATATAAAGTCGAGGGCTGCCTGTACGTAGTACGTACATATGACCTTTTAGATTGTTGCGACGAAATTTATCACAAGGACTTATTAAAAGCCAATAAAACCATATACATACCCGAAGGGCAGTGTATTATGCGATGGAGTGAATTTAATAATATTTCATTATTGACAACTCCACTAAATTTTGAACCACTGTTACACAAAAAAACGCGTATTTGAGCAAACATCCATTAAACGGGTTAAAGACACTTGCAAAAATGACTTTAAAAAAACAGAATAGTCAGTATTAAATACAAAGAAATGCGATGAATATGTTCATACATTCCGTAGAATTACAACATTGACAATTCTACTGACTTTTGAATCATCGTACTCAGACAGTCTAATTAAATAAATATTATACAACAAAAAATACTTTGTTTTAGCTCCCGAATCATAGCATAGCTCAAAATATGGAAGAAGGACCTCTCCTAATTTAAAAATAATATATAATCTTAAACACGGTATACTGAATTCAATTCAGCAAGAACATCCATCACTTCGTTTTCAACTTGGAACAAACAAAAATACTATTTATTACAAATATTATGAGCATTACTTGACAGGTTTTTCCAATGCGTCATTATGACCATTCCACAGTCAATAATTTTTTAATTAAACATGAAAAATAGTTATGGTGCAAACCAAAAATATATGAGCAGCTTCTCACATAGTTATTTTAAGCTCCTCATTGTTATCGCCAAAAACATCCTTATGTTTGACAAGTACGTTGAAAAGCTGGATGTATTGCGACGGGCCAGAATAAAGGACGAGATCGTAGCCAATATTATAGATATTTTAATATTCATTTTATTTTTGAATATTACATCAAATATTGACATATATTTTCATTGCAGATAATAAAAAATTTGAAAATGTTTTGAAATTCATTTTTAAAAAATAAATATTTTTTGCATATATTAGATGAATATATTTATTTATACCACTCACAAGATTCGTCTATCTTCCAACTAAATAGATAGTATAACAAGTTCCAAGTAACAAAATTATTTACAAGAATAAGAATATTCTCCCAAAGTTTGTTCTTGAACATTTATATATTTTACATACGTAAATATTATGTAAGCAAACAGTTCTAAATTAACCTTCAGATCAAGTATAATATCAAGTTTACCATTCAAGTTAATTTATTAATGAATCTTTGTTTTACACGTTTCTATTAAACGCGCAAATATGCGACATTTCGTTTACCATATGTAAATTTAGATGTTTATAATCAATTTGCTTAACATTAATACTAATAGACTAGAAACGGAAAAGAACGATGCATAATATATGCTTTTAACTCGAACACTGTTACGCAGTAATAACACGGCCCAGATATAATTATTTTTAGTTTTTGAAATTATGCAAACACGTGAGTCAGACGATAACAATATAAATAATATTTTGTATTTACAAGTTAGCGAATTGCATAAAACCTTATCGGCGCCGGTGAACGAAATAAAAAATAGTTACTGGGTAAAAATTGTTATACAATTGTTCAGAAACCACGTGGAATGGCGTCATTTCCTATAAAGAAGAAACTCCATCTTTCACAATGACTGTCGGAGATAGATAATAATGAAATCCGATCGGATCCGAAAAATTCTTCCGCGTTTTACGGTCACGGACCGCAAATCACTTCCATCGATGGATCAAATTTCGAAAATCGATTTCGAAATCGACCTTTTATCATTGCTGTGGCGGTAACAATTTTCCATCACAGTCGAGATGTTATCTTGGACTACTGGCCAGCGGGCGCAATTTGATCGAATACCGTTTGGTACGTAAAGTTGGAATTCCAGAATGAATACACATTAGAATGACATACTGGTATGGAATTTATATCTTGACGAATGGTTGTACCAAGAAGTATCTAAAAAAACAATGGTATTGATATGCATATAACATTGCAGTATAATACACTTATAATATGTATGTCGAGCACAATATCTTGTTTATAATTTTATATTCAAATAGATAGTTGAAGTGTTAAATTTTAATAAAGTATACAATGCCTAGATAAAGTATGCACTAACTACGAATCTTAGATAAAACTTACAATGCTACATTTTGTGTATACTTTTATTAGATAACATATGCTTGAACTAGTGAGTGTGTGGACTTTCTGACGTGAGCTAGTTACATCGACAAAGAACAAGACGAGTGTGTTGGCAACCAGCCTAATCACGAGCGACTAATCGTATACACAATAAAAAAAATAAAAATAAAGTCAGCGTTGGACAGAATAGTAAACACCCCATGAATAATTCCATGCTTCAAAATTCGATTATATAAATTGGCAACAAGATTTACCTTACATAAATGGTTTAAAATACTAATTAAATATGTATATACATATTATTTAATTTTGATTACATTGACAAACACCGAATAGTGAGAACATACAATATGTACTCACATTGTACATAAATTATTATAGGTGTACTGTAACTGAAGTGATTTCACAGTGCATACATTGACTAGGTAATGTATGCCTTTTAGATATTCACACTTCAACATATGCATATGTATATAAATCTTAAATGCATTAAGTCAGGCAGAGCTAATATGAGACAACGCAGACGTCAGACCTGAAAATTTTGACGTATGAATAAAAAGAAGACATTGGATCATTTTCCTCGGTCAATAATGATCAATTCTTTACAGCTAAAGAATGAATCACAGAATTTACATAAAGTAAATTTGTATACATACCCTTATATATAAAAATATCACTTTGAGTAAAGAACTACATATTAAAGGCCATGGTATCTGGGCTTCAGTTTTTGTGCTATCTGAATTTTATACGGGTGTAGGTGCAAGTCCAGATGCAAAATGTGTCAAGGGGTGCCATAATAAAAGCCCAAAAGCTGCGAACGCCGATGAATCAACAATTCCGGGTTTTCGGCCACACTTTCAGTTACGTGCCACGAAGATGCACAGGCCATACCCCTATCTCCAACGCATCCAGTCTTTAAAAAAATTACTACGTTGCGAATTGTTTGCTCACTATGGTGATGAAATTGATCATAATCTTCCCCTAATGTTGATACATAGTTCGTACAGAATTGTTATTTCTGTAGAAAAAATGAACAATTTTAAAGCGTTGAGCGTTGGTTAAGCGATCCATTTCATAAATGTGTTGTTGCAAACTAACATTTGACGCTTTGAATATGTGTGATTATTGACAGCTGTCTGATTTACAGTGCTGCCAACATAGAAAACTTAAATTGGATCACTTGAATCTACCTAAGTGTTTCCTAAATTCGATTATATCTTAATTGATATTCTGCGAATGTCAATTAATATATAATCGAATAAAATATATAATAGGTATTTAATTGTATACATACATATATATGTATACATAATTTAAATAACTAATTTTATCAAAGTTTCGAATATAGAAAGAGCTGTAATTATACAATTTTAATAGACAAAAAAATGTCAAATTAAGAACTCATCGTCTCTCAATCTCTACAGCCGCTTGAGCGTGAAATTCCTCAAATAGATTTATTAGATAATATAACGGTAATCTCCGCCGAGCTACGTAATAACTCTCAATAGGAAAAAAGCGGTATTAAATCGATTAATTAGCAGATTTGCGTACAAATCGAGATCGGCCGTGACCGTTACGAAAAAAATGCCAAAGTCAGCAGTATGACTGAAGCTTTCACCGTTGATGGTAAATAAACATTGAGAGGTCAACATTGGTCCGTTGCGAAATTGGTTTGGATGCTGAGAGGCGAGCGCGGGGATCCTATGAAGTAATTGTACGGATTAGACTCGCCCGGAATGTGGGAGGGTAAGACACAAACCTGTTCGATAAATAAGAAACATTGTATCTAACGCCGGTGAAAGAACGAGAGCGTATAAGTGGCTATATTCATGCAATAGGGTTGCCAACACACCCCTTTTGAAAAAAGCATAATATTTTTATTTAATCAAGAACATGTTGACTAACATTTTTTTTAAATGGTTATAAAAATAAATGGTTGAAAATGTAACGTGTTAATTACACTTACGGCAAGAATGTGCTTAAAAGTTTATTTATTTATTAAAAATGACTTCGGCAATCAGTGAAAGAATAAGTAATTAGTCATTAATTGTATATTATTAAAGTTCTCATTAGCTATATCTAATAAAATATCGTCTCTTCAATTCAAGAAATTGTCAAATACTTTTAATTATCATTGAAAAAATAACATTACTGAATGATAACAGAATAGTTTTGGATAAGTACCCTTTATAAGTATAAATATTCATATTGAAATTCATATTTATATACATATGTATATAAAACTATATATTGAAATAAATTGTGTTAATAAAACTCAAGCGTGTGAACACGTAAAGTATTATGGGCGGATTTTGTGCAAAGTAAAAGTTATAAATATGTATCTAGGTATACTCGTATTTGTCGTAATCACACTAGCGAAAAATATAATATTATTTATGCATTTTTTCTAATCTATTTTAAATAATTTGGGATTGAACGTATATGTAGATAGATGTGCCTACTTAAATAAAAAAAAATATCTGCACATACAATGTTGTACAAAAATACATGTTTATTAGAAAATGCAATTAAACTAAATATTTGAAATAATAGAACATATTATTGAAATTCACAGGAAGGGTTTTTTGTAAAATGGTATTAAGTTCCAAAGCCAAAAGAGAGTCTATATATTTTTACCTTTTACCTACAACTCCCATAGATAAGGAATTTTCATACAATAAGATCCAATAAAACGTTCAATATACCATAATAATTATTCACTTAATAAGTTACGTTTGTATAATCCGTATATAGAACTATAGATGTTTTAATTAAATTTGAATGAAATTCGAATAAAGGGTAGAAATACAATTTTGGATAAAATATGTTTAAAAATATGCAAAACAATAATTTTTAAATTTAACATATTATATATTTATTTCCCCGTTTTAATTAATTCATTTAAAGCAACCTTTATTTTGATATCGGAATATTCATTATGGCAACCCTATATATCAAAATATGACGATTAGAATAAAATGATTAACGATACCTTTTTGTGAGCGTTTCAGTTGGTCCTAGTCGTGATAATACGATGTTAGAACATTAATCGAAGAACGAAAACAATCTTGAACGTGTCCGGTCGAAAACTCGCCTGTTTAGAAAGGAATTTACAAATCAATGGGAGAGTCATTAATTCAATAACAATTCAAATATTTAAACATCGTTAATAAAAACGTCGTTCGATATTTGAGGTTAAAAAATACAACACAACAGCACAATCACAAATTCAAAAACACTGCACGGTTATTTGACAGGTCGTTTTGTTTTGTTATTTAAATCGCGCGGAAGGTCTTAAGAGTGAATCCGACGGTTATTAAATATCTAATCGAATTTAAAATCAGACAAAGGTAACGAGTTAAAGGTGGGATTTGCGAACGTACTTAGAGACGCGATTCAATTTTGTTTTTTCGGCGTTCGAGAGTGCGAAAGCTTTGTGCGCGCGGAACCACCGCCTTCGACGACGGAAAGCAAACTCGCAACTAAAGAAGCTAAGGCATGGCCGCTTTTGGTCCAAACGGCGATGTTTGCGGTAAGGTGCTGTGCTGCGCGTATGGGGCGACATGCACAGGTGAATTTTATTGTATGCTTGGTAAGATTATTCCGATTACTTTTATTCTTTATAGACTTTGAAATATGTCATTTATTCATAACATGTTTTGCGTGGTATCAGAATTATGAAAAATAAATGAATGTTTAATCTGCGGCCCGTTAATTATTTTTTACACTCAAAACAATCTACCTTATAATCATGTAACGATCCATATTTATATTTTTAAAATATTTGTCCATTTTGCTATAATTGCCAACTAATACAATGATACATCCACCCCTGAGTAGTTAAATCGAGATATTTAATAATATATGTTATAAATTTTAATCTACTTGTGATGTGATATCCCGGATTAGGGTTCTCAATTAATCGTAGTTTTCAATAATTTGAATATTGAATATAAAATTGATTAAGTATTCGAATAAATTCGAATTTTTTTCTTGGTACCGATAATAATTTATTTAGCCAATTAATGAAAAATAATTAATTGCTAGCAAAATATTATTTAATTAAAAAACAACTATTTAAAGTACATAACACAATACTGTGTGAATTACTAATCAGTAATGACGTCAAAAAGAAAATGTAATCAATAATTACTTTCATAATTTATTATTACATACTTTCTGATCAGGAATCATTTTAACTTTTTCAAATCACCAGAATTGAGATCAACTGCGATTGAATTAATTCAGCAAAATTTTGGAACATTTTAAATAAATAACATTATCGAATTTATTGTATATACAATAGCTAATGTGTGAAACGAATTTAATACACATAAAGATCGGATCTGTATCGGCGTTTGTTTTGTACGGATTTGCATATACATTTAATAACTAGAAATAAATTAACCGCAATCGAATTATTGTACTGATTGAAATAAAATCTATGCGTTTTGAACCAACAAATACAAAAACTTTACACGAACTTCACGAAAATTGGCCACGCACACCTGTTTTTCAAATAAGCTTTAAACGATAATAACAAAAGGGCCTCTCTAACATATTGTTTCGTTCAACGAACAAATTCTGCGAATTTTTGTCGTAGTAGACACCGCCGATAAACATTTTATTTATAAATGTATTTTATATGTGTAAAAGCATTTTTTTTAGAAGAAGCGTCTTATTGTCTCGCTTTTCGAAACAAAATAAAGGTGCATAAAAGACTATGGATTTTGGAGCGTCACTAGTCACTCGGGTATATTAACATATTGAGAGAAAAAGCGACTACATGTTTTGCTCAGATATACATATTGTTTTTTTCTAATAGTTTATCAAATTTAATTCGATTTGCTATAAATGAATATTTTACGAATATTCGATAAATTATTCGAATATTCATATGGTTGAAAATCGGGCCAATAATTTGAATAATTGAAAATACGAATATTCAAGTGAGAGCTCTATCCCGGATGTTTTTCTTTTGTAAGATTTTTCACATTCAATGGCTGAATAAGACTACATTTGTTACGAAAAAAATATTTTAATTTAAACTAACCTAGATATTGTTGGCCCACTCCAAATGGCCGTCTCGGACTCACTAGATAAAATATATATCTAAACTTATCCATAGTTATTATAATAATTAAATGAAAATTATTACACATATTATGGTTTTCAACTTAAGATTTTGTTTTTAATTTTTTTTAAATCCATTATGGGGGCGAATATTAATATACTATAAAATATAGGAGGAGTGTCGCAAATATACTTTTACAGTGCTAATATTAGAATAATCTTGGAAACCACTGCTATACAATGTATAGAATGCATTTTACTTAACCTTGAGTAATATTTTATTATAATTGAACGATTTTTTAATGTTTTAAATTTAACTTATTACAGTTCAAGACGTTCATAGTGCAATTTTATTAAATAGCAATAAATTACTATTGTTTATTAGTCAGAAAACGTTAAGTATTGTAATAAATGTATACAATTTAAGAATCACGCATTTCGTTAAATCAAAGTAATTTATTACTATATTCTTTTTAATGCTGATTCGGTGATAATCATAATTTAATGTTTATTTTGCAATAATTCGTGGAGCATTGCGCAACCTTATCGCGGTCGAGGCGCGCGTAGGTTACAGAAACAGACAAGAAGTCAGTGCCTTACAAATAAACGTCCCGCGTTCCAAGACATAGTACCAACGTATCAAAACACTTTTTAGTTCCCTTCTAAATAAAAATATGTATGTTGGAAAAAAACGAACCAAACCAACGCGGTGAATTGACCCGCGGCCGCTTATGACGAAACCCAACCGTAAATTCCTAGCTGTGAGCAATTAGTTTCGTATTAACAATGTTGTGCGATTATAATTGCGGACATAAAATTATTAGGAACATCAGCGAGTAGCCTTTGAGATTACAACTTAACAATCGATGACGTAATGTCTAATCATCCTATATATTCTATCAGTATGTTGAAAATATAAGTAATAAAGCTTTCAATAAAATGTAATAATATAATGAAATATTTTTTATTTTTAGAATACAAAACGGTGCTCATACGTTACTAGCTTTCTTGCAAAATCCAATATCACCAAAGTTTTCATTATTGGTAAAATCGGTAATTTAAACAAAAATCAATCTTTGGTATTATCGGCAATATGGGGTAAATTACTAATAAATATATGATATTATAGTCTGTCAGATTTGGTTTGCTTTTAGACGATAAGAAATTTATATATAAATATCTATTTGCACGAAACCATACGATTTAAGAAGCTTGGTGTTAGTATAATTCACGGGACGATGCTAGCAAAAAATGTAAAGGAATTCTGAAAACCATATTATAATATGTAATATAATTTATAATCAACAGATGTCACTTTGCAGCTGACCTGGTTTTAATAAAGCTCATTTTAAAAAATAAAAATTAGAGTCTGCTGCCGTGGCTCGAGCCCGCGGCCTCTGGGTTACCAGTCTGACACATTTTGGACTATGCTATTCCAACCTTAATTTAATTTGCACAAAGATTCTATTAGATTATAGGACGAAAGCTTTGTGTTTTACTAGTTAATTTTAAAAGGAGATTAAATCTCTGCTCTTATTTGAGAGTTAATTATCAATGCTATTTCATATGCCTGTAAAAACTAAATAATAAAACATTCACAAGACATATTCCCAATTTATAGAAAGAATCGTGGTCTGCATAAGAGTTGAGTATTTACAAAGATTCCTCTTGAATAATTTAAAGTTGACGCTTATCCTATATCAGAGCCATCTCTTTATGGAGATATCTGAAAGGTCGCTTGTTATTCATGCAGCACTTGTCATTCACATGTTTGCATGAGAACCGAAGAATTCCAATCGTCAGCAGATACATTTCATTTGCTGATCACGCATTTGAACTTGTAAACACTTTTATTAATATTTTTAACACCGTCACGCCACACATTTATTCGATCGTCTAGAATGCGTTCAGTTTCTAAATCAACGTGTTATGATATTTTTTACTGCGAAAACTAGCCGCCGTTTAAGCGATGGCACAATTCTCTGAGTTGCGTCTACTTTTCGAAGTATGTAAAACAGTGAAACTTGATTTTAATTAATAATTTATTTACACAATTTTTAAAATCACACAAGGCCAACAAATATTGACACTGTTTGGGTAACCTAACACAGTGCTCCTGAAATATTTAGGGAATTACTCTTATAATTCCCCAATTATAAATATTTAGTTATGAAATATGTTTAATAATGAAGTTCAATATTACATAATTGATGATAATTGCTTAAATATACTAAAATATATTAAAAACATACTTTCGTATATTTTTTAACGATCTAATATAAACTAAACTTATTTTTATTTATCATATGTACATTAGTAAATTATAATCTGAGCGTTGCATGAGCATACAATTTTATGACACTAATCCATTATATTAAATGCATGTATGATACTATGAAAATCATCATTCATCGTTTATTAAAACTTTCATATAAACATTCACATAATTATTATATATTATATACACATTTAAATTGATTGCCCAAAATGTACCGTAATTTCGCATAAAAGCGTTCTCGAGGCGAACTTAAATGCTAAAATTTTCGCAAACCGTTTAATGTCCCCAAAATCTCACAAAAAATAGTTGTACTCAATTTGCTCATTTTAATTATCTAGGTACTTAAATAAAATTGTTGACCAATGACGTCACTATTTTTGTTAATTATATTAGTTTAAAATTAACATTCTTTGATGATGTAGTGAAAGTTTTACGTGCGGCGTATACTTAAATTGCACTGAATTATGGCAGAGAGCCTATTAAACACGAACAAGTATGAAAATTGAAATATACAATTGATTTTATGATTAAAACATACACCTAAGGCTTTGCAGGTGTCGAAGTCAATGATATATATACAGATATGCGTGATATATTGCGGAAATTAAATAATTTGCTTTGACCCAATTAAAATGTGTGTAAAATTATATTTTAACTAGTAATTAATTTATTAATAAAAAAAAATTACTCATATATTTTTCGAGAAAAAAACTCAATAAACCTACAATATAGGAATATTTAAGTAATTAGGAATTTCTGTAATATTGACTATTCATTCAATTGAAGACATGTTCACAGCTTAAATTTAATAAATTAGTTAAAAATACTAAAATATGTTCAATTACATTAAACTTACTGTATTTATATGCTCATAAGTCACATACTTGTTACGCGTAATAGAAGTTTATTAACGCAATGTCATTGCAATTAAATTGTATAACTGACAAATGATTATAGTGACAAAGGTGTGGTTCAATTTATTATTTATTCTCAGCGTAACGACGTAGGATACAAGTAACTTTTCAACTTAAATATGTATTTTAATTATTTTTTCTCTTCTTACCGAAATGCCAACTTTTTTTCTTAAATAAATAATTACATAAATTCTTTTTATTTAATCAGTATAAAATTGAGACATTAAATGTTACGAACCGGAATAGCTCCTCGTATCTGATTTTATAGCTTTTGACGTGGATTTTTGACTTCTGAGAAGTGATAATTGTTTTTGCTCTTTTGTTGATCAAAATTCGCTTGTGTCGTATTTTCTGCAATTATTCTTTTTTGGAAGTCATAGAATGAACGAGCGTTCCCTCTGTGATGGCGACGGCACTATTTTAGTGCTTTTGAAGGCACTATTTTGAAGTGATATTTGAAAGATTTCCTGATGTATGTAATTAACGATAATTGACAATCGCGTTAATATATCAAACATACCTTTAGTATCAACTATAGATTTTTCTACCGAACTGATATTATGCTAGATAAACTATATAATGAGCAATTAAATATCAATGAGTGCCTTGACATGTTACTTGACCATTTATGCACCATCATATTTCATTCATAATTGTTCCTTTTTTGTATCAACTAGAACTAGAGTGCTTTGAAATACGCATAAAAGAAAACAGTCGGCATTCTCAAGAGTGAATTACCATTTCTCATAGAGAACGGCATTCTAGCAACCATTACTGGCTAAGTAGCAAAGGTCGTTTGTGCCTATTTCCCCTGCATCACCTGTCGGTCCATTGTGCGTGAGTTGTCCACCACGTGGACAGGTGTTTCGTAAGACACCATAAACCACACAGTCCATAGCATAGCTGAGATGATGATGCTCTGACGACTGTGTCGTAATTGCACTTTCTCTGCTCATCGCAGTCCAAGCGATGTGGTTGGTAATTTTCGCGTGATTTCGCGTCGGTTGGACAAAACGCGAATAAATCCTATCGAGCGTTTTACGTTTACGTTTTCCTTTCTAAGCCGAGACGAAATCTCGTTAAACGTGTGCTACATATTACCTATGCATAATGTATCCATGTGCTCTTGCCTTAATTGTAATTATGGCGAATGGTTCGCAGTTTAATCGTGTCAAATCGGCGGTGCTGAAAGTGTACGCTATTATAGCTATGTAAACGTACTCTTGTTGAGAATGTGAAGGAAATTATAGAAACTGGGATAAATTTGAAACCTTTGAGAAGTCGCTTGTTCTCAACAAAAAATGCTTTTACGCCTTCGAAAAACATTCGTGAATAGAATGTTTATCGGCGGTATCTACTATGACATAAATTCGCAGAATTCGTTCGTTAAACAAAAAAAATTACGAATACAGTAGACCTCCCCAATAACATGTAGTTGGGGACTAAAAAATATATTTTATTTTTATATACTTAGTTACGAATCAGGCGCGTGTGATGAGTAACGCGTACCCAAATATAACGCCCTCAATTTACCGTTTTATTGGGGGGTCTACTATATATTCGAATATTCGTAAACTTCATCCATTTTTATTCAATATTCGAATAGTCAAAAACTACGAATAATTGAGAATCTTTGAAGGATGTAAAGATTGACCTTATTATTTGGCGAACTTAATATTTTCTAAACTGCGAAATTTACGAACGCGAACATCAGCTTTACCAAGTGTAAATACTACACATTCCACACAACGTCAGTTTTAATTAATAAATGTATTATTTGTTTAGTCTCATATTTTATTTGTTTTGAAAGTTTTAATGAGGACTCTTAGATTATTTCTTTTAAAAGAGAATGTGTCATATTTTTTCTATGGTCCTTTTTTCTAGCTCTCGGTCGCATTGGCTGATAATTATCCAAAATTTTCGCTGGCAGCATTTTTTGCCCTATTTTATACATAAGCCGTCATCAGCTTTTTTATTTATTTTTTTTAACGTACATATTGTTTAATTATAAAATATATTGCTTTTATGTAAATAATCTGTATTGTCAAGTCATTATTTTATTTAAAATTAAATTATCTTAGTTCAATAAAAATAGTATGCAGAGTTTATTGATACTAACAATTTTATTCACTACTAACCTCTATCATAGTGAAGGAGAATAATAAATTAATTATTGATATTACAATAAAACTTTATACTGACAGTAATATAAATTTCTTTAAAAGTAATAAACACATTGCCGATTTCCATACCGATCGTTTATTTTTTACGATATTCAGAGCGAACCGTTTTTTATTAGGATAAGATCTAATGGTTTTAGATGCATATTCTTTCATATTGCATCAGCACTATTGATATTGACGCTGATATGCATAGCTGCTCAATTGTTCCTTTGGGAAGGCCGAAGACCGCTCCAATTGTTATTAAATTTCAGCGCGACATTATGGATAGTCCAAATACTATATTTAAAAAATGTTATATCGTAAACATAGTAATGAAAAATATGTTTGAAAACCCAATTGCTGAATCTATTCTAAATTTTTGTATGAATTATTATCTAAAATTTACCTACATCAAATTATTTTAGAAAAAGAAGCATAGACAAAGAAATTCATAGCAAAATATTCTGTAAAAAGTAAATTTTTATTGAGATAAAAACACTTGAGTTATTATCTATAAAGCTAGATAAGTACTCTATCAATATTACCATTTGAAAGATCTAAGCCTGATTCTCATGTGAATTACCTGCTATATCTACAACTACATCTTTTCACACTCCATACCCTCGTTAGATTCAGATCAAAGAATTAAATGTCGAACACATAATCGTTTTCTAATATGTTGCATAACTTTATATGCCACCATACACTTGTCTCATACGTGCGGCCGGATATTAAATCAGAAACTTTCTTTCAAAGCTTACATTATATTTTTCTCTCGACCGGTTCCTTTATTATATACGAACGGCCCGAATACATAAAATTCTCAATTTGAGTGTTCAATCATCATTGTCTCGAATATCGCATCATTATGTACAATCGACCCGTGATATGGTATCGACTTCTCTATATGGGTTAATGAAGGTGAGGTCGTTGATCGAAAAACATGTCCAACCGAACTTTCATCCTAGTTTTCTTTATGTATGTACAGGTTTTTTCATTCTCGGAACTACTGTCTTCTCTTTTTCTCTTCGGACGCTCGATTGTCGCTTAATTGCTTCATACTTGACACTAAAGAGAAAAAGTTTATTATCACTCTCGAAGGAAGAATCTCATCAATGCAAGGGGTAGGTGTAATGGTAGCACAGTGAAATCTTTAAATTCCTCGTTAACATGTATAATTATTTTGATTAATGACTTGATAAAAAAAGTATAAATGAACGTCGCTTAAATACCGCGTCTATTACCTGTCTGTACGTTTCAGATTGAATCGTGATGTTATTTCTGCGTTGGTTTTAATTAAAAGTGAATTAAATATCTTAGAAATACAAAGTAGACTTAGATAGAATGTGTTTAAATTAGGTACTATATTTTTTGCCGATGGCGTCTTTGTATAACGCACTCACATTTTTCATATTTTAGCAGTATTAAGAACTAAGTGTAACGATATATAATACGCAACATTTTGTATAAATATAACATATGATGAACACGATGGGCAAGCGGCTTCAATTCTCGCATAAGCTCGTTAAGCAAAATCTTTTCATAAAATCTCCAATAAAGTGAATAGACACAGCTCCAATTGCTGTGCAGGATGGCGAATCGACTTATTCGGGTCCCCCTCAATACTACGCTCCACAGCAGAAACAACTTCTTCGGTGCACACTGTACGACGTCTCTGCGGATGCGTATTATCAATAAGATTATGTGTGGTGCGAAAATGATCCATGGTTATTCAAATTACTTGCTCTGATGGACATTTACGTCGACCGTGAAATGGATGTAGCGCACGGTAAGTTTCGCTAGCTGAATTACGATTTTCTATATAAATTTGCACGATTTGCAAGCGTTGTTCTGGCGTAAGTCTATTCATGGTGAAATGGCAAACCAAACTGAGCACAAATCAGCTGTCAATTAGCAGTCACTGACAAAAATGTTGCCAATTTGAAAAACAAACCTTTAAAAAAAAACACCTTTATCTTTTTTGTATATTGTGGTCGACCGGTCGAAAGCTGAAAACAAAACTATTCACAACGCACTACGAATTAAACCCTAATTTTTTTTTTTAAATATAAAATTATTATGTAAAATATATAGAAAATTTACACTGTGCAGTTAAATCATTACACAGGCCTACAGTGTAAAAGTTGTCTTGAATGTAAATAGTAATTTTAACAGTTTTTTCCGGTGATACTAGAAAAATAATGAAAAAAAATCAACCACGTACAGCTGATTCATAAATCATACTTCTAATTTTTAGATTTGGTAGTATTAAAAGTATAGCGAAACGGTTTTTATGTACAGTATATACGTATTTATGGTACATTAAATAATTATTTTAGGTGTGTTAACACTTAAAAAGAGAGTACAAATCAGAATCAACGGCATTTTCCCGCAAACAAGTTAAAAGTAGCTTAAGTACAGGAATAAAACTAATGAAAACCAGTTTAAACACGCTCATTAACCTGTTAACGCCTGTCTGTTTCCTCTTCCATCTCAGTGTCTTTCCGGTATCTTCGTCCACCTACAGTGTGTAATCAGACTTCGCAGTACACTGTGTCATAGTGCTTACCCTTCGATCGCTCGCGTGTTGTGACGAGAGTTAGTAAGAGATAAGAACATGCGGTCAGCATGCTCTTACCTCTCATTCACTCTCGTCACTTAACACGCGAGCGAGCAAGGGGGGAAAGTATCTCACCGCCCGCGCCTCATATATATGTATAAAATATACTATATATATTATAAAACCTCTGCACTATCTTAATTTTTTTAATATTTGTCAAAATATGTATACAAATCATATTTTTATATATTTTCAAATTATTTAAATGCAGTCATAATATCAATATCTCTTGTATATAATTATTTTGATGCCATCTTTAATAAAATAATGCATTAAAAAGTTCAAACCGGTTAGTATTGTCTTGAACTACATAACATTTTTGTTTGCTGTTTTTCATCTTTTCTTTTTTATTTTTGTTAATGCTTTTATTATATCTAAAACTCTTGCGTCACATATAATAGTTCCGTCACTGATATAAATCGAGATATATTTATATTTTTTTTATAGGGGAAACAGTACAGAATTGTTATAGTCTTACAGAAAATAATAAAGAAATTTTACAATAATAAATTAAATAAGCTGTGCTTGTCACTGAGGCTCATCCGCCAATGGAGTCTCGTAGAAAGCTCCTTCAGTTTTCCGTCTGAATGCCACTTCATTCACAAACTGCACTTAAGACTCATCATTCAAGCTCATGAATGAAACTACGATTTTATATCATCATCTTTTACGAACACATTAGTACTCATTATATACAGTACGTCGAAACGTTCACCACGAACCGCAGGAATCGATTGATCGATCGTCGAGATGGTCCTAACTTGTTCAGGGTCGTCGTTTCACAATAGGAGTCACGATCGGCTCTCGGTCACGCACCGGCCCGAAAAGCCTTCTTCCCAGTGGTCGTTTTTCGCCAAAACGCCTGCGTAAGAGAGCCGCCGGTGTCGAAATTGATAATTCTTATTTACCTGTCGGAATTCGCCTCGGGCCACACTGTTCACAGATGCTGGATTTCACCTTGCTCGGCGCCGTTCGCCGATTTCGAGATACACATGAGCTGATTGTGGAGAGAAGCTTTCAACATTTTTCTTTTGCCACCTGATGGAGAATACAACGTAGGATCGCTTGGGCAACCCTCGATCGTTCTGAAAGCGTTCGATCATGTTACTATGATGACATAGTAGCAAATTGGTATTCAATGGTCATGCGAGTGAAGGCTCAACAATTGCCAAATTTCTATTTCCGAGAAATGCGTGCTCTCTTATGTTATTCATGCGACAATGAAGATCGAATAATGTAACAAGACGTGTCTTTATTTGTGTTTTAAATTCATTTTCATGTAAAAAATACTTTTTCTTTTCATACTTAAATTTTATTCAGTACTCAAGAAACGAATGTGGCGGCCATTTTTAGCTAGTGGTGTGTCTTCCAGTTGCACGTCTGACTTGTACTGCCACTATATGAAACAATGCTGCCTATTTACAGGACAATGAAGTGGTGTCTTAATTTGTGTGGTGTCATTATTATGCAGGGTGCAAATAATTTAACAATAATAGAAATAACGATTTTAAAATAAACAATTTAATATTCCAATATAACAACTAAATGTTTCAATTGCTCGCACTCTTCGACGTAAACGAAGAAAAGAGAGTTGGCAAGAACAATGAGCTATGATAAAAAAAAATATAAAATGTTTTTTTATTTAAAAATAATTATAAACGCTAAACGTTTCTCACTAAGATTTTGAAAAAAGTCTTTGTAGCCAAAGCTTAAGAACGATAAATTAAAATCGTCCAATTTAAATATGTACAGGTATATTTTTTCGATTTGGTAGTGTATTTACCTTGTAGGCTTACTTTGACCGGGATTGTCCCGGTTTCATTTCCAAGATGACATTTTATTATCTGTCTCGGTTTAGTTCCATAAATATGGTAAGCTATGTATCAGTGAATTTAGTTTTAAGAAACTATTTTTAATATAGCAATTAAGGAGAATTAGATTTCGATTACAGATACATTGACTAATATGTATCTCACTTATGATGTTGTGAATTATTATTATTTTTAATACATAATAATTTTACAATATAATATGTATACAACCATCTGTTGGTGTCTAACAAAATTAATATTAATTATCTATAATTCTATAGCAATTTAGGAAAATTAAAAAAAAATATTTATAATAAAATAAATATAATATATTAATTTGCACATTTAACTAAAAACATTCATCTTTACTTCTTCCCATGTCAAGAAGTCCAATACTCTTCTGAAAATAATAATAAAAAATTTAGATATATTATGATTACAAATAACCAGTCGCTATACGCAGAATGAGCACATATCAATTTTTAAGTTATTTAAGAAAATTGTCAAATTATAATTTATAACATTACTTTAAAGTTCATACAATAATAACACACAATTTTAAGTTTATATATATAAACATTTAAGAACATGGCAATGAACAATGCATTATAGATACAAAAGGCTCGGCCACACAGAAAGCGGTCTGTCGCGGCGGGAGGCGATCCAGCGTTCGTCGCTGCGATCTACGATATGGGGACGTCACATAGGACGCGATACCTTGTGTGAGCGATCCAGTCCGAAGCTGGCTGCGTCCGAGAGAACTAGTAGCACATTTTTAAACTAATTTGTGTTTCATATTGCTATTGAGTATGAGCTCAGATAAAGAACAACTCCTTCCGTTGTTAGCTTTGCAATATTGAAAGAAAAAAAAGACGATGTTGGGTGCATGAAATCAATAAGAAAAGAAAACAACTGGGTGAAAACCACCGATTATGAATCGAACTGGAGTCACATGAAGATAAATTTTTCAAGTTTTTTCGTATGATTAATTCAGTTTCGTCACTCATTTTTAGGCGATCACTAGAAAAATCTGTAATTTTGTACTACCGGATCGCTTGTCACCGCGACAGAGTCTGGCAGTGACTGTGTTCTGTCTGACAGAGCTGATGCAACATCACATCATTCAACCATACCGCTTGACCGGATCCGTCAGATATCGTTCCCGCGGCGACAGACCGCTTTCTGTGTGGCCGAGCCTTAAGAGTATTGCATTTTATGATCCTTTATAACACGATCTTCTATTATCGCTAGTAATTAACACTTGCTAAGATAATTTTAAGATATGTGCCCTATTAAATCATTATTTAAGTTTCCACCTTTAACGATATATTTTCTTGTTTCAATAAATTTATTTCAGAACTCAATTTTTTATATTCAATCTCGTGTAATTTCAACTGGTGATCAAAATTAGACTCCATTTGCTTAGATGCATTTTTTAACTCTTGATATTTAGTTCTATAGTCCAATTCTAGTTCATCTTTTACAAACCGCAACTGTAATTTTTCAAAACAATATAATTTTAAAAGCTTACACTAATAAAAATAATAATGAAGTAAAACCTTCTTCTCTCTATCTTCCAAGTGAAGTTCTTTGTCTTTAAGGCTATCTACAATCTCATTTAAGCTGAACATAAGATTTTGACATTGTTCAACGTTATTCTGCAATGTGTTTTCATATTCTATTCGCTTAGTATCCCATTCGTTTTTCAAGAATTCCAAGTGTTTGATTTCTTTATCGATCATCTTAAAATCAAATCGATTAAAATTATTATTCAAAATAGACATAATAAAAATTACATACATAAGATTTAAACATTTCCTTTTGATGCTCCATCCAATCTTCAAGTTCATTTACAACTTTTATAATGTTGTTCTCCTTTGATCTTGGAGATATATTAATATCTATATAAGCATATTTATAAACAATTTATAATAATCGAACAATAAAAATTAAAATATAATATAACTAACTAGAAGTTTCTGCTTCATCTCGCTCGTATGAAAAATTAAATGATGATTTATCTTTAGGACCAATTCTATATTAAAATATATAAACAATTATTAAAAGCATTTAAAAATCATAAAATAGTATCTTAACCATTACTAACGTTTTAATACTGGTTGTTTTTACAACCTTATATTTATGATAATCGTCTGACTTAATATCATGTTCCAATGATCGATCAGTGGATAATTCTAAAAAGTCACTTTTATTACTTTGAGTTATTCGACTGCTATCCTAAAACAAAAATATTGTAATAAGTATCATTTATTAACTTAAGCAATATTTAATAAGCAATAATACCTGAGAGAACTCTGTTGTTTGATTATTACATTTCAATGCAAATTTTATATCTGCATATGATTTTTCAACTTCTGATTGTAATTTATTATCTAATAAACTTTGATTAATAAAGAAACATCTTTCGTTGTAAAGTATAGGTTCACACTCGATATTCTCGTGATTCTGTGCCAAAATCTTACGCAAATCGACAAAACATAAACCTGTATACAATTTAATAGTGAATATAAAAAACATACATAAATCTTGTTACTGTTTTATTTTGGTGTATATTATAATAGTGTAAATTGAATTATTTATGTGTGTAAAATATTTAAGTAAAGTGTGTTAAAATATCGCATTTGTGTGATAACTGACCTAAATCAGTTGTAACAGAACAATACCGAATGATCAAGTATGGATTTTCATCAAAATATTGCTTTAAAGTTTCAAAATTGGATTGAATATTTAATTCAATATCATTAATAATCTTATAACTTTTAGAAAATACAGTGAAATAAATATCAAATAATTCATCATCTTTTTTTGTAGCATTAACTATAAGCTGAAAAATAATTTTAAGATATAAATATTTGATTGGATAATTTACATTTTGAAATTACATACTTACTGCGTTCATATTGTGCAATTCTTTTACAACAACATTTAATAAAAATGTTTTATTTCTGTGTTCTTTAGTTCCTATTTGTATTATCCCATTTGTATGGTATTTTAATGTAGTATCTGTTAAGTAAGTTAAAATATGATTATAAAAAGTGTTTGTTATCAATTTAAATAATATTTCTATACCCATGACTTCTAATTTTAATTGCTCGTTATTATTTTCTTTTTCTTTAGCATCTTTAGAAGTAAAATTCATTTTCAAATCAGCTGTATTTACCTAAAAATGTATTTTTATCACTAAAAATATATAAAATGCTCGGTTTAATAAATAAAGATAAAGCTTATTACTTTCTCTTTAGTGTCTTGTAGTACTAATTTTAAAAGTAATTGTGGATTAGAAGATCTTCCTTTTGGTTTGATTCCCAGTAAACGATGCCATGTAAAATTGACTTTATTTTCGTCGTACGGAGGACAAACTTTGACGGCTAATAAACTCAAAAGCATATATCCCACTTGTTGTTTATCACCTGGTGAACGATGAGAAAATACATCTATTTTCAAAGGTACGTTCGTGAGACACAATCTATGAAGAAAAATAAATAACACCGAATAAATACTAAGCCAACTTATTGCATCCTTAATATTTTAATAATTATACCTTTGAAAGTCTTCAAATTTCGTTTCCCATATTAGCCGCGAATCAAATATAGGAGTATGTCTCGGTTTCATAAGACCTGTTGTCAAAGTATTGTCATCAATTGAACAACAAATAGAGATAGGCTCCTTCAAAAAGTTAAATCCAACACCTAAATTGTACAAAATGATAAGTTTTAACTATATAAATTCGTTCAATTACAAACATAGCTCATTACCGCGTTCAATTGAAAGAACAATTTTAACAGCGCGCTGAGTTTGTACGTCCATCGCGGTGGTAGTCATGGAAACAGGGCGGAAACACATTGTGGCCTTAACGCGACGAATTTTGACCTTCATAGTAAAATTATTCTTATGCTTCATATTTATGATTATTTTTATTACCCACCTAATTTTGATAATAGGAAATTGCATAATCTGATAAAAATTAATCGTTAACAAGCATGGTAAAAATAAAAAAAATCAAAAGACCTTTATTTACAATATACATAGTGTACATTTTATTAAAACTATTAAAAATAATAACATTTCCTTTTTAACATTATGTGTTAGTCGGTCATCTCTATAACTGCCCCATTTTTCTACCGGCAATATTATTTAGTCCAACAATATTCACTTTTTTATGCTGGAATAATACATTTACTAAAATACTTATTTAGAATAAATTTTAATATAGAATACACTTAACTGACGTTTGATTGATTTTTTTTTAAATGTGAGATTTTCATAGTATATATAAATATATAAATATCAGAATTCAGAATCGTGAGAATAAAATTGTATTATTAAATATTTTTACGCAACAGTGGAGTATATCAATTTACACTTGGAACTAGGGCTGAACAGTCGGATTCGGAGTAATAAAAAATAGACTGATACCGACTCCCACTCTTTTTTTCTTTATTAATTTTTTTTAAATATTTCGCGCATACATAAGAAAGGTAAGATTTTTAATCGTAACATTTTTTTTCTATAAATAAATAAAATATTGAAAAAAATTATGGCAGCTAAAAAGTTAAGTAGACGTGGCAGTTTAAATGATTTTTAAACATCTTTTTCTATCTTTTTTGTAATTTGAAAATGCTTATCATTATTTTAATGGCTATTAATTTTATTGCCTTGCAAAAAAGGTAGATTTTATTAAAAAAATTAAAGGCAAAATCGAATTCGAAGTTGGAGTCGAAGCATAAAATAGTTAAAGGCAAAGTTGGTATATTGTGAAACGAATCCACAACCATGCTCGAAACTGATATTTCTCTGAAAAATAATACCAACAATTAATTGCCAGTGCATCAAGAAAATTTGGAATGCTTAAATAAAATATTATTTAAAAAAAACGAAAATGCCGTAGTTTATTTTACCACGTAATTGTTTTACCTTTAAACTGTATTAAATGAAACTCTCGTTTTAATAATAAAATGTAAACAAAAATAATTATTTACAATCGGCAGCAGCTTCTTTGTTGAAGACCATACTCTGTAAGAAGTTATCGAAATATTTTGAAGATGATAGTTTATTAACGAGTTGTCTAGTGAGGTGAGGTGGATGAGGCAAAATTGTGTAGGCTAATTTATTACATTTTTATCGTGCGATGTGTGTTCGTGCATAGTCGTCTAAGAAAATTGAACCTTTTCGATCGAGCATAGCGAAGATCAAACATTGGAGTTATTGGTGCTTTGTATCGATTTATTGATAATATATTTCAATTGTATTGGCTTTGTATAAAATTAAAAAATTATGATGGACTATAATGAGCGCAGATTTCGATAATTTTCTTTTGATTTAATTTTGTTTTTTGCGAAATTGTAATCTAACAATATTTTGTTACACATTATATTACGATCGATAGATAGATTGTTTCTGTTGCACGCAGCACAAACTTGTAACTGTAATTTTTCATTCAGTTTGTGCGACACCCATTCGTCAAGTATTTTATTATTTTCTTAATGTGCTGCTTAGTTTATGGCTAACTAACTGAATCAGCTACAACAAATATATAATTGTAATTCTAATTTACGATTAAGATATTCTAGATTTTTCTAATCTCACATAGAAGTATAGTTATGAATAATTAAAAATAAAATCGAGATAGATCGTGCATATATTACATATTGTAAGCTGTTATAATTGATAATATATATATATTCATTGATTTCCGGAAATTTAATTAAAGTCTGTGATTCACTATTTATTTAGTGAATGGTAATTGTATTCACCTAACGCCTGTCATGTTGTACAGAAGATTTACAATTAATAAATAACTTAGGGTCAAAGGTAACATAGGAGGACACTTTTTACAAGCAATGCTCTTATTTATTTATTTTTATCTTCAATTCGATAATCCAATTTTAAGAAGAATATATAATTTAACAGAATTTGATGTTAATAAAATACGAGACAAAAAATATTATTAACATTTTAAATATATTTCGGTATTTATTTCTAAACTTTTAAATATATTTAGGTATTTATTTCCAAGCTTTTAAATATATTTAGGTATTTAATTATAAAAATATTAAAACGTATTGAATATTAAAATCTTTGTCGTTGCCCTGCGAAAAGTACACAAACAATCGCCGGCGGACATCTTCCGCTTTTCGACTTATCGCCCAGAATATTACCAAGGTGCAGTATTGCGATATAGATACGTTTTTATTAGATTTTAATTATAAAGTTGCTCAAACGTTTATACATATATATTGAAAAGTATTTTTGTAATTTTTCTTTACTTAAATTAATCATAGAGCGTGTGGACGACTCGAACGTTGCACCAATACGACACCTTAACGTCCGACAGTCGTCCGCCTCGCCGAAGATTCGTCAACCTCTCAGTGTTGCCGTTGTGAAAAATGCGCAAAGCCAATGCGAATGTTTGAAATTGAATTGGATAAAAATGTATTTTTGGATCGTTTTGAAGGTTCAGGTAAGTTTTAAAAATTGTGTTGTATTTTTATGATTTTTTGGGGTAAATTGTAATTTTCGCGGGGTAGGACATGGCGATGTGAAGTGTAATTTTGGGGCGCGACCGGGCGATCGGGCGGCGGAGGGTGCTTCGGCGTGCGATTCGGTGCGGTCGTCGTCGGGGCGTGGGGCGGCGTTTGCGCGATCGTCGCTCGGTGGCCGCACAGCGATGGCCGTCGGTCGGTCCGAATGCCGAGTGTCGGCGTAGGAGGGGCGGCCGTGCCGGCGTCGCGGTGCGCGGTGCGGGGCGTCCGATCGGCCGACGCTGTGCGAGCGGACGCGGTCCGAGGTGCCGAGACTCCGGTCGAGGACTGAGGCTGCGCCCCCGCGACAGGGCTTCGCCTGCGCCCCCCGACTCCGCCGTCGCCTCGGGCGGCAAGGTACGTTTGACGTTTCTCGCCGGCGCTCCGGTGCACCCCCGCGCACCCCGCGCCGGCCGACGCCCCCGAACGTGTTCGATCTTGCAGAACGCGCATAACCCAATTCGCGCGAGGCGGTTCCGTGTCGCGTCTTTTTTATATATCAAAATATTTTAAGAAAAATATGTGAATATAATCAAAATTAAATTGACCATCTCCAGTAAAAAAATCAAGAACAATATTAACCAATTTTCCCCCATATCTTAATTCCAACTAAATATAAGCCATATTTTTTCACATATCTTATTTCTAACTCTACATATTTTCAATATGTTGAATACATGTATGAACACGTCTTGACTTGTTTATACCTATATTAAATATTAATTGTTTATACAGCAACATAGGGACCTATAATAGCAGTAATCTCCAACCTTCGTTAATATATAAGTTACCTCTGAAATTTAAATTACCCAATGAGCTATTCATTATGTATACCTTATACCAAGTTTTTCGTAATGATTGAGTTTGCAATTATCAAGAATATTTTTTATAAAACAGGAGTGATATATATTCAAATATATTGTTATTCACAATTTAACAAAATTATAATAAAAAATAACCTTAAATAGTGAGTTAATACAAAATTTAGATTAAATAGTATTAATGAGAATATTTCCATTCGCTTTCCTTTTGAATTTTTCAGTGAATAACTAGTCGCTTCCATTTGAATGCAGTTATCGAGATGTCATCGGTGAGTTTATTTATGTATTTGTTTTTAACCGCGTTTATAGTTTAAAACAAACTAATATTGGATTCTTCTTTGTTAAAAGTAAAGGTCATATAGAATTTTTAGGTGGGATGAAGCCTATCAGTGACAAATCACGATGAAGATCTATCATCTTCTTGAAAAATTTCTACGATACATTGGGATAGTTTTTCAATGTCTATTTTCATACAAAGAACTGAGACAGATTGCTAAAGCAACTCGATCATATCGAAAAATGTTGTAGTAGTTGTAGTCACGTGAGATATACCCTAAATTTTAATTTTGTTTCTGAAGCTAAATATTTATTTTGTTGAGTATTTCTGTAATGTCTACAAGAAACGCAAAATCCTGCTGCCGTTTAACATCTTCTAGTTCTGGATAGTTTTTAATATACGTTGCTTGAAAAACAACTATGCCGGTAGCAGTCTTTAAGACGACTGAAAAATCGTCATCGGCTCTGTAATAAGCAATAGGTTTCCATACTGACAATTCAGCTCATATGTCAGGGTTCGTACGAGTGTCTTTGAAGCAAAGCGTTTGAGCACGAAATTTCACTGTTAATTATTTAAACAAGTTTCATTACCTCGTCGAATTAAAAATATTTTGCATACAGCGATTGCCGATGAATAATGCAATGGTAAGAAAGAAAACATGGAAACGTTTCATTTTTGCACCAAAAGCTGAACTACTTTTCCTACAACTTTTTTGAATTGATATATTCTTAGAAACGATAAGATTTTTACTTCTGAATAAATATCTTTACCATTAGTGTAGTTTTACGGAAGAATAATTTTTATACTGTCATCTTTCACAGAAAAGTCGCTGCATATTTTTACAATTATTGATAACTAAGATGTGTCAATCATACCGGTAGATTAATCAAGTTGGAGTGAAAAATATTTTCTAAGTTATGAAAAATCATTACCAGACATTAAATCATTTTTCTCGTAACGAGCATAGTGAATTTAGTTTCCATCTTATTTTTAACTTTCAGAATATGTGCATCTTTCTCATTTAGTTAATCTTGTTTGTCATTCAAATTAATTTTGATTGTTAGGTCTACAAATAAATTCAAAGCTTTCGTGAAACTCATATGGATAAAATAATACAAATAGTACTATCTGAGCCAAATTATAGTTTTTTTTACCATAAAAATTTATTGACCATTAAGAAAAATATTATAATATGACCTGTTTTGGAATATATAATAAGAATAATCAGAACCAAACTAAAAATTCAGATTTTTTTTATTAAGGAACTCAATAAATGGTTCATGATTTATTGTTATTGTGGTTGACCGACCTGACGGTTCGTATATAAAGCATTTAGAATATTAAAGGCGTACTCTACGAGGTGTGGTTTTTATTTATGCTTTTTAATAGTATTCAAATCTTGTAGACTAACATAATAAAAAGTAGAATATAGAATTACTACTTAAATAAGAAAAAGTCTTACCCTGCAGTTATACCATGCCTAATGAAGTTGGAAAAATTACCAAAATGTTCATAATATTAAGGGAAAACTCAAAATACAACACGTTACTTCTCACACCGACAGTGACCGATCTGTCTTTGTGCCGATCAGTTTATTGAAGTTATTTATACTTCTTAAAATACCCAGATGGTTAAGGTTAATGTTAGTTCGCCCTTAATATACTCAAACATCTTAAGGATAAGTTGCTTATCCAAATAATATTATAGCTACTTCTAAATTGAAATATCATAATGTATGTATCTAAGCTGTAAAAGCTTTTTTTATATTATTATTTCTGACTATATGTTTTTAAAAATATAGTAACTGTCTAAAAAGCAAGACTACATAAAGATACCAAGTATATAGTCATTTTAATTTTAACTCAACGTATCTTGGACCTTCAGAATATGGTTTTATTCACCCAATGTGAGTTTTGGTTATGTAAGTCTTTTGTTTCCCAGTTCTATCTTATTTTTTTTTTATCAGGACATACTTCATTGTAAGGTCCTACAAATAAAGTTACTGTCCATACAGTAAGAACATTTACGGAGATTATTTCATTAATTTTAGGTCTAATAATTATATTTGCTTATGTATACCAATATCATACATCGTTGTAGGGCTGAACAGCTTTTGCATTTAGCAGTTTAATCAGTAGATATCGTGAGTTTCTAATAGAAAAAAATTTTAAGCGCATTGGAGAACATAGAAGATTTACCGAAACTCTTAGAATATTAAGGGCAAACTCAACAACACATTATTTCTGACACCTCCATCATTCAGCAACCTGGCAGTGACTGACCCATGCATTTTTCGACCTATTCATGAGTCAAGTTTTCATTAGTTAGACATACTTAGTCTTTTTATGTATGTTTCTTTAAACATAGTTTATAGGTCTTTTTTTCTAATGACACGGGAGTAATTATATGTTTCTATAAATCAGTATAACTCCTGAGGTATATAATATAATGCAGTGAAATTTTAACACAGAACTTTCATCTATATTTTTTTGTGCTGCACACACTGGGCAATACTCAATTTAATTCCATTCCGCCAGTTTACAGATCTGTATTTTTATGGATCTCGCATCCCGCTACAAGTAAAACGTAATTTTACTTGTCTTACAAACAATGCATAAAAATACCTGAACGTTTGAGCGTTAATGTTAGTTTGCTTTAGATATTTTCAAACACTAATAGAACTTTTAAGTCGATTATCTCCAAACATACTTTTCTTGAGTTCGCCCTTAATATTCTTGGTGCTTTATATATAGTTAATATCAGCCTGTCCCTATTAAATATCTTTTCTGTTATAATATAATATACAATAGTTACCGAAGTCAGTCATTTCACTTCTAACTTATACATATCTTGAACATTCAGTGTATGTGTATTGCAATACACGCTATTCATTCAAAAGTGAATTTTGGTTGTATAAATCTTTCTTTTTTCCAAGTTTAAATTAGTTAAATAAACTTTATATCCTTATTTCATATTTTAGTGATTCGATTTTTATCCATGCTGCATATTTCCATAAACATGCAGCACTCAATTGAGATGATTGTATTGCAATTATTACATGCAGCAGAATAATAAAGAAAGGAATACTGAACGTCTAAATCTATCTTAAATTTGCCAGTAGATCATAGGTATTGAATTTTCACTGTTTTATAATTAAAGAGATATGTATTATATATGAATCAGCCAGTGCCATCAAATATCCTATTCCATAAAATATTAATATCTAGGCGAAAAAGGTTTGAAGCAGTCTTATGCTAGGCAGATATGGTGTAATTTATTTAACCATCAATAATGTTACGATGAAGGAAGCCTATTTAAAAAATGTCCTATATAGATTGTTGAGCAAGCAAAAGTTATGTTGGATTGATTGTGGGATTATTAGCTTAATTATATAAACCCAGGTATCTTTCATATTTAGATTTTGTGTATTTCAATTATCTTTTACTCGGTATATATTAAGCAGAAGTGTCGAGAACTAAGCTGATGTTATATTACCCACAATTGCTTACTGGTAGGTCTGAAATTTGTTTATAACTGCTTTCTTGAGTTCATTAATGGGTGGTCGGTTTAGCGATGTACAATTGTTATAAGGTTGCGAGTAAACGTTACCTCATAAATCGTAGAAATATTTAAAAAAAAATTCTAATAGATGATCATTGTTGTATGTAGAGATTCTGTATTTTTTAGTACCTTACAATCGAGTTTACTGTAATGACTTAACTTAAATTATTTAAATTTGCAACATTAATGCTAATAGGAGATTTTCAATATTTTAGTAGTTGAACTCTGCTGGAGTTTCAAGCACTTAAAATAATATGTTGCATTTCCTGCTCACGAAAAAGTCATACAGTTCTGTTGTACTGAAATTTGTCTACAGAACAAGAGTAATATTTGTATTTCCTACTATATTGTCCAACAAACGCCAGTAAATGACTGAAAAAATTATATCAAAAAGAAAATTGTATCACCAAGATTTTTTCTGTCACAATTATCTATATTTTAAATATATAAAAATGTATTTGTATTTCGATATAATTTCAATGTATAAAATATGACATTGATAATGGTAGGATGACATAAAGATCGTTAAATCAAAGTCCTGTCTTTTTCGCACAAATACGCAGCAAAGGGTTAATTGTAATACAACTAGTTGCATGATGTTGGTTAAGTTCTAAATTAATTATGTAACTAAATTTGAATTTAACATTGCTAAAGGGACAGACGAACAGAGTTAAATTGGATTACTATATTATTTATTTGAATGATGTGTTACACCTCTCTCTTATATCTTATTAGTCTTCTTTCTACATTCCTGATTTGAGTTATTTAAAATACTAATAATAGTATGTTTTTTTTTCAGATTGTGCTGTCCGTCGTTGATACCATGATACTTAGATAACGGATAGTCGCCACCGTTTAAGTGCTCAGTGTCAAAATATAAATTTATAAAAAGTGATGTGTTCAATTCGTTCCCGTTGTGTGGAATAAAAGTGAAGTTGAGTTTGCGCGCGTGGGACTCGGTCCCCGCACGCAAGAACCCGTAAAATGAACAAGCGCGAAGGAAATCGAGAACGACAGACCGAGGAGAAGAGAACAGCCGGGTTAGTTTGCATTTGATTTATAGAATGATTCAGAATTATTTTCGATATCAGACATTGCGCAATCTAGCTAGCTAATACGCTTATCCAGTTGAAGATAAATATATTGTTATCTTGATATTGAAAGTATTTTTGATTTGTAGTCAACATATATTGTAAAATATATTTATCGATGCGACAAGTATTATATATTTCGTACGATGATAAGTTTTGAGGTTTTCATGGCCATTATCTATTTTTCTTAGTATTTCAATAGTAGTGGCTGCTATCAGTTTAAAAAATAAGTTGATTAATAATTGTTGCATCATTATGTGTATTTATCGAACAATAAAACATACTAATTATTCTGATTAATTTAACTTTATAATAACTTTCATAAAATTTATGCTTATGATTATACTATGTATCATTTTATTGTAGACAATTTACATCTATCCTTAAAAATCATGTAAAAACATATATACTTATTTGCTTTTGTTAAATTGCTGTATACGCTGTAATGAATGTTTTATTTTAATAATTTCCATTTTACAATGGTAACAAACTAAATGGCCAGAATAAAAATCAAATCTTGGTCAGAATTACATTTTGCAGGGTCAAAATATATATCAAATGGTTAGAATAAAAATAGCATGGTCAGAATTAAAATATAGGATGATAATGTTAATTAAAAAAATATTATAAAATATCTCGCCTGCACCTAAGCTTTTGGACAGGTTAAGTGAGAGCGAGCGAGCGTTGACCAGAACTTGAACATCCCATGAATAACCCCCAATAAATCTATTTAATTTTATGTATGACGTGAGGGTAGTCAGAGCGACGAACGAAGCGGGAATAATGACAGAGCGGCGACATAGAGCACGCTTGGCTTGTTGTGTAGACAAGTTGGCATTAAAAAACCTTGATAATGACCATGTATTATTATGCCTACCATCTGTCAACGTAAAGCTGACCTTGAATTTAAAATACAGAGCATATAGTATAAAAACTGGCTATTCTTTATAAATACTGACTAAAAAAATGATTCTGACTATCTGTGAAAATAATTCTTACCATTTAATATATATTCCGACCAATTAATATAAATTCTGACCATATAATATTTATTCTGGCCGCTTATATTCTGACTTTTTAATATAAATTCTGATCACAACCGTATTAAAATTCTGATCCGAAAAATACGAGCCTTTTACAACGTAGTCAAAAACTTTTTATTCTTCAATTGCAGTAATTCGTATAACGAAAATCCATCAGTAGTTATAAGTAGTTAAAATCCTTGCATTTGTATTTCTAAAAATTCATCATATTTATCATTATCATAATGATAATGATAAATATGAATATATTTTTTTCTATAACCATAAATATGGGTACTAAATGGAGATATAATAAATCTTCGTTAACTTTAGTTTTACTTAGTTGCTTAATCTCATACTCACTGTATCTAAATACACCAAGATTGAAACACTTACTTGTGTGTTTTAACATGTTTACAATAGTTTACATAGATTAAAGAAGAATTTTATCAAAACCTACCAAATTCAATAGCATTTTTTTGCATTAATAAGTTTTTTTTTCGTGTTAACGCACCCAAAGTACACAAAGACTTTTGGGATTACTATATAAATGTTAATGTATTACGTGAAAAAAATATGTTAGGAAAAAATGTTATTAGCCCTTAGTCAAATTCCCTAGAAACCAGATTCATTTTTTTCTTCAATGTTGATGTCGAATTCAGCAATTATCGCCAAAGTAGCATAATCCGATATATTGGAGTTCGGCAACCAAACGGTTAAAAAAGTAGTTTTAAATGATTAAACTTTTCAAAAGAAAATATGTTTTCTTTTCACGTTTCACCCACACAGGCCAGTGAAACGTGAAGTTTTTTGCTTCTCAGTTACACCGGTCCACATATACACACTTCCTTGTTACCTCTTTTTTTTATTAACAATTCGCATAAAAGTTTTTGAAAAAAGGTTATATACAAAATGAATATCATAAAATGCGTTAAAAAATATAGACTGAAAGTAATAGTAGTCTGAAAACACGTATGATGGAGAGAACTGTCGGTTTGACTATTTGCATATATTGATTTATTTAAAAAAATATACACATTTTGGTATTTAAAACGTTCCCTAGTTTTTTCGGTACTTGTTAGTTAGCACGGTGTCACGCTCAAATTTGACAGTTGCGAAACGTCCATTTGGTGTTCAAACCCAAACCTAACCTAAACGACAATAATAATGGTTAATTTATTTAGGTTTGGTTTGGGTTTGAACAGCACGGGAAACGCAGTGGGGAGTAACAACAGGTGATTTTTAAGTGTGGCGTCGTGCTAAGTACCGTTTTTTCCTAGTTCCGTGTTCTCAAATTCGTGTCAAGCTGAGCATATTAGCGAATTAAGATTTTCGCCAACAAGATGTCTCAAGAGCGGTGAAAACTCACCGCACGACAGTGAGTCACCACCCTCTAAATCAGGAAAGACCTCCAAAAAAATAATAATCATCTTATAACTAATGTATAATGAAATCTTTTAAATTTTCATTGATTCACCGAGTGCATTCGTTGCTTTTCTCACCATGTTCTAGTGTCATTATGTCACAGTCACGAATGCCTTATCTTGACTAAATTCGCCCGTACGATGATTACTGTCCCGAGTTTTTTGCACTTACGTTTCGATTCCGTTACATCGCCGTCGCACTTTGAATATTTATATCGCGTGACATTTGCCCGTACGTTATTTAAATTTTTCACATTGTGTGTGGATTGCTTCCCATACTTGCGCGCGAGCGAGTAACCCTTTTTTAACCCTCTCCGTGCGCAAAGGGTGGGCGAGTGAGTATAACGAGGGACGATATCGTGACGTTCGACCCATAACGGATGACAATCGGCTCATATCGAATTACCACCAGGAGATGATGGTGAAATATGACATAAGTTCGTCGTGTGCGATCTATCACAGTCAAGTTTTGATTTGCGCGCGTTCGACCTTCGCTCGTTCTTTTGCGGTCTATTACTTTTGGTCGCCTTTGTGAAGTTTTTCAATAGAATTATGTGCATTTCGAGTATGACAAAGTCGCGATCTTTCACTTTTTCACCATTTGTTCGATCTCCTAAGGCCGCCTTGGCCTCGGTACGGCGAACAATATCTGAGAATTGCAGAGAGTCAAGAGTTTTTTAGAAATTCAGTTTATTCTAATAGTAGCAATTATTTTGGAAGCCTTCTTGCATATACAAGGTTGTTTCAATATTAAGTTCTAATATATAGATTGGGCATGTCTAGTTCGTTTTGCAACATGTGTTTAAAAATAATATTGTAATATTTTAACGTGTAATTTTTTTATACAATGCTAATTAAAACTTGATATTCGTTGAGCTGCGGCAGTAATATTTTTTGTAATTTTCTTCAAAACTGAGTCGATACAAAACTTCGACTTCGACTCTACACTATTTTGTACATCCGACTTCTATTATAGATGTATAAAGTTCATATAACTTGCAAGGCATTTTATCATACTAGGAGCGTTAAACATCCCATTGTTAAAAGTCAATACTACAGTTTGGTGCTGCCGATAGAGGGCCTATAAAAGTGTATTTTGTATGGGCCCGACTGGCCGAGGGCGAAGCCCCGGCGTCGGGCCATCTGTAGAGCTAAAATCTTCTGTGCCAAGGACAAAGCCTTGTGGCTTGTGCTGACTTGCTATAGAGACTAAAACATCATAAAACTGGAAGCAGTTCTTATCTCGTCCGGCGTGGCATGGTCGCCATATTTTTTTATAAATGAAAAATCTAGAATTTCTAAATTTGCGATTCGGCGTATAATGCGCGTCATTTTCTTGAATAAAATTATCAGCTTTTGAAAAAATACTAAAATTTTCGTTGAGCAACCAAATAAACCACAATATTTCTAAATAAAAATCATGTAAATTTCTTCAAAGTAAAAATTGGATTTTAACACGGTCAAATTAAGCTTCATTTGAAACCACGGTTCACACCAACAACTGTCGTATCATTTTATTGCTTTGCACACTTGTCTTTCTAATCTTTATGATTACAGTAGACAATCATTCGGAGTGAAGCTGGTGCTTAAAACGGAGCAAAAATGACCGCGTAAATGAATGTCGCAATATATAATGATTTCTTAAATTACAAGGTTGCCATATCCTGTTTTTGTAGTTAAGCTCTTGTTTCTAAATAAATAAAAAAACTGAATGTTAAATTTTTTTGGACTTGGGGGTGACTATTGACTGATACAATCACCAACATTTTCTTTGGACAACCTATTTTAGAAGTCGAAAGTCTCATTTGGCGATAATTAGGAAGCCTTGCATCAAAGTCTCTGATTTTTGTCAATTTTTTTTGGAAAACCTGCTTTTTTTAAGTTTTGCCAAAGGTTTTCTATTTTTTAAGCGTTGCAATGAAATTTCAACTACGGTGATCGCCTGCTGTAGAACGATTGGCCTTCTTATGAGTTACAATAATAGCGATACAGATTCCGATTGACTGTGTTCTGAGCATATATGAGAAACGGGAAAAACTTGATCAAGAGTCGACTGTTTCAGTAAAACAGGCAGTATTACTTCTAGCCATCAACAGTGCTTTGTGTTTGCTAATGAAACCGGGCAGACGTTCGTTTGACTTTTATAAGGTATTATTGAAGTAAATTTAAAACGCGGTTAACGCTGATTCTTAAGGTTTTAAAGCACAAATTTTAAAATAATAATTTTATACCGCGTAGAATTCCAGTTATTTAGATTTTTGCTATTCAACTCAATACTTGTATTATTCGTCGTACTCTTTCGACCTAAGCCACTTATGGTTGAGCAAGCTGCAGACATGATTTGGTCAAATCTTCTCTTTCTTTGCCATTTCTCGTTGCTTCGAGATTATTTTCTCTCTCTTTGCAATTCGTTAAAACAACATGAATGTCCTCTTCAGGTATTTTCTCTATAGTTTTCATTGTATATATAGCTCTTCAATAATTGATCCTCATTGTCTATGGCATTTGTAGCATTCTTACCACAAGGTTTTTAAGGCATCGATTGTATATATCTATCTCTTTTTAATGGTCCATTTCTCGAATTTATAAATATATTTTTAAAATCAGAGATCAAACTATTCCTATTTTTAAAATGAATTTACCAGAGGTACAATTAACATATATAAATAAAATTCTGCTCAAATTATGCTTTCTCTACCCTAACATGTTTTTTTAGTTCATGTGTTTTCTAACTTGAAATAACATCCGAGGTTAGCGTTTGTTCAATTTTTAAAACTCCTATCTCATATTGTATCGATCGTATCAGCGAGAGATATGCACGTGTATCCAGATATATACATATATAGATACCAAAGTTATACTTATTACTCGACCGTGAAATAATAATTTAAAGCGCCGACGATGTTCGTAGTGGAATTAATAATTTTGTTTTGGAACAATACATAACGGCGCTTATTTCTTTGGTAAGAGCAATAGCTTTGCCAAAATTTAATTTCGAACAACGATCGATAGTCATTTTGCGTGAATTTGCCGGTCGGCCGGTGTCTGTTTTAGGCGGTTTAAGTAGTGAAACGACAATAATAATGTTTGTGGAACAATGTGCGAGCGTATGAAAATAGCGGTTAAGTAGGCTCTATTCAAACAGATGTCTATCTGCGGTATTCTGGCATAATAATTGTGGTGGATTATTCATATTATGTATGTTTATTCTATTCGAGGTATTATTGTTGAATAATGTGAAAACAGTGTTTATTTTTTGCAGTAGCCTTTAGTCGTGGTATTGGTATGACGGCTCGCACGAGTTTTTGTCATTTAGGTTTATATAAAATATAGGAGGTAGTGCATCGTCGGCCGCGGTGTAGCGACCTGTCACTACCACAGTGCCGACTGCTAACTCTATTAGTTTATGCAGCTCTTGCATAACTCAAATCGGAACACGCTGCCATGCGCGTGATGTGGGCTACATTTATTTGTAACGATTGCTGTCATTTAAAAAGAGAGTTGTTGTACTGTCCATAGTTTAGTAGAAGAGACAGTTGTTTATGACAATTTAAACTGACAATAGGTGTGAAAATAAATAATCCAAAGCTGCTTCTAATAAAATTATTTAATATTTTACATTTTATTCGGATGGTTTGAAGGTTGTCTTAAAATAATTGCATTAAAATAGGCAACAAATTAAATGGTTAGAATAAAAATCTAATCTTGGTCAGAATTTTATTATTAGCCTGGTAATCATTACATTATTCACGCTTAGAATAAAATCAATAGGGTTAGAATAACAATAACATATGGTCATAATAAAAATATAGGACGATCAGAATTAAAATAATGAATGGCCATAATTATATTATTCAGGGTCAGAATAAAAAAAATCATTCGGTTAGCATAAAAATATAGGACGATCATGTGACCAAAACTGTTGGACAGGTTAGGCGCGAACGAGAGTTGTCTGAACATTGAAAACCCAATGAATCCGCAACGAATCTATTTAATTGTATGTAGAACGCGAAGGTATTCAGAGCGACGAACGAAGCGGGAATAACGACAGAGCGGTGGCGGAGAGCACGCTTGGCTTGTAGTATTTACATCGGATAATGTTGTGAACCCAACCAAACAAGTTGGCCCTAAAACACATTTCGCGAACTAAAAAAAATGATTCTGATTCTATGTCAAAATAATTCTTACCATTTAATATTTATTTTGATATTTTAATGTAAATTCTGACAAATACGAGCAATTCAAATAAATGCAATATTAATCGAACTGCAAATTTAATATCAACACGATCACGCTCATAATATCGTGCTACTCCCTCATAAGAACTCAACAACAATCATAACGATATTTTTAAATATATAAATATATGATACATCAAGTTACTCCTTGAATCAAGGCGCTGCTTATTTTGATTATTTATTTAATCATACAACAGGACATTATTTTATTTTTTCTTAATTATTCAGTATTCCGATGTCCGATGTATGTTGATAAACATAGACTTAAAACTCCGGAGAAGCATCCAATTAGATAGAGAAAAATCTGACAATTCGTTCATAAAATAATAGCGGACATTCAGACAATGATAACTTAATTTACTTTTATATATTTATATACGGTACGTAGATGACATAATATACGTATATGAAATGTGTCCAAAAACGTAGACAATAACATTATTCAGATCGTGCCGTATTATCATTATCAATATATTTTATGCTGGAACGTGTCGTCAGTTCGGCATTTTCATACTTTGACCATTATCATTATGATTCCAGTACAAGGAACGTCATCTCGAGTGTACTTGTCGCATCTTGACCGAGCGATAGGTTCAAACCTTTGTGAAAGAAAGACGTTTGTCTATACATACATACAAGCCTGCGATCGAATCGGTGATTCCCAATCGTTGAGTACTAGTTTTTCTTCTTTTTTTCGTAACTTTTCGTGCGACCCAACCCTCATGCGATTATATTTAAAATTTATGTATTCGCGTGAATGCGATTTATTTGTTTGTGTTCGAATACACGATTAATATTTATATTGTGTAAAAAGGTTAATGATATAAATAACGGTTTACAATTTATAAATAACATTTTGCACAAGTGAAATTCACCAATACTTTTTTGAGTAAAGTTGCATGGAAGGACAAAAATTGACGTTAACCCATTATTTTCATTTCGTGGAACACTGCATGTAGGGTGCTGTAAAAATACTGATTCAGGACGTAAACCGACGAGTCACGAACATTTTCGATTTTTTAATGTACTATAATTACACTCGTATGTAAAATGTTCGCAATAGTAGTCGTGAATATTTGCCTCGAAGTTTTCTCATTGAACTTTGCCTTTGATGACTTTATGATGAATTAATACAATTTCGAGAAACTTTCGATTATCCGCACTAATGCGATTTTATATAATATAGAGTATTTTAAATATTTCTAACGATATCATTTAAATTTGTTTTTTTATATTCACAAATAACTTTCTATAATATTTGTATTCCTTTAGAATACTTTTGATTAAAACCAGTAAGGCTGCACTCAAATCAAGTTTACTTTTTCATAAAATTTCGTTTGAACTCCTAACTCTCTTTTGCAAACTTTTAAGTAGATTCATCATTCGAAAATCTTTCAATTAAAGTTTTTCTTTGATAAATTAATCGAGGTTTTTGTAGAGGGATATAAAAAATCTGAAATAAAACTACTTGTTTCTACGTACATATGTATGTATGCTAATTATATGACAAAAAAATAACTAACCGTAAATTAAGTAGCATGCGTCTTTAGAAAAAAATCTCAAAAAAAGCCGGTGATTTATTATAACAATAAAAAATAAATTGTTAAAAAATATGAAATTATTTAAATCTAACACTATTTATGATATTTTTAGTGTGCCTTCACAATCGACTGTTAGCGGTAAGCTGAAATGGTATTACCAACGAGATGTATTTGTTTAATTAAGTATACTCGTATAGCGTGCTTGTAAAAAAATTACAATACAAAAATCAATAAACTAACTAGGTAATGTGATAAGAGCAACTGTCATTTGTTGTCACACACTTATTCTTATTGTTTTAATAATTATCTTGATAGTTATGATACATATGAAATAGTGTGTTACGGTCTAGTTATTAGTCACCGATTATAGTACATAAACCTTATCTAAATTTCAAACTTGAATGGCATAGTCATAGTCATTTTTGATCTGATTACCTCTTGTCTGTGTAGAATTTCATTCGTTTTAATTTTGAGAATGTCTATTTTCAAGAGGTAATCAGATCAAAAATGACTATGACTAAAATGTATGTACGTACACTACCAGTCAAAAGTTTAAGACCAAATTATTTTTTGTTGATATAAATTAGATAAATAATAATATTAAACAATATTATATAAAAGTTCAACTACACATTTACCATTAAACTTAAAATTTTAAATAGTACTTTTAAAACAAAAAAAAATAATTACCTTTTCAATTAAAAACGGCTTTAACTATACTTGCCATTCTAATAACTAACTTTTTCAACGTAGTGGTTGATATGTTAGCCTAGCCACTCTGTAATTGTTTCCTTAACACTTTTTGGGAATTTAATGAGTGCTGGCTAATTTTTTGATCAAGCTCATCCCCTAAAAGCTTGATTAGATTTAAATCTGGCGATTGGTGTGGACAAATCATATTTTTTAATATTCCTTTTTCTTCTTTTATTTGTAGAAACCTCAGTTTAGAGTGTTTGGGAGCGTTGTCCTGTTGGAAAATAAAATCTGGCATGTTTAAATGTCTGCACATAGGGTAGCACTTGCTATTCTAAAACTGCTTTAAATTTTCACGAGATTTTCAACTCCCGCTGCTGAGAAACAACTCCACACCATAACACAACTTCCACTTTGCTTTATATTTGGCACAATGCAGTCAGGACTCATTTTTTCGCTAACGGTTTTCTAGATTGTGATTGGTATAGGTTAGAATACACATAATTGAATGTCCATAGATAAAAAATTAAAAGTAAAATAAGAAAGGGCGAGTCTAAAAAATATGCTATAGTTTTATTATTATGGATAATACAAAAAAGTGTATTCTTTAATTGGGTAACAATATTTTTAATAGTTGTTATGAATACAGGTGGATTCGCGACTATGAACGTCGTTGCAGGTTCTGGTCTTAAACTTTTGATCGTTAGTGGATGTACATATATACTAACGAACTGTGTTGGTAGTTGATTAGTTCAAGAAGGCATATTTGATATATGTAGACATATTATAGTTCGGAAGACGGTTCTTCAGAAAAAATAGACATATACTTTAATAAAAATAATAATTTTGCTGCCTTAATTTAATAATGCTTTTCCTTTCTGATGCGTACAAAAATGGTACAGTTTCCAAGTATACATCTGATGTATATTCTTATGTTTTAACGCATGTACAATAATATTATACAATAATACTATACAGTTTATAAATAATTCAAAAATATTTAAGGTTGTATTTATACCAAAAGTTTTCAGAAATAAATTTAATGTGTATACATCTTAATGTTTTATTGAAATTGATCGGGTAAATATTGCGCACACAAATAATTCATATAAGTACGAGGAATAATCTAAAAGTAAACACTCAAAGTATAAGTTTTATTGATCGACTTCAGAATACCAGAACACCACTTTTATTATTTTTACTGGCCTGAAACGAGTTTTATTATTCCCGTCTGTTTTAAAAGCTCGTTTCTGATCTCTGAACGAGTTCATCTATGACAACTCTTTTTCATCATGGACGTTACTTTATCATAGTGTCTTTGCCAAGTTGGCCAAGCTTTTCAGCAGCAGTTTATCATTTAATTATTTTGGCACTTACAGGAATTAGGAATCGACACGTCCGTTTTAAACACACTGCAAGCACAACGTTGCTGCGAATGAGGACTATTCACGCAGTTGATCTTGCCTTTATATCATTCCTACATTCCTGTCATGTTTTGGTCGAAATTTGATTTATTATATTTTTTATGAATCTTATCTTAATAATGGTGTAAATTTGTGTTTTTATACTAGTTCTATAATATAAAATAAACTTGAAAAGTTGAACAAGTACATCATGATATTAAAGAAAATGTTACTTTCATGTTGAATTGGTAATAAAGGATGAAGGATATAGCTATATGTGGTTTTATGTGAAACATCAGTTTTTGAAGTACATTTTTACAACTTTTTACTTTGGCTACTTGGGTCTATCTTAACGATCCGACGAACCTTGACTTTCATTATAAGCCTTAGCTGCCTTCGTATAATATACCGCATGGGCCACTTAAGCGGTTAACGAAAAAACCTCTCCCCCACCACCCTCCGCACCGGCCGGCTAGAGGCACCTGTGCTTTTGATTTCGCTCGGCTTTTTGTTGCACCGCGGCCGTCGGTCGCGAGCCACGTCACTTTTACTATCGCGGCTCGTGCGTAATGATGTCGCGTTCTGCGGTTCGAGGCCGGCGAAATTTCAATGGCTAGTGCGAATAGGCGAAATTTAATTACTGCCGAAGAGGTGGTGGCGGTGGCGGTATTTCGCGGTATATGATAATGCTACGCGCAAACCCTCGCGATCGATCCGCGTTATGTAGTACGTTGAAAAAAAGAGGATAAGTCGGGGGCGTTTTTTTATGTATATAAATATACATTTTATCCTCTCTTTGTACATCTTGAACTACAGTTACACCTTCGCTATTGAGTATCAAGTCGCGGGCACACCGATGCGGGAAGTGGCAGCGACACATATCGTTCCCTGTCGTGTGTGCATGGTCTTGTTTTCATCAGATATTCAACGTTTCTGTTACGAAAAATACAATTCCATACATCAAAGATTAACGTTCCGTTGCGTTGGAGCACGGTCAGTGTCCATAATATATTAATTAGTCGTAGAATAGATTTATTTATTTATTATCATTATCTTCTAATAACAATCCAAATATATTCAATACGTGGTGAATAAATATGTTTTTGAGATCAGCTCTGAGTAAAGAATAAATGGCAAGGGGTGTCTGAAACGTTTTACTAGACTTCAATATTACTTCCAAAGTGCGACGGAAACGTTACGTGTTGGAAATGTTGAATGTCTGATATTGAAACTGGTATCGTTGCGTCGCTCGTCCCGCATCGGTGGAGTTGAGGATTTAATGTTACTTATTCAGATCATATGATCATGAATGTAGTATGCATTGTTCACCGTGTAATATAATTAAATATATTATTCCCTAAATCGATGTTTGTGTGTATCCCTAAGGTGCAAAGCAATCAATGTTGGCAGAATTTCCCGATCGTATCGTTTATGGCCATTCATCCAAGACGTCATGGGAAAAAGGGGGCAAGTCTCATTTTGATAATGGCTCACATGAGTGTAGTAATTCGTCCCATTGTCGCATTTTTCCATATTATTCCGTATTTTAAAATACTCATTACTCGTAAATTATACTTTTTTTCCTGCAAGTGTAGTGAAATGATAATATTACCGCATTTAAAACGTTAACTTAACCTCCACATCCCCCTTGTATCCTAATATTAATTTTATAATAATTATTTTTGATTCTGTTTTTTTTTTTACTCAAATTGGGTTTGTCGAATAATATGTTCGCCAAATTCGCATTAAGAATAGTATATTCGGAAAAAAATACTACGATTAGTCAAGACAATATTAGAATAAATCTTTGTAGACGAGTTATCGAATAATTAAACCAAATTTTACTAATATTTTTTCTGGTGTTCTTAATTTTAAGCCATAAGTATTTTGTCGATTTTGTATTATGTTACTATTCAACCAACTCGAATAAATTAATTTGTATAACATGTTCTCGAATCCATAGGATACTTCGTATAGCGAAACACCAATGATATTCTTTCTTGAGTAAAAACTATGAAAACTATCTTAGATAAGATAGAAAATTAAAAAAAATTATATTCATTCATAAGCAATCATTTCCCCCGCTCTATTGTTAAAGCAAAGTAAAATTATACGTGTGGATTTATTATAGATATAAGCATAAATAAATAATTACTGGCTAGATTTAAAAAAAACTGCTGTGAGTTTAAGTAGCTGGTTTGAATATATCTTAATATATCTAAATAAAAATTTGATTTTTCATTCACGAATATTCTTTGAAAACTAAATTTTGTTAATCTGCTTTTATAACTCTTACTAGTCGAGTAGTCGAACATAACTCCAAATCGATCTACCTGTAATATAATTTGTATTTGTACTAATGTTTTTTTAAAGAACAACATTATTATGTCAAAATATTATGCTAAGCATATTACATGGAATTTTATTTCCTGGATAAAATAAACACGATGTATGTAAATAGTACGAGCTTGTTAACGATCGTTGAACGGTACGGTTGTACATGAACATCCATCTCTGTAATGTTAGAAAAAGTAAACAAAAAGCAGGCGTTTCCATCGCTGTTTTGTCTCGTTTGTTTTATATATTGGAGTGCTACTTTTGTATCAATTTCCGTCGTGAAAAAATACAATATGTATTATGTAGCATAACGCGAGAGTAAAAGGGTCTTCAGTTTGATAAATCATATAAAATAGGTGTACAAAAATCGACCGACCAACGGACATTTTTTTAACGATTCATATTTGTTATACAATATATATTAGAATTTGTACGTGAGGACGCGGTACAAGAAATTCATTATGGAATTCGTCGATGACCTGTTAATTGTCGCCCTTGATGAAAATACTACACCAACAGTCGAAGAACTTGCCAAGAGACTCGATTCAATCGGCTCAAACTGTTCATTGTCATTATTGAGTGTTGACCGATCGGAAAAGTGTTAATTTATGGAGTTTAAAATAAGTGATTAGTGTTATTTGAAGAATTTATCGTTGTATTAACGTTCTAAAAGTTCAGTGCCTGTTTTTGAATGGAGTTTGCGATGGAGGCGTTAACTGTGGAAGATCTACAATTTGAGTATCTATAAAATTTAAACATTTTTCTATAACAATTTAGTATGATGTAATAATGATAAATGTATGAAAGTTATCAGGGTTAAATATCAATTTATAAGTCAAATATTAATTACTAGTTATTTTGTTCATTATGTCGAGTTTGTTTACAATTTTCACTAAAAGCTTCGAGCATATTCTGATATTTAATTACACATCAGAGGCTTACTTTGCATTTCGAGGTTCATTTTGTGTATTTGTTTTAAATATCGTAAACCAATTATTATCGTTCATTAGGTTTATGTAATGTAAACAAATTAAATTTTTATCCCGTCAATTTATTAATTATGCTATTTATTTCTTTTGTATTGTGCTAACATTAATCAATATATATATATATTTACATAGACATATTTTTCTGTCATTCTTGAACTGATGCGCATCAATAAAAATTGCGACAAAGTCAATGCGTTCGCAGATTCTCAAACTGCGTGTATGTAACACATTTCTTAATAAATAATTGTCAATTTTATTGTTTTATAGAAATATGAGAAAAAACACATTTTTTAAGATAATGTCATTCTTAGTTCAGAGTATAATATACATATATTTTGCTATACTATATTTGCGTTAACACAGTCAGTTCGAAAGTTATCCATTTCATCATTATTTATAATTGAGAAAGAGATGGCAAGCTTGGGTTTACGCACCTACTATTAGCTTTAAAGCACACGATACGGATATACGTTCGATAAACGTATCTAATGTTAATTGTATCGAACGTATATCCGTATCGTGTGCTTTAGAACTAATAGTAGGGGTGTAAACCCAAACTTGACATCTATTTTTCAATTATGAATAATGATGAAATGGATTACTCTCAAACTGACTGTGTTAACGCAAATATATGTATATTATATATGACATTATCTTAAAAAATGTGTTATTTCTCATATTTCTATAAAACAATAAAATTAATAGTGTTCAAGTATTATGTTACATAATGGATAGTTCTCGAACTGACTATGTTAACGCAAATATAGTATAGAGGTGTATGTATGCCTATGTAACACTATTTTTTAGTGTTCTTATTATACTTGTATTATCAGATTAGTTATATTAGTTGTTATTTTATATTACTTGAACATTCAATGTTTATTCGCCGTTGGTTTAGGTTTTCGTCGTTTTTCAGTGGTTGCAATGTTATTTTAATAATTGCTACCATGCGCCATAATCGATTTATCGTTTTTAAAGCATACGTCTGAGTTTTTTTTTATGAAATACAATAGTTTCCAATATTTATAATAGGATTTAAATACTACTTTTCAAGTTGAATTATGTGTTCATTGTGTAGTGAATATATGCATATATTTTTGTACCTTTCTCCATTAAATTTCCGACGGGAATTTTTCAAATATTGTGTATATGATCAATGAAGTTAATTTACTGCTTTATATTCACTTTGATATCGATGTGTTCGCTTTCAACAGCCAGATTTCCGATTGTACGCGTTTTTGGTTTTCACGCGCTTCTTCCTTCCTACAATCGGCGATTACAATTTACAGTACAACTCATCTACACCAGACATGCGTATATCATTTGTACGTACAATACATATGGTCGCATTGAAAAATGTCACTACACACATTGACGTTGAAACGCGGCACATGTTAAACAGAATACGAGCAACGACCCTGCGTGTTTCCTTTGTTCGTCCCTCTATGTTTAACATTTTTCCTGTTGGGGTACACTGGGTATGTTCGCATACCACCAATTTAATGAAATTTATATAAAAGTATGCTCCAACAACAATAAGCGTCGCCAAGGGAATATGTCTTAAAAATAAATACATACCACATGTAAACTTGTATGACATCTTACATACGGAGACCGTAACCGTGAGTCGACTTTTCTGTACGTGATGCACATGCTTAACGTTTTCTCAGACGTGACTTTGAAGATGCTAATGTACGAGTGTGTATGTAATTGATTCTGTGGTCATTTTCGAAGACAAATGCGCGCAAAACGCGTTGCTTGTCAAATTTTACAGAATATATATGTACCGATTCGAGATGAATAATTAATTAGATTTTCTTTGGCGACCTTGTATGCGAATTTTGGTCAGAAGTGTGTGCGTTCAAAACGTGTGCGGAATGGAAAAGCCGGTTAATGTTTTGGGCGTCGACCGCAAACTCAGTTAACTATTACTACACGAGTGTGTTTTAGGTGCTCGGAAAAGTTATGTATGAATGACCTTTGACGCTGGATAGGATAAGACAAGTTAATTGTTTTCAGAAGCGAGAATGTATGTGAAGTTTCTCTTTTATTTGTTTGTCGATCTACTGCCACTTTTTACGAGATCGTTTCCTTTTTTAGATCGTAAATAAAGTTTGTATTTTTTAGGGAAAATTCACCTTGTCTCCATATGTAAATGTACTATTGCACACGCGAGAGAATACTAACACATCCGCCAAAGGAAGTATAGTATGTTTTACGTGTGGATACTTTGTCGTGCAATTTTGAAATTAAGATTATTATTTGGTAAATTTCGTGCTGTGAATCGTTAAATGTTTGGTGTAGAAGTTTGAGGGATGTTTTGTGAAGAGTTGTTTTCGTTAATTGTTACCGTTTAGTCTCCGTTTTTTGTTGTTATGACATTTGTTTGTGAGAAAGGGTACGCTTGATGGAAAACAGTCGGAGCAGGCTGCTTCAATATAATAAAATTATAAGTTCATTAACAAATTAAATAATAAATTTTAATCTTGATTTTTGTGTCACTTTGTTTATATTTAATTTATACAGCACGACATCGCCATGTCCCATTATTGCCTAATCTTTTTTCCTTAAAATATAGGAAATTTTCAATAAATTATAATGATATATGACACAACGAAACATTGTTTTTAGATTTGTATTGATTTTATAGTTTTTCGAGATTTTCCGAAATTGGAACACTGGAAATACAATGAGTTATAAGTTACAAAAGTAAAATAATTAAAAATGTTTGTTTAAATTCAATCAATTTTATAAAGAAGTGTACAAACATAAAGTAATGTAAATATAATATACATACACATCAGGCGCGGTCGGTGAGATACGTTCCATCTCGATCGCTCGGGTGTAAAGTGACGAGAGTGAGTAAGAGATAAGAGCATGCGGTCAGCATGTCCTTATCGCTCATTCACAATAATTTTTAATAAATATTGTAAATACATATATAAAAACTGTGTTACAAAGATGACTAAACTAACTTGTCAGATGACAATTCTTGTTGAACGTAAATGATGCTTATAAAAAACCACTACTCAATTCGACAGGATTAAATCTGAAAAAAAAGAATGCACCAGACGCTTACTAGCTCTCGATTGATGCAATCTCAACTTATATTGGATTATGCATATTGGAGTGGGGATAAAAAACAAAATGTTCCAATATTGAAACACCGAAAAAATAGGTTAAGGAGTGTTGCGTTTATTGTGCCATCAATACAGTATCGGGCGTATTCATAAGCGAGTGGACATATCTTATTTTGTATTATGCTTGCATTCTATGAGTCGGTAAAATATAACTCTTGAACTATACTACGTTTCTTTTAACAGAGTCGCTTTGAGGTCTATCTATTTTGTCAATATTCATAAGTAAGAAAGAGGTGACAACTTTGGGTGTACTAAATACTTCGATATACTTATCATTAATCCTTTATATATTTTGAACAAATTTAGAGAAATATTACTATATTTTTTTTTGTTGAAATAGTGGAAGTTATAAGCTATCAAAATCAATAATTTATCAATCGTTATCATTTACGTATGTATAGCGAAAACAATTTGATGACGTCCATGCGTTGCGAGTATAGGAATAACAATGAAGTAGAACGTATATGACAACTTTGCTCGGTCCAAGCGGACCAATGAAATACCGTTGTGAAATACGAGATAAGCCTCAAAGTGACTCTGTTAAATGAAACGAAGTATAGTGATTCTAAAGTTTATATTTTTTCCGTTCTATAACTAATAATATAAACATATTCTCGAAAAGCTGTAAATTCGGTTGCTATACATATAGAATACTGTTTTATGTTCGGTATCACATCACTTACTAAAGTCAATTTCTCGAAAATTGTTGAGAGTTGTGTCATAACCCAATCACTTGCATCCCTTTAAAGTTTCTTCCTGGTTTGGTTACATTTATTATACATACATATATAGTAGGGTCTTAGACTTACATAAACTGATTATTTATTTCTATATGTATACATAATATTTGAACAATGTTATCATAATTTCTTTATTGATATTAATAATTTTATATTATTATAAACATTTACGATTTTATAACCTTTGCAAGACGTGCAAAATATTCAGCATTTAAGATTTCAAGTTCGCGAGAACGTTCTTCAAGGTTCAGTACGAAATCAGCTACGGGACGATTTATTGATTCGTGAATTATTGCCTTTTTAGAAGTGGAGTGATATCGCAAAAAATTCTCACTTTTCGAAACTTAAAATAAATTCTTTCCATGTCCGTTCTAGTGTGAACGATCGGCTACGTTAGATAAGAAAACTTTTTTACTTAATGTATAATATAATATTTTTAGAAAGGCTTACTACGTGTTGTAAACGTTAGAGATCTGACTATAAGATTTTTTTACTATTATTATTACGTGACTTTTTCAAAATTCATTTCAGATGAAAATCCTAGATAGAACATATTGTTTAAAGCGAGGAACAATACTTATTAAAGCTACCTCCTATAATCATGAAACTATGTACTACAATGGTTATGAAATTTCATGATCATTTAGTAATATTATCTTGGTATCAGTTTCATAACATTATTGTTGTGGTTTCTAGGTAATACTAGTGTGATTCACTTATTTTAAACATTTTCATTAGCGTGTAATGCTGAAGAGATGATCTCATCGTTAAAATAATCGTTTCGTATGTGGATATTATTAAAGCGTGTTTTCCTCGAGCACAAATATGTCCAACGATTCAGAAATGTTATAAAATTTACTTCAAATTATTTGCAGTGCCGATCGTTTGCATAAACGCGCGTAATTAAGTATTTTAAGCATCGCCTGCGATGCTATCTCTACGTCGATATTTGGTTTAGTCGAAGTCCGATCAATATGTCGGTAGTCGCGTAGGTATTACTACGCGCGACATCGTACGTAATATTTTTTTGACGATGGTGCATCCTTATCTATTCGCTTCGTATATGACCAATATGAGTCACAAGATGTTACCGTAAGTTTGTCGTGTTTTACACGCGCGCGTGCTCCAGCGAAAGCCGTCGGAATGTTATATTTTTATACCATTTATGTACTGTTGTTGTTATATTGAATGTGTTATTGTTGCAGGGGCGGCGGCCGCGGTGGTGCCACCGCCGCTGGGGGCGCCATGCACACCTCAAGGCACTCCTCCGTCAGCAGCAGTTCTACGAGGGTGCTCATGGTGGGGCCGAACTTTCGCGTCGGCAAGAAGATCGGCAGCGGCAACTTCGGAGAACTGCGACTCGGTGAGTACTTACCGTCGTTAAAGCGTCACACTGAGTGTCAGCGACGATGACTCACTTTGACCGTTATCTAATATAATTAGTCGATTATCTACGATTCATGGTTATTATCGTTATCTGAGGTCAACGGAAAGCGAGAGTTCGCTGTCTGTCGTTAGCTCATATCCGCCATAAACTGACGTTGAAACGTTGAATAATATTATAAGATATTTCTTACTACATGTTTTTTTACACGAAACTCTATTTGGATTTTGCGAAAAAGTCTTACCGAAATATTTGTATTGTAATTTATGTAATTAATGATGTTGATCAGAGGAAGCCCTTAGGAACTTTCGGTTGTAATTCGCTGAGAGAAAGTATAAAATTAAATATTGTTTAGCATTTCTTCAAATTATTCAAGGATACTATGGATAATCATTTATTTTTAGAGATTTCGCACTTGTCAACTCATCTATATGGCAGTAGTAATCCATTTTCTTAATACGCTGGCATTGTACATTTATCTGTTCAATGACAGTTTTTTTAAAGTTTTTCAAAGACATTACAATTACCATCAATTCCCCTTATAAATATGTTTAACTGGGCAACATCACATATGTATGTCCGTTGATTCATGCAAAGCTAGGGAAAAGAAAGTACAATAATGAACAAGGTATTCCTGTTGTTGAGGTTCATACTGAGAGAGTTCCTCTATACGTCTCGTAACTGTCTGCCTTGATATAGAAATACCTTTATTTTCAAGATGGCGTACAAACATTTGAAGACAAGGCTTAAAAATTTCTTTCCCGTCAGAAAATGTTTTCTTTTTTTTCGCCAATGCTACAGCAATTTCATATAACGCTTCTGTTATCGCCAAGTCCAAGAACAAGCTTAATTTTTTTCTTCTATGTTAGTCAGACGCTCTGTTTTATATTGTCTATTAAGATCATGTCTTCTATTATGTCAAAGAGTACTTTCAAAATAACATTTGATATTTTAAATGCGTGATTATTGACATTTGTCTGATTTACAGCGTTGCCAACATAGGAAATTCGAATTGGATCAGCCTGTAGTTTTAAGGGTTTAAATCATGTTAATGCGACAACTTTTGTCGCTGGTGTGGTGGATTTATTTCGTCTAATTTAGTATGTTATAATATTTTTTAATGTTTCACCTCTTTATTTTATCGCTATTTATTGGGGCAGGAAATTCGTGATTACGTGCTTAGCGGGTAGGTAATTAACGCTATATAAAAAATAACTAATAGTTATGATCAGATGTGTAAAGCTTTTAAATAATAAATATTAGTCAAACAGATTACCGAAATCCCAACATTGCAGTACAATAAAATTTTCGTCCTTATCTCCCTCTTTTAACCGAAAAGCTTTTAGCGGAAAGAGACGTATTTTTTGCAAATATTAACACTTGATTTTTTTATTATTATAACAAAAAAAAAACTGCGAGCTAGAAAAGTAATGTTGTGTAATTTTACATATAAATCAGATTATCGTATCTTTTTAGCAAAAGAATATTCGGTGTAATCTTGTATGTAAATCGCAGCTTTTATCGTCAATTCCGAGAAATCGCTACGTTGATTTCCCAGGGTATGTAAGGAGAGCTTCTTTATACCTAATAAATATATAGAGTATTGTGATTATATATTATAATTTCAGGTCTTGATATTACAAGCTTAACTTAGCTTACTTATTATTCTTGCTATACTTGAGAATAAACAAAAAAGGATTAATTTATAAAATTGCGTTAAGGGAACAATAATTAACACAGCGTCGCTGTCTTTTCAAAAAATATTATAGGTTTTAAAATTTGAGCTTCGTTTTTTTTTTTAACTATTTATAGATATTTATGGTATTCACTTCTTTTAATAACCGAGTTATTGAGTGGTTTCGTGCGAAAAACTGTCACAGTGTGGGTTAACATATTGACGTTAACTAATAAATGTGTTGAAAATATGTATTGACTAATTAATTTGTTATTATCAATATCAACGAAATATGGATATCATGATCATGACTGTCTCGATAAAACTATACTATCTATATAAATCATATCTGTTATCTATAAAAACGCGCGTAAACAATCCGTGTTTTGTCATGAAAAATACAGGCACAGAATTTTGTAACCGTTTTAATTTACTTTTATGCACAATAACTTGTCGGTGACAATATTTAATTTGCTGTGAAAGTATTGCTCGAGTTGCGCCATACTGATCTTAGATTTTTGCATCATTGCCGCCATACAATAGGCGATACGCGAAATACGTAATTTTGTGTGAAAACATCGTTTCTGTAACCGCAGTCGATTTATTTATTGATTGTTTAACCGAAAAACCCATAGTGAAACTAAACATAACGTATTGGTGTAGTTTGTGTATTTTCTTTCAATTAAGTTACTCTCGACTTCGTTATCAATATTTCAAACTATCTATCTTCTTCGAGTAACAAATAGTGAGTTTATGGTTTGGGGTTTGATTTTGTAAACAATCGTGTGCGTGAGTTTCGTTGCGGTAGATATAAATAATGGCCCGAGGTTAACGTTTCAATTTTACGATGTTTATTATTGAATGTTGCCATGATGAAACTGCGGTGGTCGCTTTTACGCTGGTATCCAGTATCGCAGTTAATGGTTTCGTTGGTTACATAAAGAGGTGTTGGATTCGATCGCACTTGAAACGAAAGTTCCTTTAGGCAAAAACCTCTCACATGAATAGAATAAGATTCTTTGTGGTTAGTTTTCAGTGGCTTAATTATTGCATTAATAATTATTTATTAGACGATCGAGTTTTATGTATTAAAAATATTCTAATCTAAATTATAGAATTTAGATTATTAGTTCGCAATTACGAAAACACATTATTTTTTAATACCAGTTTTAAATGTTCCAAATCAACGATATCTCTTTTTTATAAATATAAAAAAATCTAGGCTTTAAGTCGTCAAAGAGATAGGTGCGCTATATTTCTCTTTTCCTAGGAATAATTAGTAGCTTAGTGGCTAAACTTTATAACGTTGAACTATTTTCAGATATACTAATAATAACTTACACTTGATTTAAAAATATGGAGGACATAAAAACACTTATTGGAACATATTTTAAGTAACTAAAATATCGAGAGAGAAAATAAATAATCAATAAGAAAATTATCAAGTTTGATTTACTTTCTCGCATTTCACGAGTAATAAAAGTGAATGTTAAGTAATTTAGTTCAAGTATTATATACTGCGTATATCCACATGTTTACGGGCCCCGACCACCAAGAATTTCGCTTGGAATTCAGCGACAGCGATAGCATATGCCGCTGATGTGATATTATTAAATATTTTGCATAATTATCTTAGGGTTGCGGTACAGTATATTCAGCATCGTTTACAAAGTACATTTTGTATTGATCGTGTGTAGTTAATAAACCTTTCTAAAATTTCGGTGTTAATTTACCTCTAAGATCCACTTATTGTGCTTAGATTTACGTTAATGGAAGGTCTGTGAGCACTGGACTTGACCTGTTAAATTTTCTACACCGCGCGATTGGTCGCAGTTCGAGAGCGCTTTGGTTTATTTTAGCGTCCTTCCTACACAACACACCTAAGCTGAAAATTGCTCCTTCAGCCGGTGTGTGCCGATGTAAAATATGCATTTCGGTTTGTGCTCACCTACATGTGCGCGTTTGAGTATAGTGGTTCGGTCGCTTTATTGCTTGTGCCGACATACATTATGCATTAATTTCAAAACGCCCGGCAATTCCACTGAAATTGTAAGAAATTTCCGTTAAATCGATTCAACCAAGTGATGGTGTTGATATAGGTATTCTGTTCCAAGATTTATCAACAGCAATTTTCCGAGAGATCTCAAAGAACAAATTAAAGATAGCTCATATTGATATACTAAGAAATATATTACGCACTTAAAACTTTTGTAGAAGCACTAATAAGCTCCAAAAGATAAATAATTTCTTTCGCTGAAAGACTGATTATACGACTTTTCCAATTACATGTGTATAAGACAAGGACAGACATTAATTTCTGATGAAAAACATTATGAAGAAGATAACAATTGATGAAATGTTACGGACCGCAATCTTGATATATATTTTATATATTCTGAAAAAAAATAAGGAAATTAAATCTGAGTATATAAAATTATCGAATCCTAGGAATTTAAAAATTAATCTCGATTTTGAGGATTCTAAAAAGTGTCGAAAATCAGAATCCATATTTAATACTATCGCTCCTTTTAGCGGCTGGTTATTTGCACATATCGGTATGCCAAAGGTACGAATCGATCGGTGGTTGCACGGGTTTGCCAATTTTACAACAGTGCTCTGAAAACAATGACCGCGTGGAGACTCATTTTTATTACATCCAGTACGAAAATTCAATTTTTTTTAAATTGTTCACTCCGGTTGTTTTAGTTGTTGAATGTTGAGTTATTTATCGAGAACCTGGTTTTAAGGGATGTCCGTGATTCATTTGCTACCCGATTGAATCTTATGTAATTGAAGCAAACAGTTAACGATCGTTTAATTTATCATGTCTCGCTGAAGCTTATTCTACACCGCATTATGTGGAAGATAATATATATTTGCTTAATCGTATATGTATGTGGGTAATTTTCTGTATATCGCGACGTTTTTATTTTTTATAGATATCAAACAATTTAATGTGACAGTTATCCAAACTGTATGTACGTAATATTATAATTATGTATGCAAAAAAACAATATCTGTTCTTAATTGAATCAAATACTATATGTATGTCCACTTAATTTACGTTTATCTGTTTATTTGCAATTTATTGCTTATTACAAGATTATTGAATTCCAATAAAAGATACTCCTGATAAATATAAGAAGTTACGAATTGTGCGTGGTACGAGTAACAAGATAATAATTTCCAGTCAACGACCGACTTCTTAGAATTATATCATATATGTATGTTTCGAACCATCGGGGGAAAACTCAATTGAGATATAATATAAGAAAGATTGAATAACCCCTACTCCATTCCCAACTGTCTGAAAGTCATAATTCGGTCGATGCTAGCGTCATGCATCTCGTTCGTCGTCAATTTAGTATTATTTATTGAGGATTTATTCAATTAGCTAACGAACGCGAAGTATTTATTACGTTCGAACCTTGACCCCGAGAAGCCTTAGAGCCAATTCGGTCAGCAGTAATTGCATTACGGCGTTTCGTGACAGCGCCAACTGTTTTTCCTTTTTACTGCCATATGAAACGTCAGAATTTGAAAGCGATTCTGGTGTATTAACTCTCCTATATTGGAAACGAACGCGAGTCAATATGGTGAAAAAATGTGTACGTTATTTTTCATGCGAATCTCGCCCCTGAGAGTACATAAATATTCATACAATTTGGTTGTTCTTCGATGTATACTTGTCGAAGAAAAGCCGTTAAACCAAAAATCGCTTTAGATTCGATTTACTTCACACTAATGCAATGGGTTTTACTTCGATTCACACGGATACATAAAAGGAATCGTCTTTCGTCGCTAACGATTCTTACCTCTCAAAAACAACCGCCATATATGATCGCTGAAAAAGCCAGTACAAGCGGATCAATAAACCACTCGACGTTAAATTGAATTATGCAAATATGTGGTAATTTAAACTCAATATTTGATTTGTCACGTCAAACGACTCGCACAATCTTCAAGTGTACAATCTCGGACGTTGCCGAACCCAATCCAGATTTTTATCACTGAAATGAGATTCCTTGTTACTGTTAAAATATATTTTTCTCCGCTTACAGCCATTTCGCCAGACCCGCGATGCACAACTAGTTTTCTTCCAGACTTATATACACTGAACCGCTTTAAAACGAACTACGTGAAATATTGATGTAATATTTAAAATAAATTAAATAACAGCAAATGAAAACAATAAAGAAGCAATTATTAGCTTTTTACTAAACAATAAACTGAGATTCTGTTATTACCGAACAGTAACAGTTGCGAATATCTACGCAACATCTTAGATTTTTGAGTTATGAATATCTTTTAACCTTTACAAGTCCAAAGGCATGTATGCTTTTACCATTACATTGTCATGCCCAATATGTTTTTTTATTTTTTAAAGCTATTTTAAATTACTTAATGATAAAATATCCAGTTTTTTATTTCATTAGTTACCCAGAAATATTCTATATTTAATAACTCCTGACCATTTTACCCATAATTGTCAAATTTGTTTTAATAAAAACAACTAAAATAAATTCCGTAAGATTAAATAATTAAAAATATGTTAAGAACCAATGCTGTTGTGTGAATTACAATATAGTGAATCATTTGTTCTTTTAACATTGCTTTCAGGTAGTGGTCCCAACATCTGGAACGGGCTTAGGGTATACCCCAAATAAATGCTATATAAATAATTGAAAAGAAGCCTAATTTTTGTAAATAAATAAATTGGACCACAGTGGGTTCAATAAGAAAATAGTTTTTGTCCGGTAAAAATTCAAGTTCTTCTTAGTTAAATAATATAAAAGTAACGAATTGTAAGAGTTTCAGTTAAATGTCAGTTATCTAAATACTACGAATAAAATCACTGTGCAATACAGATAGTGATCATGCAATATTGGTTACAGGTTAACTCGATCGCTTATCTCAGTTTAACTCCAACTATTTACACTGATCGTAATTTAAATATTTGTCGACGATATAAAAACGTATTTTATTCGTCAGAATCAACTTTATGTTGTTTGCATTTATTACACGATTGATTTCAAGTGTTCCACTTGAATTTAGTTACATCGCGTTTTTGCGATGATTATGTTAGCAAAAAATCGCACGTGAACTCACAAATTTTTGTCGAATTATTAGGTATTTAAATATCTGCTTCTAAATATGAGGCAAACATACTAATGGTTAAGTGTCTTTATATCCATTACGTACTTTGAACATTTATCGGATCGTTCGTATTCGTACAACCTTTTTAGATTTTTAGAATAGTCTTCATGTGTATAAAATGTAATTTAGCAGAATGATGGATCGACCGAGCGTATATACTATATATTTCGTTCAATATTTATGAATTCTCTTGAACTTTGAAGTATTTTCCCAATTTTGGTTATATATGAGTTACGTTGCGAGATGCTACGAAGCTCTAAAATAGTCGAAGGCATTTCGCGTATAATTTATTAAATTATGTTTTACAGCTTCTATTTAGATTTTGATACTTAGTTGTGTACTAACTTTGAATGCAATTTGCAAGCCTCAATCTACTTCACTTTGAGCCGACTATCGATTGTGTAGCAACTAATTCAACAATACGGCATTGGTTCATAACTTAAGAGAACTTTATAGTTAGTTACCGCAAGTATTAGATCGTCGACGATTATTGTATTATAATACTAACTTCCTTTCTCGGTGCGATTCTGTGGAAAGTCTATAATTATTCTAGTGTAATGTTGGCTTGACCCAGTACTGTTTTATCGGCACGGAAAGCTCACCGGCGAATTACCATGAACTCGTGAACCGTGTTAAGGCTCTCCTCTTTTTACACCGTCACGGTTTTTTACGCGGCTTAGGTACGTATCCTATTATGCACGTACGTGACCTTGAACGAAATGAAATGACATCATCTGACGGGCCATTCACCTCGTTCTGAACGAAGACCAGAAGAGAGAGAACCAGATCGGACGGTTCATGCTAGCCGGAGTAGGGATTGCAAATTCGAAGCTGTTTTGGAAAATCTGTATTATCTGATTTATCGAAACTCAAAATACGAATTTTAGAAAATAATTTAATCTTTGCTATTTTTTAATAAGCACTTTCGGCATGATCTAAAATACATATTAATTCCATTTTTTTTAAATTAAAATACTGTTAAAAAAATAAGAAAAGGTTAAATTATAACAACAATATAGCTTATAAATATACTGTTTTTTTTTAACTACTCTAATATATTCGTAGATTATGAAGAATCAAAAAATATAATTTGAATAATTTAAAAAAGGTTCATCCATACATACAAATTTGTATGTTAATAATAATAAAGCGGTAAAGGTATTTGAAGTTTAATTTTAATTATACCTGCTGCCAAAAATACTACAACTTAAAAGTCAGAATTTTAGAATTTCGGATTATCCGGATTGCAATCTCTTAGTCAGAGTAAACTTTTCCGGAGTTGCTAACAAAGGCTTCGTACATTGATCCTTCGGACTTTGGAAAAAGTGCTTAAATTATTTAATATTTATCCGGTATTGTGAGTTCTTCTTCATTTATATAATGTATAATAATATATATTTTTATTATACTGTAAATGAGCACTATGTAAAATTAATTTATTTTATTGTTGTATAACTTAAAAATATCATTTCTTACGAAATGCTATAAACCGAAGCTTAATTTGTGGACCGAGTTTTTCTCTGAGCTTTTCCAGGTTGAAAGTTAAAATTAACTACACATTGTCGTCTCGATCCAAGATTGACGCTTCGCTTACTAAATTTATCTAGTCAACAATCCATTACGCAATATTGACGCGCTCGTTCGTTTACTAGGACACGAATCCCTCATGTGGTATTCGCTTTGACTTTCTTAGAAATTCCTATGCAAAATTATTCGCAAAATAAAAGTGGTCGCAGCTCAAACAGGATCTGACCAGATTTCCCGCGGAATGTGTGTCAAACTTTCGACGCTTATTTAAATGGTTTCCGAAGACCATCAAGTGATGTAGTATACATACATATATCAGTCGGCTAAAATGTATGCTTTCATTACTTGAAATCGCAACAATTGTACTTTTTAGATTGAGAAAAACGGAAAACTTTTTAGCTACGCACCGCTTTCTTAATTCAATTACGTATCCAGAATTCGCAATCGTAAATGTATAGGTTTCATTTCGCAAGAGGAACACCGGTTGGGTTGTTTTTCTAATTTAAGTTAGGCCCGATTTTGTGAACACTTGATGGTAATTGAGGCGGAATTTTCAATGCTCAATGTGATTTATTTAAGACTTGACAATATTATTTTTAATTCAACAATGGCAAGAAGATATCATACAGTCTTGTTTTGATGTAAAACACATACAGCACTTGAATTTGATGAATGATAAAAGACTAAGCGCATTTCTTCCGCGTACTGTCCACATGTGGAGTAACGGCTGGTGTTTGTTATTATTTTATTCGGGATGAACGCCATTTGTTCCGCTCGTATCTTTCTTTTGTATAAACGTGATGTAATATTACACTGAGTTCTAATTTTGCAATAAATTGCACATTCGCTTCTCAGCACGCGAAAGCACGATGAATGTACCATTTTTTTAATATTACTGTGTCACATTAGGTTCATTCATGGCTTTTGACAGTATGTCCGGTCAAAACCTATTACACCATTATTTCACTAGCGATTATTCGAATAATAATGTTACGCTAATTTTCACACTAGTTGTACCGTACAATAACGGTTATTTAAGGTTTGTTATGATTATAAGTAGTACATATAAGTATACTCATTTTTATCGAAATTAATTAATTCGAGTAGCCAGAATAAATTTCACTAAGATCTTTTCGATCATTAATAATATTCTAATTCTCGTGTATTCGATTAGTATATATTTTATAAGCTAATTGTAGTTTGTATTTAATCAAGAATTATATAGAAAGTATCTATTTAAATTTATAATAATTATTATTTGTAAAAAAAGCCCTAATCTAGAATGCTTTGCTAAAATAAAAAAATATACACAATTACAATTAAAATGTATAACATTTTTGTCATAAATAGTTATTTGCAAGATTGTCATATATGTAGGTTGAAACTTTCAGATTAATATAAACAACGTATAATGCATCTACATTTTTAAAAATTGCAATTATATTTGATAGTCTAATAATTTGCGAATGGAACATAATGATATGATTTTTTAAAGAACGCTTCTGCTTTGAATTTCTAGATAAACGCAATTTAAAAAATATATATGATGCTCAGTTGTGATGCCAGTTGTAACACGTCTATTTTACTCATATGCACAGCAGACCCCCCAATAACACGGTAAATTGGGGACGCGCTATTTGGGTGCCCGTTACTTTATGTGAAAGAAAGTAAAAAAAAGTATGGGTATTTCTATCCCTCCAACTACACGCTCCCAAATAGCACGTTCTCCGATTTACCGTGTTATTGGGAAGGTCTACTGTACATATACATATAGTTAATGTACGATAAATCAACTAACAGCTATGCATTTAAGATCCTTTTATGTCTATCTATTTTTTGGACAGGAATATTCCGAACATGAATTTTGCGTACAGGAACTTTCCGGACACTGATTTTCATATTTTTTTAAAATATAAAAAAAAAAATAAATGTGAACACTTGGATTTTTAATTACGGAGTTCAATGTAGCAATCAACTTGAATTAATACAATGAATCAATATTTTTACTTCGTGAAAAAGTTTTTCTAAATACATATCAGGTTTTCAAAGTATAACATTTTATCTAGTTGGCGTCTATAAAAACGGTCAATTAAATGTTAAATAAAGGTTAGGACTTTTTGGTGACTGCTTTTATGAAAATGAATGGAAAATTTCGGATATGATCAATAAATAAAAGTTGTTGAGTACACAGATTCAATGCGGCCTAAAATTTTACCCCCTGAGTTGTGTATTGCTATTTATCGACAAAGTTATTTCCAAATATGCGCCCGAAGTTCATTTTTATTACATTTAGTATAATGTTTTGAATATACGGATGAGTACGTCTTAATTACCTTTTTCCATTATTGAAAGCAGCATTTTTGTCTCAATTCGTTCGAAATGATCGTCATAAAACATAATAGTGACTTGTAATTAATACCTCGTGTAACTTTAAACATATTTTTATTGTCTTGCTTAAATGAAATGGTCTATTTCCATTTTATATTTACTTTTTATGAAATTAATATTTTATTATTTTAAGTAAAATATCATAAGTTTTAAGAACTAATAATTTAGATAAATTCATAGCTAAACAGAATTTTGTTTTATGTGGTCACGCCCAAATTAGTTGGAAACAAAGATTTTATTAGAATTTAGTCTATTGTTACGATAATGTGCTATAAAAATCAATCAGAAAGAATTTTGCAAAATCATACACGAGGAGTAATTAATAAGGAGTAACAAAGTATGGATTATATTGATAAGAATACTACTCGATAGCTTAAGGGTTTGTCGGGTTCATCAACTGAAACATTTGAAGGGATTAACGCATATCATTCCACTCGCTATAAAATATTTTTTTATAGTTAACGAAAAAATGAGCTGCGATTAAAAAAGCACTTAATGTATTATTTCATTTTTTGAAGTAAAATATCATAAGTTTCAAGAACTAATAATATAATTTTGTTACTGGTGTAGTAATTTGCTTCATAAAAATTGCACATTTTCATTGATATATTTAAATACATCATAATCCGACGAAACTATTCATTGTATAATTCTACAAGTTGCTTGTTAAACTTATGATTTTGCTTTAAATAATGAAATATTAATTTCATAACAGTAACGATAAACTACGAAGTGATGGAAATAGGCCATTATGCAAGACAATAGAATAAAAGTTGTTTGAAGTTACGCAAGGGATTAATTTTATTTCATGTCATTACTATTATGTTTTAAAAAGATCGTTTTGAACGGATTTATAGAAAACTTACGTTTTTAATAATAAAAAAATGTAATTAAGACGAGTTCGAAATTGTTGTTTTTTGCGTTTTTTCACGAAGTGTTTACTTTTTTTTTTTTTAATAAAATATTTTTGGTCCGGAATGATCAATGTCAGTGTCCGGAAAAGTTCTTGACCGCAAAAATCTGTCTTTGTCTTTGATGCTACGGTGTTTTTTAAAAAAAATATATTTCACATATTCATCGGTTCTTCATATACATAATTTAATTCATTCAAAAACTGTTTCACGCCATTGTCATACTAACGAGGTAACAAGTTCACAAATTAATTTACTTTTTCGAGCATCATGACATCAACAGCGATCTTTGTTAGAATATATTATATATAATGACGAACAACTATATATCGTTGTTTAGCACCCAAAGGGTTAAGCAGCCTTAATTAACATTTCGTCTACGCCATGATAGTAAATTAGCGAAAAGGATAGCCGCTCTAAGTAACAAGAATTGATTTGGAAAATTAATGCTTCCCTCATGTTCAGTTTTATGTCGCAATATCACTACTGGAACATTTAAAACTACTATTTGTGCTGGAGAACGAAAATATTTCAATGAAAAGCATCGTATAAGGATACCAAAGCTTGTATATATTAACAAATTTGAGTAATAACAAACATATTTCACTAATGCCGTTGTCAATGCGATACATACAAGCACAGTTACATTGGATCTTTTTCTTATATATATTTATTTTATTATATTTATATTGTCAGTTGTTATGTTTATATATCTTTTAATTATCAGCTTCATCCGTTGAGGTATGATGCTAGTGTTAAGCTTCCACTTCACTCTCCGAAAGTAGGCGACAGTTGGCCAAGGACGGGAAATATAATGTGAAAATTCGGGCTTACTTCGGTCGAGCTCGGTTGTCCCCGCGCTAAAATCTCTCGCAAGTTCTCCGAGGTCACCGCGAACGGGAGGTAAACTGGGGGTAATTTTGGTCGAGGCGGCCGACTTCGTCGCCTCCAAAAATTCCCTCGCTTTCCGAAAGTAATACCCGAAGACGCTTCGAGCGCGAGCGGCGAGATACTTCCCCTTTCGCTCTCTCGCGTGACGAGAGAGAGAGATAGAGATGGTTTATCGCAAACTGAGATAGAACGATTCAATTTTAATATGGGCGTCTTCACGATCGCGCCACTGTTTGGTATTTTTGCCCGATCTGGACGGCCAAAATTATTTCACCACTTTAGTTGATTCCATAAGTGCTCTTAGTCAAATATATAATATTATAAGTGCTAAAAAATACAATTATTTAAAGTATTTCTTTAATTGTAGGCCCGAGGAATAGGAATTCCGTGTTGAACGGTCGTGCGAATTTCGCCGCGTAGCGTAAAAAAAAAAATTGTATATGTCACAAATTTGCTGTTTTTTATTAAGAAAAAGTATTTGACTAGCATTTTATCATACTCGGTATCGTTTTTTTAAATATGTATATATTTAGTCATTCCAAACAAATTTTTATTTTATTTCATTAGTACGCGATCCACAATTTGACGTTTACTGATTTTACCACGGTAACCATATTATTAAAAAATTACAATCATTACAAAACTGTATTTTAAATTTGACGTTAACATTTCTTTAATTGTAGGCCCGAGGAAGAGGAATTCCGTGTTTAACGGCCGTGCGTAGCGTAATAAAAAAATTTAGCCGCGTAGCGTAAAAAAAAAAAATTGTATATGTCACAAATTTGCTGTTTTATATTAAGAAAAAAGTATTTGACTAGCATTTTATCATACCCGGTATCGTTTTTTTTTAAATATGTGTATATTTGGTGATTCTGAACAAATTTTTAGGTCGTAACTTTCGCGACTAAGCCCCGTCCCATTTTTAAGAATAATACATTTTTAAGGTATGCAATGTGTTAAAAACCGCAAAAATCCGCAGTCAATTTTGCATGTATCATAAAGAGAAAGACCTAAGCTATATATTGTATATAAAATCTCAATTCAGCAAATTGACTTTCCATACTTTTCCTTAAAAAATAATAGAAATTATTCATTAGTTGCACACTTGAACGTTTCCTGTTTATTATTTATTAGTGACAGTGAAGCCTCGATTCAACATAAAATGTCTTATTTACTAACATTGATCTATTCCGGTGCATTGCAATCATCCACCATCTCCTTTTTCTCCATTTGGCTTTAATTTTTTTTGTGTTTAAAACACGCACGTAGTTTATAATACGCGAGGTTGAGAAGCGTGCACGCGTATGAAATTCCCGGCTGTGCGAACGCTATTCGAAAAACTGCGACCTTGACCGACTTCGGTCGAACTTCCACTAGGACAACTTTCGGAGAGTGAAGTGCAGGTATTATATATGGCATATTAGGTAGCGTGCTGTAATGCTATCTACATTATGTAGTCAGCTTGCGCGAATTCTCGATTAATTATTGCAGTCTACTAACTCGCTCCCTTTTCTTTATTTATCATTTTCGAATAACCCTCGCAGGTTGTGTATCGACCTGAATATTTTTAATATTTCGCCGTAAGAACGCTTTACGATATCGTTAAATCTTTACACGTTTCTTTATACTTTTTCTGGGTTAAGGCCGACTTATCTTCAATTTGCGCGCGGTCAGATTGTCCGGCGATATACGCTGAAAAATCGCGCCGCAATAAATCCACGCAAACTTTCGCCGCCCGGATCGATAAATTCGGTATATATTGGATATCTGTTTGCGAGATCTCGGCTGTTCCGAATGGTGTGAGATCCGCCAGTGACGATAACGAAATGCGACGTGCACTTTGCTATGCGGGATGCTTTTCCCATCGTTTGTTATCTATCAAACGATTGAGTACATATTGGATTTGACGAAAGTTGAATCGCCGGCGAGAGGATTAGCTAATTCGTTACTAACATTGAGGTCTATGTCCCGTTGTAGATTAAGTCGTATTCAAATTTACGTTTTTGTGTGTTACCAACCAAAGCCGATCACTGAATCCGTATAAAAATAATATTCATGAAAATCTGAATAATATTTATACGGATTCGCATTTTCGTTAGAAAAGTAACAAAATTTACTCGTGCCATACTTTTTGTCACATGTTTTTTTACTATTATTTATGATAATCTATGGATTCGCATAGATGTAATATAATATATACATAACTTATGTGATGAGTATGAATAGAAGGAAAAGTTTCTACATCAATCATTGACGAATTGAATAGGAATGTAAGAACGTTGTTTTTTATGAAAATAGGACTATCCAAATTATAGTCGAATTTTAATTAATTTAAACAATCTGCTTTGTAGAGCAAAGATACATTTTGAGTAATTTCGTTAAATAGCGTATTATCGTTAAATATCAGGTTTGTGTTGCTGCAAAAACTCGAACAACGAATTTGGACTATATTAGCATATTATCTAATGCTTGCACTACACTTTCTGGAAGTTGTCCGAACCGAAATTCAACTGAAGCCGGCCGAGTTCGACGACTTCCGAGTAGCGGCCACACTGCCACAAATTTCATATGCCGTCCGGACGGCGGCCATGAACGACGTCCGCATGGCTGCTGCTGTCACGTACAGCTGGAATATTTGCGCGCGATCGAAAAATGTGCCAAATAATCGCAATTTTTAAATTGTCATATTATTAAAATTACGCTACTGATAATTATAAAAGTTTGTGTGGGCACTCACCAATACTATATTAGTGAAAACTTTTCGGTCGTAAATATTCAATTTACGCAAAATCTTTGTCGGCTTTTGCAAAATGCTATAAGGCATAAAAATGATAGTTCAGAATGCGAACACCACATGTGTGACTATCCTAGAATTTGTCGCCATAGATTCTAAATATTATATTCGTTATGGTGTGACATTTATATAAACCGACTTAGGAAAATACATAAGGATATTCGAAACGGTTTTTTTAACAAAATCATGTACCACTAATTATTTAATTTGATATGAAAAAAATATAATAACGATATCTGTTAGAAGAATATACTATCAAAAATATAATTAATCCCTTTTGGTGCCCTAAAATATTCAAAGATGTCAGGAAAAGTCTGTTGAAGTCCCCGATAACCATGTGGTATTATAACTTGACCACGTTCTCGTCATGCGTGTTAACCATAGGACGTCTACGCGCATACTGAAATTGAACCGAGTTACTCGTACTATCTCAGTTTGCGAAAAATCATATCATTATCTCTCTCGTCACTTAACACGCGAGAGAGCGAAAGGGGAAGTATCTCACCGCTAGCGCTCGAAAGAGCAGCTCCGACTTCGTTCCGTTTGCCGACAATGTTCGGAAGCGCTCGAAGCTGACCATGTCGACTGAATTACCCCCACTTTACCTCCCGTTCTAACCTCGAACAACTTCCGAGAGATTTTAAAGCGGGCAGAACGAAACTCAACCGAAGTAACCCACTATATTCTTTCGTTGGCCAACCTTGGCCAACTTCCAGAGAGTGTAGCGCAGGCATAATAATATATCGCTTGGGAAGAAAATATTTAGTTTTGTGCATGAGTCCATAAACAGTAAATTGACCACTCACACGTCTCAAGTTATCATGGTGGATTTATGAGAAGCATTTTCAACCCATAGTAAACAAGATTTAGAATTTGTTTCAATGATTTCATTTATTGACATACGTTTTGCGTCAGTCAATGAGTTGATTGAACTCAACCTCTACGGATTTTATACGCCATTGTCGTCATTTTATGATTAAAATCGATTCTGGGAATCGAATCTAGTACTAGAACAGGCCTCGGCAACCTTTTTTGGCTGCGGGTCAAAATAATTAAAATGTGACTATTAAAAATACTATTCGGGTCAGTGAATATTTTTGGTCCTAACAATCATATATGTGGTCTAGTTGTGACATCGTAATACGTTAAAAAAATGATATTTGCAGAACTGAAATGGGTCACTTCAAATCATCAAACGGGTCACTTGGTGACCCGCGGGTCATAGGTTGCCGAGCCCTGTACTAGAATATGAGCATTCAAGCTAAGATTAAAAACAATTAAGCATATCAAATATCATGTATAGGCAATTAATTAAATTATCCGTTGATATTGTGATTTTGCACGTTTTTTGTAAAGATAAAATTAACCTTAATTTTATTCTCGGTAATAATAATTTAGTAGGTATCACTTGTCTACAATTTTTTGGAGCTGATGGTATCTTCCCGTCAGATTGTCCGTGATATCAAAACGAAGCTATTAATGGCGTTTGTCATTCAATACCTTTAATAATAAACCACATAATGTCGTCGATTTATGTTATTTATACCAACACGGACGGAATAACACTTTCAATTAAATATTCACCAGCACAAGTTGAGCATCGATAGATCTCACGATTTATTATGCCGGATGTATCGTATGGTTGGCCGTAAATTGATAGTTTCACTTTGGAGTTTTCAGCCGAAGTCATGAGCATCGATTTTAGAAGAGTACATATGTATAACCGCGTCGGCTATGAGCACTATGAGATTTGGAACTCTTTTCGGCACACTGCGGTATCGATTTCTGGCTGAGGTTTCGCGCCTGGGAGTCTGTCGTCTCTAATATTTATTACGGTCGCGTTTCTCAATTTCCCACCGGCTTAGTAGACGCGTTGTGTTGTTCTCTCGTCTATTGTGACGCGTTCGCGAGATAGGAGCGATTTGCTTCATTTCCGCTCCGCACTTAAGACACACAGATTATCGCCGACGTTATGTCAGTCATCCGATGTCGTTATCTCGATTGTTCGAGAGCAGCTTTTCTTGTGGGCTTATCGGGTGGAGGAGTGGTTAATAAGGATAAAAAATAAGGGAAAATAAACAATAAGATGCTTGAGCTTTTAAAAACCATAATATTAAATGTCTAAAGAACGTTGTATGTATATACATTTCGCTTGTACGAAATGGGCCGAATGAAGATATTTTTGAACGTTAAAAGATCGGACTATCGATACTACTAGCTAAAATATATTTCATTGCGTTTCTATCGCCCTATTATGCAAAATAGTCGTTAATTTACATATTTTTTTATTAAAAAAATACTCCGTAGAGGGTACGATGGTAGTATTTTAAATTTCTCTAATGGACCTATAAATATGTATATAATACCTAATTTACATAGTGCATACGTATTTCATTTTTCACCTCACGGATATATTTGAGTAATGTTTATGGTTATTATCTTTCAATATCGTTCGGTGCTTCAAGATAACTTGAAGTACGTGCTAAGTTGTTCAGAATCTGTAAATTGATTTTATGTTCTGCTCTAATGGTTTATGTTTTTTTTCAATCTTATTTGCATATTTACTAATTTATTTCAGTCGAAGAAAGATTCTGAAAAGCGCATTTTACTTTCAAGTTGTAATTATATATAAATAATAGACTTAAACGCATGAACGCTTTTGACCTCGTGGTCATTGTCAATGTCGGCGTGATTGAACTGGAAACATTGTCATCGAGTGCAAATGTCACTGGTTGATAATGACCGCGAAGTTGAAACCAGTTGCATATCAAATGTCGACGAATTACTATGAAAACAGTTCATTTTATTATTTAATTACTTAGAGAGAATGAGAGCTTCCAAAATTAAGGAATTTTATCAATACAAACATAAATATGATATCTAGCTAGATTCAGAATCAAATAATTTTGTATATCAGAAATTTGAATTCATTTTGAATCATTTTGGGTCACTTGGATTTGCGTATTGTGCGATACGTTAGTTCGTAGTGTTGTTTCAAATTCTATTGTCAGGAATCATATGTTACTTATTCATGTTAAATAGGCTTTAGAGAATTTTCTCAGATATCTTTACAAGGAGTTTGGATCGTATTCATACTTGTATCCTGCTGCCTGTTTTTGTTAGGAGCGTTGGGATACAATTCATTGCATTCTCGACGTAGCATATATATGCAATAAAGCACTCGGTTGCGGGCTTGTAGAGTGCCGCGATTGCATCCCTTATTACTAACCGTTTCAGACAGGACGTCATCTCTCGAAAACGCTCCCCTTATTTGAGTCATCCAGCTTCTCAGTGAGGTTTCCAAACACATGGATGTTTTCGGCGGTAGCTACGAAGAGCTGATTTAAAAATATATTGTACGTTAGTTATTGTTCCGACGTTGGAAGTAAGATTGTAATAATACCGGTATTACCGATAGAAAAAGTCAATTGCGGAATTACCGCTATTGACATTATTATTATTATTTTAATTAATAATCCGAGTACCCCTCGCATGATTCACAATGCTTATTGATTAGCATAACCAAAGCATTCGAATACCCCGGCCTTTTGATATATTAAATATTTTAATTACAACTCTCATTAATTATAAAATAATATCTTTCAAATGCCAAATCTTTTGAAAAAATAAATCTAGGACAACGTCGTCTTTGATCGACCTCTTCTGGATGTCTCCTAAATTTTTATACCAGGGGCCAGAGCACCACTCGCCAATTTATTCCAATAAAATATATTACTCGTTATTTTTTGTCAGTTGCGATTATCCGAAAGAATTTTAAGCATCTTCTATAAATTATGTCACAGGTTTTTCGTGATTTTTTTTATTCTCCTACCCATGTCACAAGATATCATTAGCCAGATTCCTGTTTGTTTCACACGGTCACAATTTCGCTGCCCCCCCCCCCCCCTAAACCTGTGACATAATTTATAGAAGAAGAACAATTATATATAAGATGCCTAAAATTCTACGTTACGTTATGAGAATGGAGTGCATAGAAAATTGTAAATCTGTTTATTCAAAATGCGATTTTAAAAAAAAACAGATTTATATGATTGATGATTATGATATTTATGTGATTAAGGTGTGATTTATTTATATCAGTGAAAGACATCTCTCGTATATTAATTTATTTCTACTCTTGGTAAAAGTAACATTATTTAAATTTTAATTATAAATGTTAATGTAAATATTATAGAATAAAAAATATGTAAATATTGAATAATCATTTTTTTGGCATAACATATGCAAAAGTTTTTTTGAAAAATTATTGATTTTTAATAAATTATGTTGTGTGTATTTTATAAATTTGAAACTTTTTTGCTTACTCTTAATGGTGTATGTGTAATCAAAAGCAATAATATTTAATTGTTACAACAATAAAAAAATATTATATTTTTCATATTTATTTACTTAAAAAAGTTTAATGTAAAATTTAATATCATTGCATTTCTTTTTCAATGAAAAGGGTTTTTTCTTGAAAAAATATGTATTTCGCGCAATTTTTTATATTGAGATTTACTTATTGTTAATATTCAGTGAAACATATACCGTAGGGCAGGGTTTCCCAAACTTTTTCAGCTACGGAACACTTGGCAAATCCGAAAACTTTGGCAGAACACTTAGCTTATTTTTTAGGTTGGGTAATTCATAATAGTAATATCATTTATTTAATAAACATAAAAATTCAAATAAATAAAACTCCTAATGACTCTGATGATTTTGGGTTCTTAAATTACAATTTTTTTTTATATCAGGCATAATATTGAGCAGTTGTATTCTCAGTTTTTGGATTATTTTCTTCTTCGATGATAGATGTATCAGTAGAAGTATTTGGCCTTTCTTTTGTCAAATTTCCTGTTTTCAACCAAAGATCCATGGGTAGTTTTTGAATAATATGTAAATTCTGTAATATTTTTTTTGTCAAAATGGAAAAAAATCTGTATTGTAAGCAACCAGACTAAATTAATGTACAAGAAAATCGATTCATTTTTATGCACATTTTATTTAAATCATTTATATTTCCAAAAGTATACACCCAATCCTGTTTTAACGCAATAAATTACAATAGTTTCAAGCTTTTTTATCAGATTTATGAATAATTTTTACGTATTAGCAAGACCAACAATTTTTTTAATTTACTCCAAATTTTTGTGAAATATCTATTTAGACTCCGCGGAACACCTATTTTGGATCCGCGGAACACCAGTGTTCCGCGGAACATAGTTTGGGAAACCATGCCGTAGGGTATTTGGGTTGAAAAATATTTCTGAATGGAGATAAAAATGTACAATTAATAAGAAGAATTTCGTATATGCAATGTCTACTTTTGTTTTCGCTTCGCCAGCCATCCCTATCATAAAAAGAGTCCGGCGGCCGTGGCAGTGCGCTCATTTCTCTGTTACATAACATAACTACTGGGAACTGCTAGATACCGTTAGATTTGCCTGGGAAAAGGCAAATGTATTCCTTTTATGTTGACACGTTGCGTATATTGTACAAAATTATCGAGAATATTAAATATCGAGCATATTTAATATTTTGCATAGGTTAGGTGGGGCGATATTTCGGCCTTCTGGACTAAAAGGGATAATATTCTACTTTGATATCCTACCCCGATAAAACTACTTAGGTTAATCCCCTACAATGTGCCTCATTTTATCTGCATTCAATCAATATGGGCATCGACTTTTTTATGGTTTTAAACCATAGAGATATCGTATTCAACAATAATAATTATATTTGGTACTACCGGTATTTGATTTTGTAAGACAATTTTTGTCCCAATAACGGTATTACCGGTATTGCAATCCCTAGTTGGAAAATGCTTATTTATATGCAATTGCATCCGAATTTCATTTCGTTGCTAAATAAACTGAAATACGCGACACATACGATATTTCACGCACCGTAAAATACCGAGCGAAGCGTGAAGAGTTCGTAGTTGTAATATGCAAGCTTGTGTTTCAAATAAGCACGTCTGAAAGTAGCATGATCGTGTCGTGTATGCTAAATATGCGTACATTTCAGTATTCGTACTAGGCAATATCGTTTGTCCGATAATGACGATCAAAGAGCAAATATTCACAGCTCCGAAATTCGTCTTCAGATCGACGGCTGGCGCTCGTGGGCAGAAACGGGTTATTTCGTGAACTTTGTTACCGATTATTTTATACGCACGTTGCACCGGCACTGGCCGAGTGCAAAAGCAATGGATGTGGCGTCACGTCGTCGGTGCGGTTCCTCCGAGGTTTCAATTAGTTCGTCGATTTCGCAAGTAACGGCGGAACGGCTAGGACGACGGGGGCGCGAATATGGGTCACGCTATGGTCCCTTTGTCTTTTTGATTTTGTTAACGTCCAGTCTCACCTTGTGGTGCACTTGAAGGTTTAAAATTAAGGTCTGGCGAATGAGGACATCGTCGGTTCGGTCTTCCCAAGAGTTGTTTTTCTAACCTTATTTCGGGACGAAAGTAGCCGACGGACGAAAGGTTTACGTTGATCTTTAACATAATAAATGTTGCGTTCTGCATATGGTCCGCATCGGTAACATCTATTAGGATTTAGTATGTAGGCGTAACTAAATATCCGCTCTTTGGAAAAGCACTTTAACTAATCACTATTTTCTAAACAAATTATCAAAGTTTTCATTACCGATATTTTTTTGCAGAATGTTCTTTAAATTGTATCATTGTAGTATAGATTCGTCTTACAAACACATTTGCATTGTTTTGCCTTTAATTTTAAAGTACTAAATTTTAGCAATCAACGCAAAAGTCGATAAAATCAATTTTTCGATTCAAGATATGATGCCAGTTGAGGCACGTCCATTTTCTTCATTTAACAAAATAATGGTCATTATCTCATAATTTTCATTTTTGATTAAAGCGGTTTGTGTACCCAATTCGCTGCGTTTTCTCAATACAATAAATAAGTCTTCGAACATGATTGACTTTTGAGAGGTGAAAGCTTCTCACATGAATTTTATGTCATCCAACACGTCCAAATGTGCTATCGATGAAAATTATTCGATAAAAAACATTGTCTATGATCATGTGTTTGATCAAGTATGAGATATAATTGTGATAATAAAAATTGTAAGGATATGAATAATTAATTTTAAATAAAAAACATATTAAATTAATCTTTAAAAAAACGTATCTATAGACATATAAAATCCAAAATATTTCAAATGGATATTAAAATAACGCGTAAAATTAAATGGCCAGAATTTAAATCAACTTTGGGTCAGAATAAAAATCAAATCTCAGTCAAAATTTTATTAGCACCATTGTCAGAATTTATATTAAATGGTCAGAATAAAAATAATAGATGGTCAGAAATAAAAATAACACATGGTCATAATAAAGTAACAAGCTGCCACAGTCACATATTTTACGCAGGAAACTTGAAGTTAACCTATTTTATTATCTCATTCCAGTCGTAGAACTTCATATATGCGTCTTTGCATTTTGAACAATTGTTTATTGAAATTAAGTACATAGTATTAAAAAAAAGAAACCGTTATTAATAATTATATTTTTTATTAATTAATCAATATATAATTTTATTAATTAATTAATATGCATTTTTTTTAATCAATTATAAGTGACTTAATTGCGAACTTTGGTTTCTCTTTGTAGGTGCAGACGTTGCAGTCGAACAGTTATACCAATCTTATACGATAACACTATGTCAGCCGAAAAAAATTTAATCTGACCATGTGTCAACTTAAATCTTACTATTTAATATAAATTCTGACCATCTAATGTTTATTCTTACCGTTAGCATTCTGACCATTAACCCGCCGTTGGTCGCGCGAGTGTTGCATACGCCGTTGGTCGCGCCTGAGCGAATAGCCGCCTCTCAGTTCTTTATGTTTTTAAGTTTAAATATCGAATATTTATTATTTTTTTTATTTTTGGTTTATTTTAGTGTTGTATATATAAATTAAATAAATTCTTTAAAACTTTTATTTACATAACGAAAGAAGAAAAATAAAATAATAAATATTTTAAAAGTAAAATATAATTTTTTTAGATATATGCTTAAAACTTTAAAAATAACATGAAAAAATATATATTATTTTTGATCTTGATTACTTGAATACTTAGTTATGCAATCTGGACATAATGCCGATGAATGTTCTTTGCATATTGGGTTATAGCACATGTGGCATTTGATGGTGATTTTGCGATTTTTTTCCTAGGGCAAAAATTACATTTTGGACGATTCTATTCACTTGGTTCTGGGTGATGAATTATCGCAGTGTCAGGTTTCTCTCCTAAATACTGCTATATTTTTATTTGCAAACTTTGCGATAAATTTGTTTAATTTTTTTAAATTATCTAAGGAATCGAAAAAAAAATTCAAAATAGTCTTTTTATACTAAGTATCAAAAGAGTTAAATTAAATATATTTATAAAATAAATTAAAAACATAATAATAACAACAAAAAAGTAAATAATAATAAAAAGAAACTACCAAAAATAAAATTTCCAGCACGAATCTAACCCGCGTAAATAACGTTCTCTCTCGATCCTTGATATAACACAACTAATACGCAAAACCAAATGTATATCAAATTAGTAAACACGTGTTTGAGCCTGCAATATTGAAGAAAACATAATTATTGAAAAGTAGAGGGACCCGCAAGTTAATATGTTTCATACAAGAAAAATGGCATCAAAAAAACCGATAGGGTGAGCGCTGCGCCGCCTTGCGACCAACGGCGGGTTAATAAAAATTCTGACCCGAAAAATGCGAGCCTTAAAATAATACTTTAATATATAACCATTTTATTTATTGCTATTATAATTCTGAATTAATTTAATCATACGTATTGAGATGGAGGAAGATATTCAATATTAATAACTAAATTGTTATTAAAGTAAAAAATCACGTTTTCCAAATAATTTAATTTTAAAATTAACAGAACACAAAGTGAAAAAAATGTAATTGATTGAAATAAAAAATGAATTAAAGTTAATTTTTTAAAATAATCTTATTATTTCCTCAATAGTATACATATATTCTAAAAATAAGTATGCACACAAATGAAAATAATACACATTCAACTGAAGGCCAAAAGTATTTGTAAACATGAACAAAATGGTACAAAATATTTTCAACAAATTGATATAAAATGTTAAATACATATTTTTTTAGTAAAATTCGCCAGCCTATTATGTCTCAATAATTTGTACGCAATGGACGTGTATTAAGATTAATAACTTTTTCTTTACGATCGATTTATGACTAATTTTCGTATGAGCAATACTCCTTTGACTAATGTTCGTGTGATCAGTTGCCATGTGAGCAATAGTCCGTTCACCATATATAATAACAGATTTGCCAAACGCCAACGTACGATACCGCGCAGCGAATTCTATAAGAAATGATAATTAAATCGCCATTTTTGATATTCATTAATTTGTTCAAATTAAACATCCATTACGTATTTTTTGTTTATTGCCTGGTACTAGGGTTTTGATGTAACTTGATTAGTAATCAAATAACCAGGGCTGTGGAGTTGGATTCTGAGTCGAAGTCGAAGTCGAAGTTGCCGAGTCGTGGTATCTTAGGAGTTGGAAAATTCGGCTAATTTTCTTTAACATGTTGAGTGTACTTAAGAGCGTTTATTTTCCGCGCTTAAAATAAGCAAATCTATTTTAAGAGCTTCCAAAAACACTGATTTATTAGAAGAAATTATTTTTTTAAGATCTAATTCAGTTTAAATCTCACGGATGAAACAGATTAAATTTAGATTTAGTATTATTAAAGACTTAATATTAGATTTAGTCAACCTGACAAAAAACAATGAAACCAGCATTTTCCCCTTGCGTTTTAGTTAATATAAATATTTTATTTTATATATATATTTTTATTAAATTTATTTTTGTATTTACTTTTTTAAATATATCATTATAATAAGTCAGATTTTTTAAATTTAATATATTTTTTTTATAATTTTAAAAATCGTTGACATTATTTTCATTGCTATCAGTTATATGCTGGCAAAAAAGAATCTTGTTAAAATTCTTAAAATCGGAGTCGTTAAAATTTTAACGTATTATATTTGTTTTAGCATTTTCGAATTGAAAAGATTTTTTCTTATATTTCATATATGGACTCCTTCGACCTCGAGCGCTCGCTAATCTAACACCCAAAAATTGATTGCTTTGCCCTGTTATCATAATATGTTATAAATACATCGTTTTCAAACAACGATAGAAGTATAGATCAAAGGTAAAGCGGTTAACCCTAGACTAGATTGACGAAAAACTTATCAGGATTAGGTACACCTGAAAATAGACTATCTTAATAAGTTATTACGTTGATCCGCGTCAATTCATTTATTGTGATACATTCTCGACTTCTATACCATTCTAGTTTAACTCATCGTAGGTTCGGTAATGAAACATATTGCGGTTCGGCGAAGGGTTTCTTAACCCTTGTAGGTGGTGACCCGAATCTTCATATTGATTGTTTGCTCTGTGACCAACCAAGTTGTTTTTCTATCCTTTTAATAAAGGCGAGAGTGAACCACGCCTGTTATACTTTTTGCTCTCTAATATAAGTTGCTATAAATGATTATAATTAAATATAGAAAAGTCACGAGAAGAGGTCAACTGTTAACTCATTCGGTACGAAATTATATCACACAACACACGCACATTTCGCGCATATCGTCGTTAGCTTTGCTGAATTAGCGTCCATTCAACGGTGTCGTTATTCACGCCTTCGTATCCATTTATTTAACGCAATAATAATGTTTTTTTTACTCTTTGATTATGTTGAAATATGTAGATAGCGATTTTTCCTTGGCGTGTTGTATCTTGATATTAGGACTTTTGATCTAGCATCAAATTTACATATCAAGGCCGGACCACAAACACCCCCGCGTATATGAATTATTTTCACGTAAGGGAAGGGTTCGGTTTGCACATATGTATGTAAATACACTCATAAAACGATATGAGGTTAATTATGCAGGCATATTTATAATTATTATATTAATATATTTAAAATAGCTTACACTGCGCGATCTAGTGCAGTTATCTTTCTGTAATGCCTGCACTACACTCTCTGGAAGTTGGCCAAGGTTGGCCAAGGACGGAGAATATAGTGGGTTACTTCGGTCGAGTTCGGTTCTGCCCGCTCTAAAATCTCTCGGAAGTTGTCCGAGGTTACCGAGAACGGGAGGTAAAGTGGGGTTAATTCAGTCGACTTGGCCAGCTTCGAGCGCTTCCGAACATTGTCGGCAAAAGGACCGAAGTCGGAGCTGCTCTTTCGAGCCCGAGCGGTGAGATACTTCCCCTTTCGCTCTCTCGCGTGTTAAGTGACGAGAGTGAGAGAGATAATGATATGGTGTTTCGCAAACTGAGATAGAACGAGTAACTCGCTTCAATTTCAGTATGCGCGTAGGCGTCCTATGGTTAACACACATGTCTAGCGCTGCATCGTGGTCACGTGGCCAAGTTATAATACCACATGCTTATCGGGGACTTGAACAGACTCTTACTGATATCTTTGAATATTTTAGGGCACCGAAAGGGATTAATTATATTTTTGATAGTATATTATTCTAACAGATATCGTTGTTATATTTTTTTTCATATAAAATTAAATAATTAGTGGTACTTAATTTTGTTAAAAAAAATCGTTTCGAATATCCTTATGTATTTTCCTAGATCGGTTTATATAAATGTCACACCATAACGAATTCTTATTTAGAATCGATGGCGACAACAATGCACATTTTTCACTTGAATGACATTGTTTATATGCATTTCTTTAAATAACATTATGGTTGTAATGATTGCATAAACATCTTTGTATATAAGCATATGTATATTGGCGCGATATGGAACGCTGCGTGTTTTTTTGTTTTTGACGAATGACCGAATTTCAGTGGCATATATAGAAACATATTAATTTTTATAAGACAGCCGGTTGATTAGTACGGAAAGTCAATGAAACAAATCTGACAGTTGACATGTCATTTTTATATTGAGGTTGACAGGGAGTGGTAGAAGTTGTCATATTTCGATCAACTGATATGAGGGACCATTGTCTTATTGAAACACGAATAGGTGGTGTCGGTAAGTGCACATTTTCTATGACACTAAGGAACGAACAGAACGTCGCTTATCTCGCGAAAAACGTTTGCTAACTACTAAAAGGTCGGCAGACGGGGTCAGCTGACAATTATTGTTGTTCTCGATCGGTAGTATCGCGACATTTGCAGTTTTGCGATTTCTCTAAGTATATTACGTACAATGAAACCTAGTTAAGTTGAAACGGCAGACTATTAATTCGAAATGGGAGTTTAGTTTCAATTAAGACTATCATCAACGATCCGAAAATGTTTCTCGACTAAGTCTAATTATAGATTTAGAGTTTACAACGCGCGTCTGAAACAACTAGAACTTATACGAAATGTATATTAAGAGGGGGAGTTCGGAAAATAAAGATAGGAAGACCAGAAAATATTTTGAGAATGATTTATAATACCCCTTTTTATTTATTTTTTGCCACAATTACCGATAACCATTTATTAAATAACGCGTCTGGACTCTTTTTGACGATTTTTTCTGACGAAAAACGCAGTTTGTTCATAATAATATAATTAAAATATTTTTTCATCATAAACGGTACTTCTTCAATTAATTCGAGACAATATTTTGTAACATGTTGCTTGTTCATAACTACCAAAAAAATCAAAGATAACAAACGTGATTTGGAATTGACTAAAGCCAAATGCTCTGCCATGTCACGCGGACCCTAGTGAAAATGGCAGTGCTTTCTAGCTTTGTATTACTGTTTCCTTAACATAAATTAATATTTTTCCGCTAATGTACATTTTATTAATAATCTCAAACTTTTTTTCATTTCTGCATATCAAATCAAGCTGAATTTATTCGTACTTGACATCGTTCGTTAACGCACAGAATAAGAATGACGCGCTAATAAGATTATTATTGTTATCCACGTGTACCCGGCGTTTGTTATACGAGTATGTAATTTAGCTATTCCGAATTTATATTTGTATGTTTTCCTTACTATAACATCAATATCGGCAATGTAATAATTATTTTAAAGCTTAGGTAGAAACTCATCTATATTTATGTTTTGCTACGAACTATTTCAAAGCTTGTGTATTTATAAAATATTTGTTTAAAAAAAAACACCGTTGGTTAGTTATTGCAAGATAGTCAGTGAACCGTAAAGTATTGAACGGTTTATTTTTGTTCGTATTGAATAATAAATCTGAAAATACTCAAGGATTCATTCAATATTGAATTCAAGTATGAAAAAGTGGGCTTTGGCAAAATTTACCTTCCTAAATAAACTAAATTTGCATTTGATTCCGAGAGCCGGCTTTCAAATTCGTGACCATTTTAATTATTGAGGTTTGCGTAAGTATACGGCGTATCTTATAATTAAAATTTTGCCTTTTCAAAACGAGGAAATTATTTTGAAATAGGTTTATTGTGATTTCGTCTTTAGGTATTCAAATACCAAAATCGATGCTACTTCATTAACGACACAAAAAACACAGAATCACGTTTTGCTTGTTAAAAATGTATAAAAGTTATAGCTTTATAGCTTTCCGATAACAGCGTTTTGTCTCCTTTGTGTTTCTTTTTTTTTTACATTTTGCACCAAGTCTCGGCGGAGTTTGGCGTTTTATTTCGTTTTCTTGCCTTAAGTAAGTTTATCCTTTTATTTTAACCTTGCCGGAGGCGAGAGTGCTGCTTCCTACACGCGATCGAATGGAGAGGGTTTTTCGTATTTATTTTTTCTTTACATGTCTGCGAAGGATACCTACCAGCATTTCTTCAATTTCTCTGGCGAACATGTAGCGTACGCGTGTCACATGTCGCGTAGATCGTCGATTGTGTTCAACTAGTCCCTTTGGTAAAATGCGGAATAAAATCGAACTAGTCCCTAGAGTTTTCCGTTTGGATTATACGACGATTTTGATAGATTACTAAAGTTGAAGCGAATTACGGAAACAGGACGCGGTAGTGGTATGAATTTTCTCGGAATATGGGAACTAATGAAATTCTTTCGGATTTCAGATATGCGAAATGATCAATGATGTTGAATGACCTTTTGGTGATGTTGTTTTTAACCGGCGTCGCTTGTAGAGCTGCTCATTTTGCTCATTATACGGTTAATTTTTATGTTAACGGTCAGACAGGCGAGACAGATGTTCGGTCGCGCAACACCTGTCGTTTTTGTTGCGCAGCCACCCTTCTTCTTACTTTGATGATATGTAATTTAAGATCCGGGTGATGGAGGCTAGTCGATCTTTTGTCGCATATTATAAAACAAGTCAAAACGAGCCTTTGAATGATTATCATATGACTACAATTTAAATGAGCAATTTATAACATAATTGTTCCATAAAACGAATTGTTTGTGTATTACTAGGTCGTGTATAGTAACATATATTAATTGTAAGATGTAGTAATGTTTTATTCGTAGTAAAATAGATGCCACTAATTTACAAACTTGATTTCAGTTCAATGTCTCACTACTTTATTAGAAGTCGTTGATTGTGTTTACCCCGTTGACGTCTGATTTATGCCACGGAAGATTACAATAAATAGATATGTGACTGAGACATTGATCTTAATTGGCAAATTTAAAAGAGGGAATGTGTTGATTTATAGAATCCCATTGATTTTTACTTTAAATGGTTTAATTCTCAATTTGACTTGCTTTGTTCATTAGGATAAATAAATCACTCAATATGAAATTGACTTGAGAGGTGAATGCTTCTATCGCGGTTAATTTTATGTCGCACTATCACATTATATGTGGGGGCAGATGAAAACAATTCAACAAAAAACATTGTCTTGTCAAGTGTTGAAGGATATCATATAATTGGAGTAAACACGGGGAAACGCTGGGCATGAAAGCTATTGTGTTATATCATAAATACTTGAGCATACATGTAAACTAAAAAGCAATACCAAAATCGAACACGAGATATCAGAAAGATACAATTTATACACGTCTAGCGATTTTTTGTTTTTTATTTTCTCAAAAAGTATGTAAAAATAAATTGATTTTCCCTAAGAAAAGTACGAATATGCTTATTTTCATACGATTTTTTCAACCCCTAGTATATTTTTCAAAACAATATAGCTACTACAGCTTAGTAATCAGTAAAATTAAAAATATTGCATCAACATTTGCAAGTGTAACAAAACACATTATATGAACCAAATATGATCAGTCATGCGTGGAATCACGAGTGAACGGATGTGCATTGTTTTATGTCATCGTATAATGGCTATATTGAATGATTTAATAATAATGATCTGGCTTTGCCATTTACATTATGACAAATTGGAGTAATTATGATATATATTATATGTAGCAATATAAAAATTATGTTATTAGGTTTTGTGGTGACATCTATTGACAATGATTGTATTATATCACATCTATATTCAATTGCATTAGTGTAGTTGTCTAAGTGCCGGATTTAATGTATCTGTTTTTACGTGTGGAATTTTATTTGATGTAAAATATTTTTTCAATTTGACTACTTCTTAATGTTCTTTTTACCACACTTATTGTCAATTTGTCGTTGCCTTGAAATGACAGCCATTCTAATAATGTTTTCTTTGATTTATTTCAGCTAAAAATCTATACAACAATGAACATGTGGCGATCAAGATGGAAGAGATGAAATCCAAAGCACCGCAGCTTCATTTAGAGTATAGATTTTATAAAATATTAGGAACGCATAGTGAGTATCATACAGTTTGTTTTTATTTATTAATTTGTCTGCGGTTCCAATAAATACTCTCATTGTGAAAAATTTCAGGTCCTTCCACAGTAGAGGGCATTCCGGAAGTGTATTATTTCGGACCATGTGGGAAGTACAATGCACTGGTTATGGAATTATTAGGCCATTCCTTGGAAGACTTGTTTGATCTTTGCGGTCGTCGCTTTTCACTAAAGACCGTTCTGATGATTGCTATTCAATTGGTGAGTATTTTTTGCCATGTATTACATAGGAATTATTCTTAACTATTTGTGTATATTTTTTTCAGTTACACCGCATTGAATATGTACATTCTCGTCATCTTATTTACCGTGATGTAAAACCTGAGAATTTTTTAATAGGAAGAAACGGCGCTAAGGAAAAAATTATACATATTATAGGTTTGTATAGTATTGCACTATTATTTTAATTTTATATTAATGTTTTGCTAATTTATACATTTGATTATGTCTTAGATTTTGGACTTGCAAAGGAGTATATAGACTTAGAAACCAACAAACACATACCTTTTCGGGAACATAAATCGTTAACAGGGACTGCTAGATATATGTCAATAAATACGCATCTGGGCAAAGGTATAGTCATTTTGTCATTTTTGATCTATACAGTTTGAAATATGTTTTGTTGTATTTTATAGAACAATCGAGACGAGATGATTTGGAAGCTCTCGGTCACATGTTTATGTATTTCTTGCGTGGTTCATTACCATGGCAAGGTCTCAAAGCCGAAGATCTAAAAGAGCGATACAAGAAAATCGGCGATACTAAAAGAGCCACTCCGATAGAAGTATTGCTGAGATTAATTCAATTTTTATATTTTTTGTATGTTTACTAATCTTAATCGCGTTTTAGGTATTATGTGAAGGTCACCCGGAAGAAATGGCTTCATATTTGCGTTACGTGAGGCGGCTTGACTTTTTCGAAACTCCAGACTATGAATATCTTCGGCGATCCTTCCGAGAGCTTTTCGAGCGTCGCGGCTACGTCGACGACGGTGAATTTGACTGGACCGGGAAAACTATGGTAAGTTTCTTACAAAACCTATAGATTTATTATTTTATTTTTTAATTAATTCTGTATTCCTTGCTGCATGTTTTATTTTTTACAAATTTTATTTGAAACATAATTAGCCTGCCAACATGCATATTATGAGACAACTTCGAAATGCACCTCCGTCTCATATCGGTAAAACTAAATCAGACAAGGTGAGAGTCTCATTCGTTGCTGTGAGATTTTAACCGAAACCTGTTAATATTGAATCCTATTTAAATTATGTTTAGTATTTTCTGTATTTTTAAATTATTTTCCATTTGCTAATTTATGCATATACAGTGATGTCTTGACTTATGAGTTTAATTCGTTCAGTGATGGAGCTCGTAACTCAAATTTTCCTATCGAAATTAATTGACATGCCATTAATCCATTTCAACTGGAAAAATTTAAATGGATTAATGGCAATAAAGTTTTTTTAAGTTACGCAATACGTTTTCTTGATCTTATCTGAAGTCAAATCAAAAAAATTTGCTCCTATCTCGAAATACTCTTAAGTCAAGGTTCCATTGTATTAGGTTTTTTTTTTATATAAAATTTACTTATAGAACAAACTAATACGTGATGTCTAGAATCAATATCAAATTATTTTTAAGGTGTGCATTATTTGAAATGCATACATATCCCAAGAAAAGTTGCTTCAAATTTTGCTAAATAAATATGACCAATCAAAGGGCGTTTGATTATGTGTTCGGCAATTACTCTATGGAATTTAATTTGGCATTGCTTCCTATTATTAACATTTTTTTTAGCAGTAAGAAAATCAAATGTTTGCTTATTATTTAATAATCAACAAAAATACCAGGTAGACATAGATCTTCAGCCAAAAAATTGAAGATCTATTTTTTCCCAGCAAATTAAATAAAAATTTTTTAGGCTTTTCACTTCAATTTTTACGATTTTATTTTATTTTTAAGATTTTGATAATTCCAATTTATTATTTTTACTTGAGTTAGAGGGCGATAGAGAACTATTAAAATATAATACAATGCACAGGGAAAAAAGTTGTTAAATTGGACTTAAATTATGAATTAAACTAGGTACCAAAGACTGCGGAGTACTGTATAAATGACATGTCCAAAACTAAAATTCAAATATTAATAATTTTGAAATATTTATATTTTGTTTTAAATTAAATTAATTCTATTATATTAAAAATAATATTAAATGCCAATAATGTACCTTTTTACATTTTATTCATAAGTATTATATTGTAATGTAATGTGACATGTCTAATATTGATTATAGATGTTACGTATTATATAAATTATATAAACAACAAGTTAATGCTTTTTGAAAATATATGTATTACCTGATAGTATTTTTTAAAAATGTTGAAGTAATGTATTTTTAATGGCTAATTACCATATAAAGGAATGTACCCTTGTTTTATAAATGTTTAATGTAGTAAAATTAATTTACAGTCTACACCAGTGGGTTCATTGCAAACAGGACACGAAATGGTCGTTTCTCCGAATAGAGATAGACATCCTACTACATTCCACAAAGTGAGTATTTCATTCGGCGTTTTATCTAGTCATATTTTTTTAAATATAGGAAAAATATTTTAATTGGGACTCTCAATTATTTTCCTAAGATGTATCTGTTCATATAGTTTAACCCTTTGGTTGCCGAAATCAGATATATCGGCTTTTGTTAATTTGGCAAGAATTTCCAGATCCGATGTCATCATTGAAAAAGAATCGGTTACATTTTTAATGGGCTGTATGGTATTTGCTTCAGTAAAAAATAACATTTCTTTCGAACATATAGTTTTTATTATGTAATACATTGATATTTAGAGAGTAATTACATAAAGCTGGACAACCGAAGGGTTAAGAATAGACAAAAAAATATATATAAAATTTAAATAAGAGTCTATTACACGTTGAGCTAAATTGTAAAGCAAAAAAAATATATTTTAGTATTTTACTTTTTTATTTTTACTACTTTTCAATTAAAACTAATTATCACATTTAGTTTTACATATAATTATATAAAAAATATTTTTTACAGCTCATATAATTAAAAATAGATAAAAAGTATCCATATAATCGATAGTTAACCAAAATATATTTTATTGAGTGAACAGTGTGAAAATATACAAACAGCGTTTCTCGACAATCGAATAAGTAGTTGCTTCATCATTATTATTGTTATTACTACTGTTACTATGATATTTGAGAAGCGCTGTTTAGAATATTTTGGTTTATTGACATTTATGCGATTGCTTTCAAACAGGATGATTTGTGTGATTTTTTGGATGGTTTGGGTGAAGACGATGAGGCCGCTTTAATCTTTACTGAGGTTCGATAAAACGTACATATTTGTATATACATATTATAATATAAAACAATCGTTTTTGCTTGGGTTTTTTAACGTAGTGCTACCTACATTTAATAAAATAGATTAGATCCATAATCCAACTAAACGATACAACCAATGAAACCCGCATAATACGACGAATGATATATAACATTTGTAAATTTTCGTGCCGTGTGAGGGTGATAATGTGCTTTTTCTACATATCATTATCAAAATCATCTTAGTGTTGATATTCGGATCATTAGTGTTTTTATATATTGAAATTCTGATATTCAACACGTACATATTTTGACTTAATACATCTAAATTTATTATAATAGGTGTAAGTTTTGGCTATAATTACTGTTCTGTATTTTATTATGCATCAAATTATGTTTCTTTTTTTGTAATCTATTTTTGAGAAAATAGGAAGGTTGATTATTATCATGTCATGAAGTATAAATAATGTTGATTACCATTCATGTTTTTAAAATCATCATTTTTCAAAATTCAAATTGCGACATCATCACTAGTTACCGTTGAATTAGAGAAGTACATTTGCATAGATTTTTACACAGTTGATTGCAATTTTGCTAGTGTTTATATTCAGACAAAGATTAAAGCATACGAGGAATATGCTGCATGGTCTTTTGGAATTTTAACATAAGTTTGTAGCTGAAAATACAGACAAATAAGCTAGTTTTATGAAAGCATTTTCCCCTGTTTTACATAAAGGAGTGCTACTCGTTGTAAATCGAGCTCTAACGCTTTTGTTGTTTTTAATTCGCTATAGCAAAAAGGCAACGTCGGTGCTCCGGGCGGCGGAGGTACCTGGGCTGACGCTGCCGGAAAACCTATCAATCTCGGCGGTCACCTGACACCTGCCGATAGACACGGATCCGTTCAGGTATTTTCTTGAATTTTATTCTTTCGGCTTTTGCAAAAGATTAGTATTTTTGTTGTTATCATTGAATTGGTTCTGTTGACGGTAGAACAATTTTATGTTATTTATTATTGTTTTTTTTATATTCAGTCTTCTTTTACGTGCTAAAATGAAATATCAGTTCAAATTTATTTGTAATTTTTAGCCCGTGCGGAAAACAAGTTTTTGGTATTTCAAAGTTCCTGGTTCCGTAATGACGGTCAGTTTTATATAATATGATATTTGAATGTTTTGAAATATTAACAGACTGTCGTTGAGACGATTGTTTTAATCACATGATCGTTTTATATGATGAGATATATTTTATATTATTATATTTAGTTAGATATATCGTGATATATCAGATTATAATATGTATTTATTTAATCGCTTCTAGTTGTGGCTTTAACCCATAATGCAATGCATATTTATATATGAGCTTGGATTATTATTGTTCTTAATGATGATGAATTAAAATGATAAGATTTTCAAAAACATTTATTATATTTATAGGTAATAATATATTTGAATGTTTAATGAATTTAATATACAGGTATCAATTTTGATTCAAACATATTATATCTTGCATGTTAAAATGAAATTAAAGTTCGATAATGAGAGTGTATATTAAAAAAAACAGCGCTATCTAAGCGATATATATGAATAAAAATACATACATATATGAAAATATCGTTGAATTATGAAATTTTACAGCATGTATGTGATATGCTTTATTAATAATTTGATTTAATTTAAAACTTCTGTAATGAGTAAACATTAATCGAACATCTGTTTGTAAATGATGATCTTGAATAGTTTTTATATATTTTTTTATGTGTTGTATGATGACTTACATATTGGTTTCAGGTTGTAAGTTCTACTAACGGCGAATTGGCTGCTGATGATCCGACAGCCGGTCATTCGAACACACCTATCACACAGGCACAGCAAGAAGTCGATATTGTGGATGAAACAAAGTATGTAAAATAGTAATGCCATATTATTTTAATTTTTAATTTGTATTAATTACCATCTATTTTTCTTCTTTTTTACGTTTTTATTCTAGATCTATATCCGTACCTGATTTATCCTTTAACTTATCCTTCGAATCCGAATCTGAATGAATTGAAAGCGAAAAATTTAAAAATTAAAAAGTTATTATAAAAGAGGAGCCAAGCTTTATTTTAATATTTTTATTTGCTTTTGTAATGAATTTTTTTTCAAGATTTTCTTTTCTTAAGGTAAAACTCGTTAGTTCTGTGCGGCGTTGTTATCTTTTCGATTTGCATAAAATACATTGGCCTTCGGTTTCGCATTCTCAAAGCTCGTTTGGTTGATTTTTCAGATGTTGCTGTTTCTTCAAACGTAAGAAGAAGAAGTGCTCCGGCCGCGGAAAATGACTTAGCGTGGTCGGCGGCGAAGGATACGTGGGACGGGAGGAGCTGCTTCGATCTACCGCTCACCATTGCTCCTACCAAACGCATCACTCCTGAGAGCGACGTCATATTTTAGATTATAAAAATTCAAGAGTATTGTGTTGTCGTTACAATGAAGTAATCCGATCGACAGCAGATCATTATTTATTTTTAAAATAAACAGACTTATATTATATGTAACTTCAATCATGATTACTTTCGTTTCGTGTTCCGCCGACGTTCTTTTTCATTTTTGCGAGTTGGTGATCTATAGTTGCAAATTGGTAATTTTATATCATATGCGAGTGCGTGAAATTCCGTTGTTTATGCTTTAAATTTTTATTTAATATGAAGCATTTATTCGAAGCTTACATTCATAATAAATATATGATAGCATTCATTATTGTATCTAGTTCGGCTCTATCTGAAATTATGTTTCAGACGTCTTAACTAGATGTAATTGAGAATATGCTCAGTGTATGATGTATAATAATATGAACTTTTGATATTTTGTGAGTGATTTGTATTCAGAACAATTTATAATTTCAGTTACTGGTGTAATATATATATATATATTATTATATATATATACATATATATATGTAAGAGTATATATGCAAGTCGGTGAGTAATTTGAGTGATTTAGCAACATTTAAAATGAAAAAAAAAGTGTAACCCTACATTTTATTGTGATATATTATAGTTGAGTGGAAGATAAATAACCCAATGATAATATTACAAGTATTTGAAAAAAATATTAGTCATAGTAAATTATACGATTGTATGTATATTTACTTACGAAATTGCTTTTATGTCTACGATGATTACTGTTTTACCAGTGTCTTTTGCCAGCTTACGATGTTGTTATTCGTTTCACATCTCGGATCGGGCAAAATTTTCAAGGGGCCATTTTATTTATCGTTCACTTTAATGGCGTGTCGTTTTACTGATTTTTATCTTACATTTTGTTTATTTTTTTATTTATTAAATTATCATGAACTCATACTAACATTGAACACTAACTGTAGACTTCGTTTGATAAATCTGTATGTAAAATGTGTATATATTGTGCGTTCATATCAATTTAATTTCACATGGGGGTCTTATTTTTGACGTTTGCAATTAAAAAATTAGCGTAAATTACATAATATAGAGAAAAAAATCAGTTTGTTTACTGTCTTTTGAACCCTGTTTATAATAATGTTTGTTATGTTGCGAAATTATTTTTTATTTTTTAAGACTGTTCTTACTTGGCAATCTAATTTAATATTCCTCTTAATGCAAGGATTTGAATAATTATTTCTATTATTATTATTATTATTATTATTAAAAAATATAATAAAGTGCTTGTATATATAATATATAGAATATAAAAATTTGAAATTATCCATTTTTTATTGAATACTCGTTATTTAATGCATTCTTTTTTATTTTATAACTATTTCCGTGTTAATAATAAGAATTTGTGCTGGTCAAATGGAAGTTTTATGCTGACGTGCATTCGCTATGGGATTTACAGGGTTTTGTGCGGTTCGACATAACATTTCTTTCCTATTTATTTGTTTCCTCATATCCAGTGATGAGAGATTGATTACATCTTTAGACTTACACATAACGATCAAATAATTGAGGGATAAATTCAATTTCCAGTATAATCTATGCTTTAATGAAGATGCTCAATCTGTTTGTTACTAACTTATATAAATGCACTCCAGCTTGTATTATTTTTGTCACGAAAATACATATGTCAATGTTAGAATAAAATGTTATGTGCAATACATTTTTTGGTCCATATTATTGAAAATGCGCTTGTATTTTTTTTTCTATTTTTTGTTAACTACGGGTTGGGCAGTTTATATTTTTTAATTTTTATTACTTGGCTTCATTATTCGGTTGATTTATTGATGTTAATTTTTTAAGTGTGTATTTTTGTTATCTTTTTACAATCAATATTTAAAATTTAAAAATACAGTTGTGAAATTGTTTTACTTTGTTTCTGCCAAAGCTATTTTAATAACTAATTTAATCCAGTTAGTTATAATCGACAATTTCCCTAGACGTGTGAAGCTTTGAAGGTTAGGCTGATATTGTATGCGAAAGGATATGTAACCACGGAAAATCTTCCCATCTTGTCAAGCAATTAAGCAAGTGTATTATATACTTAACTTATATATCGTTCATTTCAGTTATAATTATGTGATAATTTTTTGACATGTGTGGAAAATCTTAAATAATAAACTCAATGCATTTATTTCTATAGTAGATCAATGAATTTCATACCTAAAACTTGTATTATTTTTTACGAAATCTTCACCCGTATATATATAAAATTACACCATACGAAAAGATTTTTGCTACAAGTATAAAATGACTCGATTTAAATGTAATGTCATATGCTGATTTATATCATTCTCTTTTTAAATAATTATGATCTAATCCTAAACAGCTATAAATTATTTCAATATGTCATTGTATCCCAATTAATAATAAACATATTTTAATTGTTGAAAAAACAGAATTCAAAAAGAAGATATATGAAATAAAAACTAATGACAGATTTGTAATCAACAAGCAATTTTGCATATGAATTGAGTTATTTAATGTTTGTAGAAAAAATGTTTTTGTACAATAATTGGCGAAACTGAAGAGGTATAGATATTTATTATGGAAATAATCGCCTTAACAAAATTTCTAGTGAGGAATGAGAACGTTTGTCGCTTGTTGGTGTAAGCGAGTAATTTTTAAGGTTAGGTTAAAAATAAATAATTTTTGTATATACGTATGGATAAATGAGTCGTTATACGGAAGCCATCAGTGTTTTGAAGACGGTGTCTAAAAGTTAATTTAGGACGTCACAAGACGATCAGTGGTGTTCTGAAAACATACTAGCGTAATCAAATATTTAATTATTAATAAATTTCTAAGATAATAGGGTTTATCAATTGTTATAGTCATTGATATTTCAAAATATACATTTATATATAGTCATTGATATTTCAGTGTATATATATATATATATTTTAACGACAAAGTAAATAAGTTACAAATTCATACAAAACATAGTGACTGCATATTGTTAAAAAATGTCATTTTGTATCCGTGGATTGATTGGTGGTTCATAGACAGCAAAGGAGCGATGTACATATGTATTATTTTAAAGAGGAGCCCCGTTTTAAGATAGGCAAAGGTTTAGAAGTTAAAGTGTGTGAAATATATACATACAAGCTGAGTATAAGTGCGCTTATACATTATATGAATTAGCGATGTAAAGATTTGGAATGACCAAAATTATGAGTTTTGAGAGTGATTGCTTGTGGATTCACGTTAGGGGCCCTCGGACGCTTTCTCGGATAATAACACTATCATTACTTTTTGTAAATTAAACCGTCGCATGGCCGTGGGTTGTCTAAAAGTGCGTATTTATGTTTTTGTACACTAATTATTGCGCTGTGATACTGCTTGAAATTTGTTAAAGTTGCTGACCGATTTCGATAGAGTGCTAAAAATGATCCGTTTCTGAAAGATGGCGCGGCGTCTCTTTTTCGCACTCCATTCGGAACCGTTGAAGCGAATCGATTAAGGTGTTATAATAAAGATTTTTAGATAAATTTTAGGTATTAGAAAGTGTATACTTTCACAGTTTATCGATGAACTACACACATACATAGCAAACAAATATTTTATTGCAATTGTGCATCATATTTTAATTTTTATTTTATTGGTATTCCATCAAAATGAAAATTAAAAAGGTGTCAACGTGTTGCCATGGGTTTGCGGCATTATTTTATATGTACACTAGTGAAAAATATTTATATATACATATATAAAATAAAAACACCTATAAAACCTAAAAATAAGACTGGTTTTAATTAATGTTGATAAACTTACGTGTAAAGAATATGTATTCATTTTTTTTACTCTATTGTAATTCTCTGTAGACGATTTGGACTGTTGACAATGTACTGTTAACAATATATGCTACATAAAAAATATTTTTTCTATCATCCGTAATCGCTAATGCAATAATGTAATTTGTATGCCGAGTATTATTATTGTACTATCATATTTATTGAATAATGTTTGTATTAATGCTTTAATTATAAGTTTTGTTTATACCCAGTCTATTTTTATTCTATTCAAAATCAAATTTATTTCTTAGTTACATTCTGTTCTTCATCGCAAAGCATATAATTTTTGAGATGAGAGAAAAACTATTTCAGACAACAGTTGCCTTTGATACGATTTCAATGAATTATCGTTAAGTCGGTATTGACGAACATATCCTACAGAGGTCAATATAAATTAAATGTAATTAAAAAGAAAATAGTTCGATCGGAGGAACAATGCTGCGTTATTTGCTTTTTTTTATACATACATATATAAATTAATTATATATGCATATATATAAACGATACAATTAAAAATAACTAGTTAAATTTGTTAATAATAATTAATGAAAAAAAAGCAACTGAAATTTAATCTAATGTTCAAAGGAGGTTAACGATAGCCGCTTTTTATAACCAATAATTATTGGGATAATATATCCTTGTACTATATATATACATATAAATGTATATATGTATATGTAACTTCTTTGAATGTTGATATTTTAATAATTATGTATTTGAATGTTTGTGTAAAAAGTAATCTGAGATTAAATTTAGTTAAAAAATTGGATATATTTTTTTAAAAATTAATATTATTTTTACCTGAAATCCTATCTAAATGTAATTTGGTCCTGGAATTGTTGCTGGTTTCAATAAAACAATAAATTATTTTTATGCTTGCATTTATTCGCTAATTGTTATTTGGTATAAAAAATGAGTTACAACTTACAACTATCAAATGAATATACATACATATTATTTATAAATAAACTCTGGATTTTAAGTGCTACGTATTTGGTTGCTATAATGAAGTCTGGTTAAATGTGCCGAACAATCCATTAATACATTTTAAATACATGAAACATGAGAAGATTAATAATCTATGAAATATTCAATTTTTACCCTTTGCACTAGGAAGCTGTTGAATTTTATATGAAATTTAGTCATATGAGCTACTTAACCCTCTGTTGACGAAATCCAATATATCGACTTTTGTTACTTGGGTAAAAATTTATGGATCTAATGTCATCATTAAATAAATGTATAGTGGGCTGTGGGGTATTTGCTTCAGGGATCAACTACATGTTACATTTACGCATAGGTAGTACATACTCTTAAAAAGCTTTGCAACCAAATAGTTAATTTTCTTAGATAGCAAAAAAATAATGTTTAGTTTTATCACATAAACAAAATTATTAGTAAAAATGCGCTTGCATGGTCATGCTAATATATGTGATTTTTTTACAAAATCATTTCATTATTTATAAAATTGAGAACATTTTTGTTAAAATATAAATAAAAATTCAATTTAAAATCAAGTATTTCTGAGCATCTAATATAATTGCTTACCATTTATTTAATTTACTCACAAAAATCAAACATATTTACTAAATGCTTTTAATAGTCTTTAACGAAGTTATAAATTGTCTGTATTTATTATTTGCTTATTATTAAATCACAAGTATCTACCGAAAAATCAATAGAAAGAACATAAAACTAGTATTTATAAATTTATTATTCATGAAAAAAAGAATCAATTAGTCTATAATAGATAAAATTTAAAATTAGTCATAAGATCAGGTCGAAAAGACAGTTGCGTTGGCAGAGATAAGATCAAGACTCCGTCCGAGATGATGACCTAATCATTGGAGGTCAAAATGTCGTCAGAGATGAAAGAAAAAAAGATACGATATGCAAGCACTCTTATCTCCAAAATATGAGTACCACGATGAATTCTATCAAAATCACTATAATACTATATATGTAATTATTATACATATACTAACAAAATTATTTTGGAAGTGGATCATTTATCTCAACAATTAGTGCAGCACTTAACGAAAGTTAAACTCAAGCATTTCGCAAAACATAAATTAATACAAAGTAAAGTTATGTCTAGTCTCCGTATTAATCAATAGAAGAGATTCAATTTTCATGCATGACAATGTGCAATTGACTCTCAAAAAGTTGAACTTTCAGGAACGTACGGTGTAATGGTGGTACAAAAATTTCGTGCTGGGGACAAAGCGTCTTTCTTTGATAAATTGCAACTGAAGGCGTCAGTTGAATCGGAATCACACAAAAGTAAGGCATTAGTAATCCAATAGATGTAGACCACAACAAAAACATATAACAAATAGGTGCCGCATAAACTGAATGTAAACCAAAAGCTTTTACATAACAGAGAACAACTTAAATAATGGCTGGAAATAAATGAGGCTCCAAGACATTTTGCGAAACCGAAATTATAATAAAATAATATTATGGCGATTGGCGGGCCGCGCTTGGTATATCCACTACAATTTTTTGAATACAAGAGAAACTATTACAGTTGAGAGTTATTGTCAAGTATTTAAAAAAATAATGTAGTAGATGAGGTTTTATTTTATTTAGCACTATTATACTGCATAACCTATTGTCAAATATAGATTTGATGAACAGCAATAATGGAGGTAATAATATATTCTATATATTTAAATAATAATTTATTGACCACTACAAAAAAATGCACAATGGATTGCTCGGCCTAGTGAAACAAACTCTCCAGGTGACATAGCACACAAAATCCGGACCACAATTATACATTTGTAACACTTGATTAAAAACTATGACAAGTTTCATACACGTTTTTTTCCATTAGAGATCCGAGTTAATACATACTAGAGAGCCTTTAATTAGACAAGCTGAAATTTGATTGACTGCACAAATCATATTTAATACATATTATATTTAAAGGCATGTCAAATCCGTCATTGTGTATTATATGAATGACAATTTGTTTATTAAACATTTAATTCCATTAGGAACTGATTACATAGCATTGCGTATGTAAAAAAAGTACATATTATATTTTAAAGTAAATATAATTTGCCATGCGTCATTTATAAAATAAGATCCTCCAATATTATACTCTTGTCACTATACCGTTGGAATTGTCTACTCTGTTATTGTTTTGGTGATGATTGTTTATAACGTCCAGTTTGCACATGTCCGGCATGTTGGCGTTGACCATTCGGTTGACGGACGGATGACGTTCGGAGTGGTACCTCCGCAGGTTACCGCTGTAGTTCCTCGACAGTCGGTCGTCGTACGACATCAGCGCCGAGTCTTCTTCGCTGATGAAGTTGCTGTTTTGGTTCTTCCGTGTGTGCACTCGGTCTATGACCATCCGGGCGCTGTTGTGCCGCATGATCGACGCATGAGTCATCGTGCTTCTATGGTTCATCATAGAGCCTTCTCTGAAAATATAAGGAAAAGTTTAAGTACATGTTTCAACATAGACACAATATTTAAATTATTATCAGGACCACACAAATTATATAAGACACATTAAAAAGTCATAAAATTAATGGATGTAGTATAGTGGTTCCCAAAATGGTTCCTACGGACCCCCGGGATCATTCAGGGGGTCTGTGGAAAATGAAAATTGATTTGGGGGTCCCTGAACAACATCAGGGGGTCCGCGCAAAGTTTAATATAAAATAAAACAATTGTGACACATTTTTATTAATATGGAAGTTAAAATAAATAAAAATGAATAAAAAAATTCACAAGAATTGTTATTTGTCAAATGTTTGGAAACTGATACGAAAGGTGAAACGTTATTTACTGAATTAAAAAGATTTTTCGATGTAAAAGCTTATACCCTTGACTAATATCATCTACGTTGCTACTGACGGTGCTCCGGCAATGGTAGGACGACACCGAGGCTTTCTGGCATACTTAAAACAAGCTATACCGAATGTATTATCGGTACATTGTGTCATTCATCGACATCATTTGGTCGCAAAAAACCTTAGTGAACGTTTGCATGAATCACTAGCAGTTAATAAAATCAAAAGGAATGCCGTAAATGAGAGATTATTTGCTCAACTTTGTTTGAAAAATGATGATGACTTATGACTATAATCGTTTACTACTTAACACAGAAGTACGTTAGTTATCTAAAAGTGCATGTTTGGATCGCTTCTATTCGCTCTTTGATTCAGAGTTGGAGTTCCTGGAGAGTAAAGACAATGATTTGCGTCACAATTTAAATATCTCAAAAAATGACATCGCTTTTTGCCAGATTTAACATGACTAATTTGAAACTACAAGGTGACACATTACATTTAATCAAAACTAAAAGTGTAATATTTGCGTTTGTTGCAAAACTTTTGCTGTACATACAAAACTTATGAAGAGGAGAATATTCTCAGTTTCTAAATCTTTTAAAATTGCAAAATAGAGATGAAGATTTGCTTGCTTATTGTCAACACTTAACGGCGCTTCATTCGGATCTTAACCAAAGATTTGAAGACATTCTCCACTTGGATATTCCTGACTAGGTGTTGAATCCTTTTGTAAGTAGTCAAACTCAGAGCACAAATCCAGATGAATACATACTAATATAGGAGCAACTTATTGAATTATCCACAAATTAGGAGCTGAAAGCAATGTTTAAACAAGGATTGCTGAAAGCAATGTTTAAACAATGTTTAAACGACAACGTTCTGGTTACAAAAACAGATCCTAATTTTATATCCAGCATTATAAGTTATTGTACAGAAGCTGTTGATTGTTTTTCCGTCTTCCTATTTGGTAGAACGTGGATTCAGTGCCGTTATGAGCCTCATCACAAAAAAAGAAACCGACTAGAAATTAGTACTTGTGGGGATTTGCGGTTGCTACTCACAAACATTGAGCTGGACATAAATAAACTCATAACATTCAGGTTCATCCAAGTCATTTAATTTTTTTTAAAATTTTAAAACAAAAGTTATAATTTTAATAAATACTTCTTAAACAAAATGTTTTATTTATATATTATTTTTACGTCATCATTTACCATTCAAGAAATCAAAGTTAAATTTGTATAAGAATTTGAATAAAAGACAATTGCAGCAGTTGAAGATGTTGTCAAAGAAAACCATGGATCAGATAAGCATGTTTTGCAGTTCCACAAAGTGTCTGTAAGGTGTTGCTGACAAGCAAACTTTAATTTTTAAAAGTCTGCCACAAGAATTTTGTACAACTTTGAATCAAAATGTGTTTTCTAAGAATAATTTTCACTGGAGATAAAATGTAGGTTTTCTACCTTATTGAAACCAAAGGGTTATTAAACACACTGACTTTATTTAATGATAAATGAGATCCTGACATAAATAAGACATATTAAAATGTCTTTGAGAATTATTTTCAACCTGCATTCGATTAAATATTGATTTTTGAATACATGGTTTTTTATTGTAACATGACAATGCTCAGATTCCTTTCATCAAATATGAATATCAAGGGTCATGAAATCGCCATACCTCACCCCATGAATTTTCACATCATTGGACCGCTCAAAGAGGCGATGGGAGGAAAAAGGTTCAGGTCTGACGAAGATGTTTATCAAGCGGTTTATGAATGGCTGAGAACTTTTACTGGGAAGTAATATGCCTTGCATTGAACGCCATGAAGACGTAGAAAATTTTTGTCCCTCTGTTGCTTTTATTCAATAAAATAGAGAGGAAAAAATTTAAGGTATGACTCACCTTTGTACTAAAATTTTCAAAGTTTGTTTTTATGTTTATCTACCTTATTAAAAAATCGCGTTTGGGACAGTCGTCCCCAAATTCATTGGCAAAGAGTTACTTGATGATTTAAATTTTATGAAGAGCTACGATAGCTAGCGATAATATTTACTAAAAACCTGTTATTATAATTAAAGGTAACTTCAAAATTAAATTTGCTGAGCATTGATGAAAGCGTAGAGAACGCTTTTTGACGCAGTATTAATATTTTTAATATTCACGAATTAAGACAAGCATACCAGATATTAAAAAAAAGCTTTTAATTTAATTAATCAGTTATATCTCAACATCGTGCGATATACATAATTTTGTATTTTTTGCACAGCTCAAAATGTTTTCCCGACAATATATTTTAACTGGTCATTCTCAGTGAAATTTGTGAATATGTACATATTTTATGTATATGTATATTATAGGTAGAATTTAATGTTGCTCTTCTTTGATGTCGTAACGGCACCTAACAAACAATCGCACCGTCATTAAAATACAATAAGGTCCAGGTGCTCAATTCAGGCGTGAGAGCATAAGTTAACTATTAAGCTATGGAGAGACAAAGGAAGCAGCGTTGCTTTTCTAGGTCAATTACTAAACATTTTCCGAGCCATGAATTTTCTTTGAATCTATGCACATTCACGCGGTGGCTGGCGAGCATTAACATTGTGTTCCCGTTCAGATAAGGTCTAAGGCGTTTGACTATAAATCAAAAACTGAAGCCAGAAGGTGTATCGGTTTTAGCTTTGGTTAAACTTTTATAATGCAACAAGCGTAAATCCACGTTAGCTCTAACCGACACGTATCGGTTCATCTCGCTCGGCGAACCGGGAGCAATTTTAATAATTTTCGTAACGTCAAAAAGTTGCATGGAAAATTATATGCTCGGGTAATCTTATAAATTGCTTCTTGTTATAATATATGTATGTATACTATATATCAAAGCTCCAAAGTTCATATCGTTTATTGGTGCTGTATTTTTCTGCAATTTTCGTAGTGCATTTGTTGGAATCTGGATCTAGAATATAAAATCTCGGGTTTAGTATTTTGTGATCAAATTTTAAAATAGCTGAAACTTACATATATGGTGAGCAACATCGTATTACATTATAAAAAAACGTATTTTTAAAATTAATTTTAAGCTGGTTTGGTAAAAATTAATTTTATTAAATTGAATACTTTCCGTTAAAATATCTTTTAGTTAATTTTTAAAAATCACATTATTAATGCAATTTATAGATTTTAAATAGAGGTGACGAATATATATAAATAAGTTCACTTTTTAACCTCATAAAATTAAAAAAAGTTCCATACGAGCGTTGAAGTGATATAAAAAGTGGTTCTGGATTTTTTTTTCGTATTGCTTAAATTTAGAATACGATCGTTGGGATGTAAGGTGTACGAGAGATATCACACCTGCCCGGCTATTGGTATGGGAAGCCGGCAGTTCCCACTGCGAGACATGAAGGTCGAAACGCCGGAGAAATAAACAGATTCAAAACGTCAACCGCATGAACGGTTGATGACACGCATGTATAAGCTGTGTAATACATATAGATTTATATGTATGTATTACACAATTACACGTTATATTTAGCTGTTCAATTTTCAATAAGTACTTTTTTATTTTATTTTTGAATTTATTTATTTTATTCTTAGTAATCTATCGTTATTCAAAACTAAAAAAGACAACAGTGGCAACTATAATTTTAAGTTTTATATTTAATTTAGAGAATTTATCTTTTTTATTTTAAAAATGCATATAAATTATAAATGTATATAATTTAAAGCTAAATAACTCAGCTTTAAATGAATTGAACATAAATATAATATATCAGAATCAATCATAAAAATATTTTTGAAAATTATATTTAAACAAATGATAAAAATAAAAATGAAGAACTAATGATATTTTTTTATTAAATAAAATAATTTTAGTTATAAATTATGTTATATTATATTTGTGTAAAGAAACGAAAAATCGCTGTTTAGTGTTATTAAAGGGCCCAGAGCGTAAGAAACTATCTGAATGTTGTCGATTCCGCAGGAGATTGACGTTTTAAAAGGATTTCTGTCTAGTTGTTTCTGGTTGACTCGACCCTTTTTTTATTGGAATGAGAGTAATCTCCTGGCAATATCATTTTATCTGCAGACGTTTGCAAAAAAATAAAATAATAGAGGCGCATTGCATAAATTAAAATCCATAGTTAGCAACTGTCTTTGATAAATCTAGATAAATCAAGATTTGACATATGATATTAATTCGAATTTCAGATTTACTTACGTTTAGTCGCGGTAATATCAAATGTCCGTTTAAATGAATGAGTGAAATGGGATTTTAGGTATTTTTAATTTCAATTTTATTCAGTCTAAAAATATATATTTTTAAGAAGATTAATTGTCGCTATCTCACAGTCCTTTCACTCTGAATTCGCTTTTGTTTAGACTTGCAAAATGAATGTCACACAATTTATCTATATTGCTTTATCAAGCTTCCTTTTTTACCCACAAAATACACAAAAATAAATCTGTGATTATTATTATAAGCATGTATACATATATTTACACTTTTATTATTCACTTACATTTTTGTTAATTAAATCGATTTTAAATCATATTTTAAGAAAAACATCTTAAAAATTGATTCGATTTAATATACATTACAGTTACGTTGTAATCGATTTTCAAGTGTGCCTATTGTTATGGCAAAGTAAGCTACCTAACACTTATATAGAAGAGTCTATGCTTAAAAGACTAATATAAACATTTTATAGAAGATATTCTATTTCAAATTCTCAAATGTAAAAGTGTGATTATCTTGTGTATATAAGTAATTTACAATATATACGGATGTATGTGCAAAATATTCATTTTATAAGAGTAATATAAGTCATACAAACTTAATTAACTAATTATAAATCTATGAATTTATAATACATTTTTTAAGGTAAATAAGTAACAGGCCGAACCCAAGGTAATTAAAATATTTTTATATTGTCGCAAATATTATATAAATGATAAATAGGGTAAAAAATTGTATTTAAAATATAAATTATCGAATCAAATAATAGAAATTCTGTTATTGATAACCAATAAACCTGTTATTAGGAATGCGGTAATTGAAAGCAGTTTCAGTTTCAAGTTAGTTGTGTTTGCGATTAACTATTCGAAGACATTTTATTGTAGGTATTCAAGCGTTAAATAATTATTATTATTGAGTGTTAATTTGAGAAGTTTCATTATTTTGAAACGAGCAAAAGAAAATTATTAAGCATAAAGAATAGCAATAAGGATAATTGCTCTTTTTAATAATTAAAATTAAAAGTTCTCAAATTACAAAGTCGAGAAATAAATTGTCGAGAATAAATTATAAAGCCGCTTCGGAGAGAATCGAGAACTGAAATTTCGTCGTCGTAAAATATTTTGTTAATCGCTCGAAGGTGTAAAGAAGCACAGTATTATAATATAAAATTAATAAATAATGCAATTCATTATCAAATGATATAAGTATTATTTATATCAATGCTTTGTACTGTTTATTTGATATAAATATTTTTTTACAATTTAATTGTCACTGAAATCAACAATGACATGTTGACAATTTTTTCGACAAATATGGTTTATTATTTACCGCAGATTTGTGGAAAAAAAATGTACCTGTATATACATCATTATTAAATTAAAATATAATTTTATTAAAATAATTTAAACACATACTTTTGGTTCTACATGTTAAGCTCATTTTTAAAGTCAAATCAAATTAAAAAAAGCTTCGATATATCAATTTTGTCATTGCCATTTCAGTATAATTTTTTTATATAAATATACTAAAGTCGAAAGAAAATCGTTTTATAAAAAATATTGGCGTTTGTAAAAAGTGCAATTATTTAGGATTATCATTTTTTTAAAACGCCTTTTTAAGTAAATTTATAAAATGTGAAAACCGGGTTTTTAATCTAATAACGGTTTTAGCTATTATAGTTATCATGTGAAAATTAATTTAATTTTATTAGAATTAGATTTAAAAAAATATATACAGTGAAATCTCTTTGTAACAAATATTGAAATAACGAAATTTTCTGTATAACGAATCTTCAATTTGTTCCCAAAAAACTTTGATAAAACATGTTTTCATTGTAACGAAGACCGATCTCAGTATTACGAAATATTTTGATCCGAATGTAAGAATGACGTTACACCTAGATACAATATTTCTCCTAATTCAGTTCATGCTTGATATGTTCACAAGCGATATTCAAGGTGTTTCGCTGCCCCTCAAACTTTTTTTATAAAACATTTTTAACAAATTTTATTGTGTTCATTACAGTATCCTAAAAAAATGCACAAACAAATTTGTCAATTTTGAAAGCGGTTGTTTTGATAATAATTAAAAATTAAATAAATATAACAAATTATCCGTACAACGAAAAATTTATTTTGGTCCCGTGAGCTTCGCTATACTGAGATTTCACTGTAGATCTGCAAATTATTAGAACATTTGCTTAAGAATAAAACTTTTAGATTGCTTATATCCGAATTCACTTCGACACTTTTTTAAGTTTCAGAGAAAATAATTACAAAAGGAAGATTATAATATTTTAAGTTTACTTGATATAATACTATTAAAGATTTTCGTGTATTTTTTGATAAATATGTAAATAGTTAAATTATTACGTAAGCTAAAAAAATTATCTCAGGTAAAGGCTAATTTATTATGTATGTTGAGAACAAACTTCACAAATTTTGATAAGCATTCAAAATTAGTAAAGGTTTTTATAGTGTTATAAAAACTATTTCTATATTTATAAAAAACACAAAACATGTAGATAGTACAAAGTTATGTAGGCAGTGAAAGAGTATTTTTAATATTGGTTATTTTGTATTTAAAATAAAAGCACAATAAAAAATAGTTAAGAAAGTACTAATTTAAAAAATCATAGTAGTTTATCTTTTGTAATATTTTATTAAATATATTATCACTGTTTTTTTGTAAAAAATATAAAAACTGTTTTCTAAAAATATTGAAATTTAAAAACCGACTTTTTCAAAAGTCGGTTTCTGTATTTTGTTTTTGATGTATTGTAATCCCTTTTTATTTGGATTATATAGCAAATGCTCTAATATACAGTGATATAAAATAACTTGTTCTCAAATACAGTTATAAATTAATTTATTTAAACAATTTAATTGGTGATTTTTAAATAAAATATGATATCTTTCATTTTTTTGCAATGATCGAAATTTTTTTTTAAATTATTTGCAAAAATAAAATTTAAAAATGATTGAAAAGCATTTAAAATAAATAATTTTATGTATTATAGATATATTTTTTCTGGTGAAAGCACCCCGACATTCTTGTGATTGTTTGGAACGGAAAAAGCAATATTTTTTGTTATTAAATCAATCATTTTATTTCTAACGCACGCCTCCGATATGTGCGCCGGCGCTGTTATATTTGTTTCACATCACACGAGAGATGAACGAAACAAATATTCTACGTACTACATAATCGCATTCTTTAATCGCTTATATCACTCAGATCTAACACACAATTTGTGAACTTAATATATATGGTACACTTTCGTCGTTCTTTGAACGACGATGAACATTATTATTAGACGTTATTATTATTTTAAATAATTGATATGTTGAAGTCACAGTTTTTAGATGTAATTTCATTCACGCCATTATAAGTTCTTATTTGTAAAATGATAAAATTCTCAATGTTGTAGTCTACATACTAATATTATATAATTTATTTTATGGTTCCGAACAATATGTGCATACAAAGATGCAAAAAAATATGTGATTAGTTCAAGAGGGATATAATTTATAAACATACATATATCAGAAGGCGGTTCTTTGGAAAGAGGGTAATATATATATTTGCTGAGACTACTATTATATATTAAGTTATTATTGCATCTGAATAAAAGTTTGAAGGGATGGTATTTTATATAGTACATATTTCTTATATATTTTGGAGGGAGGAGTGGGAGCAGCCGAGAGGTGATGGAAGGGTGCCTATCTTTTGAGCGGGGTTCTAAAGAGTAACTAATTTAATTTAGGTCGGTCAAAGGGTCTAAGATCGTGTATAGCAAAAGGTGTTCTAAGACGTCGACCGCGAAGACATTTTAGGTAGTCGATTGGAGTAAGACTCGAATAAGTCTGAAGAGACGTAAATAATACTGAAAAGCAAAAAAATAGCAGCACTTGGAAATACATATAGAATTCAGGATATTAACTGTGTTGAATTTATATTTATATATGTATATACGTTGTAGCAGAAATATTTATGTATATATATATAGAAATATACATGTTTCGCCAAATGATAAATAATCTAAAATACATAAAATTATATTTTTTAATGTTAATTCTGATTGAGGCAATCCGTTTGTCAACTGGTGTATTCGATTGACAAAACTATTATAGTTTTATATTAATAAAAGTTTGCTAATCACTGTTATTAAAAGAGAAAACTTAACATGAATAGAATTATTTTATCATCGACTTTACAACCGAACAAAGTAAAAGTATCACACCAGTCTACAACGAGGTAAAAATCAAGGTGTGTATTGTGACATACAATACTAAAACTAAAGATCGGTTTTTTATGAATAGTAGATTCTTATAAATCCATTATATTTTTTATACATCGGAAACAAATGGCAATAACCTGATGAACCATTAAATTAGTTCTGACTTTGAACTTTTTATTATATAATATTTTTACTTCAAGATCAATAATATCCTACTGTGCGGCCGACGGGGGTTTTTTTTTTCATAATGCTTGCGCTGTAAGCTCGCTTGCAGAAATTACATCTAAAAACTATTAAGCCGCTTTCAAAGGATAACTTTTGATGGAAATCCGAGAGATTAATTTTATTACTGAACTTTTTTGATACTAGAATGCAACGCCGGCGTGTGTAAATATAAATTTATTGGCAAACCTTTGACTCCCGAGCGACCTGCCTCTCCTGCCGGGCCACAACTGGAAAGCGCCATATATAACCGGATTCACTAGACTATTTGACATACCGAAGAAAAATATACCCGATTGTAGTTCTTCGCTTATCTGAAAACATACATATACACACACATGTTAAAAAAACACTCACGAAGTTATTTTATTGAAAGGGTTGAAAAAATGGTACGAACGTGCTTATCGGGCTCTAGGAATATAAAAATGATCATCATGGTGTAATAAGGAGTCCACCACACGACGAAAGCTACTACTATCACGACCGATATCCGCAAAGATTTCATTTTTGCTCTGTGTATTAATCTTCTTCGGTTCATGTCGGTCCTTCTGCCGCTTGCGACTTCTTCTCTAAACACTTTTTCGCTTCCTGTAATCAAAAAATAGGGGTTATTTGAAAGATTAAAACAGTAAGGAAAAATATGATACAACACATATAACTTATATTTTTATCGTAATTCATTTTCACGAAACGTGTCAGTTTTGTCCATATATATTAATTATGTTATATCAACTAGTAAATTTTTTTATGATTTTATGAATTCGGGGGAAAATATAAAGTACAGATAATATTTCTAAGGAATTTGATTTATTAGTATTGTGGGATCTTAATTAGTAATTATAATAAAGATCCTGAAAACGACAAATGACCTCGTCTATGATGAATGTAGACATTACGCGAATGATAATAAGTGGCTTAAGCAATCAAAATTCGAGCAGGACACCCAGTATTGCACAATAACCACAAACTTTCACCATTAACATAAAAATGAACCCTTATAAAATAAAGATATTCGACTTCATATCGTATTCCTTTGTTTTTGGGACCCTTTAACTAGTTGGAGACGCTCTTTCCAATGAGCGTCAACGCATAAATCAGTCAGTGATTTATTAGGTTAAGTTTTTTCGAATAATTTATATAAAATATATGATACTTAGTCATATCAGTAGAAGATCAAGAGCATCAGTAAAGCACATGTTGACTCACAAGCAAGAGAACGTCTTTCTTTAATGCTTTAATTTTTTAGCACCGATATAGCAGTAGACATTTAACAAAAAATACCAGATTGTTAAACGAACCTTGTATTTAACGTGACAGTGCTATTTTAAAGATAAACATACATAAAAAATAAAATTTTATTTCGTATTTTTCTTTTAACTTTCTAAGCCAGTGTTTCTCAAAGAATGGAGCGATTACATTTTTTTTCTGGAGTAGTAATCCAACGGTTGTTCGTGATAAGTAAAAGAATGTTTAGGCGGGATTTCAGTAGATTACCAAACTTTGAGAAACACCTTGAATAATATTTTAAACTAGAAAAGTTGTAAACTCATGGACTAAAATATTTATTTTTTATGGTATTTTTTCGGGACGATGCATTTCCGCTACTTTTATTTTGCTCTTTAGATCATTATGTATATAAAAAAGCTTATGTGCTGTAACACAATTTTCGCTATTTCAACGTAGGTGCAAAAGCTTTGTGCGTGTATGTTTTTATACTCGAGAATCTATTTTATTACATATAGTTAATTGTGAAGTGTTTTGAAATATAACATATTGGGTTGAACATCGGTCAGGTGTAAAGCACATTAAAGTGAGTAAAAACTTGTCGCATTACGCGTTAAAAACGCAATAAACAAAATTTCATTAGTCTTTACGACCCGCCAAGAGGTGTTATTATTATAGCCCAAAAATCCACGGGACTATATAAAATTATTTCATTGGCCGTTCGAGCCTTCACAAATAATACAAAATAAATTATATGCAGTGTAAATATTATATTTTATGCAGCTTTTCCAACTATATAATATATTTACAATATAATGTAGTGCAAAATTTAATCATTGTACGACATCGGAATGGTAATAAAATATTAGGCGTTTTAAGATGACCCAAGGCATACTAGGGTTAACTTAAAACGCTTGAAAAGTTTGTCCGTTTCACGAGTGTCGTTATGGGAGTTATCGACAGTATTGTAAAATGTTATTACCTACATTGTTATTTTTATTCTTTGTGAAAATTGTCAGATATAAAAGAAAAACGATACGAAAGAAACGAGAAAAAATATGATGCATAGTTTCAAGCAACAAAATATTTTGAGCAAGAAAAAACTCCAATTAAAAAAAATGTTTAAAATATGTACTTTTAATTATCCTTTATCCACATAAAAATAATTGTTAAGACTTATAATAATAAATTATAAAATAAGGCAGAAAAAAGTGAAATATCATATTTATATACAAAGTTATATAAATATTATTAAATATTTATATTACAAATTTTGCGCGCCGGGAAATTTTTTTATGTTAGTTATTTTAGAAGCGTAAAATACGCATTTTTTTAATTATTGCTTCAAGTGTAGTCAAGTATTAAACAAATAATATTTGGAACATCTTTTAATGTATTTAATTTAATCGTGGGTGTGACGCGGGTTACGTTTAGGTACGTACTTATTTAGTACCGAGAATATATATTAAATAAATATAAATACGTTTCAAATAAGTATTACATAGTTTAATATAAATATTTAGGTTTTTAATAAAGCTCAAGTATTGGAAAAAATATAAGAAAATTATTTATTAGATTAACTTTCATCTTGAATGTTTTTATACATTTTTACTACATGTTATTATACTATTAATAAATGTTTTTTATAACTATTATAATATGAAAGCATTATTTTACGTTTACCTAGTTAATTATTAATTAATTCAGCATATATTATACTAAAATATTGGAAAGCTCTATAAATTTTGTAGGGATAATATAATAGAAGCCTAAGATGTTTTGTTAATAACATATCAGTAATTAAATTATATTCAACCTTCGAATAAATCATTCAGGTAATAGGTTGTAAATTTTAAAGTGCCAATTATTTTAAATTTATTCTTACAGTGCTTAAAACATCGTGATTTATTTTGTATATACCATGTATAGTATATATTTCTTTTGATAGTTGTTTACATAAATTGTAAATCCAAGATTTTCCCCCTAATTGTTGAAAATCTTAAATAAAAATTACGAAGATTATTCGAAAAAGAAAAATAAAAAGTAGAAAGTAATTGACATAAAGCTTTTAAAACACACATTTTTCTTTATTCCATCGAAATAGATGTCTAGTGTTTTTAAAACAATTCGCGCGCAATTAGTTACCAATAGCCCAATTTTTTGGTAACCATTTTATAAATTACATTTTTGTATACATATTGCCATTGTGCATCATTTCAATTGATGGTTAAAAGCATATAAAATATATGCTTTTTTCTTGAACCTTTGAATGAGTTCATTAGTGATAAAAACATAAATAAGTTTGCTAAATTTCGAAACAGTTTCTCTTTCATAATTGCAATACTGCAGGAAACTTGCACTTTGCAAGATTAGGATTTGCTATGGTAATATTAAACAAAACTCGGGCAATTTTGGATAAAAATCGTCTTTTTTTATGTACTATTGTATCTTGAATCTTTACTTTCCGAACGTGTTTCGTAATTTTATTTATAAATAATAGTATATATTTTTTTTAATTTGTGAAACTAAAGAATAGAAAAATAATTGTAAGCAGTAAATAATAATTCCACTCTCATATAGATATACTTTTTAACAAAATAAAATAATCTTTTCGTTGACATATTTGGGCTTTAGTTATTTGTGCTATAAATAGAAACAATCTATTCTGCGAAAATTAATAAATCCAAGCCCTATGTCGTAGAAATAAATGACAATTGTAATTAAATTTTGCCTTAAGGTTTTACAAACATATATAAATATACAATACATATATAGAATAACTTACTAGATATTGTCATGAACGTCGCCGCATAAGTAACCATGAGTATAAGCAGAGGCAACACAAACATGAAGAATATGGAAATGGAAGCGTAAAGTTGCTCCTGCCAACGTTCCGTGTAAGAACCGTGCGTCACACACTGGTGGAAATCTTCCAGAAACGGTCCTTTAGCTTCGTGGAACACAATCATCTGGAAAAACGAAAATGATTATAAAAAAAATACACGCAATATAAAATTAAAAATCAATTTTATTGGGAAATATTCATAGAAATAGAGGCTTTAAATTCTCACTCTCCTTCATCGCTGAAAATCGCATAATGGATATTTAATACACTGCTATAGAGAATGTTGAATTTGTGGTTAAATTAAGAGCGTCTTTAAGGCTTACTTAAAATGTTTGTAAATTGAAATTTCAATTGAATTCAACACGATGAACACGATTTCGTTTCGTCACATATACGGGTAGCTGTATTTAAATATTATTTAATATATTAAATATTTTTTACAGATTTTTTGTTGATGATAAGGATTTATTTAAAAGAATATTTTAAATTTATTTACTTATAAAGTCTAATTATAATTGATAAAACTAGAAAAAAATTAGATGTAGTATTTCTTAAAATTTGTTAATAGCATCCTTCCAATAGTTGGTATAAAAACTACGCATTATTTAAAAAAAATCGATAGTATGTCACAATTCATTTGAAATATAGCTAAAGGTTTGTATGTAATAGCATTTTTATGCTTGCACTACACTCTCTGAAAGTTGTCCGAACCGAAGTTCAACTGAAGTCGGCCGAGGTCGCCGACTTCCAAGTAGCGGACAGCGGACGGCGGCCGTGAACGACGTTCGCACGGCGGCTGCTGTCACGTACAGCTGGCATATTTGCGCGCGATCGAAAAATGTGCCAAATAATTGCAATTTTTAAATTGTCATAATATTAAAATAACGCTACTGATAATTATAAAAGTTTGTGTGGGCACTCACCAATACAATATCAGTGAAAACTTTTTGGTCGTAAATATTTAATTTACGCAAAATCTTTGTCGGCTTTTGCAAAATGCTATAAGGCATAAAAATGATACTTTAGAATACAAACACCACATCTGCGACTATCCTAAAATTTGTCGCCATCGATTTTAAATAAGAATTCGTTATGGTGTGACATTTATATAAACCGATCTAGGAAAATACATAAGAAAATTCGAAACGATTTTTCTTAACAAAATCAAGTAACACTAATTATTTTTTAATTATTTAATTTTATATTAAAAAAAAATATAATAACGATATCTGTTAGAAGAATATACTATCAAAAATATAATTAATCCCTTTTGGTGCCCTAAAATATTCAAAGATGTCAGTAAGAGTCTGTTGAAGTCCCCGATAAGCATGTGGTATTATAACTTGACCACGTGACCACGATGCAGCGCTCGTCATGTGTGTTGACCATAGGACGCCTACGCGCATACCGAAATTGAACCAAGTTACTCGTTCTATCTCAGTTTGCGAAAAACCATATCATTATTTTTCTCACTCTCGTCACTTAACACGCGAGAGAGCGAAAGGAGAAGTATCTCACAAAGCGCAGCTCTGACTTCGGTTTCTTTGACTTCCGTTTGCCGACAATGTTCGGAAGCGCTCGAAGCTGGCCAAGTCGACTGAATTACATCCACTCCCGTTCTCGGTAACCTCGGACAACTTCGAGAGATTTTAAAACGGGCAGAACCGAACTCGACCAAAGTAACTTCGAATTAACCCATTATATTCTCCGTCATTGCCTAACCTTGGCCAACTTCCACAGAGTGTAGTGCAGGCATTATAATTTTATAAAAAAAATTTAAAATACCAGAAGAATATTACTAAATTGTTTTACTAGACTAAGAAAATTACTTTTTATTGTATTTTTTTAAGACAATGAATTTCCACTCCTTTCATTTTGATCTTTAGATCATTATATATAACAAAAAGGCTTATAACACAATCATTTTATTTTTGTGTTTAAAGCCGTGGCGACTAAATATAAATCACCAAGTATAAATAAAAATACTGTCGCAATACGCGTTAAAAGCGCAATAAATATAATGCTGTTTTAGTGAAAGCATATTCGAATATATTTTTACCGGTATACATATATATTTACACTGGCGAAAATATAATTTAATTGTGAAATTATATGCTGCTCTAAAATGTCTATAAGATTTGATTTAAGAAGAGCGGAACGTCCATGTGCTATTAAAACCCAAATCAAACATAATGAAAGTTGAAAAACTATAGTAAGTATTAGGACTTTCATTAGGTCAAGTTGGGTTTGTTTTTATGTTTTTGGTTAGATTTGGAATGTGTATTTTTCAATGTAGTTATATTTTCACTAGTATAAAAATAGTATCGCTAACTAGGCCAGTTAAAATGTGTCAAATAATTAATTTATGATTCACTGGTCAATATCAGTGAAATTGTATTTATTGACTGCGGGTATGATCCGGTACACGTAAATTCGAAATATTTTGGTTTTAACAGGTGATGTGTCGTTCACCACGATGAGTTGAAAACTACCACTTTTACCACTTCTACCGCTTTTTAAAATGTTTCATACCTATCATTTGACTTAAATACATTTTATTTTTATTGTGAAAATGTGATAGTGTATTTTGATATAATTTCATTTCAATACCAGTGAAAATATATTTGCACTGCTAATACACATCCACTCTAACATAAACATTACATTAGAAACTTTTTAATTTTTCATATTTTGATTTTTATGAACATATTTAGGTACTACGGAATCTGTATAATTCGCAGCAAACATTTCAAGAAAGATATATCGCATTATACAGTGCGTGATATGAAATAAGTAACTGAATTAGATCAATGTAGCAATCTTTCCGGCGCTTAACAAAGATAAGGAAATCTTCGTGTATGCGGAATATGAATTTGTATTATGGAATTAATTTATTTCGTTCAATTTCCCTTTCGACGATCACAAAAATCAGGCGTGCAAAATAACGTTTACATGATTATAACATGCCTTATTATGAAACACCACACGCGACGTAGCACGCGAAGCGAAAAATTATTGTAAACGATGAAATTTAATTTTACGGTTACCGATTTGGAGATACTATATCATTATACGCTTAAGTTAAGTATAAATATTTCAATAAATTTCTTTAGAACTCGTTTCAATCTGATACTTTATTACATGTGTTCGATCAAGCGAGTGGCGTACCGGTTTAGTTATTTTTAACTTACGCACAAGCAAATCAATAAAGCGATGCATTACTGAAAATTAAAGCTAAACTAAATTTTATAAATAAACTCAGTATATAAAGTATTCAGAAATTCGCAGGATTCAATTTCCATAATCTATATGCGTACACGTAGTGATTTTATATTCTAGTGCGTTTCATGGACTCACTTAAAGAGTGACCCAAAAAAAATAATTTCCCTTCAATTAAAAATAAAAACAAATTAAATAATAATATACATTTTAATCAATAAACTAAAAATATTAAAATAAATTGTATACAAATAATTTATATTTTTAAAATACAACGAATTTACAATTAAAAAACACTACAAAAAAAGTATTATCGAAAGATAGTAACTTTGCTAACGCTCCTGAAAGTGATGTTCTATAATAAATTGTTCGACAAGAACCGTGAAATCATATACAGGCGGCCCTCTACTTTTGAACGTTCGACTTTCGCACAATTCGCTATTTCGCACATTTAAAAAAAATCATTTTTTTTAAATTTAATTTAAAAAAAAAAACGTTTTGCTAGCGGTAAATCTTTTGCTTCAATCGGACGTTCGTATGATACAAACAGGTCTACGATATGTTCAATTTTGCAAAATAAAAATATAATTAAAGAATACGTTCAAAATTGTGGAAAATAAAGATATATTTCCACAATATTTAATGATATGTTTCCAAAAAAACACAGCAAAAAAAAAAACATGGATGAAATGGAAAATCTTTGTCATCGTAGATCGATGACCAACATCAAAAAGATGTTTCTCTGAGTATTTCAATTATTCAAGCAAAAGCTCTTAGTTTGCACAAAGATTAGAAGGATAGATTAAAAAAATATTTTAACACGGTTTTTCAAGCAAGTAACGGTTGGTTGGTACAATTTTAAAATGAGGTAGTTTTTTCATAATATTAAATTTACTGGAGAATCGGCTGATGCGGATAAAGATGCTTCAAAATAATTTATTTCCTAATTATCCAAAATTATTGAAGATGTAGAATATTTCTCTAACCAAATATTTAATGTAGATGAGACAGGTTTATTTTGGATTACTCTTTAACAATGAAAAATATGAATAAAGCCTTCACGCACCTTGACAAATTTTTAAATATTATGGAAGATTGTGATCCCAATGGAGAACGCATATCTCAAGTGCGTGGGGCGCTATCAATAAAAACATAGCATGTTATAAAATACTATATGAAGAAAAGAAAAAGAACAGTGGAAAACAGTTAACTCTTGATAACTTTTCAAAGGAAACACCCGCAAACCACACTTAAACGTGTCTATTAACATCTTATATTTACTTGATACATAAATATTTTAAAATACACACAATTTCAATTTTATTACTTCCCTCGACTTTCGTACATTCAACATTCGCACACATTTTCAGGAACCAATTATGTGCGAAAGTCGAGGGCTGCCTGTATGTACATACTCCAAATTAAACAAACAAAGAATTATTAAAATTATAGAATTAAAAAATATTTTACCAGCTGAAAAAAGGAAATGCAACGGTAATTTTGAACAAAAACGATTAAAAAAACATTAGATATTTTCAATGACAGTATATTCATCCCTCGATTTACTCAATAGATACGTTCTAGGAAATATCGCGTAATTCGAAACCACGTACGTAAATCGAGACATGGAACGAAATTTGTAATAAAACGATCGAGTAGTATTTACGTGTATTTTTTATCGCTTTTTTTACTTATAAAGTAAACGAGAAATATATTCAGCGACATGCGTGCACTCAAAACACACTGCATGGACAGTGGGTGAGGTTCCAGATGTAGGTCAAGTGCAAGAAGTAGTTTAACTAAATTTATTTGATTTGGGGTATTTAAAAAAAATGTTTTTACCTAACCGCGTAAATTATAAAAACCCGCATCATATTTTTAAACACCAATTTTAAATGAAATCAAACACAAAATCCTTTGATTCTATGATTACCAAAAATCATAAATAAAACATACATTTTAGACAAATTGTAGTTGACGCACCTACTCAAAAATTAACAAAAGCTCTAGTAACTAGAGTCTAGTTAAACAACTTTAACCTCTAAATGAGAAAATTAATTCATAAAATAAAAATTCATACATTTTTGAAAAAATATATTTTGTTCAGTTATGACGTAACTTCACTCTTTACAAATACTCCAATAACAGAAGCAGCAAAAATTTGTAAAAATTAAAAAAAAACTTCTTAAACATTCTATAGCTCTCATTCGACAATAATTGCAGCTTAATAATAAGTAGCACAGCAAATAAAACATGTATTGCGAACTATTAACTCTAAAGAAAAATATATATCAAAATAGTAAAGCTTCGTCTAACATCTTTATTTTATTATTGTGATTTTTATCACGGTTTTATTGAAAAATTAAAAAAGCGATGTTGCACTATTTAAAAAGTATATTTTAATTATTGATGACGAAAAAAAAAATATTGAATGAAAACCATATTTATATATTATTTTTGAAACAAAAAAACGCAAAGGCGGAAATTAAAATAATGGTTTTTAAGCTGGTAGACGCATTGTCTGCTGCATTCTTTATGCACGAAAGGGTTGTTTTTATGGTGGTTAACTAGCAGGCTTGAAAGTGAAATCTACGATAATTATGTATCTGTTAGCACCATCGTTGCAATTGTAGTATATTGTTATTTATTTTTCATAAGTTCAAAACCGTCATTTAAATGACCTTAGCGTTAACTGCGCAATCAGTTGGACCTCCCACATGATTCGACTCTGTTTATTTTAAGGCGTTAACACATTTTGGAGGTGTATTCAAGAAGTGATTCAAATGTCTCGCAAACATGCGATTCGAACCAGTATTATAAAATTTGTGGCATTTGTACATGGAGGGGAGGAACGCTACGGAGTCACAGCAGCAGCGGATCATTCAGAGAGCATCATGAATATACATCATAAAATATCTCAGTTGGTCCACAGACATCATAGCCGACAAAAATACAACTCGACACGCCAGCGTAGACTCTCTGACATCCAAGACATTTATACATGTTTATAAAATAAACTGATCCGGCAGCTATTTGGCTGCAAAATCACACCTCTTCGGCCTCAATAACCAAAAGTATCATTGTAGTTGGCTCATCAGTTGTTTATTAGATTTTTAATTATGTGGATTTTAAATCAAAGCTCATTTTCGGTAATCCTCAGATATTGCGTTAAAATATATGTTGAAAGGTCAAAGCATAATTGTAATAGGTACAGCATTAGTTATAAGAACAGAAGTTAAAGATTTAAATTTTTTTTATTATATTTGATTTAGCTACGATTTTTTTGACTACCTTGTAGTAAATTCTCTAGCGCTGAATAATTGTGATTTATTAGATTTTTCGGTAGGGAAATCAATATTTTTATATAAGCGGTAGATTTTTTCATTCGATGGAATATATTCGGGTTTTTGAAGCAGCTTTCGAGCGATAGACGTAACCCAAGAGTAAAATTGAAAAATCAACAGGGCGTCACGGGGATCATTCCATTTTGCAAATTTCCCGCACGATACTGACAAACACGGTACATTGCGGCTCTCACCGAGCTTATCCTTCGTTTATATACTGGGGAGAGTAATTTTAATATTATTTTATGGTTGATAACATATGTATTTTTTAAAGTAATTAATATAAAAAATAGAAAACTGGCTCTAAAGCAATGATCAAGCATTTTTCTTGTCACTAAACAAATATTTTATTGTATAATAAAAGCAATTATTATATTGTGTATGTATACACCTGTAGGTGTAGTAGTAATGTACATTATAAAAATACGATGCTATTAGTAATCCTTAAGCTATTTTTTCTAATAAATCTTTTGTATTTACATACGCAACCGGAAGTAGTTCGCTAAGAATAGGTTTACTAAATTGATATATAAAGTAATTTCGTTTAAAGTTTTAGCATACAGGATGCAATAAATATTAGCTTTTACAGCAACACAGTTGTTAAACTGAAGTATCATAGGTTTTTAATTAGATGCGTAATTAAGATAACCTTACCTAAATGACTATGTATTTTTGGCTAACCTCGTATTTTGTAAAATAAACGTATACGTATATAGTTATGAAAATTTTTGACCATTTCATAAGGCGGCTAAGAATAATGTATTTTTCTACAAGTCATATGAATATTACAATATACTTACTACCATAAAAAAATATAGAAAATACAATTATATTTGTAGCAAAACTAAAGCACAAAAATACTACTGGGAATTATTTAAAAATCTAAATTAAAGTTAAATTATATTTTGAATATGAAACTTAACTATTATATTTCACGTAATATTTTATAATACGAACGCCATTCTCTACTACCATATAATCGCCTTCGAAAATTGATCACGTCTAGCGCGGAACTGGCGGCTGAAAGTAGAAGTTCACGTTCGTAGACTTTCAAATACACACTAGGGGATATTTTCCCTCCTATCGTTGCTCTTTAGACAAGTATGTCTAATATAAACGGACAGATCTGACTACAAATTCTTTAAATCGTTGCAATACATTTTAAACTGGCGTGTGTGTGTTTTAAATCGATACTTTCCCTACACGCATCTTATTTATAAATAGATAACAAAAAGCTGGAAGAGAATTCGTTTTCAGTTTAAAGAGGGTTTTGTTGTACTTGATCGAATAGGCGTTAATGTTGATAAAGGTGCGCATTTATTTGGAGACCGATTAAGTTTGCTCTCGTCAATGTGTTTGTCATACAAAATGTCAATGAGAACTTGGAGATTAATTGTTTATTGTCTCGAGAATAATGAAATTCATGCTGCAAAATATCATACAGGTGATACACAGGACCGCCGAGAGCGAACAATGTTTCCGGGCCTCATGACAAAAATATAAATTTTTAACATCGTAATATAATTTCTTGAATAAATAATAAAAGGTACGAGTTAACCCTTTCTATGCTAAAAAAAATATAAAAATTAGCCATCGTTGCGACATATTTTCTGAAGTCATATTATATGCGAAATATTTTAATTAGGCATTAAAAATTATTAAAAATAATTATTCATATTATTAACTATTTTTTTGCTGCTTAGTGTTGCCATATAGTGAATTTCCAGTCCATCGGGGTAAAAACGCTTAATTATCAATTTTTATAACAATATTACAAGTGAGAATTGAATAAATCACATCTGAACCGAATTCTGCTTAATAGGAGAACGCAAAAAACAATTATCACTTCTCAGAAGGCAAAAATTCACGTCAAAAGCAATAAAATCGCGCCGTCGCCGTCGCAGTGGGAACGCTCGTTACCGAGCGTTCCCACTGCAACGGCGCCGACACGATTTTATTGCTTTTGACGTGAATTTTTGCCTTCTGAGAAGTGATAATTGTTTTTACATTCTCTTATTGACATATATTGAATATACTTTGATCAGCCTTCTTATATTATAAATGCATAGTAATATCGGTAAGGATAGCCATCATATTTTTAAAACATAGTGTAATATCGAAATGCAGAAAAACTATGAAGCAATATGCGAGATGCGATGTCTGTCTGTACTTATACTTCCGCTTATTTTCCCCTAAGAGATGAGTTATCTTAGTTCGTATTTTGGACTTGACCTAATGTAAGTTCTAAAACTATAATTAGTTTCTGAACTTTCATAAGGTTAGGTTTGGGTTTGAACATCAAATGGACGTTTCACCACTGTCAAATTGAGTTTCATAGACATTTTAGAGCAGCATATTAGCGCCCATCAGTTAAATTATATTTTCGCTAGTAGAAATATATATCTACTGGCAAAAGCAATAAAATCGTGGCGTAGACGTGAATAACCAAATATCCTTTTAAATAGGTATCTCAAGAACCTTTTCTGAATTTTTTGACTGGGAGAAAGTATTTGGTTATTCGGGGATTCTAAATGTTACAAATTAAAGTGTCATAGAGGATGCGAACAACTGACGGATCGTCAAAGAAATACGTTCTCATAAAAAAGCTGAGCATCTTGGAAGATTTATCGTTTACGTGTAGAGAGAACCTCCACTTTCTCTCAAAAGTGATTCCGAGATCTTTAGTGAACATTTTTCTGGTCAAAACATTTCCAATGAGATCGAAAATATAATCTGATGGCAATCTAGATCGAGAAAATGACAAAGCACATCAATGAAAATGACAAAGCACTTTGTGTGCAGTCATCTGCACACAAAGAAAATTTAGATAGATCATTGACATTGTATTTATTGAGGAACTCCCTAAGAGTTGAATTACTCTTTCGACAATCGGCTGCCATAAGTTAAACTGTCTTCGATTGCTTAAATAATTCAAGGATAACCGTGTTAAATCATCTGAACAATAGAAGTCAAACTTTTTTTTATATTAACCATGAAAAAATTTGTCGAAGGCCTTCTCAAAATCCGTATATACGACTACTTGAAAGATTTTGTCACCGATTTCGTGAAACACGGAAGGTTTGCAACAAACAAATTGAAGACGTATATATGGAAAATTATTTTGAACAATTAAGCAGGAGCAGACAACACTGCGGCATATCTATAGTTATTAACCCCTTTATGATTAGGGGTGATTTTGTGCATTTCCAAAGATCAGGAAAATATTTTTTTTATAGAGCAGTGAGAATGTTTACTTAAAAAAAACATCATGCATAAAAATTTTTTCCGAATTTAATTAGAAGTGTCACTTCTCTTGTATGTTGTAATTACATCAATGTATATATGTGTCTATACATTGTAAAATACTTATCAACCTTTTTATATATTGTACACAAGAGAGAGTGTTAATTTTTATGGGCCAATATTTACTTTAGAGCTTGCTACATTTTATCTTGATTGACGTTTAATTATTTTTTACACACTCAATCATTTTATGTGTGCACATAGTTATTTCCATTAATATTATTATAAAATTCAATAAAACTATTAAAGCAAATTATTAATAATTTAAAGTTTTATTATTCCCTAGTAAGATTTTTTGCTCCCTGGAAGACACGCGAATATATCTTTATAAAAAATGAGTTGCTTCTTTGTTGCTTATCTGTTTGTTTTTCATAGGAATTACGCGTAAGTAGAAGTTTGACGTCACGTTTCTTAGTATATACCCAAATTTAGTATCCCCGTGTGGTAACAGCACAAAAATGAAATAAAAAAGTTTTTTATGAATGAAAAAAACTTTAGTCTTACCCGCAAAACTACAATTTATATACTACATAATAGTATTTTGATTAATTTTGAATATTTTAAGAGTGCCTTCTCAAAGTTTGTTCGCAAAAATCTTTTCAAACATTTTTACGAGTTTGAAAAGTTCACTTTAGATAACTCGCAGTTGAATTTATTTTCATGCCATTTTAATAATATGTAAATATTTCATCATACATCTGAATCAAATATTAAAAAAAACGCATAAATTGATACAAAATGGGTCAGGGTAAAAGCGATGCTTATCTTTTTTGTATTAAAAATTACATATTGATCAGGTTAATACTAGTGCTAATAATCAAATTGAATTTTATATGTGAAATTTAATTTGACATGTAACAGATTATCAGCAAGATATTTTATAATTATTAATTCGATCGATTATCTTAGATTTACCTAAGCTCACGGATGATTATCGTGACATATATTTACGATTTACCCCGTTTTGACACATTGGTTCTGTCGTGTCACATAAGAAAATTTAAATAAAAATAAAAATATAAATGCTTAGGCAAATTAACTATGTATTTATTTTCAGTATATACTATTTATTTTGTCGTTAACAGATTAAAATGAGATAATAACTGTAAAATAAAAAGATGCCCCAATGCAATTATGTATATTTTTTTACAATTAGACCGAGTTTGTCTAATTATATAATACGAAAATTGAAAACAATCTAGATTACAACCAGTGGAGTGATAAAAAAACTCCATAATCTAACTTTTTTATGTGTATCAGCGTTTATTATTACTGTTTAAACAAATTAGTTTGTTTCATAATACTGTTTAAACAAATTAGTTTGTTTCATAATAAGCAGTTTTTTTAGACTGAAGAGAGACTAATATAATATTTTCTATTTTTCTCACTTAAAAAAAATTATGATAAATAATTTATTTTCAATTTTTGATTCTACTACTACAATTATAAATTGATCATTAAATTGATTTAGAAGAATATATATTATTTTCTATTCATTTTTTAGTTATTTGTAGTAAGACTTTTATTTTTTGGGACTCAATATGGTGTTGATAAAACTTACGTATCTTTTTTATACGAGTTTAAATTAAAGCAAAATATGGCGTAGATTGTGAGAAATATCAATTTGGGATTTGGAGAGGGAGCAGCCAGTCAGAGAACTGTAAAATATTAGTTAGAGAATAATTACTATATCTACTGTAATTAAAAGTAATTGAGATCAGTTTTGAGGTTAATCTACAAACTGAAAAATAGATTTTTACAGAAATGATTCTACACTATTTTTTTAATTACAAAAATATAAAAAAATATAAGAACAAGGCATACCAGAAAAATAATTATCCATCGATCGTTTCTTAAACCAGGCAGGACTTTTACAGTAGAATTGTAATGTATAAAAATTTAAAGCATGCCTAGATAATTGCCATAAAACATCCGATATTCGTAAGCAGACTTGTTCCATAATAATGCAAGACCTCATACTTCACTAATTACTGTTGCAAAATTAAACTAATTAGGACTGGAAATTATGCCCCATTCACAATAATTACCAAGCTATTCCCTAATCACCATTTTAAACATTTAGACTTATTTCTTAGCAATACAAAATTTAATAATCAGAGTAATATTATAATAAACAATTTATTAAATCCCTAAATTTTTTTAAAAATATTCATTCATTATTAAATCATTTCTGTGAGTAAGCATATTTTGATATAATAAAATAATAAAACTAAAAAAATCAGCCACCTCATATGAAACAACCTAACAATAAAAAAAGCTTGTGAAATTTATGGGATTTTAAATGGCCTCATGAGGTTTGATTACATGTCGTAAATTGTTTACTATATAAAACAATGTTAAGTATTTTATATGTTTTGTAAATCTGGATTTGAGAAGTTTTAATGGGATATATAGGGCAAACACGAAGAGGTATTAAACTGCACAACACAAACCATTGCCTCCAATAAGCTTCAATACGATTTAAAGTGCTTAGAGTCGAGTATTAAACGTGAAAGTGACAAACATTAAACCGTAAATGAATATATTGATAAAATAAATGTATATAAATATATTTTTTGTGTTAAATATGTAACATTAGTTCGTGCAAATTAAAGTCAAAAATATAAAACTTTATTTTACCATATTAATAAATTAATTTTTCTAGTAAAATGATAAGAAATACTATATTTATGCTATATTTTACCTAGTTTGTTATTTTCAAAATGTACTACGTAAAATAAATTAATGATGTCCATTCAACCTTTTTTAATTTTAATTATTGATTAAATAATACATTATTCTACGGTGAAAGTTTTGTAACTTATTTGAATTATCTGTTAACTAGACTAATAGCTTAATTGCCTTATTTTGTATATTAACTTAACGAATCATTCAAGAGGCATTGATAGACTATCGTATTCGTTTGATCTACGCAGTATTACATTCCCGTTAAAAAAAGATATCCACATCAAAGAAAATTGATTAAAGCCCTAGTAGATATTCAAACGAGCTCATTATATGTAGAACGTAAGACGGTATCTTCGCAAGTAAATATTTCACTTGTGTATTAATCTTGAAAGCGTGAACCCTGCATGTAATGCTAGTAAGACTTCTTTGAATAATATACACATTGAAACTGTCGTATTTACGAGGATAAATCTTTAGAAAAATTGTTTTTGCATCTTTCCAGGCACATCGCGATCCTTTTTGGATAGGCAAATTCAAGACGTGGTTCTGGCATGTAATATTTCAAACTAAAGCTTGCGAATAATTCGGATAAAGCGAGCTCACTCACTTGGCTTAAATTAAAAATTATTATACCGGGAGAATTAAGCGTTTATTACGCCAAATTGTGTTTTTTTTAACGCTTTCAGTAACCATGAACCCAAGGATCAAAGCGTACAAAGTTTAATTTTAGCCGGAAAAACACGATTGATAAGATCAAATGATTAAAAAGAGAAGGTATATTTTTTACTAAGTGCCCTAAATATATTAACATAAAAAGTACATTTTGCAAATATGCTTTATACTAATTTATATTTTTAAGTTACAATAAGTGTCGTTTTGAGAAATCCTGAGATTTTGCAGATTAGCTACACGGAATTCGTTTATTTGAAAAAACAAGCAAAAAAAGGATACATTTTTACGTAACTTAAACGCATCAGATTACAGATTACGTAAATTATTTTCTAAGAAATTGTCTTATTTTTATTTTGTTTCGCCTTAGGATATCTCTTTTGCTTGTAGTATGTTTTGAGTATTCTTGTGGCGTAATAAACGTATTTTTTCATCACATTTCAACGTCATTTATTTAATGATTACGTCTAAATTTCTAATAATAATGCATATAACTATGTTTAATAAATATTTAATGAATTTATAACATTACTATGATTATATAATTTTAATTATATAATCATATATTAATATATTTTAAATAAGTATATTAGAATGAAAAGCAATTTAAACGCAAAAAAATAGTTCAAACTTATTATATTTATTGAAAATTAGTTTGCGCTAATTATTTAGACTGAAATAATTCGTTTTACTTTCATTAATTAATTTCAAAAGTTTTTATAGGTATATCATTTTTATTAAATATAATAATAAAACGATCAAAATTACCATTTATATTTATAACTAAAACTGAAATTGGATTGAATAATGTATTTAAGTTTATACTGAAATTAAAATATTACTAAAAGCAAAACTTTTTAAGTACTGGCATCTCAATATATAAATGTGAATTTAATATAGGAATCTTAAATTAGTATTATATAATATAATACACTAAAAAAATACTAATTTAAACACTAATTTTTTAATTTATTATAAGGTATTTATTAAAAGTTAATTGTCGTTAATTATATTGTCTATTTTAATTTTTTAAACTTTATAAGTAGATATTAAGGTTTTTCGATGTTTTAAATTTCTTGAGAATGAGAATTTTCGTTCTCGCTTATCGATTTTCATCATCTCGAAAGGACTTTTGATAAATAAAAAAATATATGTAATATATAGTATTACAGTATATTATGGTAGATATTTTCTGGCAACGTCACTAATGAGCGCGGACAAATGGGCGTGCGTCAAAAGAGCGCTGCCTTATAAGCGCTGCGTCATAAGAGCGTTTACCAAAGTAGCGCTGTAACAAAATAGCGTGCGTCAAATGCGCAGACAGCCATATGAGCGTTTGACAAAAGAGAGCACGTCATAAGAGCGCCAAAATACTTAGAGAAAATCAAGTAATGAATATTTTAGGAATTAGGAATACAAAATATATGTAAATTGTAAGAAATTTAAAAAAATAAAAATTCACGAGATATAGGTGGTAAAATTAGTATTTTATGTGCCAGAGCGTAATGACGATTAAAATAATTAGTCAATGAAAACATTATTATTTATTAATTATTACGTACATACTCGAGTATGGCTCCCCATCCCCATACATACGATATACATATATTTTTACTAAAATGAAACGCTGATTTTGAATTTATCATTACATTTGTTCTGTAATGTTTCATTAAATTGACAAATAATTATCAACTCGACTTGGCAGGTATACAAAGGTCGTCCGACCTTTTTTTTTCATTTATTTTAGACAACTACATTTTATCGTGAAAGTCGAAAACAAGCACAATATAAATTTTAAGAGCTAAGTGTAAGATAAAAAAAATAATCTGAAAATAAATGTGATTGCAAAGGAGTAAAACATTAATTTTGCTAAATTCATTTTAATCATATTATATAATTATCAAAAAGGAAGTTACCTATGATTTTTTAAATACCTAATTGTAACACTTTACAAAAAAAATTCACCGCTGTCCAGGTGCATAACAATGCATGACATTGGTGAATGACACGGACGATACGCAATTGTTTAAAATTATTTTTACGATATTAAAACTAAAGTAGTAATTGGTGAATCAGTATGATTTTTTTAAAATACTTTTTAGTCTGATATTTAGTCTAATGTGTTATTCCTAGAGATTAAGATAAAAGTATTTTTTTGTGAATTTCGTGCTTTGTCAATTTCCAAAAGGGTAGTATTTATACAAATAGAACAGTTAGAAAAAAATAGTAATCTGTCTAATATTCTAGTATTTTGTCCGGGTCCTTGCCTTTTTACCTGGTTATCGATATCATATTTTTTTTCCTTATGTTACATATTTGTTAAGCTCCAAAAACTATTTGGCGGCACGCACATTTAGAAACTGTTATAGATTAAATTGTTATCTATAAAGAAGATTAATCCTTATAGATAGTTGTAAGTCATTCGTGGTATTTTTTTTTATACTTTTCAAAGACGCAACGAAACTTTTTGTGAACGTTTTCAGTCAAAATTCAAAAGTATACTGAGCGCTATTATATTTATATGTAACTACCCCACACTAATTTCCAAGGCTCAAAATGTATATATGTATATGTATGTATGTATGTATATGTGTATATACATTGTTATAATTTGTAATACTTATTATTTTGATTAGTATTTAAATATGTTTATTATACTTTCTAATGTATACGTTTTTATTTTTCATCTTTAACTTTAAATTGTATTAAAAAAAAAAAAAAAAATTGATAACTGTAAAATATGCGATTTTTGTACATTCCCAAAGTTTATTCTCACACTAATTTCTAAGTCTCAAAATATAAAAAAATCGCGTAAATGGCAAACTCCACGATAAACACTTAACGCTAGTTCTGTGTTATTATATTTCTATATAACTATCCTATCTAATTTAAAATAGATAACTGTAAAATATCCGATTTTTGGAAATTCCAAAAGTTTGTTCTCACAGTAGTTTCCAAGGCTCAAAACATAAAAAAAATTCGCGTAAGGCCCCACTATAAACATTTATCAGGTAGGTATTTATAATAAAATTACCGACTTAAGCCTAAGTGTTTTATGATATCGGGTAACTCTCTTAAATTCTTGAATAAAAAAATCAAACTGTTTAAGTGATATTTTATGATTAAATATGCACAAATGATAAGTAAATATATACATATATCTTATGTATGTATATTATATTTTGTTTAGACCGAATAATGTTTTTATCTTTCAATTCTTTTCTAAAAAATATTACTTATATTTTCGTATGTACGTATATGTATATATATATATATATATATATATATATATATATATATATATATATGTATATATATATATATATATATATATATATATATATATATATATATATATATATATATATATATATATATATATATATATATATATATATGTATATGTATATATATATATATATATATATATATATATATATATATATATATATATATATATATATATATATATATATATATATATATATTAATATGTATTAAATTATGGTAATTATTTAATTAATTATAAGATCATGATTTGCATCACATTTATTTGTAATGCATTTTTATTGTATCGCCCAAAAGACCATCGCCCATTTTGACCAATTGAATTGTCTCTATAGTATGTAAGTATACTAAACACAAAAAATCATTAAAATACTAAATTAACCTACATTTTCGATATACAAACATATGTCATATGTGTATAATTAATAATAGATTAATGTTCTTACAGTTTAATATATAAAACAATAATCGTTTAATTAACTGAAATATATTATATAATATTCGTACTCAGTCGTTATTCGAGATAGAGTGTAGTCGTATAAAATATATACCCAAAAACCAACCAACTGTTTATCGTAAAATAGCAAAAAAAAAGTATGGTGTCAAATAGCAAAAAAAAGGTCTATACCTGCCCTAAACTTTATGCATTCATTGCAGGTAGAGTAGATATATATTTGTCAATTTAATGAGGCACTACCGAACAAATCTAATGATAAATTTAAAATCAGCGTTTCATTTTAGTACAAAATATATGTATATCGTACGTATGGGGATGGGGAGCCATACTTTACGTAATAATTAATAAATAATAATGTTTTCATTTACTAATCATTTTAATCGTCATTAAGCTCTGGCACATAAAATACTAATTTTACAGCCTATATCTCGTGAATTTTAATTCTTTGTAAATTTCTCACAATTAACTTATATTTTATATACCTAATTCCTAAAATATTCATTACTTGATATTCTCCAAGTATTTTTGCGCTCTTATGACGTGCGCTCTTTTTTAAAGCGCTCATATGACTCTCTGCGCATTTGACGCACGCTATTTTGTTACAGCGCTACTTTGTTCAACGCTCTTATGACGCAGCGCTTATAATGCAGCGCTTATATGACGGCGCTCATTTGACGCACGCTCTTTTGACCGGCTGCCATATTTTCTATATGTATGTAAAATATCTAAAAATATTTTTGTAAAATAAAATATAAAAGGATATTTATCGTTTATTAAAACACATAAGGAGGCACATTATAACAAATTATTCTTAAAATAACTTTTGAAAAAGCACATTCCCTCTAAAGTAAAGCTATCTTTGTGTTTTTATTGTTAAGAAATTTTCAGTAGAAAAAAACTTTGTGGAAAGCCTCCATACATTTTAAGAATCTGCCTATTTTCACGCAAAGCTCAATTTTTTTTATTTGATAATTAATGTGGTAGGTAGATTGTCCAAGTAAAAGAAGAGCCCAAGTACATATAGTAGTTGAGAAAAAAAATCTTAATATTTGTCAGGACTCAGTTTTTCTTATGGATCGGTATAAAAAGCAGTTGTAAATAATATTGATAATTTTTTTTGTTAATGTGTGTGGTCCAACCTGTGCCACGGTTAGCGCTGTCGCCATTCAAAGGACCATTTCGAATATTAAACAAGGAATAAAGCAACTCGTTTTAACAAAAGACCTAATAACAATAAGATAAAATCTTTGACTCGCGGGTCACAAAGTGACCCGTTTGATGATTTTAAGTGACCCGTTTGAGCTCTGCAAATAGCGTTTTTTTTTTTTTTTTTTTTTTTTAATATATGTATATGTGCCTGATTACGTGTTACAAAGTTACGACCAGACCATATATATGGTTGTTAGTATCAAAAATATTCCCTGACCCGAATAGCATTCATGATAGTTACATTTTAATTTTTTGACCCGCAGTCAAAAAAGGTTGCCGAGGTATGTAGATAACAATGCTAAATAGTCTATTTGGTGCTTACGATACGCTTAAAGTTAGCACATTCGTTCTTTAACCGCTCGTAAGCAGCAAAAAGACTACCCATGTGCGATAAACAATGCGTCTATTAGCATAAAAAATGCTATTGTTATCTACTCCTTAAATTAAATTCTTCGAAAGTTCACCCTGCAGACGTGAATATATTTTCGTTGCGATGCAATTGGCCCACCGACATTCGCATCTGTGATTCGCCAGAGCTGTTTGAAATCAATAATATAAAATATATGACGCTTTGTCACATAGCCAGATTATAAAGCGATTTGAAACGAGACGATCACGGGATTCGAGACTAAACGAGGCAAGGGACGATCAGAGATGAGCTAATACAGACGAATGGCATTCGCGACCGCAGACGGCGGTCGAGACAAACCTAAAGAGACTCACTTCATAAGCAGAAGATCCAGAGAACATTAATTCTCCACCAGCACCCAGTCTATGACATATAAATCAGCAATTTGTGGTAATTTGTACATAATAAAAATAAACTGATACCGGTTTCTGGCAGCTATTTTGGCTAAAATGTCACAACCCTTCGGCCTCAAAACTCAAAAATAAAAATAGGTGAGAAATAAGAATTCTTGATTTGCCATTTTTATTAGAAATTCTCGAAAAATATTTTTCGGGAAGAAGCATTAATTATAATAAATTAACTGATATATTACATTTTTAACTAAAAACGAAATTGAACCGGAGGTTGTTTATGTTTCGACTGAAACAAAATATAAAAAGTGAAACTGAAACCGCAAAATATTTTTTTAAAACGACGAAAAAATATTTTGACTATATTTAAGCATTAACTAACATATTAAATGATACATATTAAAATAATATATTATATAAAAATATAAATGAATTATATCAAAATGTCATTGAATTGATTTAATATAAAATAAAAAAAAATAACGAAATTATCAATAAATTATCATAAATTCATTACAATATCATAACCATTAGAATCGATTTTGTAGTATCGTGACAAAAAGTTTTAAAATATTATATATAACATATTTAAGAAATTGATAAATATTATTGACTGTGAAAAAATAAAGCTGAACAAAGATTCAAATGTTACACATTTTTTTCCTTGTTCACGAGTGAACAATTTTTTTTATACAATTGTATCGTAAAGTTTACGTCGTGTATCAGTTTTCATCCGCATTAAGAAAAAAGTAAAACTTTTGAATTTATATCAAGTTTCATATGAACTTCGAAGCGCTCTCAAATAAACAAGAAACCACAAAACGTATACCAATATCCGATAATAGAAAAGTTCTTCCATCTATGAATCTATGTAATAAACATACACGTATATTAAACCGTTATATGTACATAAATCCCAGAATAACGTTCTATTTTACATAAAAACTAAGTTTGCGTAATTGCAGCTAAATTTATTCAAGATTTCTCGATAAGCTTGATGAGTTTACTAAAACACCGCAAAAAAGAAGTAAAGCAAAAAACGCGTTACAAGCGATTTGCAATATATAGTGTGTATAGAAAAAATCAATACTTAATGGCATAATATAATTTAGAAAAGTGGCAAATTCTAGTTGTGTGGGGTCTTTAATGTACGCAGATGCTTTTCATAACTCTGTCACGCGCAGAATTAAATCTCAATTTGGGAAGACGTTGTACGTGGTAAATATTCATGGGGGCAAGGCAAAAGGGCGGTGATTTCTCTTACAACAAATTTGTGACGTCCTTCCAATTAATATATGAATGAACTTTCCGTAGTGCAGATTGACATTAACGTATTTAAAAAATCCCTTGATTAATTCAATTAGACCAATCAATTATTTATATATTTAATTTTGAATAACATCATTTATGTTATATGTAACTCTCTTTCGTTATAAAATTTTTCGACTATTTATGGATAGACAGATTTAAATTTTATGTATAATAATTAAAGAACGTTATAATTATAAAGTTTAGATAAACGTAAAAAAATATGTAGAAGAAAATGGACATCATAGACACTTGAATGGCAAAGGAAGATATGTATTATTGTATACATGTAATAAAGGATGAATTTACTAATATATATTTTTGGAGCATTATTGATTATTTATGCTTGTGCAACGTCTAAGTGCATTTGATTTATGACCATGGTGTCATAGGAAAATATGACCTTTCAGTAATTAAGCCTCACTGGAGCAGACTATACACGATCCTCGAGAGCAATTCTGGCCTTAACGACGCCTGTTAGACGCGATCTGCGCAATAGACACTTGACACTGCTCAATCATGTGCAGAATGCACCACGAACGCTATTGATATTCATTAATTTATAGATTGTATTACACACGACACGACGGAAGTTTCTATTAGAGAGTTAATAAAACACATAACGTGCGCTGAATAAAATTTTTCCATATTTTAAAAAGTTAAAAAGTTTTGAATTGTTAATAACGCTGTGTGAAAATCTGCCTGTTAATTAACGGGATCGTAATTAATATAATTTATAAAAATTTTCAAGTAAAATAAAATATGACTATTAATTAGTTATTATTCAAATGATAGCAAGTCAATGATATAGTCCTTTTAATTTTATAAAAAATCATAATGATACTTTAATATTAAATTCGAGGTATGCGAATATTAAAAAAATAGCTGCTCAGTTTTTCTTATGTGTTATAATGTGTTCTAAATAGAAGAATAAAGATAAATATATGTTCACTTATTAAAACGGCGATCGGTAACAAGGGATAAGAATAACAATAGCTATTTTGCGGATGAACGCATTGTCTATCGCGCGTTCTTTCCAAATAAAGAGTATTTTTTACGGTACTTATGGGTGCTTACAAGTGATTAATGTTTCGAAATGGATTGCTTACTTAATTATTTAGTCCTGAGATATCTCTTAGTTTAGTTTAATTAATTGTGCAGATGGTTGAAACTCACACGGTACAAAAACTACGATAATTTTTTTTAAATTAAAAAATATTAAGATATAAATATGACAATGTTTGCCGATCTACATTAATCTGATGTAGATTTCGCTATTAAATATAACAAAGATTTAAATATGTAAGAGTTGCAAAGTGAACTTTAAAGCTTAAGGTTTGAAGCCTCGTTACGAATATTAAAACTATAACTCCAGTAGAGATATTACTTTTCTTAACTTTATAATAGTCGAATATCAATTATTCTCTACTGCTTTGTATGAGAGAAGTTTTAGCTATAACTAACTAAGAATTATTTAAGATCGGCATTCGAATAACTATTTTTATACATTTTTTTCATAATTGAATCATAAACTAAATCAAAAGAGATAAAAAGTTAATGAATAAAAGTTTATTTTTTTGAAGTATATAGTTTAACTCTTTTATTTTTATATTTCCTGAAGAAAAGAAAAGTTATTAGGCAATGTGACATTTATAGCTTAAAAACACAACCCTAATAAGGGAGGAAGATTTTAGAAGTACATACATATATGTTAAGTAGCCGAAATATAATATAAATATTATGTATACATTTTTGTTATTAATAATATTATATAATACACAAAAAAAATATTATTTTCATTAATTTCACTTCAGATAAAATACTTTATTGTCAATATTATATATGCAGTTGCCTATCTTAATTTATACATGTTAAAAGTAGTAATTCAATTATGTGTTACATTTAAATGTACTAAGCTAAATGTGAAATTTAGGGATAAATTATTTATATCATACATACTCATATGTTGAAAAATAATATTTTATTCTTTGGTTTAAGAAAGTTATAAACTATATTTTAAGTTTCAGAATGCAAAAGCAAGTACATATTTTAAAATAAACTTACTTGATATCATATAATACTTTCTTTTGATCTCTAAGTGAGGTGGATGGAGACTAAGTTAAAAAGCATAAAAAATAAAATTGAACTTTTTCCTTATAATTTTATAGTTAACTTTTCACCTTAAGCGTTTCTATAAACATACAATTCAATGGAATACAAACGTAAAAAAATCTCAAAGCACAAACTGAACGAATGCGTTAAAAAAATCCTTTTAATTTCACAAACATGCTTAAACTTAAAAAAAAATTTAACGTCGAGAGTAATAACAATAGAATTTAGTACTGCTTTCATATTATTATAATATATAGATATATGCAATTTGTTTGTTAAACAAGAATCTTTAAATAATGAAAAAAATGTTATTACGTTTAATAGCGTAAACAAGTATTAAGTAGCACAAGAAAAAAATATATTTTGAAGAGGAGTACGGAGAATAAATAAAAACCAATATTTCCTAAGGCGTTAAAATTACTTTGAAATTAAAATAATTACATATAATAAAACTTCATTAAGGTTTGATGATAAAGTGACATTTATAACCTCATTCAGTTTATTTTGCTCCACATATATATTTATTACGATATGATATAGTAAAGCATATAGGCACGCTAAACGCATATATCACATAACAAACGATCATTAATATGCTCGTGTAATCCCATTTACAACGTTAAATTGCTTTAGTTTTCAATTAAATGCTAAACGGTGTTATTAATATGACAAACGTATTATATTCTGCGTACACGGAAAAGACGCGTAGTATTTCATTATAGGTACCTGACTGTTATTTTTTACAAGTAGCGAGTTTCTGAAAGAGGGTAGAAAATTTCAACGGCATAAATTTATCCTTCTAAAAATTATACACATGATTGAACGTTAAATAACCGAAAGCAAGGGTATATATTGATTTTTTTATGAATTCATCTGAATTTTTCGGATAATATCGCATGTCAATTCAAGAACATGTAAAATTTATGTGACATGGATATTCAATTTGAAAACAATTCTTATTGTGGTAAATATTTTTTTTATTATAAAACATTTTTCTGATGTACTGTTTGATTTTATTAATGAAATGAAATGGGTTCATACGTCTATTATATATAAAGTGGTACTATGTATTATAGACACTTTGCAGTTGCAGATGTTACCAAAACATTAACCCTGACTATACGACTTCCCTAGGTCGTTAAACTGTAACGGCCCACGTGTTTTAAAAATGTTATTGCTTATGAAATTATCTATTCTGTTATCGCTCGCAAAAATATTTTTTGCAATCGCTAACACAGAATTTAGCGAATTAAAAATATGCATATTATGTCGGAATTCTATTATGCGGCGGTGTTTCATAAAATGTAACTTTAATAGTATAATAAATACTGAATATTTTTATATATTACCATTATTAATAGTATATATTTTTTGAGTTTTACAATATTTTATTAATTTATTTGATGTTTACGTTTGTTTGCTATCTAAATTAAAAACCATTTGAATTGGCCTTGAGGTTGAATAAAAATTCATTAATTATTATGGAATATCACATTTTTATGAAAAAGCAGATGTAATATCAAACATTAATTACGATTCGTTATATAATGCAAATTTGAGCTTCAAGATGGTTCGAGTGAAAAATAATGAATAACCCTCACCGGTTACATTTAATTTAAAATGTTTGGCTATCTTTAGATGTAATTAAATTTTATAAATTACTTTTAATAATACATAAATCATAAAATTTATTTGAAAACTTTCTTACTGTAATTTATACATTTTAAGCTCATTCTATAATAAAAACACAATTTTTATTTTAATTTCAAATAATATTTTTTATTCTAATATATTAATAATAAGAAATGGACTTATATTATATATGTAGATTTAATAAATTAATTTATAAATGAACATGTGTTTTTTATAAATGATTTTATTAATAAATATGTGACAAAAATAGTTGGTAAATATAGTTCATATTGATAATATTTTTTTTTTAAATTATTTGCCTATATATATATATATATATATATATATATATATATATATATATATATATATATATATATATATATATATATATATATATATATATATATATATATATATATATATATATATATTTACCTAATTTTGGGTTAAAATCTAGCCATACACGCGCGGGAAAATTCGACGGATCTGTTCGTCGCGGGTGCCTGGCGGACAAATCAGAGCGTGTGTGGTGAGAAAATACACAGATTTGTCTGTCCGTCGTCTGTCCGTGCTCAAAACGAACTGGACAGGCGGATCCGAGCACCACGTTTGCACGTGTGTGGGCTTTTTGTTTGTCTATTCTTAAGAATTTTTTTCCAAACAGATAAAACCACAATATATTATAGCAAGTTTTTGTTCTTATGAAAAAGACATCAGACAACCGCTTTTTTTAAAAGTATTAAGACTGATATTCGAGTTCAGACAGTTTGCTTGTGTGGCGAAGCTCGGACAGATCTGTTCTGGTGTCTGACGTGTGTGCTTAGCTAATGATTATGATTATTATTTTTTTTAATAAATCAAACCTACAAAAAATATTATATTATTTAAAATAAATAAACTAGCCATTAAAAACAACAAGTTACAAAAATTAAGATCAAGTTGAAATTTATAAAATAAGTACTGTACGACTTTATATTATAAATAATTATTATAATGTAGGACTACCTATTATCGTCGTGATATAAATATTTTTTGCCATTTTCATTAAAAAAGAATTTTCGTTTTAGCTACCTAGCTATAAGGAATGCCAGGAAAATAAAACACAGCTATGTATCTCATTGTCAAAAGCGATAAACAAAAAACTATTTTAAATATATTTAATACATACATCTAGTGTGCTATTGTTTTTTTAACTTGCAGTGAAACTTCAAATTCCATTGTTGCCGGATTTATGCAACCTGAGTCTGGATTTAAGAACTAAAAACAGATATTTCAGTATCGCCCAAAATCATTCAGATTTTAAATCGTTGGCTAGAAGATAAATCGTTGATCTCCTCCCTTTTCCACGTTTGTAAATAAAAAGTAACGCTGGCATAAATTCTTTAGTACTACTGAAATTACAGAACCATAGTTGAAACGTTCAGAACTTTCACTTCGCATGGAGATATATCCAGTGGCGTAGCTATGGTGGGGCGGAGGGGGCGGGCCGCCCTGGGCGGCACTTGCTTGGGGACGGCATATTCGCGATGGGATCGTCCAGTGTGGTTATTAACCCTGAATGCACTAAAACATATATAAATCCACGAATAACAAGAGCTTAATAATAACCAATTTATTATTTTAAGATATGCTGATTTTATGATCCTGCAAAAAATTGGGGGACGGGGAGCGGCAATTTTAAGGGTCACCCTGGGCGGCACATACCCTAGCTACGCCACTGGATATATCCTGAATTGATATTCCGAAACCCATAGATAAACAGCTAGTCAAGCAGTCGCCTTGATTATCCAAGAGTTGAACTCGATCTTCGAGAAAGATCTTAGAACGTAGAATCGGGTATGAACATTACAAATTTTCCCAGAAATTGTATAGCTGCATTTCAACTGTTGTAATTTTAATATAAATTATAAATATTTGCACTAGAAAATAAACATATATGCCAAGCACAGCTACCATATAAAATATGATGATACAGCTATTTTAAAACAAAAAGTATTTAAAAAATACTATTCGTAAGACAATTAAGGAAACATGTTTGTACTTGTTCATAAGAAAAAAAAAATAAAAGGCAGAATATATGACTATGTAGTATGTATATATTCTACATATAATATAAAAATAAAAAGCAAATGGTTAAAACGCCAAATAATGAAAGTATACCAAGAAAATAAAAATGATTTATAAACTATGCTTAATTTAAAAGTCATATTGATTCATATATAAAGCAAAAAATAATATATATTATAAATATTTTTTTGTATTTATTTATTTTATTTATTATTAAATCTTTTGTTGTAACTTGACTCAAAGCGTTACAACGGGATAAATCTGTACCAACTGAGTACTTCAACCAGATATAATGAATATCTTCAAGTAAGTATTAACAAATGTCTAGGAATCGGTGACATCTATATTAATAATTATAAATAATGTGTAATATAATTTATAACCACTGCAGCTGAGGCCGGTTTTTCAAAATGCCGCTGCCAGGGCTCGAGCCCGCAACCTCAGAGTTACTAGTCTGATACGTTACGGACTACGCTATTCCGTTCTTATTTGACGCAAATAGATTTTTATGTATAGATTATAATTTTATATACATGTTATTAAACATTTTAATTATTCTCTCTTTCTTGCTAAATTATTTTGTAGTGAAAGAATCATTCATGTAATTATAATGGAATATTATTTATATCCTTTTATAATACGATATAGATACAGAATAATAAATATGATATTACAATTTACTATTATATTTTATTAATAATAATATGTATGATAACACTATCATATTGCGAGCTTCCGGACAACACGTCTTAGTTAATTAATTAATGTGTGTCATATATACAGTACAGAGACGTATTCTCGAATAAACAAAAATATTGTAACACTATAGTTTCTAGGTCGAGGAAAATAAACAATGTTATTACGACAAATAAATTGAAAAATAAAGACATAAAACGTGTTTTTCTATTATAATTTTAATAGTAACTAAATTAAGGATTTAAATTTTAACTAAGCCTTTGCATTAATCGAGGATTGTGACAATGAGCCAACGCTGGTTATTATGTGTGGAATTTTAATATGCATATTTTCCGGTTGCACTAGCGAATGCAAATTAAGTAAAACTGCAGAGCCTAATTGTAGGTTTAGTTGTAAAAACAGGATAGATACAAACTATATATTATTTAATGTCCTTAGAGTGAAGTGTACAGAGTAATGGGACAATTAAGAATTCTGCGACAGATTACGCGGTGCCAAAAATTAGCCTAAAGTGGGCTAATGGATGGTATTGTTTAAGTGACGAACTTTCACGCCCTTTTTGTGTTCGCCATTAAAAATTCGACCTTTTGCATAATTTCAGTCAAGTTTAGCGCTTAATATTGGGACCTTGGACATACATGCTTTTTTCAACGAATATACGTACACCTATTATTTAGTTATTGCGAATATATAACTTTAATAGTAAAAATATATGTGAGCTTTTATATATACATATAAACTTCTTCACATTTTTTAAAAATATTTTAACTTGAAAATATAAAAAATATGCTTCTCAAAAAACCATTATTAACACTAAAAATTGTCATCGATTTATCTAATTTATCTTGCAAAATAATTACCGCTATCTAAATTTTAATTAAGATTTGTAACTTAAATTTAATTCAATTTGTAGAAACTATCCAGCGTAAAAACCGCTATTGAAAATCATCCCTTGTATTAACGACCTTCAGTGTGTTCGACTTAGCAGTTTCACCTATTCAAAGCGTGAACTTATTTTGCTGGTCGAATATATAAGCGATGCAATTGGCCAACCAATTACTGCATCTCTAATTCGATAGAGACGACTCGAATCAAGAGTATAAAATATCTGACATTTTGCCACATCAGCAACCTACCAAGCGATTCAAGATCACACGCATCGGGAGAGAAAATCAGCTGATTCAAGATGGTAGACAACCAGACCGAGATTGAGAACAAACAGCAACAATAACGAGAGACCTCAGCGGAATATTCAAAGCACACCCCTTCTCCACCAGCGCTCAGTATACAAAATATTGTATTTATAACTTGACATTAATTCACTTATGTTAATTGTACAATTTAACAATAAACTGGCATCTATTTTGGTTGCAAAGTAATACCTCTTTGACTTCAAAACCCAAAAGACTTTTTTTTTAATTTAATTGTTTATTGAAGATATTAATAGGACCCTCATTTTTTACAATACAAAATTTGTTCTATTTTTCAACTATTAAGTGCGTAAAAGATTCTGAATTTCTAAATATAATACATCGGGTAATCAACCGAATCCTATAATTGCTACTTTCGTTCAAACCATCTTTGCGGGTGTTTATTATTGCCTAATCAATTTCAAAGACCTCTATGTAACGTGTTAAGATACTATATAATTGCCTCCAGCTGAGTTTTAAGGGTATTATTGCCCAAGTAACCTTAAGTATAATTTGAACTACTCAATTAATATAGAAAATATATTAAATGCGATTCACGGGTATGTGACGCAATTTAAGCTAGAACTATTGATACATTTAAGAATATTATACGTAGACATTAAATAGTGACTATTATTATTATTATTTTTGTGTAGCAATTTGAAATCATGTACAGTTCGTATAATAATTGTTATATATACGTAAATTTCTAGTAGACTTGTTTGCATTTTAAAAAATCTAGTTATCTCCGAAGATCGGATCAAACTCTGGATTCTGGGTGTTGTAGGTGAACAAGGATTGACGCGGCTGCTCGACTTCTTTGTATCTGACGATGACCATAGCTCAACTTGGTGAGTTCGTACAATTTAAAGAGACTTTTTATGTAAAAAATCTGTGAAAGTATATATATATATACGTATATCAAGTGAAAATTCTTGAAAAGTATTGGTGAAAGCAAATTCAGAATATGTTATGTATGCGCTTTTACAAGCTTTGGTTTGCCTAGAGGAAGTTTCTTGCTTGTTTATTTTTGCTGAAAAGGTTAATTACGTTTAGTGGCGTAGCGTGACCTTGTGATTCGGCAGCATTGACTTTGCGTGTATACAAAACACTAAACGGCAGTTGGGGCAACGATTTAAGCTAATCACTATATTATTAAATATGGCAAGCAAAAAAGCCTAGAAAAACTTATCGCCGTGTCGCTATTTAGTTTATGGCGCTTTTAACGCGTAAGACGAGATCACATTTTTATTACAGTAAATTCTGGATTTATTTACATTATCCTTAAAGGAAGAACTAAAAGATAAAGGACATATTGTAAGAAATAGTTCCAAAATTTTACCAAAAATCACTGTTTTACATCGATCCAGAACCAATACAAAATAATAAAGATGTATATATAAAATATAATACAATTATTAATAAATACGGATGTAAAATTTGAAACTCCATATGCTAAAAAAAAAACACAATCTATGAAATGCCAAGCATACGGTCACACCAAAATTGTTGTAATAAATCACCAAGGTGTGTCAAGTGTGTAGGGATGCATTTAACAAGCGAATGTCAAAGGAAAGACAAAGCTAATGACGTAATATGTCCAAATTGCATTGGAGACCATCCAGAAAATTATATAGGTTGTTTAGTATATAGGCAACTCCAACAAAAACAGCTTTCACAACTTCCACAACGAGCAAAACAAGCAAAAAAGAGTCAACCTAGTACAAACCAATGCACGCACAAAACGTTAGAAATGACGCTATGCAACCGATCGAATTTTTAGAAGAAAATAATGACATCCGAAATAAAAAAAAATGATAAAAGAACTAATGCAACAAATTGCAAAATGACCGTCTTACTACATATTGACACTTGGAATGCCAACGGTCTATCGCAACACATACAAGAAATAAAAAAAAAAATCGAAATTCATTTATGGAAAAAACTTACTTCAAAATACCTGGATACTGCGCTTGTTTCACGAGACACCCAGACAAAATTTCACACAGAGGCACAGCAGTAAACAATATTTAACATCACGAAGATGAAAAATTTCAAGAAGAATACCTTCAAGCGACTAACGTTAAAATTCTATATTTCTAAAATTGCTGTGTATTGTCCTCAAAGTACAATATTAAAAATAAAACTATTAATCCTTTTTTAGCAAACTATGAAATAAATTTATTGCTGGAGGGGATTAGTATGCCAAAAATCATACATTAAGTCAAACTACAGCGGTTTTTTGGATTTTTGTACGTTAAAAATATTTGTTTTATTTCTTTTACTTTTATTAGACTTGCTCAAAGGGGTTCTTTTAGATAATCTGCAATTTCCTTTGCATCTATTGTAATTTCTGACGCAGGATCGTATTGTGTGAATACCTCCTTCAAATGAGCTGCAAAGGTATCGCAGTTTTTTTTATCACTACTAGCCCAATTAATTTCCGATAATTCTGATATTAAATCAGGAAAATTACTAGAATAATTATCGGAAAAAGGAATAAAAATTATCACAATAATATTTAACGTCATGTTAAGGCTGGAATACTTTCCCTTGAGCTGGAAAGTAGCAGATGTAATAATGATACCAAAACTAGAAAAACGTCATGACCTGTGCTGTCAAAAATATTCGATAAACTGTTACTTCAATGAATAAACCAGATAATTAAAGAAAAAAGAAATGTTTCATTTTGGATTCAAAAATCGCTACGGAACTATAGAGCAAGTCCATAAGATTATATAAAAAGCAGCAATGATTTTAAACGCAAAATGTATTGCACAGCTGCGTTCATAGTTATTTATGACTGTTCCATAAGATAAAAGTAAACCTGCCAAAGAAAATTAATTAAATATTATAATCATACAGAAGAGGTAGATACTTTCGCGTGAAAGTCAACGTTGAGTGCACTGAAGTGAATTAAATCAACTCCGGAGTTCCACAGGGAAGTGTATTGGGACCGGTACTCTATCTAATATATACAGCTGATCTCCCAAAGATAGATTCAGTAACAATAGCGACGTTTGTGGACGATGCGTCAGAGAAACTTTCACGGAATCGAATCAAACACGACAAAATCAACACATGTAACGTTCACATTGAATAAAAAGACCGACTTAAATGTTTCGCTAAATGGTCAAATATTACAGCAAAAACAAGAGATCAAATACCTGGGAGTATATTTGCACAGAAGTCTCACATGGCAGAAACATATCTTTACTAAAAAGAAGCAACTTGTAATTCAACTTCGAAAAATGCACTGGATGAGGAGGAAGAAGATCCCAAATGACACTGGAAAACAAGTTATTTTTTATTTATTTATTTATTTACAATCTGTATTTTTAATGATGATATTGGATGCCTCACAAAATTTAATTTATTTTATATATTTACTAATTTATTAGGTAATACCTATTCACTATTTGTCATGTCTGTCAGGTATGTCAGATGATCTGTCGTTTAAGTTGTCTGGTGTCTTCATATCTACAGTCAATTAGTAGTATAATCAATAACACTAATAATCAGCTGTCGAGAAAATACTGAATATAAAATAACAAAAGAAAAGCGTGTAACAATATTTCAAACTTGAAATGCAGTTACCAATTGTAAGAGACATAAAAAATACAATATCAACATTTATTGCATAAATTTTAAATATAAAAAAAATACTTTATTTTTTATTGTCTGACATTGGGAGATATACCACTGTCCGTTTTTATTGTCAAACTAATAAAATATTTGTGCCTTACTAACTTAGAAGTACATATAAAAAGAATAATAAAAATAAAGGTAATTTATATATTATTATATTAAATAATAAAACGAAAAATTTGCAATTTATAAGCAGCTTTTCAGTAATTTTCAGATGTGTTAAATAAATTAAATGCGTGCAACAAAAAATATAAAATTATTTTATTGTGCTTTCTACACATTTTAATGTTACTAATATATAGGAAAAAAATATATATAATAAAAATGAAAATATATATCTTAATTTGATAACTAACTTTACTAGACATGTCTTATTTGATACAACCTATATAGAAAACAATCGAGTTAATAACTAATAACGTCATGAAAACAATCAAACTCATAAAGTAATTGTCGATCACGTGAGCAAACCTTGATCTCTAATTGATTGGTTTTAAACCTATAAGTTTTACTTTTTCTGGGACACATCTGAATTTAAAGTAACTTTACACAATATTTTAAATGTGAAATATATCGATGAAGTCTAGACTTTTTTCTCATTACATTTTAAAATACGATTTAAATTACAATAATCTGTTTTTGAGAAAAATATACAATGTGTATTATAGAAAAAACCGATTCTCATGAATATTTACTAAATATCGCAACACACAATCTAAGCAGTTTTTTTATTTTCAACGTTACACGTGTCGAGAATATATACGATTCGATTTGGAAATGTATCTCGTTTTACGTCATCGATACATCTTAGAATTTCAAAGCATTCGTTACCATCATGATTGAGACGCATTTTGTAAGATTGATGAGAAAAGTTGATTCTTGATAAGAGAACATATTTTGATATTTTGAAAAATATATTAATGTTCACGTATTGAAGTGCTTTTCAATTAAAAGGAAGAAAGTTTCGTTCGGTTTACTACTTGAGAAAAGTGCGAATTTGTAGAATTCTCCGCTTGGAATATCGAACCTACCGCAAACCTTCCGATTCAAATTCAAATTCGCTTTGAAATCATGATAAATTGCTTTATGCATACACATGATCAAGCTTACATTTCGGTACATACATTAAGGTCCAAATCGATAATGAGCTTAATTGGTTCTAGTACAATTGGATGTGTACGTCATGAATACATACCCCGCGAAGATCGTTTGCTTAATAATTTATTTTTATTTTGATGGAGCAAAAACATTATAGCCATATATAAAATTTACATAATAAATAAATCGGTACATCAGTAATACCTCAGGAATTTAATTTTGAGATGTTAATGCATAATGTTAATATTTCATTAATGAAACCAGGAAAGCGATTATAAATTCAAAATGATATAAAATATTTAGATTCTATTAAGGATAGTATTGAACTAAAAAATCGTGTTATAAATCTTAAAGCATTGGCATCCCTTAATCGTTAAAGAAGAAAAAGAAAATGTCATTTCATAACATACTAAGTTCTAGAAAGGGGATAGCGAATATTTTTAAATGCGCGTGCCAATATTTATTGAGTTGTTGACGAGTAATTCTTAATTAAGAAAAAATATTTACTTTAAAAGTTTAATGAGATAAGTTTGCATAAAATTTTCGACAAATGCCTAATGAAATATCGCGTAAAAATTAAAATAAATATTTTTAATTAAGCTTTTTACTGTTGTGTGTTAAATGCTTATACATATAAATATAAATCGACTGACACGATTTCTAAAACTTAATTTCATAACATTTATTTAATGACTCAAAACTGGCCCTCGTATATTGCGTAATGTAATGAAAACCCAGATATAATTTCTAATATGTTCTGTAAATAAATTTAAAATACCACTTCCTCGACAAACAATAGTTACCGATATCATTTTCGAGAGATCTGTTTTCTATTTGATAAGAATTTACACAAGTGTTGCAAAAATAGCTTCCTTTTGTTGGTTTTGCTAATAATGAAAAAAAGACGCTAAGAAACTTTTAATTATAATAAGAAAATAAATGTAGTGAGATTTAAAAATAAGTGCCTCTCTAAGAAATTTGTATATTTACCGCATCTCCTACCTGATAATGTAGCTAATTATTTTTTTAAAAAAACTTTAAATTAAATTTTTCTCGTACCTTTATGTATATAAAGTAATCTAAAATTGCTGTGATACTAATCTATATATTCTTTATTCTTTGAAACATTATTCTTATAAAGAAAATAGTTATCCGTTAAACGTATTAGTTAAAATTATAAAGTACTAGATTATTTTTAAAAAAATGTGCGATAAAATGCGTAGTGAGCCTAAAGCACTTTTTGAATATACTGTAATGCTTACACTACTCTCTGGTAGTTGTCCGAACCGAAGTTCAACTGAAGTCGGCCGAGGTCGCTGACTTCCGAGTACTTCCGTCCGGACGGCGGGCGTGTGTGACGTACGCACGGCGGCTGCTGTCATCTACAGCTGGCATATTTGCGCGCGATCGAAAAATGTGCCAAATAATCGCAATTTTTAAATTGTCGTATTATTAAAATTACGCTATTGATAATTATAAAAGTTTGTGTGGGCACTCACCAATACAAATCAGTGAAAACTTTCCGGTCGTAAATATTCAATTTACGCAAAATCTTTGTCGGCTTTTGAAAAATGCCATAAGGCATAAAAATGATACTTCAGAATACAAATACCACATCTGTGACTATCTTAGAATTTGTCGCCATCGATTCTAAATAAGAATTCGTTATGGTGTGACATTTATATAAACCGATCTAGGAAAATACATATGGATATTCGAAACGATTTTTTAAACAAAATCAAGTATCACTAATTATTTAATTTTGTATGAAAAAAAATATAATAACGATATATGTTAGAAGAATATACTATCAAAAATATAATTAATCGCTTTTGGTGCCCTAAAATATTCAATTTGTTGAAGTCCCCGATAAGCATGTGGTATTATAACTTGACCACGTGACCACGATGCAACGCTCGTCATGCGTGTTGACCATAGAACGCCTACGCACATACTGAAATTGAACCGAGTTGCTCGTTCTATCTCAGTTTGCGAAAAACCATATCATTATCTCTCTCACTCTCATTACTTAACACGCGAGAGAGCGAAGGGGGAAGTATCTCACCGCTCGCGCTAGAAATAGCAGCTTTGAATCCGGTCCTTTTGCTGACAATGTTCAGAAGCCCTCGAAGCTGGCCAAGTCAACGGAATTACCCCCACTTTACCTCCCGTTCTCAGTAGCCTCGGACAACTTCTGAGAGATTTTAGAGCGGGTAAAACCGAACTCAACCGAAGTAACCCACTATATTCTCCGTCCTTGACCAACCTTGGCCGACTTCCAGAGAGTGTAGTGCAGGCATAAGAAGATGGCTTTTTGTATAAAAAGCACAATTAGAGATTTTTGAACGTAGTTTTATTTAAGTCACATATAAAACTTTTAACAATTTTTTTGGCAGATATTTTTGCAAAGTGCAATGCAATAAAGGGAAATAAATAATAAATTAAATTTTTGGATTTCTATAGTTGAACAAAATAAAAGTAATTGTTTTCTTTCTTTACTTAAATATTATATTTTTAATGTATCTCTATGCTGCTTTTGAAAAACTTATAAACAACAATTTTGGAATATTTTCTAAAAAATTGATTCGAAATACATTTGAAATTGTCGATAATAAAAAATATACTATATCCAATACAAGTAAGAGCAGTTATTTCTGAACAAATTTAACACTAGAATTATCTTGTTTAAAAGCTTTTACAAGAAGCATATTTATGTGTGGTAAGACTTTTAAATTATGCTACAACCAAAGTCATACATTATATTTAGAAATTTATATATATTATTGTGTCTGATCTATAAAATATATAATTTAACGACTCAAAAACGTCGGATTTAATAATAACATAATAATATTGTATAATACATATCTGTATGTATGCTAGTTAATTTTTACTACGTACGAGTTTTATTTTTAATAATTGTTTTTTTTTATAATAAATGTTTTTGGGGGTTTTGAGGCATTAGTCATAATTCAAAGGTCACTATAACGACCACTTGGACAACGAAAAGAGATATTTCACACACATCATCAATAATCCATTACGAAAGTTCAGACCTCACACATTACACATATACACCCTGCATAGACGTCAACTACCCATTATCACCGCCTTTATATGAGTAGACGTGGGTCAGACAATAAGCTCAATTATGCGAACATTATAATTATTTTTTGAGCTCCACGGTTAACGGTCGCCGAAATAGGCATCTGAACCGCATTTTCTCTTAAAGCATGAACACGTTTTTGAGGTGTGTCCAAGAATAGATACAACTGGTTCATAAACGATTGTGTTTCAAACAATCAATATAAAATTGTGACACTTATTCACATTATACAGACTTCTTCGAGTAACCAAGAACGGTAATATTATACTATTAACAATTCTGTTTTTTAGCAGTAAAATACTTTATAATTTGGTACTATATATTATATATATATTTATGTATTATACTTTTGTTATATTATACATATATTCATGTTATTATGCTACAAAAAAAATATATGGATTTTTATTTATATATGTTATGTAGCATCCCTATGGGTTAATCAATAAGTTGATAAATAAAATAAGATATACAGAATAATGAAATCAGGACTGAAACACAAAACAAGAAAACTCGAGTCAATCAATGTTCCAAAAGTGTTTTCTTGTTTAATATTCTCCCATGTTCGCTACCAATTTGCTCATACGATTTCAACCAATACACATTTTTATTTTCAATGATATAAGACAATTATCAAAATATTTCTTATTATATAAATGTATTTTTGATGTGGTATATGTTATGATAATTAATCTGCACGAGTGGAATTAAATGGTTTTGAAACGGTATTTCACTGTTATTGAAACATATTTTTAATGTAAGAATAATTGATTTTACTAATTACCTGTTTCATTATTTGATTGTATGAAAATTATTACTGGGAAAATCTCAAACATATGCTAAGTATACAAATTAAATTTTGTAACAGTCTAAATAAATTTGCTAAAAACATTTATATTTGTTTTTATACTTAACTTTTAATAATTATATAGATCTTTCGATCATAATATTAGCATAACGTAATTAAGTATACATATTCTGCAAAACTTGTATTTAATAAAATATATAAATGCCTTTTTTTGTTTTAAAAATATTTACTAACACATTTTAAGATATTTAAATATTATTTTGGTAAGTCATAGTCAAATATTTAAAAAAAATATTGTGTTGGTAGACAGTCAAACAATTATTAGTCTTCATTGATCATTGAATCGAAAGGTATATTTTTATGGAAAAAAAATATTCACAACTAAATATTTATCTGAATTGAATTATACGACAATATTATGCTTATATTAGCCTCCTTTACATTTCTGTTTTAATACCAATATATTTTATGCATGCATATTTCAAAATAATGCGCAGTATAATAAAACATCCAAAACCAGTTAGTTGAATGCCAGAGAAATCCAAGCGATATGTGGCAACACGTTTAAAAAATATATGTTAAGGGTGCCAGAGCTGGAACGTCTGGCATTTCCGTTTATATTTCGATGTTATGCAAACATTTATTTTTAAAATATAAACGTCTTAGTCAATCATCCTGTGAATAAATTAAGCCTTAAAGCTACTGTTTCAGGCGTAATGTGTATCAATATATCCGATACACAGCGTTATTTGTACACGTATTTTGCCGAGACCCGTTTTAGATGTTTGCCTAAAAGTTATGACCGTCGTATTTCGGCATCAAAAGCTCTTTACGTATTCCAGTTTCGGGGTATCGCGAAGATATAACCGTTAAAACGTTCGAAACGTTTCACATCGTAGAAGGAAAAATTAGTCACGATAAATACAACAGTCCTTGGAGTATTGCTGTATAGATATTGTATTATTACTCGGGTAAAAAATTACAAAATGTAAATTGAATCACTAAGCGAAGCAAACATAAAGAATGAGAGTCATTATATGCGAATATAATATATTTTTCAGGTAAAAAGTAAAGCTTAATAGATAACATTTGTATGCTGTAAGGCGCTCGTGCGTAAATAAAATGTTAAATAAATAAAATCAAAGACGATACGTGTAAAGCAAAATCGTACAGTAAGGTAATATCGATTTTCAGTATGTAAAATATAATCTATATAGGTTAAAATTTGTTTTAGTTACAAGCTTTTTTGACTTGATGGATTAAATTCGAGCCATATATTATGACTAGCTTTCACTTATGAATAATATTTTCTAAAAAAAAACATTTTTTTTTGTTGAAATGTGTTTATCTTCCAAAACGTGTAGGTGCTAAGAAACTCCGCTCGTGATATTGCAATATAAAATTGACCATAAGAAAAACGTTTTTCTCACAAGTCAATTCTGAGCATATCAAGAAATTACCCGTGTGACCTATTTAGTATCATGTCGAACTTTAATTAAATTGAGAATTGAAAACGCTTGAAGCAAAATGGCAGATCTCTAATGCCTGCACTACACTCTCTGGAAGTTGGCCAAGGTTGGCCAAGGACGGAGAATATAGTGGGTTACTTCGGTCGAGTTCGGTTCTGCCCGCTCTAAAATCTCTTGGAAGTTGTCCGAGGTTACCGAGAACGGGAGGTAAAGTGGGGGTAATTCAGTCGAATTGGCCAGCTTTGAGCGCTTCCGAACATTGTCGGCAAAGGGAAGTCAAAGAAACCGAAGTCGGAGCTGCCCTTTCAAGCGCGAGCGGTGAGATACTTCTCCTTTCGCTCTCTCGCGTGTTAAGTGACGAGAGTGAGAAAAATAATGATATGGTTTTTCGCAAACTGAGATAGAACGAGTAACTCGGTTCAATTTCGGTATGCGCGTAGGCGTCCTATGGTCAACACGCATGACGAGCGCTTCATCGTGGTCACGTGGTCAAGTTATAATACCACGTGCTTATCGGGGACTTCAACAAATTGAATATTTTAGGGCACTAAAAGCGATTAATTATATTTTTGATAGTATATTCTTTTAAAAGATATCGTTATTATAGTTTTTTTCATATAAAATTAAATAATTAGAAAATAATTAGTGGTACATGATTTTGTTGAATAAATCGTTTCGAACATCCTTATGTATTTTTTTAGATCGGCTTATATAAATGTCACACCATAACGAATTCTTATTTAGAATCAATGGCGACAAATTTTAGGATAGTTACAGATGTGTGTTCGTATTCTGAAGTAGCATTTTTATGTCTTATGATATTTTGCAAAAGCCGACAGAGATTTTGCGTAAATTGAATATTTACGACCGAAAAGTTCTCACTGATATTGTATTGGTGAGTGCCCACACAAACTTTTATAATTATCAGTAGCGTAATTTTAATAATATGACAATTTAAAAATTGCGATTATTTGGCACATATTTCGATCGCGCGCAAATATGCCAGCTGTACGTGACAGCAGCCGCTGTGCGGACGTCGTTCACGGCCGCCGTCCGGACGGCATATGAAATTTGTGGCAACTTCCAGAGAGTGTAGTGCAAGCATAAGAATCAATGAAATTCTGGGAATAAAAATGTCAGAATCGTTAACTCAATTATTTAGATTTATGGTGTTTACGAACTCAACTAAATAACTTGTAGCGTAATATTCGTCTATTATCTTGTCAATTGAATATAATGAATATGTGTAATTAATATCGTACCCACCTAAAATATATTATAAATTCTATGTTATAGTTTTTAGTGAGACAGACCAGAAAATAGACCTACTTTACTTATTAGAGCATATATTTATTATAATACTTTTGGTTGTATTTTTACTAATTAATGAAATTAAATCTAGGCAATGATATATCTTTCTCATAAAACATTTAATAGACATATTAAAACTATCTGTTGAAGTTGTTCCATATATTTGTTTTAAGGCTTATGCTACAAATAATCAATATGTTTGAATATCAGACTGAATTTTTTGCTAGAAATAAATAGAGAAAAATATTGCGTTAAATTAAAATTAGGAAATGAAATCCATTAACTATAATAATTTAAGGCACTTTCAAAGAACTACTTAAATAAATATATCAAATGATTGATAACCATAATCGCTGCTGGAATTTTATATAAAAATTGCAATAAAAACACTTTTTTATGACAATTTTTATATGAAATATTAATATTTTTTTAGCCTTAGCCATAATAATAGGGCACCCCTTAAAATAGCGTGTAACTCTTTACAAGTGCATAGTCTGACAGAAATATTTTTGTAGAAAGTTTTAGCCGTAATTCTGAGAACTATGCAAAGTATTTTGTCGTTTTTAATTGCTCACTTGAGTCTTAAAAAAAGATTGCAGGTCAAATTGTCCAGTTTTGTTTAAATGATCATTATGTTCAGTTGCGTGATTTTGACCTTTATTTGTCGTTATAATTTCTTATCAGTCTTATTGACTAAATATAATAGTTATTAATATTTTTTGATAAAAATAACTGATTGTTATGTAATATATTTTATAATTTACGATATATAAGCATGATCATAAAATACAGTTTAAAGAGTTTATTCGAGGAGTTTCGAATATCCTTAGTTACAACTTACAATGGAAGATAATTAGAAATATGATATGGTATATAAAGCTTTATCTTTTGATTTTTTTAATCAAGATTGTTAAATTGCTTATACTTATGTAAATGGTTACAATATCAAAAATATGTATTTTTAAAAGCTTTATGTTAATAAAGCTTTTATAAACAAATTATATACTCGAAAATATAAGTGACCTAATATTTGAAAGCAATTAAATAATTGAAAATTTTGTGGTAGACACATCAAGCCTTAATACCTTTATTTATATTGAACACTAGCTGGAATTACGCGGTATCGAGTATTCATTATTTAGTGAATTCCCATTGCTTTCACTTTTTAGCGTATTAGATAGTTAGGGGTTTTGTATTTGTATATTTTTAAATCAAAACTTCATGCTATACTGTCTTAAAAGCTTTTTCTATAGCTAACATTAAAGGCCCGCATTTATTTTCATATTAAAATTAATGCATATATGCTCAGTCAAACCATTAAGTTAATGTGTTGTCAAGTGATTTTCGCGGAAACCGAATTGTTCGTTTATGTTTTTATTTCCTAAGGATTATTTTAAACACGCCAATTGGTAAACGTTAAATGTATTACATCGATATCACTACAAATAAAGCCCTTGGTGTGATTCTATTCTGAAAGGTCTAAAGACAGTAGCTAACGTCTTTATCTTGATGATTAACAGAGCCCACGTAAGCTTTGTAGTCTTTTCCGTTCGAGCGTAAATCGGAGATAACAGAATCTCTACAGAAATACAACCACAGCAGCAATCAAATAAGTACGTATACATATTGTGCTATGTTTAATAGATTAAAAGTGTCTTAGTGTCATTGCGGTAACGTATAGATTAGAAAAAGTAAATAAATAAATAAACTTTCATGTAAGTTATATGTATGTATATGAAATTTTTAAGCTAAAAAGCTATGACTATAACATATTTATAAAGGAAAAATACAACCAATAGACAACAGTGGTCATGAAATGGTAGTGAACACGGGCCCAGGGAAAACAATGATACGGGCCTCATGACAAAAATGGCATTTTATATATTTTTTAACATCGTAATATAATTTCTTGAATAAATAATAAAAAGTACGAGTTAACCCTTTCTATGTTAAAAATAAATATAAAAATTAGCCACTGTTGCGACATATTTTCTGAAGTCATATTATATGCGAAATATATTAATTAAGCATTACAAATTATTAAAAATATTTATTCATATTTTAAACTTTTTTTTTGCTGCTTAGTGTTGCCATATAGTGAATTTCCAGTCCAAATCAAAAGCAATAAAATCGTGTTATCGGGGTAAAAACGCTTGATTATCAATTTTTATAACAATATTACAAATGAGAATTGAATAAAGCACATCTGAACCTAATTCTGCTCAATAGGAGAGCGCAAAAAACAACTATCCCTTCTCAGAAGTTAAAAATTCACGTCAAAAGCAATAAAATCGCGACGGCGCCAAAACAATTTTATTGCTTTTGACCTGAATTTTTGCCTTCTGAGAAGTGATAACTGTTTTTACATTCTCTTATTGACCAAAATTCTGTTTGAACATATTTTGATCAGCCCTCTTATTATTATAAGTGCATAGTAATATCGGTAAGAATAGCCATAATATTTTTTAAACATAGTGTAATATCGAAATGCAGACAAACTATGGAGCAATATGCGAGATGCGATGTCTGTCTGTGCTTATTCTTCCGCTTATTTTCCCCTAAGAGATGAGTTAGCTTAGTTCGAATTTGGGACTTGACCTAATGTAAGTTCTAAAACTATAATTAGTTTCTGAACTTTCATTAGGTTAGGTTTGGGTCTGAACATCAAATGAACGTTTCGCCAGTGTCAAATTGAGTTTCATAGACATTTTAGAGCAGCATATTAGCGCCCATCAGGTAAATTATATTTTCGCTAGTAGAAATATATTTCTACTGGTGAAAATATATTTGGAATATACTGGTGAAAATATAATTTTTCAAAAAAAATCACATCCATTAATAAGTATGTTAATATATATGTATATTACTACGTATAACAAAGTTGAAATCATATGATTTTACTAGCACCTGCCAGATAATTTATATTTTCACTGGTAAAAATAAATATCTACTGCTAAAAATATATTTTGATATGATTGTACTGAAATGACATACTTTGAAAAATGTTTTCGGAATAGATTCGAGACTGTTTTTCTTTGATTTTATTTTAGAAATAACAACATGAAGTTAAATGTATTATTTTTTTATTTTTCTGCATTAAATCCACATGCGGAATTCAAATCGGCTTGCGGACCGTATGCTCTTATCTTTCATTCACTCTCGTCACTTACCACGCGAGCGATCGAGAGGGAAAGTATTTCACCGCCCGCCCTTAATTAGTATATACATCTCATATTTTATATGTATTTATATAATAAATAATATATTCAGTGTTTTTATTAGGGGGTCGTTGAATGAGCACTAAATTGTATGTATATATCTTTTGTTTTTATTTTGAGCTTTGCTCGTGAAAGGAAATAAAGTGCAGTACGTGTGGTTGTTTCAGCAGATTTTTAGAAGGTGAAAAGCTTTTTCAGATAGGTGCTGCGCTTTTTTATTGAATGTAATATAGTTTTCGCAGTGGTTCAGCTTTAGAGCAATACAGCGCAATCAATTTGTTTTAGCAATTTCTATGTACATGTATTGTTTATACATATGTATATAATAAATATAATGTTATTATGTAGTTGAGTGAAAAATAATGCCAAATTGTCGTAGCAATGGATTACAAAAGCTTATTTGTATAAAGCAAAAATAATTCTATTGTACAATTGAGTGATTGAGCTCGCAGCTCTTTGTCATTTCGACAAAGAGAGACATTTATAAACATTGGTGTTTACTAATTTGTGAATTTTTGTATGTGTGAATTAAAATAAAAATATATCGTACAACCTAGGAATGTATATTTTATTATTAAAATACTTTTTTTTATTATTTGAGTAATTTATTACAACAATATATATATATAATTATATTTTTTCATATGAGATCTCACTTAATATATTTATTAACTAAATCGCACAATAAGTTTTAGTGGTTAGTTATGATCCTACGAGACATTCTCCCATTGCAAATCTGCTAAATTATACATGACTAAGTTGGATATGATTAAGTAAAATTGTTTTTTTCTGAATATGATGATAAATAAATTAACCGATGTTCTCACGACAAAAATGGAAAAGAAATCTTGTTTTTGTCGTTTCGGTTGAAAATTATGAAGTTTACAAATTTACATTTAGGCCATCGACCATATGATCGGATACTTCTGGACTTACTCGATTTCTATGTCCAAATGAGATCGTTAATATGTAACGCGATATTCACGGCACCGAGCGAGTGTTAAATTTTTCCTCAAATAAACCGAAGAGAGATAAATCGCTTTGCTTCAAATAAATTTAATACGCCGTTTAGATTTTTCGTTAGCTGGCCCCTTAACGGTTTACCGATTTTTCGGGCAATAGCTACAGTGACTGAAACAAATACATACACGATCAAAGGGATTTGCTGAGCACATGCAATGTGATTTTTTTTATCCTAAATGGTGCCGTAAATTGCCGGATCGGGTAAGCTCCGTGGCGATTTTTAGAGTGAGAAAATAAAAGGGATCCAAATTGGGGTTTCGTCCTTTTGTCGGATGATTATTCGCCAATTCGTTGAAAAGGGATAGGTATTAGAGAAAAATACCTTCAGGGTCAGGTCAAAGGTTTTAATGGGTAAGTAGAATATTCCGAGGGGATGATTTAGTTATGCAAAGCGCGTATTAAGTCGCGAGATCGTGACGTTCACTTTGATCTATACAGGGTGGCTTATTTAAATAAATATATTTTTGATATTAACAAAGGTATCATTAAATACATTTGTGTATTACAAATTACTTTCTAGCTGAGGATAATATTTAAACAAGGAAATTCATAAAAGCAAATATAATACACCTGTTGTAATTTATTTATATATAGCTTTAATAATTCATTTTTTGTATTTTTTTTTATGAAATACAATTTTTTTAGTCGGTTAAACGGTACTTATTATTAATATCAATTCACCGATATTTATATTATTAATAAATACGTCATAACTTAACGATATTTCCATAATTAAATACAAGTTGACGATAAATTTCAGAAAATAAAATTGTCATTTTGAAAATGATGTATTAAATATATAATTTATATTTTCAAATGAATTGAAAATGTATAGTAGTTTTTTATAAATTGAACCATCATTGAAACTAATGGACTATCATTGAAAACCCTGAATAATAATGTCTAATTTTAACCATTAAATTATAAAATTAATTTTAAGAAATCAGAACGAAGCAAAAATAATATTTAAAACCGAAAAAGTTGAGGGTACGGTATTCGCACACTCGCTAGCTTTGGTACCTCACGATAGTAAGGTACCAACAGCTAGTTTATATTATATTATATAAAGTATACAAAACGTATTTAATACCATAACAGGATATAAAAAAATGAAATATAATGATATATTGAATATTTATTCAATATAAAATATGATAAACATAAAAAATGCTTAAAAATATTTAAAATAAGCAGCAAAAAGTAAGAGCGTAATTCAGCATCAAAAGCCCAGAGAAACCCTTAATCTTGCGGCGTCTTTATACTGTTTCTTAATTATGAATTTCAAAGAAAGAGGTGTATAAAATTTCAACGTCACTAAATAATGGAAAAAGTTCTTGATATGCGTAATACAATTTTTATTCAAATAAAATAAATAGCCCTATTTACAGGAAATCCTAAATACGCAATAAAAATACTTTATTGTAATCATTTTATTAATTCTCACGTGAAAGCGAATTAACAAGTCGCTTTAAGGTTGCTATTTTGTAATATGTATTTAACTGCTCGACATCCTTTTATTTAATAATATTTTATTAAATAATGAATATTTATAAAAAAATACTATAAAAAACAGCACATTGTACCAAGTATCCAATTCCTATCAATGGGCGGTAAAATACTTTACCCATAAAATTTTCACGCAGCTGTTTACTTTTTGAATATTAATTATTATTTAGCGATTAAATTAACACACATATACATTTTCTCTTCGAGTTAACTGTATGAAAGAATTAAAAAAAAACAAAATGTCAAACGTTGTATGAGACGCACTAAGAAAGTACTCACACATAAAACAGGTTAAAATAATAATACTGGAATATTTTAAATAAATGAAAATTATATATAATTAGGTTATTTTTTAATAAATAAAAGCTTATGCGTCCTGTGTATAGAACAGCTAATGATGTTATATACACATATTAGTTTTCATGTATAGCTCATGTACGCATGCACAGGTGCCATTAAATTGTTTCAGTGGTAGTTTTTTTGTGCTTGTTTTCAGTGCATGCCTGAACTCCCTTTTACATTTGTGCATATATAGTACACCAATTGTTGTATACTCCTGTTATGCAGCTGGCTAGCAGTATGCAACCGAGGACACCGATGGAAACAGAATAAAGGAGGTCAAATATTTGAGTGAATTTTATTGTGACGGTTGCTATCCTCATGTCTGCCTCAAGGTATACGTTTTCTATGTTTATGATGTATACAAAAATACAATAGACTTTATACATTTATGTATGTTAGTATACGTGAACGTTTTTGGAATGTTTCCTTATTCAGAGCGCGCATCTGAAAAGGTCAAGCTAAAGTTTCTCTAAGAGCGAAGTAAAAAATATTAAATCTGACAATTGCATTAATGCTGATTGCTCCATTTTTCAAACTCTCTCGTCTCTCAATTCCCATCGGGTCATAAAATGAATAATTTCAGCATTTGCTGAGTGCAAGCGATCAATCGCCCCATTAGTCTGAAACAAATTGAAATATCGAACGTAGTTTAATATTCAAATGCATCTTGAGGTTACTTTAATATTTTTCAGAGAGGCACCGATAGTATCAGTCAGTCAATAAATTTGAGATCGCTTGCAAGACATGCATGTGTGTCATGACGTATTTGGAACAAAATTCTATCATACATATTATACCCTGTAATGAAAATTTCCAGTATTTTATTTCATTAGCTACTAAGAGATATTTCTAGAAATATATTACATTAAAAGGATTTAGTTATTCCTAACCATTTTATCTGGAATTGTTAAATTACTAAAGTGACGAGAGTGAGTGAGAGATAAGGGCGTGCGTTACATGCGTTCCGCACGCTCATTTCTTCTCACTCACTCTCGTCACTTAGCACGCGAGCGAGCGAAAGGTAATGTATCTCATCGTACGTGCCCCGTGGTATCTCTAGTATAATTTGGTGGATGTTGGGTTTCAAGTGCTCCAACGGCGTTAAATCGCTTGATATTGGAGGCCAGTTACACCCTCCTTGAATTTGGCCAAAAAACATGTCATTTAAGGAAATACTATAAATCTCTACAGACAACTTTTAACCCTTCCCTATTGAAAAAGCAGCAGAAATAATAACCCTGATTCTAAACCAAAAATTCTCGAGTTATCCTACAAAAAAAATTTAACCCGAAAATATTTTTTTAATATATCAACTCAGTGAAATTATATTCGATTGGTAGATTTATATTTTTACTACTGAAAATATATTAAAATAAATATTATCCCTCAAAAAAATCTGTCCCGAGAATATATTTTAAAATATGTCATTTCAGTGAAATTATATCGGAATACATTTTAATCGGTAGATATATAATATATTTTTACTAGTGAAAATATAATTTATCTATCAGGTGCTAGTAAAATTATGAGACTTCCACTTTTTCATACGTATCGATATATATACATTTACGTATTTATTTATTCATAATTTATCCACAGGCGATGTATAAATACATTTTCACCAGTAAATATTTTTACTAGCGAAAATATAATTTAACTACTAGGCGCAGGTCAAATGCCGATGAAACACTATTGTAAAACATTTATTTTCTGTTTAAACCCAAACTTATTCTAATGAAGGCAAAAACAATTATCACTTCTCAGAAGTGAAAAATTCACGTCAAAAGAAATAAAATCGCGTCGGTACCGTTTCAGTGGGAGCACTCGGTAACGAGCGTTAGTGTAAATATTAAGTATATATATAATATTATACCGCTTTACTTAAATAATGATACGACATAGATTTTATTATTTTTTAGATAACGTTAAGAATGACTTTCTGAATTGGTTCTGTACCACAAATTGCGTAAATGGTGGCTAGTTCAAAGACAGATTAACTCGTCGCTTCAAGTAGCTGGGTTGGATTTCAGCTAAGCTCTGAGCTAGTCCGTTTCTGATCGATTTCCTGACTGAATTAAATTTGAAAATGCGAAAACTGAATCTAAAGATTAAATGAATGGCTTACGCTGGCAGTGAAGCTTTTTAAATAGTGTTTTTTTCAGACAGGCGGCAATTTAAAGCCATTACATAAAAGTTGTTTGTTTATGATTGCGTGATTTATATTCAGAGCCTGATGCAATTAGCGTGTTTCGCGTCTATAAATGTTTTCAATAACAGTTAATATTTTTTCTACGACGATGTTCGTAATTGCTTATCTTGGAGAAAAAATCATTAGCGAGTCTTATTTAATTATATTTGAGAATTTCAATTATAGTTAGTGATATAATTTTTTTTCTGGGGATATTACGAGTTGTATATCATGGGCTTTAATATTGTTTACAATATTGCTGTCATTCGTCTTATATTGTTGACACAATTTATTTAAGGAGTTGATATGATTTATTGCTTAAGGACTGCGGGCAGTAAGTTTCCTACATATGGTCTAATTTATAATAATTTTGAAAATAAATTTTCTTAATGGGACACCCGGTATATGCATTATGAAAGATTACATCGCAAACTCCCTTTAGCGGTAATAAGTAAGTAGCGAAAGATTTAATTCGCGAGTTATTACCAAATGATCAGTATTCACGTAGCAGGTTTGAGCTTTTCATATCTGGGGCAAATGTGAGCTGCAAATCATAACAAATGGATTTTAAACAAAAGCTCTCGTTCTATTCGATTGCGACCCGAGGAGTATTCGAAAGCTCTTACATGGATTACGTTCTCACATATCATTGACAATACATAATTATTTTTCTAAAGAAAATTCAGTATTCTAATTACGGTTCTAGAAACAATATTTTTTAAATCAAACAATTTTAGTTTATAGGTGTATTTAAAGAAAACATTAAAGAAAATACTTGAGAATCTCCTGCATTTATATTAATAGCAATAATAATTATAATGAGGAAGTTCTCAGAATGTGACAAATTGAATAAGCTATATATAATTTAAAATATATAGAAGAAAAATCAATTTTTGAGATCGAATGTTTTCTACGTAGCGTGAATGAGAAAATAATAACATTACCTCAATGATCTAATAATAATATTCCCTGAACAACGATGACGATTTACGATTTTACGAGGGCGGTACGAGCAAATTATATTTTTATCTCCGGAGATTTTCCACTCCTAAAAATGCGCCTACTTTGGTACTTTATCTACACAGGTCCTCCTAAAAAAACTCCACCCTAGGAACTCTTCAAAGTTTTTGAATGACTTATTTTGTATGGTTACTTATATTATATTTAATTTTAAACGCGTGTAGCATATTATATGCATTTGATATGTAATACATGTAATGTCTTTGGGTAATTAATAAGATAATTAAAGCGAATAATTTGACATATAAATCATATTTTAATTAAAAAAATACAATTATATAATAAAAACACGAGAAAATAAATTTATTTTAATAAATTCTTATCCCAGTATAAAAATGTCCAATGTACAACAATAAAAGTAACGAGGAGATTTTTCCTTGAGCTTCAGAGTCTCGTTGATGCGATAAAAGAGGCTTTTTAAATTTAAAAAAGAGCTTCCAACGGCGATTAAGGGATCGGAGCGAGCTTTCGGTCGCGATGCACGTCGGCCGCAAAGTTGCGGCCGTGTTCATCTGCCGAGTGTTGGTTCAAGTGTTTTAAATGGTTCACCGGGTCACAGTTTGTTGGCACAATTTATGGCCGCAATAACTTTCAATTTATTGGAAAGTGCATTGGGCACGAATGAAAAATGCATTTCCGCGGGCCGGATTACACAGATAGTGGATATAGGAAATAATATAAAAAAACAAACACGTGAGGCGGGCCGCAATCAATCATGGCGATGACGTTTCAGGCTTTTCCGTTCGATAGACCGAAAGCTCGTTTTATTTTATTAAATAACAATCAGATTTACCCAGTATTTAACTGACTAGACTTTACAAAAAAAAATTATGCGTTATATAAAAATAATAAATATTGTATATATAAAATATTTTAAATCCAGATTAAGAACTCTAACGTGTTTTAAAAAGTTAGACCACAATCAATCATGGACGAGAGCAATTTATATATGCATTAACTTCCTGTCACGGTTGTTTATTAAATTTATTTTTGTTCTAGCACTTGAGCTTAATAATTAACGGTGTGAGATTTCATCTTGTCAGATTAAATCACGTTGACCCTGATAGTTGTATGGTTTGAGCATATTGCATGGCATGATTAAGGTCGCGGCGTATCTAACTGAACCTTCGTTACAACTAAGGGATGGAAATATATTATTATATATACTTTATATATGTATGTGCATAAAAACGATTGAAGACCATACTATTGTGGGATTGGGTCGTGTAATGAAAACGCGGAACATAAAGAAGGCGCAAGAAAGGGTAGGGATATGTGATAAATGGACAGATCGAATGTAATAAAGAAAAACTAGAAAAGTTTCTTTGACAAATATAAGATGTGCTCAATGTCTGAACGTATTGCAGAGAGCAATCTATCATACTTGTCGGCATAATACCCGGGTCATTTTTGAATTTCCAGACCTCTTCTATAGATGTCGATAATATATTACAATAGAAACGTTTTCTGTGTAAAATTTGTACAAAGTTGTGAAAATAAAGTTATATTTGTGTAGTTTAAAAAAAAGAGAAAATTCAACATAGTGAATGTTAAAAATATCTATGACAACTTAATGAGATGGAGAACAGATAGGGTGAAAATGCATCTTTATACTCAACTGTAAATAAAAGGGCAGAAAAAATTGAGCGTGGTCGTACAAATAATATAAAACTCTAAAATTGCCACAATACTACAATAGTACCCATATTGTTTTAGATAAAAATGAGTCTATCAGAGATGGGATGAGGCCATCTGCCCCGGGCCTCATATCGTGAATCAATATGTTGAAATATATTGATCCCATATTTATGTTGAAAAATATTGATCCCATATTATTTTCTATTTATGTTATATCATTTTTTTTAACTAAATATAAATTAATAGAATATAATTAAATTCTTTTTTTAACTAAATATAAATGTTTAGTTAAAATTTGTTGGTGTAAAAATTAGCTATAAAGTTAAATTAATTATTAAAATAAATAATAAGTAATATGAAATTCGATCAAAATTATTTATAAAATCTCACAAAAATTCTTTTATAGGTACATGAAAATAATTATGTTTTATGAAAAAATCACATAAAAGAGTAATAAAAAATTTGCATATAAATTCAATTATTGCCAAAAAATAACACAGGAAAAAGCTGCTGAAGCGCTATCTTGATATTATGCTTTTTCTCTCTGAAAGAGGGCTAGCGTTTTTTGAATTCGATGCATGCATTGAAAGTCCACACTGAAATTTTCTTAGATTGTTTAACTGTTAAGTAAATATGATGCAATATTAGCGGAGTATGTTTCAAAAGTTTGAGCTGTACAAGAAGAATGCAGGTTCATTATCTTTGAACTAGACTTTGTTGAAGAGGCTAAATATTCCAAATTAATTTTATAAAAAATTGATTATTCGTTACGTCATTTCCAGCGAATCGGAATTTACAATTGATGAACGTTTTATATGTTTTAGTAATTTTTCTGATAAAATTGGTAAAAAAATTGCTAGCTGTTGAATTTGTTACAGGAATTAATATTAGTGAAACCAGGCTATGATGACGTAGCCAATATGGTAGGAAAGTATAATGCACACAATAAGTTATTTTGTGTGAAAAAAGCAATTGAAGATTTTCTTGTTGTGGAAATCATACTTTAAATCTTGTCGGAATGGATTCAGAAAACTTGCAAGGAATCAATAACTTTTTTTGATACTGTCCAGCAAATTTAAAATTTCTTTAGCAAAAGTCTAAAAAGATTATAATAAATTAACTATAAAATAACATTTAGCACTTTATTCCTAACACAAAATTTAAAAATATATTTATGATCAGCAAGGCTTACGAAGTTAAACCAGTGGTTTAAAATTTGAAGTTTTTTAATTGACTTTAAATAAAATCGATTTAAAAAGCCTTCCCATTGATGCACAGATTCCTGATTTTCAAAAACATTTGTCAAAATTGGCATATGTTCTTATGTTTACAGTCTGGCTAAAAATACTAATATCATTACATCAACAAATGTCATTATTAAATTCCGTAAAGGAAATTTTGTATAAATAAAAAAATAATATTGAGAACATAATTAAAGATATAGAAAAAATTAAGAAAACATTTAAGTTCATCCTTAATCGCAACCGAAAATGATTATTATTTTTTTTTATTTGATTTTTATTCAGTTTAAGTAATTCATTTGTTAATAAATTTTCATAATTTGTATGCGATACATTATTTATTAATCTATCCTAACCTTATCTAAGTTATTACCTTAATCGACAACATTTTATGTTTCTTAAAAGTATAATAGTCTTAGATTATTAGGCTAATAATTTATAGAGGAACAGGTGACAAAAACCTCTTTGCAGATAGTTTAAAGTTTTATGAAAATTCAATGAAATGGATCAAGAAAATATTGCTTTAAAGGCAAAATTATTGGTAGCGAAATATTAAAATTAAAACTAGCTATATAAAAACTAATCAATTTTAAACTAAGCACGAAACCGACAGAATTACTTAAAAAAATGATCGATATGGCATTCCTAAACATATTACCCAATACAATAATTGAGTTCCGATTTTTTTCAACTTTGCCTGTGAGTGAATCAGAAAGTGAAAGATCATTTAGTGTTTCGAAAATAATTAAAATCATTTTACGATCTACTAGGAGTCAGGAGCGACTAAATGGACTAGCACTAGCGCGTATTTTAGACTTTTCTGAAATAATAACCGAATTTGTTAATAGAAAAGCGCGCAAAGCTTCTTAAAAATAATGAAAAGATTTAGTACTTTATCCTCTACATTAAAATTATTATCAGTACAAATTCGTTTATGTATCTACTATACTTTTAAATATTGCATTTATCGTATGAAAAGCTATAGATAAAATTCTTTTCTTTCTGTTGAGCTTAGAGCTAGGTCGGGATATTACGGACCTTCGTACAAGGATTTTAGACTCAAAGGAGACCTCATTATAAGCAAGTCAAAATCCATAAAAATATAATAAGTCCGCTAATCACCTGGTTCAATACGAGCGAGGCATAATAGTTAGATAACATTAGTAGGATTTATCAATATTAGAGGATAATAATCCTGCTTCAGTAAATTACACCATATATCAATTTTATATATTTTTATGGAAATATTATTTTGATTAGCATTTAAGTGTGTTACTATTTTACGTAAAGGTCTTTAGATATGTATTGTATTTTGAAAATGTGCGTAACACATTTTTATTATATTCAGTTTTAGAATGAACATGTGTTGTAGCTCTCAGCTCTTCAATAAAATATTGCATTAATATTATTAAAAATAAATATAATAAAGAGAAGCAAATGACATATTCACTATATGCTGTATGAATTATAAATGAAGCGAAAAGCAACAGATGCAGCAAAAAACAGATGTGAAGTTATTGGTGTAGTGAATACAAAAAATGTTAAAGATGTTTCTCAAAGCTCGTGCTAGTAATGTTAATCACGTAGACGAGTAACGTACTCAAAGGAATTTATGTACAGTTATGAAAGGAATTAATGGGTTAGTGAAAATAATACAGGAATTATATAACCTATAACTTATGCGAATGCATAAATCCTGAACTTCGTATCATGGTTATTTTTTTGCGCAAATTTTTTTGCGTCTGAAGTTGGATTGGTCTCTCTTAGTCAACATTTATACAAACTTAGTGGGTCAAAGTTAGAGAGATAATGAGGTTTTGATGCAAAATTCAATTCAAAGTGGACGTTCAAGTGTGAGTGTTAGAGGAAGTCTCTGAAGAAGTGTCATTGGCGGTCCGTAATAATTCAGAATAGTACGTGTCATGCTTTGTCAAAGCATTTGCAACAGATACTTTTAATCTTTTTTATTTATGGGTAATAATTTGCGAAAACCCGCATTCACATTCACAATAATGCACAATAAATTACAGCGAGATATGCTTATGATTATTAAGCATTATAAACATAATAACAGTTTGGAAACGTCCATTTGCTGTTAAAACCAAAACCTAACCTAATAAAAGTAATAAAGCTAATTATAGTTTTAGAACTTTCATTAGATCCAGTCCAAAATACAAACTAAGCCAACTCATCTCCCAAGGGAAAATAATAAATTTTTCTTCGGATTTTTTTTATTAATCGAACATTTTTAAATATAATTTAACTGATAGGCGCTAGTGAAATTATATCCTGCGACGGCATAATTTTTTTGCTTTTGATGTGAATTTTTTACTTCTGAGAAGGAATAATTATTTTTTGCGCTCTCCTATTGGTCAAAATTCGGTTTAGATATGCTTATGATTATTAAACATTATAAATCTATCATGACGCATTAGTAAGACCTGCCAAATAATAATGGTCAGATTTATAAAAATATATACTTAAAATAAAAAAAACAACGCCTGTAATGGTTAAAAGCTTTTTGAATATTTGTGATCTGTGGGGGTTCAATTGTGAATTGAAGGGTGTTTTTTTTTATGAACCCGATTTATAGAAACGTTTAAAAATTGCATAAAAAACCCTTGGAAAAATATCTTTCACTGATTTTTCATTTATAGTTCTTTAAAATTCAATTGCACTAGAAATAAAAAATGTGTGATTAAACAAAACCGTTACAGTTGAAATTTATTGTGCCAGCTAAAAGGATTCAAAGGGTAAAAATGCGCTACTTTGAACACAGAAAAGGTGTCTTCTTACACCATGATAACGCCTTTCACGCACAGTATAAACGACAAAAAAAAATTGAAACTTGGAATTGGAAATCCTTATGTAACCCTTGTCTGATCTCGCACCTTCCTATTTTTATCGGTTTCGATCGTTCCAACATTTTTAGGAAATGAAACAAACTTTCTATGTATAAATTCTAAGCCGATGTGTTTTGGTCGTAAAGAAATTTAAAAAGCTAGGAAATAATTATAGAACAAAACTTTTATTTTAAATTAGTAATTTTATCTATTTAAAAATAAAATGCTTTTACAGCAACATTAAAATTAAAAAAATGTTACTTTTATTTTTAATTGAGTATATTTTAGGACTATTTTTGATCTATTTTGATTAAATATAAGCAATAAAAATACGACTATCCGGTTTTTAATGTATACATTGTAATAAATAGGAAAATATGCATTTTAAATTATTAGATTTGGACATATTTAAATTGAATATAAAAATAACAATTATATGCAATAAACTTGTAAATAAATTAAAATTAAAATATTATTTTATTAACAATAAAAATCGATTATCAAAACTACATTTTAAGTACACTCTTACGCAGGTACTAAAAGCAAGTTGATTGTTTATTCATTCACGTATAGCAATGTACCCGCATAACTTAACAAATATTACGATTAAGATATTGGCACTCACCTGAGGTATGCTTAAAATAGCGCTGAGTATCCATACGAACACCAGCAGCCAGGTGCCCCTTCTGGCCGTGGACAAACTCTTCATGGGATACCTAACTGCCACGAAGCGATCCACGCCGACGAGCACCAACACAAATGTACTTAAATGCAAACTAAACATTTGGAGAAACTTGAATACTTTACAAGCGACGTTCCCAGCAAGCCAGGCCACCGTATAACTCCATCCAGCCTCTCCGGCCAGACAAAAAACAGTCACTAGGAGGTCGGCTACTGACAGTTGCATGATGAGACTATAAATGGCACTGCAGGATGAACGAGACGTTCTCCTAGATCTTTGACTTCGTTTTATGCTAAGTATTGTCGCTGAGTTGCCGATGAAGGAAAGGACGGCTAAGGCACCCAAGACGCATGCCTTTATTAAAGAGGCCCTAGTGAGGGTCGGGGCGTGACCTAAGCATTTTATGTCAGTGCCGTTCAAATTGGCGGAAGTCGTGTTTGTCACGTTTATACCCAAATTTTCGCACTCCTCGAAGCTAAGTATCACTAAGTTTGTAACGTTGTTCAACTCCATCTTAATTGTAATTGCTTAACAAGTAGTATTCAAGTATTGGCAAACGGCTTCAAAGTCTGAAACAAAGAAAATATATATATTAGCTAAGAATTGACTGATGGATTTTCAATGTACCTAACTTATAGCTAGTTCTTGTCTGAAATACACTTGACTTACAAACTTTTATGAAATATTTATATAAAATTGTAATGTTTTCTCTAGGCAATTGGTTATACAAATTAACATATCCTTCTGGTCATCATTTTAAATATGTTTTTAAGTAGTGAAATTATATACTTAGATATATACATATATCAATCAATCAATCAAAATTATAAATAGCGATAAAAATATAATTAATTTAATATTATCATAAGTAATACAAAATATCATTGCCAAGTTTTTCGAAGCAAATGTACTAAAAAGCAAATCTCTTATCTTTGTAAAAAATATCACATGTACAATGTTACTATTGTGTACAATGTATGACTGAAATTTCGAAACTGGTTACTTCTTATATAAGTCACTATTTTATTGTATACTTAATAAATGATTTTCACTATTTATTACTTAATAAACTATATTTTAATGACGTATGTCTATTATTAGAACATGTATCCGCAAATAAATTAAAATTTATTCTCTGGTTATATTAATAATCCTGTTACGACGTGCTCTTAAATATAATACAATACAAACTCTAGTGTATATATATAATAATACATAATTTATATACAGCCAAAGTTAAACGATGTTATTAAGTATTTCATTGTTAAAAGTTAGGCATACGTTCGTTCTGTAAAAGTGCTATTAAAAGCTCTTCTAAGCGATATGCCTAAAAAATTGCCTTATTTATATACTAAAAGCCGTGTAAAAGCTCACAAACCATTTCAAATGTCACGCAAACAGTTAATAAAATAACGAGATAATTGTATAATTATAGTATTATTATTTATAGCTATTAATAATAAAACTACTTGTACAGAACGATTTTCCCAATCGCACTAAATTATTATATTAATTGTAAGATGTAATAATTTACGATAAATAAATTTATTAAAATATATGGAATTTAAATAAACATTATTGCCACATATGAATATTTATAAGGTATATTTTAAAAATATGTACGTATGTAAATGGAACATAAAAATTAATGGAAAAGGACAATCTGTTTATTATTAAATATACCATAAAAGTTTATGTTAAATGAAGGTAACCATGTAAAGATATTATTGTATAATACAGTATTTTAAGTGTAACGATCTTTTATAAATATTCAATATTTTAAATCAATGTGTGTAATAAAATTAAAAGCAATAACTGATTATAGTATATAATTATTCAATAAATAATTATAAGTAATTGCTTTCTTGACTTCCATATAATTATAATATTATATTCACGTTCATTTTTCAATCAAGATTTTTAAAAAATATGTTATTTAATATATAATACAAAAACGCTATGTAAAATAATAATTTAGAATAAAATCGCAAAGTTTAATTAATCTTTAAGCTTCTCTTTCATTTACCATGGGGAAATATATTTTTACAAATAGGTCAACTTTGTATAAATTTATTTTTCATGGTAGTATTTTAAAAATTATATAAATTTCTTCTAGGTAATATTAAATTATAAATTTGCATTATTAAAAGCAAAAAGATTTGTAATAATGTGACGAAGTAAAAATACTTTAAGGTACATTATCGGTATAAAAAAAATGTATACGATTTACTTAATCTCAAGTATTTTTAACAATAAACGTAGTTAGAGATTTATTGCCGTTTTAATTTATGTAAATGATAATTAAATTCTTTTCCATTTCAACGACTTAAGCAAAGCATTAAGTCAGATTTTAAAAGAGAGGTTGAGATTTTTTTTAACCATTTACTTACATACATATGCATATATTTTTTAATTAGTTGTAAGGGAAGAACAAATATATTTTTTTCTGTAAATGTTCAGTAATATTAAAAATATTATATTTAGTAACTTGATATTTATAAGCGGTCAGTAATTAATTGGTAAATGGTTACTATTATTTTTTGATATAAGGTATCTCAGGTTGATTAAAAGTTTGTTAACAAAATTATTTATAGTTCTTTCCCAAAATTACATATATATATACTGATTCTACAATTTTAAAAACTCTCTAAATCAAAGAAGAGTATTTGCATTAAATCGCATAATAAAAAATACTAAGCTGATATCAATAAATTGCTGTGTAATAGAAATTTGTTATAAGTAATATACTGATTTTAGATAAAAGTATTTTTATTTAAAAGCTGAATCAAATTTAAGAACATTTAAAATTCTAGCAAAACTTATATTACAACATATATAATACTTATATGCTATACGAATTATGTATTAAATAGATAAAATATAACAAAGATATTTTTTTGAAAAATCTAGGACTTCTATGTTTTATGCAAGATATAAATAATATGACACTCAAGAGAAGGCAATACACGTTTCTAGCGTTGAATTAAAAACATTTCTCACAAAGGTAGTACATATTATATGTGACATGTTTGTATAAAGATTCACATAGCTCATACCTATAATTTTTACACAGAATGTCCAAATAAGTGCGAACATTTTAAATGACGATATCTCGCATTGAAACTATTAAAAACAAACGTTTAAAGCTATAGAAAATATAGTCATTTATGGTTTGACAATTAACACATCATAGTTAAAGACTACTTACAAATTTTATATGCTATTATAAAATAATAAATTTATTCATAAGATTTTCATTCATTATATACAATACATGTTGCTGGTTTATAACCATTTTTATGTTCATTGAAAGAATGAAAGAGCCAATTGATTAAGTGCTAATTTAATTTTAATTTAGCTGAATGTGTTCTTCAGTCTTTAAAGCAGAATATGCTTAGGCATTTTATGCTTATTTTAAATTTATAAGATTTTATTGTTATTTAATTATTGGTATTTATAGACCTTATGATTTTAAAAAATTAAACATTATTTTAATAGCTTTAATTTGTATGACATGCAATTTAAAAAAAATAGTGTTACTCATGTAACTCTACACCCAGCAAGCATATGATAAAGTGGATCAAATTATTTGTTGTAGATGAAGATTTTATTTTATGTAGTAAGCGCACTTTTTCTATTAAATTTCGGTATGAGGACCTCAATTGCAACAAGCTTTTTAATTTTAAAGCAAAGTTTTTAAATTTTTGCTTGAAATTCAGCTGTAAATCAGGGTTTTTAACGATTTACATTTTACGTTACTGCTCTATTGACTTTCGAAAGGCAGTGGCAAAGTTTCGTAAATATTATGAATTTTATTTTATTTCGGTTGATTTTACTTTTACACTTCTCAAATTTATTATTTAGGTTTTGTAAAATTTTTGTAATTTATTCGCGATTAGTTCGCAAGCACTTGTTAAAATATCTGTATCGTCAGCGTACATTGAAAAATGTGTATTTTTTAATTTAAAGATATCGTTCGTATAGAAGATAAAGAAAAACGATCCAAGCAAACTTTCATAAGGAACTCAGGCTGAAGTTTGATGCAGAATCAAGTGTTCGTTATTTATTGAAACAATATATTTTTGGTATGAGCGTATTAAGTGTAGCAGATAGCCGGGAGTCAATTTGTAAATATACCGTGTCAAAAGCTTTTTCTATATCTAACATTGAAAAACCTGTACTCTTATTTATATTAAAATAACTGCATATATGTCAAACTACTTGATGTGATTTAGCAAAAGCAAAATTTCTTGTTAATAATTTTAGCATAGCATATATATAAATTAGGTGTAGTTTATAGTCAGTTCAATATGGCAGACTAAGATGCGGGAGTCGCAGTTTAGTTCAGAGAATACTGTTTGTTCTCAAGAAATGAAAAGTAGCAAGTAATCCATCATGTTAAAATATTAGGGCAGAAGAACATAAATCTTAGCCTATCAAGGTGAATGTCATGTGGAGGTTGTAAATATTCCTCCTATACAAAATACATATATTCACAGTCGCAAGATTTTTATCTTATTCTGTTTTTGTATAGCATTAATTATTCACACGATATCGTCGTCTAAATTATCGTTCGATTTTTATGGGCCATTCTGCAAGTAAAGGCGAATTTTAAAACGAAATTATGAGCCAGAACGAGAGAGCTCGCGTGAATTATACATGCGCCCTACGTAATAATTCAGACCCGCGACATTAACATATCATAAAAATTTGGAGCGCGAGCCAAACTTTTTACCTCCTCAACGCCCGCGGGCGCAGCCCCAAGACGAACGACTGCGCCCCATTCACCAGCAATAACGTAAATTGCAATTGACAATGCGAGGGCGAAGTCTCCAATGGATTCTGCTCAGACTTCCACCTATTTTATCGGACTTTACCCTGCGAGGGTTCGTACGACGTGAAATTTTTATCTCGAAGAAAATGTACATGGAACATTTCAGATTAAATTTTATATGGATACATGAAAGCATTAATAGAAATTGTGTGTGATTTTCTCGCTTATGGATTTTTCTATCTATATATGGGTTTTTCTGTAATATTTTTACTCGCTATCGGTTTCAATCGTAGGCAATTATTTTCATTGACAAGTTTTAGGAACATCATTTATAGGTCTCTTGAGAATATCATAAGTATTAAGTTTATTTTTGGGGTAATGTGAAGTTCAATTAAATATATATTAAATTGAATTAGTTTTAACAATAACATTTTCTTATGATTGTATATAGATTTAATTAGCAAATAGTATTCCAAAAATAACATTTTAAAAACGGTTAATTTGAAATATGATTCAATAAGAGACTAATCAAATTTTCAATGTAAATATCTAAAACAATAAATTAAATTTTACACTGTATAATTGAATCAATGGCAATGCGCTTGAACCGTTTAATTTAATTTAACCTAAATCTTTAGTTAAATGGCCTTATTGTCTGAACCCTGAATGGCAATTTTCAGCCATCGACGTTAATTTTAAGCTTATATAATCTAATTTAAATATTGTTATAATCATAATTTTAAATTTATAAATGAATTATACGTAAACGTATATCACATAAAATTGTTAGATCCAATATATTTTAGCGTTGTCTTCGAAACACATTTACACACAGTCTTTTTTCTAATACAAAATAAAAATAAATGAAATAGTTACATTATATTCTGTGCACACATGTCACCGAGCGGCAGAAACATATAAAACAACGTAAAAAGCGACAACGTAGTGAAATTTTAACGAATCCACATTTATGCGTTCGGTTCCGTTTCCCCTTTACGACACTATTTATCGCTCGTTGGTACTTTTATTATTGTTATTTTATTTATTTACTTTTACCCCCGTTGAAAATATTTATCCCGATTGCGCGACAAATTGCGTTTCACGTAAATATTCCCGTTATTGGCTTCATTATTTCGTTGAAATCAATCAGCACGGTATTTTAACGACGATCGTTAACTGCGAAATAAACGTAAAGGCGGTCAATAATTTTTGACAGCTTGAAGGGTACATAAAAGGTCGTGTTTTAATTATTATTTTATAATTAAAATACGTTCACCTTGAAACCTTGGTAACAAGCACTAATGATGCTGATAAATAAACGGCTGCTATCTTCTCGTCAAATTTATAAACGATGGAACGTTATTTATACGATATTTATGCACTTTTTTCCATATGCTGCCTACTGCGAGGGTTGGTATTGGTTCTAATCTAGCCTTTGCGATAGTTTAAACTTTTTCTCTATCATGTGGCGATTTATAAGAAAATAAATGAATATGATGAATTTTCACTTTCTAACAAAAAAAACATACTCGTACGAACATAGAAGACGAAACACTCCAATTTTCCTTCTTATTTATATGAAATACATGTGAAATATATTGCTTAGTAGTAAATCAGAATCAAGAGCTACCCATTTTTTCGATATACTTTTCAAAAGGTGTGGCACATAATTGGGTGAAGTGAAGGAAATTCTTGCAAGAAGCCAAGATCGCGCAACGTTAATTGACTGAAACTACGTGAAAAATTAAATACGCGGAATATTTTGCTTTTCAAATTTTATAGTACTATAATATGCATGGAAAAGACTCGTACATTTTAATTTTAATTTTTAATGATTCATACGATATGAGCTACATATTCTTTCTCTCTAAATTTTTAACTATGTACCATAAAAACATTTTATTTTAATATTTTAAATATATTTAGACCTTTTAAGAAGCAATTAATATATTTACATATAAACTACAATTAAAATTGTTGAACATTTAACTACATTTTAATATTATTGAATAATTATTTGCTGGTAATGTAAGATTTAGTTGTATTATATCAGTGTAAACGCAATAACTTTTGCCTTAACGAATTTTACAAAAGTTGTAAATCTCAACCCTATTATCATTTTTAATTAATTTAGGCGTTTATTAAACTTCTTCAATTAAATACTAATTTAAACTTTTAAAATAATTTAAGCAGAGAAGTAATATTGACAATTAATTAAAATATGCGTTTAATAGAATATTGCTTTGAAGAAATAATTACGTAACACTTCAGATAACTTCTGTCATTATCACAAATTAATTGTGGCTTTTTAGAAGTCATGTTTATAATTTGTAACAGTTGAAACCTAAGTCATTAATTTATCGAAATGTCAAAAGGCGAAACTTTTGTGTACAGGATGGTTTTTCAGTACACGTTGATACAGAGCAATAACATTTAATAATTGGTTAAAAAAGCATTGCTGTGATTATTGGAAAGTTATATAATACGCTCGATGTTTTAAATGATACTCATTCGATCTTTTCTCAGAATACATTATAGAAATTTTGTGGGAAATAAAATAGGTAGTATTTGTAATCACTTAAAATAATTTTCTTTAATAAAGGTTACGAGTTTTATAATTTAAACGTATGAATTCAATTAAAAAAGGTTTAAAATAATTATTTTTTATGTTTATTTAAGGACTCACAAGATAACACTTGTTTTTTTACAGCTTCCTGTATATATTATAACTTTGGATTAAATTGTAATTCGACGGATGTTCTATGTAATTAATACATTTCCGTTACGCCTGGATTTTAGGTGCTTTAAACGTAAAAAGCAAGTATAGACACACAAAGTTTGTAAAATATATTAATTAAAATTCAGCTACGCTCTTGACACTTTATGGAGATTTATTTGGATGATAAAGCGCCAATTATTTAGCACGGCTCTTAGTTATCCAATTGAAGTTGCGCAAGTGTAGAAAAAATTGAAAAAATATATAAATAAAATTGCAGGAACATTAAAGTTTATAAATATATATAAACAGAAATATTCTTTTATCATTATAAACTGCATATTGTATTACTCTTTTACGACTTAAAATAATCACAAGATTAGAAAAATATATAAAAACTTAATCCGGTATAGCCGATCTTAATATTACGAAACATTTATGCTGAAATGCATATAATAAGTAAATGTTATATAACATATAATGGTTCAATAAGTAGCCCTGATTTTGTATTTTTTAATATGTTATTTTATCTTTAATAGCTATATTTATACGCACTTATAAAAGATGCTTTTAGTTTTAAAAGTATTTGCAAGAACCGGAACTCTCGAAGGTCTACCCTCGGATAAACCCCTTTATCTCTTATATGTCCGCCGAAAAAAAATTTTCGACAGCCACGACGTGGGATATTTTATTTTTATCAAACATATATAGCTTCTCAATTCTTATTCCTTTCTAAGTATTATTACTCCATTCATGGCCTTTGTTACAAAAAAAAAAATAGGGCCATTTGTGTCACGTACATATCTGAAATATCTCAAATGTGTCACGGTTGTATCCAACGAAACCCGTATAAATTTAACCTTTTGTGTTTATTGGTTAGCATTGATAAATTTCATTTTGTTTCTGAAATTTATTAAATTGCAAAGAATGTGTCTATATTTACACTGGCATTGCGCTAAGTATTTTTGTAATGAAATTAATAAAAGATGAGGCAGCGAGCATTGAGTTACGGGCGAGCGTCCAACACTAAACACCAAGATGCTTACGAATTACTCTAAGTTAATCAAAGTCAGAATCGGTAATCAGTTAATTGTGAATTGAATCGAATAATAGATTTAATATTTATTATTTGTGCTAAAAATAAAATATAGTTAGGATATTTATTATTTAAAGTGGAACCAACTGAAAAGGGACTTTGAAAATAAATAGCAATTTACAGATGAGTTGTTTATCCTATAGAAACTGATCATATGACCCTTGACTTAACAAAATAGGTGGTGAAAAGGGACATAGATGAAATGCGCGTTATCAGTTAGAAGTATGTGGAAATTCGCTATCATGGGACCAACACTGGACACCATTCATGTGGAATATGATAAACGAGGCTCCCCTTTGCGAATACTTTTTCATATGAAATTTTAAATCAAATAAACCGTTTTGTACAATATTTTTAATGAAGAGTGATTTATATATCTAGCAACAAATTTATTACGCATTAAAAATGTAATTTATTTAGCAGATTGAATTTTTTAATCATAGTTAAAGAGTATTTTTATGCTAAAATAGGAAGGTTTATTTAACAACTAGGCATTATAATTTCTCGATGATATTTATTTCACGACAAATAAGAATTCACTTCTTTAATTTTAATGCCTGCACTACACTCTCTGGAAGTTGGCCAAGGTTCGCCAAGGACGGAGAATATAGTGGGTTACTTCGGTCGAGTTCGGTTCTCTCGGAAGTTGTCCGAGGTTAAGGAGGTAAAGTGGGGGTAATTCAGTCGATTTGACCAGCTTCGAGCACTTCCGAACATTGTCGGCAAACGGACCGAAGTCGGAGCTGCTCTTTCGAGCGCGAGCGGTGAGATACTTCCCCTTTCGCTCTCTCGCGTGTTAAGTGACGAGAGTGAAAGAGATAATGATATGGTTTTTCGCAAACTGAGATAGAACGAGTAACTCGCTTCAATTTCAATATGCGCGTAAGCGTCCTATGGTCAACACGCATGACGAGCGCTGCATCGTGGTCACGTGGTCAAGTTATAATAACACATGCTTATTGGGTGTATTTTAATCCTACCGTGGGACGCATGCTAACATGCTTTTATGAAACTCGATCTTCAACAGACTCTTACTGACATCTTTGAATATTTTAGGGCACCAAAAGAGATTAATTATGTTTTTAATAGTATATTCTTTTAACAGATATCGTTATTATATTTTTTTCATATAAAATTAAATAATTAAAAAATAATTAGTGGTACTTGATTTTGCTAAAAAAAATCGTTTGAATATCCTTATGTATTATCCTAGATCGATTTATATAAATGTCACACCATAACGAATTCTTATTTAAAATCTATGACGACAAATTCTAGGATAGTCACAGATGTGGTGTTCGTATTCTAAAGTATATTTTTTATGCCTTATGGCATTTTGCAAAAGCCGACAAAGATATTGCGTAAATAGAATATTTACGACCGAAAAGTTTTCACTGATATTGTATTGGTGAGTGCCCGCACAAACTTAATAATATGACAATTTAAAAATTGCGATTATTTGGTACATTTTTTGATCGCGCGCAAATATGCCAGCTGTACGTGACAGAAGCCGCCGTCCGGACTTTATTCACGGCCGCCGTCCGGATGGCATATGAAATTTGCGGTAGTGTGGTCGCTTACTCGAAGTCGTAGGTCTCGGCCGACTTCAGTCGTAACTTCGGTTCGGACAACTTCCAGAGAGTGCAGGCATTATGAATGAAAAAATGTATGTAATACAGTATTGCAGATACATTATTACATATTATTTTTAAAATAATCCAGAAAAAACACATGCTATCTAGATTAGAATCAAACAAACTCGTTTTTATTTTGTTAAAATATAAATTATTCTACGAATAATTTCTTTCTCTTTTTACATATTTCAGCTTTTAAAGAATAACTTAAGTAGTCATTATTTTTTGACTGGTGAAAGATTCTGGATTTTGCAAATACAGTCAACCTCCTATAGTGTAGAGATTGGGACTTCGTTATACGAATTCTACGAGAAGTGAGGTTTTTGCCGTTTTTTTATTGCCTGATCACATTGGTTTTAATGTTTTGTCTTATAGCAAGAAATTCTATTCATATTACATCCATTATAATTTTTCTGAATGTACAATCTGAATTGCTTCCGCGTTCAAGAATTTTTCGAGCATGAGAAAAAAACAAATATGATATGCTAATTAGAGAACGATTTAAGAGCAACCTGAAATATGTGAAAAATATAACATGGCAATTATCGAGAAATAGCAGGTGACTCACTAAAAAGTCGCTGACGTTTAAAGGGTTAATAATGTGTCATTTTTATAACATAATAATATTCCTCAAACCTCTAAGGGTAACATAAAACAATGTTGTTTAAATAATATATGGGTTAAATTAATGGAAAAGTACATCTTCATATTGAAAATTTAGACTTTTATGTAAATATTAATATTAGAAACTTGACGTTTAATATTTAATATTATTCTTAATGTTTGACAAACATATTTTATTACTGTTCATATTACAACATACAAGGAATACTTGTTATTTGCTCAATTATTAACGATATTTTCTAGATATATAATTCATTATTGAAATTCTAATGAAATTTGACTGTTAAAAATAATAAAAAAAATCTGAATATGCTTTAACACGTATTTTAATTGCGCTAAGATTATGTAAAATCGGTATTTAATCATATATTTTCAATTAAGCGATTCGTTTTATATGTCTTAAATATTTTGCGCTTTAAGCTGACTATAATCTAATAATAATAAATTCCAATATCTGATAAAGATTTCAAACTTTCACGTTATAGTGTCCAAGGTTTACGACCTTAATACATAATAGGCGAGCCACACAGTAGAAATAAAAATTTCCACCTACGTTGTCGTAATAGGTGTTGAAAAATTCGCGTTAAAACGGGTCGGATACGGTCCGATGTACTTAACGAGGTTCAGTCAATATATACGATATGAAATTTTAACCGGCGCCAAAAGGGATGTTAAGGGTGCGCTCAACGGCTAGCGAAACGACCCCGAACATATCCAGAGGGTTGGTAATCCGAAAATCCGTTTAAGTCGTTTTTTCACGCAAGACAAAAATACATGGATAATACAAAATCGAAACAATTTAATTCTCAGACTTATGAATTATTTGATAATATAAAAAATATAAAAAATAATAATTTTAAAGTTAAAATTTCACATAAATTATACGGTATAACAATAAAAATATCACTATGATATGTCAAATTAATATAAATACAAACTATTAGGATAGAAGCTATTTACAGTTATATTTCTAGTAGCTATAAAATGTTTTTTCAACTTACAAATCCATTATTGATTTTTTAAGCTTAAGTACCGAAGCAATTATCAAAGTACTTATCTTCTGTAAAAACTCTCATAAATTTTCCGATTGTAATAAAGGAAGAGTTAAAATTGGAGTTGCGACATATAAATAAATCAGTTCGTGCATTATTTTTCTAATAGTAATATATTACGTATTTTATTATCTGATTAATATCTTAATTAATTATTTAGATTGCTATCCCACAATTTAATAACCAGTTATATTATACAAATATCTAAAAATAATTAGTTTTTCATATCGATAAATCACAATTTATCTGAAAGCTCGTAAAAGTTAAAACTTCAATAATTAACGGGCAGTTAAGTAGGACCATTATTTTTTATATCATAAATAAATTACGCTGTAGCTAGTTATGATAAACTATATATTTATTACATAAATTGAGTAATAAAAATCACAGTGATTCAGTGTATTCATAAATGATAGACTCTCAATTTTATGCGTGGATGATTGCTTTCAATAAACCAACCCTTGCAAATATTATGAGATTGAATTTATGAGTTCGAATATATCATATTCACACCCGCTTTTGCTTTTATTTATTTATTTTATATACACACTCACCCGATTCATTTATATTATATACTATATCATACATTCAATAGGAATATTCGTATTTCGTTTTGGTTTGTAAACACAATAACGTTATCGCCATTTGTTGTGTTTTAATCAATTGGTACAATATAAATATAATTTAGCTTCAGGTAATTTGTAGATAGTGTATTTAATATATTCTAGTAATAACTGAGAAAAAGCGAAATATCTATAGAAATATTTTTTTATTATCAAGCTTTTACCCCATTGGATTTTAATGTTGAAAAAAGATACGATAAGCGTTCTGGTGTTTTATTTTTTTAACTGTCTGAAATTCCGGAAAAGTGTTTGGCGACACATTAAATGTAAAGGGCGTCAATGGGGGGAAAGACGTGAAAAAATGGCGTCGTTTCGTATAAATGGGAAAAAATCTGATATCTCGTATTACAATGGCTGTTCCATTTTCAAAAAATGCGAATCATAATAATGGATGTTTTTTTGAGTTGTGCGAGATTGCAGTAATATACGTTTTGAACGTGACTTTTTCAGGACCTAAATTATGTATGAACATGTGAACATACACCGTAATAATATAGTTGATTTAGTCTCAAAATATTTTTATGTATATTAACTTCTTAATTTTTAAGGAACTTTATAATTAAAGTATTGCTATAAATATAATGCTAGAGAAATGATTACATATAATTTTAAATGTACGTCTTGTATTGTATCATTATTTTTGGGACACAATTCTTTGTTTATAATTTTTCATACGAAGAATCCGAGATAATGTATGTCACGTAAGTCTGTCGTGCTTTGACTTTTGTGCGTATTTTGTTTTAAAAAAAGTTAATGTCACATTGCGAATGATCAATCGAATTCAAAATCAGCGATAATAATAATAATACGCAACTAATTATGTAAAAAAATATATAGGAAATAAAAGGGCAAAAAATATCGATAATCAGGTAAATGGTTTTATGGAAAGAAATTGGTACATAATATAGTCACTGTAATAAAAATTTATGCGGAGACATTGTAACATTAAAGACGTTAGACACGAGAAAGCTGGCATAATAATATTAATACAAAATCTGATTTTTTAGTCAAATTTTGCTTACTAATTTTTTTTATATGATAAAACTAAATAACGTACTTTTTTCCATTAACTAAGACATTTTATTCTTATAATATTTGGGTTAAGGTCTTAATAGTATGTTTTTTGCGGTTACAACATTTTTATAAGAAATGTGTATTTTAGATTTTTTATTAATTTATCCCATCTATCAATAAGTTTTTGATGCCATTCATTTTTATGACTTTGATGCAATAAATAAATGATGAGATTTTTTATCTGCCATTCTGATCATATTTTTTTATTATTTTCTTAACATTTTTGTAATGCCCTGAACAGATAATATTCAGAGAAGCAAGGTCTGGGGATTATGGTGGAAGCTTAATAACATCTTAATTCAATTAACTTAGCTTGTGAAGGGTCATCATCGCCACACGAGATCACTCATTGTAATGATGAAAATCTACCCCCTCTGTTTACCAATTAAGGTCTAACCTTTTTAAGAGCGATGTTTAATTTTGTTATTTGATTACAATAACATTGAGTTTCACAAGTGTATATTATACAATACCCTTAGATTCCCACTGTGGGGGGTTTCAACTACCTGTGCTATTTGACACAATATATAAAGTCCAAAGAGGATCATGAGAAAACATTACGTCGACAATCCCAGCTGTTCCATCGACATCACACCGACAAAAATACAACGCGACACTCCAGCGAAAATTTCAGACTTCCAATTGCTGCATTTGTGATACGACACTATTTTTGATACTGTGATAAATTGTAGCAATTAAAATAAATTGTTATTATTTTTTCTGGCGTCTATTTGGCTAAAAAGTCAAATTCTTGCAAAGAATCCACCATACACAAAGAACATATAGCTTTTTGCATGGATTTATGGATCTTTCAGGGTGATTAATGGGGTTTACCTAGGTATAGCGCAGATTATTGTAAAGACATAATGGCTCTCTACTAATCGCTAGCTAAGCTAAAATAGATCAGAAAGTGAAAAGAAAATGTTTCTTATACAATAAAATAATTTTAAAACAGTTGTTATATATCAATCAGTTCAGAGAAAAAAATAATTACTAAGAGTAATTTAAAAATGTTTAAACTGTTGCAATAATTAATAAAAAAGGCGTATTAATAATCACCGCATATAATTTTATGTAATAATCTGTTAAAAATGATGAGAAGTTAATCTCAAGAAATACATGTACGTGTAACAAACAATGCAAAAAGAAAATAATTCTATATATTTCGATTAGAATACATAATTTATTTTTAATTTATTATTAATCAAAATCATTAATTATTATTTAAAAATATATCGATCACAAATTTTCAAAACCTATAAAGTATAAAATAGTAAACATATTAATAAATTATATTTAAAAATAAATTACAAAACCTAAGCATAAAATTTTATAAGAAATAACTAATGACAGATTTGAATAGGGATATAATTTTGTAAGAAAAATCGTGAACAGTGTAATATAAATAAATTAGAAAAACAAATTTAATGTTAACAACCCTCACGAGACAGGGAACTGAAAAATGAGCCATTTCTCAATGTCGCACGATACAAAATTAGTATAAAAAACACCCAGACTTCTGCATACCATCGCGAGTCAAGTAATAGATGTAAATTTTACGCACAAGTAATAAGAGTATACAAATTTTAAAATAATTTCTGACCCATGACATTTGATAGTCATTTCTTATGTAAAATTGCGCAAAAAAAATAGTTTTCGAGATATAGCTAAATTTACATATTTTTTATTAAAAAAAAAGCCTTTTTACTTAATATAACATATTGTTTTAATTAGCCGATTGTAAAATATTTTATATTAAATTAGGGGTAATTTAATTTTATATCAACCGTCTTCACAATATTTATTGACGATTTTAGAATATTTTTAGCAGAGCTCAAGAAAAAACTTAATTGTGCTGTGAATTACACACACAAAAAAAGTTTTTAGTCCCAGTTTATTTATTGAATGTTATAATCTATATTATTATCTCAATCTATTAGAAAAAAATGTTATAAGCATTTGAGTAAAAATACAGAAATTTAATTTTTATCCATTTTTATGATTATCTTACGTATAGTGTTATTTATATAAATTTTAAATGCTATTTATAATTACCTAATAACCGAGACTAAGTGAAATTTAATAGAAACTGGAGATGTTTGCAACTAGGTAAAAACATTTTTTAAATAAAAAATGTAGAAATCTACTTTCTTAGTTTTTGACTAATTAAGCTTGCGATTTTACATAAAAAATTACTGTTGAATGTCATGGGTTAAAATCGCTGTAAACTAATGTAATTAAATTCATTTAAATTATATAGTAACAAAAATAAAATAGTATACTATCTGACTTTATTTATTTACTTAAATTAAACTGAGACCACCGTGACTTAACAGGTAACCCCAATGCGTCACGATGCTAGTATTATTTCAATACACAAAAAATAAAATGTAAGTAAGATTAAAAGATACATATTAATAAATATATAATGAAAAAATCAATAAATATTAAGATGAAATATTATAAACCGGACCAGCTACTCGAGGCTGACATTAAACAGATCAATGTGTAATGCTAACGTAATAACCCTTTTAATGCCAAGCGAAATTACGCGGTATATACAGAGAATGCCTAGCATTTTTTTGCCAAATATAGATGATTTTATAAATATCATTTTGTCATTGTTGTCATTTTTTATATGAACCACTATTTATTATAAGATTAAAAATAAAGTAACTAAAAAACCAATTTATCAGAATTTAAGAAAAAAAAACATAACTATCAACGGACACCCGCGTCCTAGCGGCATTCATGTCATCGTTCGTAAACGGACACCGGCGTCCTTACGGCATTCAAACGGTTAAGGAGCCGAATGGAGACAGCCATAGGCTTGTCGGTCACTGCGGACGTTCTGGTCCTAATGACCATCAAAAGAGATTTTGTGGTTGACTTTATATAATCTTAGCAAATATAAAGCGGTGAAATTCGACTCACTAAAATAAAAATCACAAAGAGTTGTACAGTTTGGAATTTAAATTAAGATTTATTTGCCCTATTTTCACAGCTTTCTGTATCATTTGTCAATTCCGTCAAGTCATTTAACACAGCTAATGACGCAGAATGTTAAACATGAATGCTATCAGTCAAAGATCGGCGTTTTCAAAGTTACTCGTAAACAACATTGTTACATTGATTTCCGTCGTAATTTGATAACGTTATGGAGAGACACACCCCTCTCTGCGCTGTATTATTAATTGAATTTTTCAGCACTCCTCTTGTAACTTTTCCCATTTTACTCCGTTGCCTGATCCTTTAGTTTTATTTGCGCTACACGGTACGAAACTAGTTTGCGGAAAACTACGAAATACACAGAAAAAAACCACAAGAGTAGATACAGCAATTTTGCATTAGTATTCTGACGGGCGAGAAAAACCGGAACTAGTAGATCAAACAAATTTTTATTCGCTGAGAGAACGTTGGCGAAGCTGCTTAATGTATCCAATTTGATATACGACCTATTAATTTATTTTTCTTGATGCATTGTAGAAAAAAATTAAATGAAAACGTAGAGCATTCCCCAGACTTTTGCAGGATTAACAGCCACAGAATCGTCACTAGCTTTTTATGTGTTTTACGCAAAGTTTTATTTTTTAACATTTATTATTTCAGAAAGCAAATACCGGATAACAATTGCTTATACATATTCAATTGTATACGCAATTGTGTATTTTATTTACATGTATAGATAAAAATATGAATATACGTTTAATTTTTTATGATAAAATTGACCCCGATGAAAAGGAAAAAATCCGCATTGAAATTGCTAGAAGTCAGTTTTTAAATTTTTAAACTGATCTTACGAAGAAGTACTTACATCTGATATATGTATCTGGTCAGTGCTATTATACGGATGCGAGACTTGAACGACCTGAACTCAAACGGAGGAAGATCGAGAGAAATTGAGAGAAACAAGAAAATATAGTGTAAAGAATGGGACTACATAAAAGCCCTTGTTATGACTTTAAAAAATGGGTTTCACATAAATAACACGAAAGTGTTCTCCGATGCATTGAAAAGCTATTTCTTTGTTGCGAAACGGTTACGGGAAACAATATATCACCGGAAGACAAAAATCACTGTAAGGCAACAATATTCCCATTGCACAATTCGTCCTCGAAAGGATGTCACTTTCTAAAGGTGTATACATAATTATTTGTTGTAAGAAACGAGTGCAACAATTGGCTGGACGATCGGTGTATGATTGTGATTATACAGCAAGGTATGTAACCTCTAATACTTAAGGCTAGTTTTTAAAGAGGAGGCAGAGATGCGACACGCAGACATAAGATACGGTCCATAAAGTCATGGATTGCCAACACCAGAGAGGGACTTCACCAGACACGACTGCAGCAGAGGGATCAACTTCCACTACACAGTCGCTGCCTCACCTACAAGGCCTCTGAGGATTTCCCTCTGACGTCATCTCTCCGCCAGCTTCTCCACCACCGCTCGGAGAAAACAATATCGTCCATCATAGTTTGTCACAATATGTAAATTTAAATAATAAATTACTACCGATTAATAAACCTTAAAACATATTGTAAATTGCTCAAACTAAATACTCACAGATACAAATAGAAATAATATAACTAATACAAATTAAAAGAATGCTGAAGTGCTAGTTAATGCTTTTTTTTTACATAGTATGAGGTTACACAAAGTAACGCAAATTAAAATTCGATGACAAAATAGCCTGAACGATTCGTAAAATACTTTTGATTTACAAATTTTAAATTTAAAATTTTATTTAAATTTAGGATTACATATTGATTGAACATTTTTTTAGAAATTTATATTCAGTATATTTAGATAAAATTTTTAGCCTATTTTTTTAGTTATTTTCATACAATTTTAGAGAAATGAAAATAAAATTGCTAACTGTTCTAAATTATAAAATATTGAAATAAATATACATATCGCGTTAAAAAATAATTTCGGGTTAACAGTCTGACTGTGTGTAAAAACGGACATAAAAAAAATATATTTTTGTACCACAAAATATGCGGTTATAAAATTATTTTTTCAATAACATCATTCTGCACATATTTTCGCATTAACACAGTGCCTTAAAACATATTGGAGCATTCCGTTTCTGTATGATAAAAATAGGATGCTGTGACGAAAATTATGAAACCTTAATTTGCCACCACATCACGAATGAAAGCTTGTGCAAAAAATAATACCCGTAGTGAAAACCTTTAAATCATGAATCTAAACTTTTATTTAATATATATATATACATATATTCCGCGAAAAAAGTTTTCTGGCATAAAATTTATTATATTCATTTCGATTTGGACTGGGGTGACCGGTTGGTAGCTTTCGGCACGTATTAGACCGTAAATCTCACTTTAAAGAATGCGAGAATCGACAAGGTGTGTAAAACAAGCTTGTAGAATCAATACGGCTTATAAAGTTAAAGGGTTTTCGATACTGAGAAAACTTATTCAATTCCTGAAGAAGCAAAACAAACATAATTTAAAATGTTATAGTTATATACATTGATTTATGAAATCTCTTTTGTATAAGAAAACGTATTACTTCATTAATTTGTTTTCGCAATATTATAATATTTTTTGGGTATTATATTTGCATTACAATTTATAAACACCATTGAGCTCGCGGCGATGGAAAGCGAAACCTATTCACAACATTGTAAATAGGTTTCGATTACAGACGAATAAAGTTACTTTATGTATTGTAATTCTCCAAAAAGAGAGAATAATTAATTTCGTCCATTTTGGCAAGTGCTTTTATAATATTATATACCACCACGTCTCAAATTTTCTCAAAACTACGACTCACTTTTGAGAAACACCTGATTTTTTGACTGCTCCTTATATATTTCAAGTAAATACGAAAATGTTTTAAGAAATTCGGTGATTAATGTACTATTTAAAATTAATATTCATTAAAAATTTGAGCATTCTAGAAATTAAAAATACATCAATAAAAAATACAATATAAGCATTCGCAGTAGATAACGATTTAATTTGCAAAGTTAGCTCAGGGAAAACTTAAAGTGTCAATAAAAATTACAAAAATAAAAAATGCAGTTGACAGACAATATAATACATTGATCAAACACCTTCTTACAATTTGCACTAAATACTTAAATTTTGCGTATTTCCCCACTATTTAGAAAACCGCTAAAATTTCCTTGATAAAAAAGACCGGTAAGGGTTAATTTATGAGCGCCATTCATATATACACATAGTTTGAAGGAGCATATATGCGCTGATTTTAATATTAAAAAGAGTACAGACTTTTTAATGTTAAATATAGAAAAAGCTTTCGACACGGTATGACATAACGATTTGATTCACAAACTATATAAATACAAAACAACTGACTATCTGCTATGCTTAATACGCTTAAAAGTAACACTCGATACTGTTGGTATTCCACATGGAAGTTTTATCTTGTATATTAATGATATACCAAAAGTGAAAAAATACGCTGACAATACAGCTATTTTAACAAGTGCTTACTATCGTAAACCAATTGTGAAAATAATACAAAAATCGGTTAAAAACTTTTCTATAAAAGCAACCGTTTTTCTAAAGTGAGCTGGGTAGCAGGCGCGTACGGTGAGAAGCATTCCCTTTCGCTCCCTCGCGTGTTAGGTGACGACAATGAGTGCGTTACATGCGTTCCTCACGCCCACTTCTCACTCACTCATTTAACACGCGAGCGAGCGAAAGGGAATGTATCTCACAATACTGGGTAGACAAACGTTTACCTGGACTTATACCTAAAATTTACAGTTTCAAAAACACATTTTGAAACATTGCTTTAAATGCCTTGCTGACATTGCGGCCCCTTAGACCGATTTTTAATAAAAAAAACTGTGCTCAAGTCATGTTATTCAGATTTGTAATAAAAAAATATTATTAATTTTATATTATACATGTAAAGCTGCATTGGTTAATGCAAATGAATAAATATGCTACATAACAAGATTTGTGCTTGCTATCGTTAGTTTAATATGTACACACAATTAGTTTAATGCAGATTACATATCACGTTAAAATCACGCAGTCAAAAGAGTACATGATTAATTATTTATTGGAGTGGCATATTTATGTGTGATTAAGTTTCTGATAGATTTTCACATATTAATAAGTAATTTTATTACAAATGTTCCGGTCTAGCGCCAGAAATATCCGAAACTTAGGTAGGAAAATAACATAATATAATAACACATGATATTAAAAGACGAAATACGAAGTTTCTTAGACATGTTATTTCTCACGACAACACCAAAATGCGTACACGCGTTTTGGTAGTAGCACAGCTTGTACAAGTTTATTAATGTGCAAGATATGCGTGTAAAGAAAACGGCATTGATGTATTATATATATATATATTTTATTTAGAAAAATATAAAAATATTTATTATACATCATAAAGATGTAGATTAAATATTTTTACATATTCTTAAGTTGTTTATTATTTATTAAAATAATAATATATGTGCTTATTTTATTGACTAATTGTTTAGGAAATCTTGAAGTGACAACAAATCAAAGTTATATATATTATATGTATTTACATATCATTGCACTGTTTTTTTTAAATTAAGAGTTTTAGATGCATAAAATTTTAAGCATAAATATTTTTTAATAAATTTCCATAATTTGGTATTAAAATAATAAAAATACTGATTAGTAAAAATCTAACAAAACTAGTTTTAGTCGCAGCAGTGTTATGCTAAAAATTGACCAACAATTGTCGTATCAATTATTAATCTTAATTGTAAGTTTTGTTTTGCGATGCATTTTTTTTTACAAACGGATATATTGCTTCTATGATAAAAAAGTAATTGAATGCAATTTCTGTAATTTTTAAAAAAATAAGAAAAAATTAGTTTGGCTAAACTTTTAAAGATTGATTAACTTATTCTAATGAAACAGTTACCTAAAAACTATTAAAAACTCTGCGTGCCCTCTGCGCCATAAAATAGATACTTCTATGTCGTTGGAAACAAAAAACTCATTATCAGGCTGATTAAATGCATTGAGGCAGATGATTACTACTTTAAAAAATAAATAAGGATTTCCTAAGTCAATCACAATATAAAGTGCTTTAGAAATTCTCACGGTGTCTTTTCGAATATCTTTCCTACATTAAAAATGTATTAGATATAGAAAAAGTGGGAAGAGATCTGGATTTATTTTCTCATTAAATGTTTGCTGATTTATGTACGTTACTGGATTGAATTAGGCATTCGTAAGATTTGCATTAAATTCTATTGATAAACAAATCGGGTGACCTTTCATAGCTTTTACTAGTTCAATAGTAAAGCAAATACCGTGTAAAAAGTAAGAACGAAAAATATTTTTATTACATTACAAATCTTTTGACCTAGAAAATAATCTATACGGTACAAAGCATTGCCAATGCTATGAATGTATTTTAAAAATAAATATTAAATATAATCAAATTAAAGCATTATTAGTTGAAAGTATTCGTACCAAAAAATATTAAATTATTTAGTATTTTACATCAAGATTAATGTCGTTTTTCATTTGAGATGTTAGAAATAGAATTTTCACCACTGTCAGTATTTACGGAGTATTTTCCGACTCGTTGACCAATAATTGAATGTCACATTCACACTACAAGTATTGAAACGATCGGACTCAATTCTGTTCGTAATAAGAAATAATTTAAGATCAACGTCAATCAAAATAACAATTATCGTAGAAAAAAATAAAATATAATAATATTAAAATATTCGATTCGTATCATTAAATAATGATTAATTCAAAGCGGATGTAGAATAACATAAAGCGATCAATAAACTATAAATCTTTTTGTGGCATTTGATTTAATCATGTGAAATGTTTGAGCTTTGCCAATAAACACATAATGGTTTGTTTATGCACGCAGCTTTTACATAGCACATTAAAAAGTCGTAACGTATGCGTTAAAAATCTTCGTTAAGGTATATTTAATTGATTAATTAAAAGTTTCTGATCTGCTCTAGAAAATGACAAAAGTTTGCAAAGACTAATTTTAATAAACGCAAAACTTATCAACACCACAAACAACAATTTCGGGAATTTTCCCGCTTGCAAGTTAACTAGAAATTCTTACTTATAACACTTATATGTAAATGGATACTTATAGATGTTTTAATGTTTCCTTTTTAACTTTTCGCTTATTTTTTTACTCGAACTTTTTTTCTTAACGACCACTTCAATCGGAGCGAAATTCACAAAAAATACATGCGAAAAAATCTCAAGTAAAACAGTAGTCAAAATTAAATACGAAAATACGTATAAATAAAATCATTTGTATTTTAACAAATTTATTTTTATGATTTATTTATACGCAATTATAAACACAAGGTGACTGAAAAAATCGTGCGAAATTTTAATTGCTGGTACAGGCGAACCATTACTGCTATGTATTAATAAAAACATCGATTTAATCAATTAATATTTTAATTATTATTTTTGAACAACGTGAACCGTTGGAATTTATACATATATCAATTACTTAAGCTTTAACCCGTTTTTTTAATGTAAATAATAACGTATATCTAACTCCACCATTTTAAGATAATGAAGGATACTCGTAGTGCAAAGTACGATATTATTCCAGTCCACGTGACGTGACAGTCTTTGTCACAGCAAGGTTTTTTATAGTAATTTTACTGATATACTAATTAAAAGGATTAAAGTAAAGTATGTATTTAAATAGTTTGTGAACTTTATTAACAATGTTAAGAAGTCTAATATGTATAAAACAGTTACCGAAAACTCAGACTATCTGAAAAAATCAAGAAATTGCGAAATTATTCTAGGTTCGAATCATCAAGAGCAATGAGTTAGATCACTTATTTAAGGTACTCTCAAGAGTATTCGGTTTATCTTAGAATTTTTCGGATACTCGTCGGTAACGTTAACTGAAATTGTATTGGTTTACGTTTGACGTAACTCGATTCCTCCGGGAATAACTGAGCGGAGGATATGCGATCGCTTAAGCGAACTTACCACCGTGTAATAAACCACTGTTTTCCAAATGCAACGCTATTGTGCTGTCAACTGGCAACCTTTTATCTTACCGGCAAGAAAAATCAACGGAAAACACCAAATTGCACTCGAAATACAACAGAAAATATATCTTTTTATAAAAATTCTATAATGTTATTTATATTTGTATTTTATATAAAAAAAATTATAAATATATTTTATGCCCATTCTATACTTTTTTACTTTTATCCTTACAAAAACCCAATATGTGTCACTTTAGACAAGTAATAATGATCACACGAAAAAGTATTCCTATAAAAGAAAAAAAGTAACAGTAATTCATACGCGTCAACTAAAAATATATAAAAGAGTTTTGTCACGATTTTAATATTATAATATGTTTGATACATATGATTTAACATCGTCAGTAATATTTTTAATCATCATAACACCTGATGTTTATAATTGTGGATATACTTAAAAGAAAAAATCTTAATGAAAAGAGCAAAAAAGAGAGTAAACGATGCAAATAAATATGCTAATTTAATTAAACCGCAAATATCTTTGTTGAAAAATCTTTTCTGAAACGATGCACTTCAAAAAAAATTATAACGGGTAAATTAATTTTATACTGTTATTATGTACTTTAACGGAGGTATTAGTGTTTTTTACAGCTTATATAAATTTACTAATAATTCAATGAAATTGTTGCCTAAATCCTATTAATTTATTAATATAAATATGTATTGCTAATTGTGTAATAATTATTGATTTCAATAGCGCTTATGAATATTTAATTTTATCTTATATATTCAATATAAAAATATTTACCATGACCATTACTTAACCATTGCAAAACTGTCAATTATAAAATGAAAACGTAGCAACACAGTATAAACAAAAAATAAAAGTGTGGGGACGACACAGAGCCACATTATTCTTGAAACTCGCGAAATTACTTTGACCAAAAGTGATTATTTAGACAATAGTGCGATTATACAAAGGCTTTCATTACGACTCATTACGAACTAAAGGGTTCCTTCATAAATAACGGCGAATTGAATGAATATTTTTTTGTTACGAAACGGTCACGAAAAACAATATATCACCGGAAGACTATTAGCACCGTAAGGCCACAATATTTCCGTTGTGCAATTTACCCCGAAGATATCCATCAATAAAATGTCACTTTCTAAAGGCGTACACTTATACTTATGTTCTAAGAAGCGAGTGCACCGATTGGCTGGATGATCGCTGCATGATTGTGATTATTCAGCAAGCTTTGCAGCCCTAGATACTTAAGCCGGACATCAACAAGGAGAAGGCAGTCACAGTCATGGAGGCTTATATCCTGAGAGGGACTCCTCCATACGAGTACCGCAACAGAGAGTAGTCATAGTCTGTCGCAATATGTAATATAATCTAATAAAATTCTCACTAGTTTTCACCTGCGTCTTACTAGCTGCGAAATCACACCCCTTAGGGTGACAAAACCTTAAAAAAAAGAGCTTGGAAGCCCTTTTTTATGTTTAGAAATAAAAATAAGCTAAAGCATATTGGAATTAATATAAAAATGTTGTGACAGAAAATGTCTTCGAACACACACCCCAAGAAATTAAAACAAGAAATGATACGATACAAGATTCCAAAAAGCAAACAAAGAAAAAATTTGGCATATAAAATAATGTGCGAAAAAATCATACAAGATCTGTTAAAGATTATAAATTATTGTGTAGAGAGAAAAAATGACTAAGCTTTAACAGCTCAGAAAAAGAGAGAGAGAGGGCAATGACAGTAGATTCCTTAACCGTAAGGTTAACTAACTTTTGAGGGAGTTAAAAGCAATAAACTGTGTAAGGATAAGGAAAAAATCATTATAACTGAAAAACCAAGAAACTTTGATCGACGGGTGGAGCACTTTGATGACCTGTTAAACTATGGAGACAGGAAATCGAACAAGAAAACTACTACTCTGAAGAGACACAAACAAATATCTCAAGTGGTGATGAACATTCTCTGGAGGAAGTAAACAAAGCGTTATTGCATGCAAAGTGTCTGAGATTATGTTATCAAAGATGCCACTGTATACAACAAGGCAAAAATAATAAAAAAAATAGATTTTTGTAAATTAGCTTGTGAAGCCATATATGGCACTGTATGCGATAAAGGTTTAAGACGATTTTTATCTACACAATGATCCGTAATTTGTAAGTATATTACGCAATAAAGCAATATCGAAAACAAATACTGCGAAGAGCTTTCAACACTATCGTAGATTATAACAGTAATTCATTTTCATTGACTATAGTGACGATATTAAGATCTTTTTATGATAATTTGCTAGTCATATAATTTAGACTAAGTCCAAAGTTAGTATCGACGGCGCCAAGTCGATTAAAAATAATTACTTTTTTATGTTCGTGCATTATACGTTACACACAGTATCGTAAATATATATTACAAAAAGCGATAATTTCACTATGTAAATTAGACCGTAGAATTTTGTTTGTATGTTGTTATAAATGAATTAATATTATGTAATGCTTTAAAAATTATTTTAATATAAGGTTTAAAATATTGAATAGCAAAGTATCCATTAATAAAAGTATTGTGATACTTTCAGATTTACTGAACCATTATTTAATATTGCGTTTAAAAGGAAACACAATAACTAAAAATAACTGGAATTACATTGTTGTACGGCAAATTGTTGTCTTGGATATCCTTTGTCACATATTTAATAAGGGTGTTAAATTTGTGAAGTTTATTATTATTATAATACCAAAACGTGTATAGCTTTAAAACACTTGTAATTAATGGTTATAATATATTTGTTGACACATGATGATAAATATATATATTAATTAAGTTGTTAATGCAATAAAATTAATGCGAATATATAATATTAAAATACTACATTAAGAGTATTTTAGAGAGTTTACTTTGGATTTCTATCAACGTGAATTGTGCATTTGTATCCAAAAACGATATAAAGTAAGGCAAAATACTAAAAAAATTAACTCCAAAAAATAATAGTGTAAGTCAATGATAATCGATAATTTTATAAATGTAATTTATATATTAAAACGATAGTGGTGTAAGATAAGCTTTTATGATAAATAATTATACTAATACATATAAAAGACATAGATTCAAAGTTTATATCAAATTTGTAGTGTTAGTCAATTTTCATAGAATTTGCGAGTCGAAATTAGTGATTATTATATAAATATATTTCTAACATAGCTTTGGATTTTAGCTTCTATTTTAATTCACATAGGTATAAAAATATACAGTTATGGTTAGATTAAACTGGCTAAACTGACATTTAAAAATATGTTTTTAAATACATGTATTTACAATTTTTCTGTACCGATGCGATTTATTGATTATATGACATATGTGACGGCAAAGCTTAAGCTACAAGTCTGACAAAATATACATATTTCGAACCCTTGATAAAAGATTTGTCAAAAGAAAATCTTGATTCATATTTAACAAAGCAAAAGTGTAAATTTGGTATTTTTTTAGGGAATAAATAACATTTACTATAAATTTTGATAGATATATTATTTTTATAAAAAACTGCGATTATATTAAAATACTGAGGCTTATTTTGTTGCGCAGCACAATTTTTTATATCTAAATTTTACTTTAACAAAACACTATGCTTCTCGCAGCGAAATCTATAAAATGTGCTATTTTATAAGAAACGATATTAAAGAAAGACTATTCTTATTAATTGCTATTATTGTCAATATTGGTTATGCAACGCAATCTAAATATCAATCGGAATCAAAAGTTCAACCTGGCACAGCAAGTCTTTGTTATTTTGCCTACAAACTGCTTTTTATTAGTTATTGAACTGTAAAAGTTTATTTAGTTCTATAATTCGCAATTTTATATACAATACAAATTTTGTTATTAATATTTATTTTTACAGAAAATTAACTGTACTCAAATATTGGTACCAGATCACAGAAATAAAAGTCAGGATAAAACTCCAGAAGTCTTGAAAATCCGGTTTGAGTTGAAAAATGGCAATTTCAACATAAAACTTAAAGAAGTCTAAGTCCAGACATACAGACAAATCTTCAACCTGATTCAATGAATTAATCATTAAAAAAGTTTTAATGTTATATAGAAAAAATAAAAGCTACAAATTTAAATATATTAATAATATAACAACTGGTAAAATTATCAATTTTATGAGAAAAATTACCAGTATAGATATTATTAGGCAATTTGTTTCCTCAATAATTTTCACTTATCGATTTTATCGAGAAATTTTGATAAATAAAAAAATATGCTTACAGTTTTTATTTTTGCAATAATTTTTTCCAATATTAAAACATGCAAATTGTATTAATAATAGTAGCTTAAATAATGGTAAAACATTTATCATTTACCATTCACATATTAATTATTTTTTTTTTAATTTTCGTTGAAAAAAAAACTGTGGAAAACTAATTTTAACGCAGTGATTTTTCTTATTAGATTATTATTGTAATTATTAGTTTATCAAAGTAGTAAAGAAAAGAATTAACAATTTTTGGCCATTGAAATACACCCATTCTTATGCAGCGGTATAAAAAATGCAACAGTTGTAACATCAACAAGAAATCAGCAAATTTCTCAACCAATAAGAATTCTCGATTTGTAATTTTTTTAAGGAAATTTTGTAGAAATAATTTTGGAGAAGAAACACTAAATATTACGAAGTAATTTAAAAAAATAACATTTATTTAAAATAAATTATTTCTGCAAATATTATTGATATAATTTATTTAACGTTAAATAGTTTGAACCTATAAGGATTGAAACTATTTAAAAATTTCAAGTGAGGTATGACAAATATTGAAATTACTTTATATTTGTATGAACTTTTCTTCATTTTCTGAATTATTATGCATAGCTAATAAAAGGACGTAAATTACAGGTTGTGACAAATCTGCAATGGTTAAATAATAAAAATATATTATCTAATATATTACTATATTTCAATAAACATAAAAATTTATTTAAAAAATAGAGTAAACAATTTTTTTTAATATGCACATATTTATGAAAAAGAAAAGAACAAAAAAATATTTTAATGTTTGTTTAATAATTTTTAAGCTACGATGAATTTTCAGAATAATATTAATATTACAAAAATGTAATCGTTTATTTTTATAATTATTGCTGATTTAAAAAAATATTGAATCAATTAAAATAATAAAAAACTAGTTTATATTTTATCGTCTCTATTCATTATATTTATTATTAAGATTCATTTAAGCTTTTAAGAATATTGAGTAGAATTTCGAAATAGATTTAAACAGAATTATTTGTGCCAAATCAATTTCTAAATAATTTATTTTTAATAAATCTTTCGTTGTAACCTGACAGGCGTAAGCCCAATGCGTTACAACGGGCAAATCTGTACCATCTGAGTCAGTCAATCAGACATAAGCTATACAATTTACAATCAAAAGATGTCACTGCAGTTGGGGCCGCTGCTGGGGCTCGAACCCGCAATCTCAGAGTTATTAGTCTGTGACGTTACTGACTACGCTATTCTGTTCTAATGGACTGAAAAATAATTAAAATGCGAACTATAGCTTACATTATAATTATTGTGTTATAACAAAATAGTTGCCAGGCATATTTAATTGCATAAAAAATAGCATATGGCATATTAACAATATTGGAATTTTTTATTGGAATTATCATTAAACTATTTATTTTATGTTTTTGCTATTATAAATTTATGAGAGTTTAAATTTTTTTTACGCAGTGAAATAAAAATTAATTTATTTTTTTAATTACTCAGATTTAATATTTTATCCATGAGCTGTAACCACAAAAATGTGATTTTAACGCTCGCGGTGCGGAAATTAAAAATAAAATTTCAATTTTTTCAAATTACATATAAAATGAATCATTTCCCAAAATTGAACTTCCGCAATTTATTGTATGGCTGCGAATTGTATAAAAGTATAGATATGTACTATTCAAGTACAATAAAAAACTATTGTGAGTTTAACATATTTTATTTTATGAATACGACGAGAGAAGAGCCATCAAACTAAATTGCCATTTTATAGATAAGCCGGATAAACGTTTCAGATTGATTTTATTTTTATTCGTTTGTGTATATTTTATGGCGTTGTTTATTTGATGTTACGTTGATGGTAATATAGTACTACGAATTTGACATACGAACGTATTTCATATACAAAAGCCGCATGTAACGTAATATAGAAAAATAAACATTTTTCTAAGAAATATCGATGGTATTTTCTGATATTGGATTCGTGTATAGGAAATAAAATAACAATTAATATATGCGAACATAAATTTGTTATATTTATATTTGCTATTTTTATTATATGAGATTAAAATCTAAGCGTTTCATTGTTGGCGCCTATGCTTCTTAACTGCTCTCGGCTTAATTATCCCATTTGTCGATCGTGCACAATGAAGATACTCAAGTATTATGTGTGTAACAAGAAGGGACACTATCTGAAGAGGGATCTGTATCTTGGCAGCAAAGGAAGCTGAACGACACAAAGCGCTATTCGTTTTCGTAATGACATTACCGCGGAAAACGGCGGTGGCTGTTACTACAATGAAATATAAGAAACTTACCACAGACGCAACCCCTTTTTAATGTTTAGGGGCTTAAAACATAAACGCTTTAATGAAAAATGTTTTCGAAAAAAAATATTAAAATTAAGCTAACCTCATTAAAAATTTCATTTAGAAGGGTTTTTGTTATTATTTTATTTAATATATTATAACAACAGTTATCAAAATTAGTTAAGCTGATCAGAAAGGAGGGTTGGCCTTGTAATAAATAAGTAAAATAAAAGGAGCAAAATATCATTGTTATACTACTGAAGGGATCAGAGAGAAACCAAATAATAAAATACGCGTTTTAAGAAATTACCTATAAATAATTACTACAAAAGGGCAATGGGATGTCAAACAATAGATTTTGTTTTACAATTCAACACAAAAAGATTTACGCTCGGCAGGAAGAAAAGCGTTTTCATGATTCCAACCTAAACCTAATTACATAAAAAAAATGAATGTCACTGAAACTACAGATCAAATTCAATTAATTTTTAACTCGACTGTTCAATATTCAAACTTATGTTTAAGTCTTAATCAGTTATAAGATTACTAATACCATTCAACTAACATTGTGATAAACTATACCAATATTTAGATTCTATTCATTAATTAACAACTATTACTTAATTTTTAAACATACACATATGTATTTTGTGTATGTTTACTTTGGCAAACAAGCGTATATCAATATAAACGTGGAAGTTTCAGCGTAATGTAAATTTCAGTTGATTTACAGTCATATAACGAATAAATTGTTCTTACGATTAGACAAGTAAGTAAACACGTGAGTTCCAGCAATCGAAAACTAAGAATTATATAGCTTATTGGGTAAGATTTGTGGTTTCCGCAATTCAGTACTGCATGGAATATTATAACGTTGTTGGCTTAAGAACATAAGTTATTCTACAGCTTTGAAATTGCATGTATACTGTACATATATTTATAAATTGTAAGCTAGCAAAATATCATTAAATGTGTATTCTTTTCTTGAAAAAATAGTTTATCAAATATAATAGGCATCTCTATTTTTGAAATTATTATATTGTCATAGGAAATATCAAGTCGAATTGGAAACTGAGAATAGGTATCGTGGTCGTCGGTGGTTGTCGGTAGTTTGGTAAGTGCGTGCCAGTGATATGTGACGCGACCTAGTGTCACAAGTTTTATACTGGTCTTTCAAAGAATCTCGGACAAATTGAAGATAAGAGCAATTAAGGGAGACAATCAAATTTGCGTTGGACGTCAAAACCATTAGTGAAAAATAGTTAAAGGCAGTTTTGAGTGACAGGCCGGTAAATACAATAATGCTATTTGATTCAAGATCAAGGTTTTTGCGCTTTGGTAATTGATGATTATTTATGGAATTTTAAAGTTTAAAAAGCAATTGTGCAATTCTAGCGACTTATACCACGGCTGGTATTTTTTCACGCCGTTTCGAAATTTGATAATATATAATAGGTCCCAATTTATGCCATAAGTTATTTAAATTTTCAATAAATAAGTGATTTTCAGCTTTAAATTATATGAAATAACCATATTAAAAAGCTTTCATGGCACGTAATGCATACTGGAGTGTGAGAGTTAATGTTCATTGTTAAAAATCAAACTTATATCGTTTGCATGATTTTTAAATGTCATCGTTAAGCCACTACAAAACTAATAAAATTATTTTTATGATGGTTATTTTCATGTTTTCTTACTTATGACTTTGTATTAAACTATTAAACATAAAAAAATTAACAAATTATTTCGGCAGCAGTTTTTTCTTTTGAGCATAAGAAACAGAGAAATGGAGCATTTGCTGGGATTAGAATTTAGTAACAGAATTTTAAAGTACATACACGTTTTAAGTACGACAATATTGTGATTGAATACTGTAAGCTTCACTACGTAACGCAAACCCTAGCAAAAATCAGTAGCTAATTATATTTATTGTTACTAATATTGCTTATTATTACTAATAATTTTCCGAATATTCTTCTACAAATTAAGTTAATAATAAAAGGTATGTACTCAATTAATAAATTTTAATAATAAAAAAATAGCAGTCCGTAAATTTAATTAATATATTTGGCCATTTTATGATAAACTGCTATTTTATATAAAATGTTAAATTATTTATCCACAAACTAGTATTTTACAAACAATTCCTACAGTGCAAACATTTAAGATACGTTAAAAACTTTTCTTATGAAATAAAATTTGATAATACAATAATAAATATTTTTATTACGATTTAATAACAATTAATATGTATAGGAAGTTTATTCTTTATTCTTAAAGAGCCAGAAAAAACATTTTCTAGTTAATTTTACTTTCAAGACTATAATAATTTTACTTTCGAGGCAAACTTTTTTTCGTTATATTAATTTGCGTAATGCTTTCTGCGAAATATTTTTAGGCGCGTGAATAAATCGGAAAATAAATTACTAACATTTATTAACATATATAAATATTTAGATTGTTCAAAATCTCTCTGAATTCAAATTATTTACCAATTATTGTGAATTTGTCTTTAAGATGAGTTTTGTTATGTCATTAACGCAAGTTTACTAGTCGTTTTGTCACGAACGTAAACTTATAATGATATATCGATAGAATGTCGCTTTTAAATAAATTATAAATGATTTATTGCTCATAATGAATATTAAATTAAATATATAGTTTTTAGTTCGAACTGTTAAGCTCGTAATATATGTCTTTATTTCCACAAAAGTTCTTCAGTCGAGACCGTTTGTGTCTCGTTTAAGAAAAGCTGTGTCTCACGTTACTTTAAATGTCTATTAGTAGTTTAAAGCAAACAACGTCGGAGTTTCTTTTATTTGCTTAAAACAACCGATAAACTAGACAAGGTTTTCGTCTAGGTTTTAGCTAACGATAGTGTGTTGTGTAGTTGGGCGCATATAAACTATGGAAAAGTTGGAGTGATTAAGGTTCTTAACACAATTTATGGCGAGAGTTATAAAAAACACAAACGTTGATTTTGTAGGTGAATTATTACTATTCAAGACATAAGTCCTCCCGTTATTCAACCACGTGGCATACCTTTGTCACCACTCGGTCGGAAGATTTATCTCCCCTAGCGTGCGTGTAGATCACATGCCTCTCTCCAAATTACCCTTTTCAATCCACCTCATTTATCTTCTCACGTGCAAGTGTCACTGTGGTTCTTTGAAAAAACCGTTCACATTTGCAACATGATAACACATTCGCAACTACGTGAAAAAATCAATCGGAAAAGAAATTTCTTTTATCTGGATTTCCTATTAATTATGAGGGTATCAAAGAAAACTTAATCGTGTGTACTACTAATGCGTTAATACAAGTTTAAATACAAAGATGTTTAGTGTATCTCAGATTAGCATTTTAGTTGCGGTCGGATGGCTGTAATGATCACCGTTTGGTAATTTAGAACCGTTTAAGCCTTATAACGACCATTAAGCAATTTTACGGATAATTATTCGCGAGGATTTTAGATGAAAGAATAATTAATCCTATGTGTGCGCGTTAATGTTACCGACCTATATAGTAACTCTCCGGTTTGCGAAAAATAATTATTTTCGTCTGTAACGTACGCGGTGCAGATGAACGTTTGTTAATTGAAAAGAGAAGGAGAGGTAAGATGAAAAATAAAAGATATTAATCAAATCCGGATGGTATGATTGAAATCTTAATAAGAATATAATATAATTAAAAATATAATATAAATATATTTGTAATTTAGATACTAGATTGTACATATAATATTTAATACATAATTACTCTATTTATTATTTATAACAAATAAAATATTTTTTATAATAAATAAAACAATAGTTATCTAAGTATAATACATGATTTTTAATAATATAGATAACGCGTTTTTAAATATTAAAAATTAATTACAGGTTTTAATGCATTTCATACAAAACCGATCCAAAAAGGTTAATTAATCCTTTTCATCTACTGGTTTTTCTTTAGGGTTAATTTAGTGAAAACCCACCATGAACCCATTTAATGTCGCGTTTAATCTTAAATTTAAGGATAGATAGTTATATATTGTATTTAAAAGTGTGTTTCTCGCAATCACCTAATTAATTTGGATCCTAATATACTGGATAAAGTGTGGCTTAGAACGTATCCGGAGAAATATTCAATGTTAATAGTAAGACTCACGTGAATTTTGGTCAAATCAATTTTAAATTTAGATGTAAAAAACAGACATGAAATTTTAGTAGAGATTTAGCTCATGATAATCAATTTGCCACTATATAAATTTAATTAAAATTAACAGAAATTACTATTTTAAAACTAGTATCGTTCTCATTAAAAAAATAATTGAAATTTTTTATGTTATAATTTGTATAATAAGTTATTTTTTATTATTTTTCACATTTTTTGTAGATTTGTTTAAAAGTCATTTTTTTTAAAGCAGACTGAAAAAAGTAAGTTTGTCTAATTAACACTGGCAGCGCCCACAAATCAAACCCCCCAAAATACCTAAAATATGTTCTTATTTTTTCAATGATATTACTTATTAATATTTACTTATGTAAATAAAATATAGATTCCAATCCTAAATTTTTATATTTTTTTTATTGCTTGTTGGATTAGATTTTAATTATTTTTCAACAAGTACGGTCCTTGTAACTAATATAAAGTAAGCAAAGTTAAAGATTTTATTATAGATTAAAATTTGAAAAAAATGTAATAGTATAATACGTATAATATAATAGTGCAATCTTGAGCTTTATTATGAAGTCAAGTTGCATACCTAGGTATGTTTTACTTCTAACATTATCCTTCCATTTAATCGAGTTACGCTGTTCGCTTTTTAATTGTGGTAAAGGTTGCTCTTTCGTGCTGTGAATATTATTGCTTTAGTTTTATGCAATCATATATATATATTTATATACTATATATATATATACATATATAAACACACATCCCACGATTTAAGAAAAAATAAAAAGAAGATATTAAGTTCCAAGAGATATCGCGTAAATCGAGACTTCGAGTTCATACAAAAACGGAAGATAGATTCCAGAAAATAAAAATCCGCGTAAATCGAGACTTCGAGTTCATATAAAGTAGGGGGATAGGTTCCAGAAAACCGCGTAAAACGAGTACATTTTATATACACATACGTATATCTGCATAAAAAAGAGAATTTTATTAAAAAATAGATTTAATAGCTCGACATAAATTTATAACATGTTCATAGTTAAAATAAACCGTTTCTAGTGTTTTCAATTTTTTTAATTGCTAATCCTATATATTTCACAAAATTTAAGATCGTATAAAAATATTAAAACGGTCATCCAGACTTTTTTGTTGGATATCTAATGAACAGGAAGATTTTTAATATTTACACCTTTCATTGCTCTGGGTTTAAAAGCAAAAGACGTACTACACGCGCAACGGAGGGAGTTATGCCTGCACTACACTCTCTGGAATTTGTCCGAGCCGAAGTTACAACTGAAGTCGGCCGAGACCTACGACTTCGAGTAAGTGACCACACTGTCGCAAATTTCATATGCTGTCCGGACGGCGGTTTCTGTCACGTACAGTGTGTACGTGTCACAAAAATGTGCCAAATAATCGCAATTTTTAAATTGTCATAATATTAAAATACGCTACTGATAATTATAAAAGTTTGTGTGGGCACTCACCAATACAATATCAGTGAAAACTTTTCGGTCGTAAATATTCAATTTACGCAAAATCATTGTCGGTTTTTGCAAAATGCCATAAGGCATAAAAATGATACTTCAGAATACGAGCACCACATCTGTGACTATCCTAGAATTTGTCGCCATCGATTTTAAATAAGAATTCGTTATGGTGTGACATTTAAATAAACCGATCTACAAAAATACATAAGGATATTCGAAACGATTTTTTTAACAAAGTTCAGTACCACTAATTATTTAATTTTATATGAAAAAAAATATAATAACGATATCTGTTAGAAGAATATACTATCAAAAATATAATTAATCCCTTTTGGTGCCCTAAAATATTCAAACTTGACAGTAAGCGTTTGTTGAAGTCCCGATAAGCATGTGGTATTATCAATTGACCACGTGACCACGATGCAGCGCTCGACATGCGTGTTAACCATAGGACGCCTACGCGCATACTGAAATTACTCGTTTTATCTCAGTTTGCGAAACACCATATCATTATCTCTCAATATCGTCACTTAACACGCGAGAGAGCGAAAGGGAAAATATCTCACCGCTCGCACTCGAAAGAGCAGCTCCGACTTCGGTCCGTTCGGAAGCGCTCGAAGCTGGCCAAGTCGACTGAATTACCCCCACTTTACCTCCCGTTCTCGGTAACTTCGGACAACTTCCGAGAGATTTTAGAGCGGGCAGAACCGAACTCGATCGAAGTAACTCACTATATTTCCGTTCTTGGCCAACCTTGGATAACTTCCAGAGAGTGTAGTGCAGGCATTAGGCTAGGCGCGCACTAGGCAACAAAGAAAAGAGACAACGCATAGAAATGTATTGGGTGCGAGAGATACGCCGCGTACGCGCGCGTAGTGCGCGCCTAGCGTTACAGACGTCTGGTCCTAGAAGTAGGAGTAATCTGATGCAACATACGCGCTTTTAAACTTTAAAAGTCTGATTTTTCATGTCACTTCCAACAGTAAATCAAATAATATTAATAAGTTTGCAAAATGTCTATATTTTAATGCTTTAATGAGATTTCGTTTTAACGCTTATTGACTTTGATATGCTAGCCTGTAGGGTGTTATGATTAAATAATAAATAAAAAAACGTATTTACGCCGTATAACTTGCAGTTAAATTTCCCCTTTCCCGAGTACTAAGCTGTTACATATTTTTCGCTTGTGATATACGTATGTATACGTACATATGTATATACGAACATGTAAAGAAATATTATGCACGGGAATAAATTGGCCATATGCTCCTTTTTCTCCCTGAGAACAACAAACGGATTTTCCACAAAAATAAGATTTACATTCAAATTTCTGACGCCGTCAAAGGTATCGGAAAATGGTGCAGTAAAATAATGTAGAAGTAATTTCCTCTCAGGAAAAACTTTCTTGCGTACAGTAACACGGACACAAAGAGACAGAAAAAGATAGAGAGAGACTCGTCTAGTTGGAAGTAGTACGAGTTTTTTTTAGCAGACGTCACAGGGCGAGAAATTTAATATTCCTACCGTGGAAAGGCAACATTTACTCCATATTTTTATTTTTCTCCGAGACGACAAGTAGCGGTTTTCGTTGCGGAGGTGAAATGTTTTCAGAAGATTTCCGATCGCTAGAGTTAAAAAACGACAAACGAAAGCGTTCATGAATGATGTATTATTAAAATGTCTCTTTCGAGATAGGGTATACTGTATGACAACTTTATTTTGTGCTTATGGTATTTTATTCGATAACAGGAAGAGATATCCATTATGGTATATAATGTGGTTTTTATGTTGGTGATTTGACATGTATACTATTTTTGAGTGTTAATTCTGTGTATAGGTACACATAAATTTATATAATGATAGTAAAAATGTAAAATAAACATTTTATGTAACTAACTAGAACTAAAAATGGTCATGTTAATTCGTGTCTTAGTTAAGCGCGAAGTTCGTTTAGAAAGGAAGTAGCTGCTGCTAAATTTCATTGTCAACTTTGTATAGAAATTGAGTTATGTAAAGGCAATATATTAGTTTTGTTAATTTAAAGCAGGAAAAAGTGACGTTTGCAATGAATAAAGGAATGAAAGGTGAATTGTTGTCACCGATGATTTAAAAAATATTGAATAATGCATACATAATATTTACCGAATTAAGACTATCGGTAACTGCGCGCGTTGGGTGTCGAAAAATATAGCAGGCGTTACACTTATTTGCCGTAAAAATTAATAAACTAGTTAATATGCTCCAGACGCGTACGCAAAGATACTTTTCCTTTCGCTCGCTCGCGTGTTAAGTGACGAGAGTGAGTGAGAGACAAGGGCACGCGTTCTGCATTCAATTACAAGATATTTATAGAAATTAAAAAATATATGCCGAAAGTCCATCATAAATAATAAAATGTTATTTAGATTTTAATAACGGTTTGGGAATTTTCAATAAATACATAATTATTGTATATATAATAAAAAGCAGTTAATAAAATAAGTGAAAGGGCATTCAAGTATACGTTTTAATTTTTTTTAATTTTTCATATCATGCTGAATATATTAACCCTTATATACATTTTTATTTTATGTATTACAAAAATGTGAATTTATAATTTTTTTTTATTAAATATTATATGCGCATAATCCATGTGCTGATGTAGTAGGATCACTTTCGCATATGTATCGTATTTCCAATATATGTACATCTTAATCAAATTACTTCTGTTTCGAAGTCTGCAAAATCATTTTGACGGAAAGCGATTGAAATGCACTGAAAGAATTTTTCCGCACAAAGCCAAGGGAGCTTTTCGAAAAGAGAATTGATCGAAATAAGTTGGAGAAAAAGAGGGATAATATATTCTTGGATAATTTTTTATTATTAAATACCTGGAAATAAAATATGCGAAGTACATAATATGTCCCAAGATAATGCTTTGGTTTGTACCGAGATAGTGACTTGACAGGAAAAAATTAAATTTCTTTGGAAATTAATTAAATATAGTGGCTTATCGTTGTCTTGAATTCTGCATTTGTGCATTTAATCAGTAGAATGACAATTCTTAAAAATATGAAGTTTTTGTGTAATCCTAATTATTTTTATTATATAAATATAATTGCGTTATGTTTATAATATTCGATTTTGCAGATGAATTTTATAAGCCAACCGGTAAGTCAGATCAATGCTCATAAAAAATATCGACAGCAACTTCAACAGTCTTTGGCTAAAAATAACATAGTAGCTGTTCGTTACCCACCCTAATCACACGATCTCGCTTTGTGCCTTTTTTATTCCCACGAATGAATTAGCTACTTGAAAGCAGGCGTTTTGCTGACATTGACGAGGTTCAACGAAAATCGTTGGTAGCCATTAAAAGCACTCCGGAAAATAATTTAGAAAGTGTTTCCTAAAGTAAAGGAGGCGATGGTATTGTTGTATTAGCACATATAGGGACTCGTGTATATACGAAAACTTTGAATAATATATGTGAAAAAATGCTTTTAAAAACTTTGAAGCATCCTCTCATACATATTTAAATTACATCTAGTTTTCTGGTTAGCTAAATTAATACCTTCCCAAAACATTTTTATAAGTAAATTCAGACCTTAGGCATATTATACACTTTTGAGTTTTTATAATACTAAACTTTATGTCTCTTGTTTTTTTAACATAAACATTTTAAAAAGTAAGTCTTACAGGTTTGTATGCTGACTAATATGACTTATTCATTTAGTAACATAAACTGCACAAATATAAATTATATTAATATAAAAATTAAATGCAGGTATCAAGGTTGATAAAAAAGAGATGTAACTGGCTGTAAGAATTTATCTATTCAAGTCATTGCGGTGGTAAAATTTATAGAATAAACATTGATGAAGTTTTTGTTAGTGCGTAGCAAAAACAGAACCGTATTTAGACCAATGGCGGGTGTACAGCCCTTTTAATCAAGCAAAAGTATGACTGGCGGGTAATTATTTTTAAGGAAAACCATTGCGGTCATTTCTCAATGACAATTATATAATAATTATACGATATGTTATTAAGACAGTTAATAATTAAAATGGCAAAGCCAGAATGTTATTATTATCCATTCGTTACATTTATTGCTAGAAAAGATTTTTTTTGTCATGGGAAATTGAGAAGAAAGGACGTCTTACAATTGAAAAGGTAATGAAAATCATCTCGCCTATGTGTCGTATGTCTTTAAAACCATCCACAATCCATTTGTTCAGTATAGCAGCATAGAAAATTAGCTTGTAAAATTTATTTCAGATGCAGAAAATTAAGAGAATTGAAGGCCAACTGGGTAACTAATTATTATTTTTTTTAAATAAAATATTTATTACCTTAACATTGGTTGGCAAAAGACTAAGCAGGTATTTCATTAGGTACTTCAATTATAATTTAAATTACACTATAAAACAATATTATTTGAAGTCTTACTGTTAATCTATAATCTATATAAATATTTATTTAACTGTTAAGCTGAATTATATTATTAAAAAAAGTAACTTACCCTAGAAATTTGCAGCGAACATATTGTAAAAAAATATAAGTAAGGTAAGCAAACAGAGGATACTCATTGAGAATTATAGTACAGACTAGTATTATAAAATAATTTCAACATAGCGGAAAACTTGACAACCACTAATTTAACAACTACAAAGGAGGATTTTAAATTTAATCCTTCCCTTTAACATATAAAACTCTAAAGTACTTGTCGTACTTTGTTGCTTTAGAGGCTAATTAATAATTTAATCGCGTATGGTATACAGAACGGAAAATAATGTACGCAAATAAGGTTTTATATTTGTATTTTATTTATATTTTTATAAATATATATTTATATGGGGAAACGCATAAGAACGGAGCGCATTTGTATTGAAATGATTTGGTCTGAATATCAGAAAACCATAAAAGTGGGTTACTCGAAATATGTCCGTTTCTTAGGAGTTAAATAAAACGAAATGAAATTCCAGTTTTATGGTAACAATATAGATGTTTCAGTCGTGTGCGTTATTGCCTAGGGATACGAAACACGTATGTACATTGTTTTACGTTTTTTTTAATACTGAATACATATTGGTGCATTAGTTTTAAGCGCTCATTAAATCGAGTGCTTTAGAAGTTTTGTTCAATTCCCATACATCTAAATAACTGATTTTATTCATGTGACCAAGCGCTGTACTGTGATTTATAATTTTTAAATTTCTGGTTGGTAAAACTGTTCCTAAAATTTGTCACCACCTTATTTTTGTTTATCACAGAAAAAATGTTCCAAAATTGTGTCATATTTAAGGTAGAAAAAAATATAAAGTTATTGGTTGGCATTAAGAACTTAATCAAATAAATATTTAAAATATTATTTTAATATGCATTTAAAAACCTATTCCTAAACCTAAGACTTGGGTGTCTAAAAATAAAGTAATGTATCCTTCATTGTAAATAATTAAATATATAGGGCAAATATAAACTTTTAACATACACAAATTTATTCAGTACAATCTATTACTGTTAAGAATCGTTTGTTGTGGCGTATCGAATTTGATTGTAAGCACGTATTTCAGGAATCTATAAATATATATGCGGTTATCAGAAGGGACGTGATTTTGAATTACTGATTTGACTGTTCAACCGTGAAAGCTGTGATTTCTCACAGGCTTTGCGAATTACCGTTTAATTGAATATGAATTGCGATTAAATCCTTTTTTTGTATACTTATGTAAGCACATCGAGTCGGTGTTGTTTAAAAATCCTCTTTTTGGTTTATATTAACCGAGAATAACTTGGAATTGTAATATAGCGGAGAACGTGCAAAGTAATTTCAGCGCTCGTTCAGCCTTAGTTTGTTCCCTCGATCCCGTGTTATCAGTTGTGTAAACTCGTATAGTTTATATGGCTGTCCTTTTTCGTTTTGTTTCTATTTTATTTTGAGCGTTTATTAGATACAGAGAATATACAAATAAGCAGTGTTTCTAAAGTTTTAAAATAAATCGTAAGCAATCGATAATAAAATATGTTGAAAATAAAGCTGAATAAATAAAAGGTTAACATAGACAGTAAATTACTATTTTGTCAGTCTATATACTATTATGTTAATGCTGTATACGTGTTTGTATGTATATTGTACGATCGTTCAATTTATGTAAAGCAGAGAGAATGGTTTTGGTTTTGTGGCATCATTGTAGTCGTAAACACCGTTTTATGAAAGTTGTGTTCATGGTTATCGTACAAAATATTATAATATGATTTGACATTAAACTATAAGTTTATTCTATTTATGAGCAGTGAAGTGTCAATAATTTATAATATATTTTATATTAACATTTCCATATAGAATATTGAAATAAAAAAAGTAATACAAGAAAGAGGCTTAACATATTTTTTGAAAATTTTGTTGAATTAGATATACAAAAAAAGTTTATTTCTATGATTTTTACTAATTATTTGTTTTTTTTTTAATATCTCCGAATTTGATTTTACAATTTCTTTGTCGTTTTTTAATATTTATAATTAATTTTGTAAAGGTTTTACTTTCGTATGTTATGATTTTAAAGCTAAGATTAAAACTTATATTTGTGAAAAGTTCAAGATATTGTATTTTTGTTAGAAAGTATATTAAAAAAAATTAAAGTTGTTAGTATTTTTATTGTATAATATGTAGATGATAATAAAATCTGATTGCTCATTGAATTGCAATTAGTTTAGTACAAGATTATTATAAAAAATGAATTTTTTGTCTCTTGCTTTCTTAAAAAATGACGTCTTAGCAGACTGACTAAAATAAATTTTCAGGACAATAAAGAAGCAGTTATGTATCACTTTGACAAATGCAATTCACATAATAATAAAATACATTATAAACGGTAAAACTAACGAAAAAATGTTAGCGCTTTTAAATGCAGAAATATACGCGTACACTAAAAAGCCTTTTTCAATATCAGGTAATGAAACTATCAATTATAGCAGAAAATTAGTGATCATGGCTGCAGCATCACAGCCGAAATATAAAAATAAAGTAAGTAAAAATCGCGATGAGTCCCGAGATTCCAATATACATATACATATATATACAAAAATAAAAACTTAAATTATAGCACCACTGTAAATAATCTAAATTATTCAATGAGTCCATAGAGAATAGGACCCTTCTTCCCTTGCTTGTAAATATGTAAGCCAGAAAATAGCTAAAGCAAAAGTATTTCACTTCAAGCTCTAGCTTCAACTTCCGAAAATTATTAAAAAAATTTAGATTTGGATTTCATAAGAGCTTAACTCGTTTATAGCAAAGCTCCCACTTCAATCTCTTTATCTAGTATAGCTGAGTAGTCTTAAAAATTACTTAAAAAGTTTACGACGTAGCGTCACAGTATTAACAACACAACATCGACAGATTTTGTATATTTAAAATAATATATAGCACCGCATATTAACTATGATTATTGTTTAAATCTAACGATATTTTTTTATATTTTATGGAAAATAAAAACTAAATACCAGCTACAAGTTAACATGATAGAGTGATTTATTATATATGTAACACTGAAGGTGTATTTATATGTTCACTAGTATAAATATAGTTTCATCATCTTTTTCAGTGAAATCAATTCTAAATATATTTTCACCGGTAGATATATATTCTCAATAGCGAAAATATAATTGAATAAATGTATGTATATAAGCTGCTAATAAATGTCTATAAAATTGAATAGAACAGTTGCGAAACGTCCTTTTGCAGATTAAATCTAAGACTTCAAACAGTGAAAGTGTGTTTTTCAGTCAAGTTATATTTATGCCAGTTAAATGTTTTGCCCTTAACAGGTGATATTTCGCCTTACAACTACTTTTCGAAACAAAATTCAATAGTGGTACGTATAGGGCTTACCAAAACTTTTTTTTACGCTTTTTTCGACTGTAAAATGATTTACTAGCACCTGTCAGATAAATTATATATTCACTAGTAAAAATATATATTAACCGGTGAAAACACATTTTCGATGATAATACATGTTCACTGTAAAATATAATTTCAATACTATTTTTTCTTAAAAAGTTATAATTATAACCTATTATAATCACGGGAAGAAAATTGCCTAAATAATATCTATAATAAAATACATATTTAGCCCGCCTATATGTAAATTTAGAATAAAGCAAAATCTGCTTTATTATCATTATCCATTTAAATGCCTATCAACTTTTTTATTGGTAAATTAAAATTGCAATAAATATTTAATAAAACAAGGAAGATAAGAAGGAAATCAATTACTTTTTTAAATAGGCAGCAATTACTTTATGTTTTTATATTATCATAAAAATATAACAGTTTTTATTTTTATGTGTATTTCAATAAAATACATCAATAAAAACTGCGTTTAAATTAATATTTAAAATTTATTTATGTACTATTTACTATTTTTTCCAATATTTTTACATATAATTTTTTTACATTTGTGGCATAAATATTTTTTAAATGTAATATAAACAAGGTAGATCATTTTATAGGTTTTCCATTTTAAGCACTGTATATGCATCTCTTATTTTGTATATATTTTTGCTTGTGGTGTACCGTGGAATATTGGGAATAACTGTGGGAGAGAAAGGATTGCAGAGAGCATATTTTAATATTTTCATAAAGCAAAAGTATTTAAAAATGAGGAAAATCATGCATATATAAAAACGAAACCTTATAACCATATATTTAAAATAACATATTATTTTATATATAAAAGTAAAAGAGTAAAAATTGGAATAGTAAAAATCATAAGGATAAAGCATGTTTTAACATTGAAACTTTAATAACAGTTACCACAGTAAAGGTGATATAAATTGCAACTATGTGAATAATTCTCAAATATATAGAAAAATATACGGTAAAAAAGAATTTATTATGATTTAACATAAAAACATATTGAGATTTAGTTTACCCAAAAATATTTTTATATATGTACATATTAAATCAGTTTCGGTTTCAGTTTTCAAAAACCTGGCCATTTTAATATAATACAAAATCATACAAAACGAGAAGCGTCGTTTTAACAAGCATCACATAAATCTATAACATATGATATTCTCGTGTGTCGATGATCACGCAACCACATTTATTAACTATTGTATTATATAACAAAAACATTTCTTAGATTGGTTTAGATTTTACCTTCAACGTGATTTTACTAACACAGGCAAAGAACATGTGTATATTATACATACACATATTTCAAATTGCTTTCGGAAGTGTTGAATGCATGTTATTCTATCTGCATAAATATTATACTATATGACTAGATAGCTTAAAACGAGAATCGCACTCTCTTGTGTGTCACGCGAATATATCTATTTAATATTTGGTTATAATAATAGTCGGTATCTCCTTACCGAAGGCTTTAAACAAACCAAGGAGCCATTGTTCGCAATAGATTTACGACTTTGCGCGAAAGCGGAGCAGATGCAATATTACACGATATCAATATAACGATGTCAATTGTTATCCATATAAGTGAAAATATACAGCTTTTAATGTTTTTAGTTCAACTTAACTTCAACCGATGATTATTAAATACGATTTAATAATACAAAAGTAATAAAATTTATATACGATTTCTAGAAAAAATTAAAGCTATTATTTTTTCTTGGTTAATAACATGTCCACAGTCGCTATATGTCCATTATTAATATCCCACAATTTATGCTGTGCGATATCTAGAGAAACTTTTGCCCAAATAAAATTAAAATTAAGGACCAGCAACAAATACAGTAAATTTATTAAAATTAGAAAGAAGAAAGAAAGTTAAAAATACGAATTTTGTGACAAGAAATAAAGAAAAGCTGAGATTTCTATGATGTTTGATTCATAAACTTGTTCCCAGGTTCACTTAATGAATTGAAATCCATCAAAGCTAATCCTAAATATTATTATTACAAATACTTGTATATAATTTATTGAATTGATTTCATACTGTACATGTATAAATAATACATTTTCGTGACATAATCGTATAAATTATAAAATAATTGTATAATTAAATAAATATATTAAGGCCATGTGTGATTTTTACGATGGTTTCACACGCTACGTATCTATAATAATATATGCTAATCGAACAAGGGAGAGAAAAATACATATTATAAATCTCTTTTTCACAGTCGTTTCTCTTCACTGCGTTGAAATGTGGTGTTTATAAAAATAAAGGGAAAGTTCTACTGTTTAGCGAGTCTCGTTTTAGATTTACTCTTTATTTTTATTTTTAGTCCTTTTTCCATTCAATTGGAGTAATCAATCACAATGAATTGTGAGTTCTACGAACAAACAAAGAATAAAGTTCATTTAGAAGATTTAAGATTTTCTATATTGTAATTTTCTATAAAAAATGTATTTTTATCTGAAAAAATACATTACCTATAATGAATTAAAACATTTATAGAGCTAACATTATTATTAACCTGTTTCCCAAAATTATAATCTATAACACTAAGTGATTCAAAATAAATGTATTGTATATAAATACATAATTTAACTACAATCAAATCAAACACGTCAGATATATGTTTTTTTAAGCATTTCCCTGCAAATTTTATGATGAACATCATGACAGGTTTCCATTAAACAATTAAACATTAAAAAAAATCGGTTATGTTGCACATTTAAAATAGATGCGCAGCATTCCACATATTTTTTTCAGCTCTCCTATTGCCGAAAACATTTTCGTGTAAGAGGAGCGTTCTCAAGCGCTGACATCCTGGCCGCAACGGAAAATAATAAGGGACGCAATCGCAATCTCTAGGGCAGTCTAAAGCTCACAGCCGAATGTCACCGAGCATTGACGAGTTGTCGACACCACCCCTTAGCAACTTTAAAAAGTGCTTTATTGAATAGACGTTACGCTGACATTTCTATCCCACCGATCCTAGTAAAAAGGCACTAGGATATAAATTATTTGAATTCTCTCTAACAACAAGGAATACTTCGCTTCATTCGGATTCCAGAAAATGTAGTCATATTCGAAGATGCTACGAATTACCGTAACGTACATATCGCGAATCGGCAATAAATTATTGAAGTGACACGCGCTCCGCATAACGAAACCGAGCATCACAAACATTGGGAATGTGCATAGAAAATTTTCGTCTCTGTTTGAACGTCACTCCAAGATCATCTACGGAAGTATATCTGTTTGAAACACTCCCACTTAAACTGTAAAATAATTTTGCAGGAGAAGGAGAGCTGGAAAATATGACAAATAGTTTTTAAAACGAGAATTACTTGTACTCAGCAATGTAAAATCAAAGAAAATAATGACTCAAATTATATTTTATATAATTTTTTTATTTATTTATTAAATTTTCGTTGTAATCTGGCCGGCAAAAGCCTAATGTGTTATAACGGGCAAATCTGTACAGACATAATGAATACCTACAAGTAAGTAGACTGAAAGTCTGGAAATCGGTGACATCTATATTATTAATTATAAATTATTATGTGCTATACAATGCATAATAAATAGATGTCACTGCGCTGGAGCAGTTTTTTTTAATGATAGCGCATTTTTATAAATAAAAATTCGAGTGCCGCTGACGGAGCTCGAACTCGCAACCTCAAAGTTAGTAGTCTGAGACGTTACGGACTACGCTATTCTATCTTATAATGTATTGTTACCAAATGGTTTGCTTTCAAGGTTAGTGGGCCTATTCAGATTCTGAAAAAATGTACAAGAAAATATTTTATGCGAGCTATTTAGTTCATTAAAAATCGATTTGTCTTAAAGATTCAAGCGGTTTTAATTATTATTTTGCTTTGCCTTCGTAACACAATTAAACTAGATAAATGAATGCTTCTATTTTGGTAAGTTTTACGTTGCAATGTTGATACGATATGACAAGGAAACAATTTTAAACAAGATTTGAGACGCGCGCTTTGAAAAAATACTTTTTTAAAGGCCACACAATGGGCCACTTTTAGTTAGATTTCACTAAAACTTTCATACACTAAAATTAAAAACGAAGTAAATTAAAACAATACAAAAAATAAAGGCAGCCACGGTAGATAATAATATAATTCGCAAAATAAGCTCACGGGAAATTTTAAGTGTTATTAAAAACTGGAAAAATAAAGAAAGTCCTGGAATTGATAGATTAGCTAGCACGTTGATTAAACACCTTCCTGGAATTTGCATTCATTAATTAACAAACATCTTTAACGCCTGCCTATATTTTGGGTATTTCCCAAGCGGTTAGAAAACCGCTAAAATTCATCCGATAAGAAAACCCAATAAGGATCTTACAAATCCGATTAGTTATCGCCCCATCAGTTTAATACCGTCATTTAGTAAAATATTTAAAAAATAATCCTTATGCGTTTGAAATTATCTTAGTGTAATAAAATTTGGATTTAAAAAAAAGTACTTGACAACATATCAATTTAATATAATAGTTTAACGGAACACATATGCGCTAATTTTAATATAAAAAAGAGTACGGATCTTTAATGTTTAATATAGAAGAAGCTTTCGACACAGTATTGCATGAATAATAAACTATACAAAAATAAAACGCCTAGCTATCTACTACGCTTAATACGCTCATACCGGAAAAGTAAAAGCTATGTTGTTTCACTAAATAATGAACACAAGATCCAGTTGGAGTACCTCAGAGAAGCTTGTTCGGGCCATTCCTTTTTATCTTGTATACGAACGATATCGCAAAAATAAAAATATAACTTACTGTAAACATGAAAATGGTTATAAACCAGTAACATGTATAATATATATAATTAATATGTCTGTAAAATTATTGAAAAGAACGTATTTAAAAAAAATAGATTTCACTCAAGTGGGTAGACGCTATTGGCGTTTAATTAGTTTCATTTTCTATTCACCCAAGTTTCCTCGACATTCGATTACACTTGTCAAGTACATGACATACGATCACCCAAAAAAATACCGGCAACCAATGACGACCACCGTCTCTACTCTCAGTACCAATTACAGGCGATTATCAACGAAGTCAGACATGTCTGTAACTGATATCTACGTTTTTTCAAATATTTGCTAAATTATATTTTGTGCAATAAACTTATATTATTAGGTCAAAATGATCTCTGTTAAACAATTTAATAATTAACACTAAACATGCATTCTATAGGTATATATTACTTTGTAACATCGATAAGCAAATAAATTTAATATATTTCACTAGATTTGGACAAAAAACTAGTATTAAAATTTTCCATTCGATTTATGAAGGTCTAAAATCTATGAAAACATAAATTTCTTTATAATATTCACTGAACAAAGGGTACGCCAATAACGTATTCATTACATAAAATAAACAACACTTTAATAATGCTATCTATTATATATTACGGATTTACTTTATCTAGTTTGAAAACTTATTGTTATTGTTTGCATGTGTATAGACCTAATTATATACAATTATACCGATAAATATGAAAAGGTTTTGTGTCGTGATTTATTACAAGTGCTATGTAACTATAACTTCATAACAGGAACAGTTAGAAAAGTTAAGTAAGCGTACATTGATTGGATTATAGCTTAGTGGTTTCCGCTTTGGCCTTATATCTGGGGAAGAAGATATTATATGAATAGAATTTGGAAAAAATAGGATATTGTTTTTATCGGTATTGGATAATTAATTTATCATAGACATCTGGCAATGGTTCAACATTTTTTTTTGTAATACAATTATTGTTAATGCTAGAATGTAATATAGAGATGTATTGGATTCGCCGAAAAATAGAACAATCATATTTTAATGAAGACCTTATAGTTTTACGATCTATATTACATATTATTGCTTCCAATCGTTCCTAAAACATACTTTAATATATATTAAAAATAATACATATATATGTATAGCACAGGTTACAATTAAAAAGGCTTATTTATTAACTTTAAGTTATAAATTGAAAAAATAATGGTTTTTGAGTTCAATATTTTTATTTATAAAGTTTCGAAATAAATGTTTGATCATTCTAGTTTTTTTATGAATAAATTGTGAACATTGCAATACTTAATAAAAATGTATTACAAAAATTTAAAAATATATTATACATATTTGTGTAGAATAATATAGTTTCATCCATAAAATAGCATCTCTCAAAAGTTTTGCTATCAGTCTGTCACTAGGTTATTGTATATTTACGACGTTTCTTTCATGCAAACAATTTTCGATCTCAAGAAAATCACTTGCTCTAATTCACGTATCCATCTTTTTCGCATTTAGAACATAGTTGATACGAAAAGTAGCGTTCCCACGCTGAACGTTCGTTATCTTTATGTTTACGGATGAACTTGTTAAATTCATCCGTTTTATATATAGTATATGATGCAAAAAGAGATATGATTTTACAAGCGTTAAATACTGTTTGCAAACGAAATTAATGGTCGGATTATCAATTTGACTGGAGTCTAACTAGTTTGGAGCTTCTTAGCTTTATCTACAGTTCAACACGATTCGGCCACAGAAAAGCGATGTGCACTTTGAATTGCCAAGTTCTGCAAACGCTCTAACAATTACTGTGTGAACTACGATGAGCAAAGCTCGGATTAGGGGCTATAAACGTATTCATACAATTTATCTTCGACATTTAGTAAATAATTTCTATTGATTAATTGTGACATAAAATCAACACATGCTTTAAAAAAAATACTATACAAATTTAATGAATATAAAAAAGGCAATAGATTTTCCCTGCATACGAAAATTTAAAGCTGTGCTGTTTTTCATAATCAAAGACATCTTAATACTGCATTTAAATACAACAACAAATAAATTTGCTTGGACCGCTTATCTGAATTGTTTTCACAAACAATACTCCATGTTAAGATTAGAAATGTATGACGACAAAAAATTCTCTTGATAATTTTAACAAATAGAAAATTAAAATTAATTATGATTTAGCATTTTGTACTCAAACAATAATTTAAATTGTTGATTATAAAAGAAGGTTATATGTTTATGATATAAATAACATTAATATAATTGCTTTAGATGTATAGATATAAATTTCAGAAGCTTCAAAGTTCAAAGTCAAGTCTGTTTAAAAATATTAAATATAATTGCTTAAATGTTTTCTGCAGTGTTTTAGTAAATAAAATCTAATTTGATAAATTTATTTGAGATATGTCCTTAGGATTAAATGTTATATAAAAAGGCGTATAATATTATTTGTTTAAGCGTTTATATTTTTCCTTTAGGATCAATATTTATTTAAAAAAACAAATTTTTGTGTATAACTCAATAATGTCTTTCAAAATATAGCTCATCAACAAAGCATCAGCTTCTTCTATATCTGAGTTGATATTCGTTAACAGTTAATTGGTTCTCGTTTTTACGCTTCTCGTAAAAACTCAGTTCGCTAACGACCGGTATTAAAAGAGTCGCAGTTCAATTACATTGGCTTTGAAACGTTATATGTATTATATAAGTACTTACATATACATATATTTATATTTAACACCCAAGTTGGAGTTGTATGCATACTTCTATTCCCTTTTGTATTTTTTCCGTTATGCTCCCGGCAGATTTAACTCGGGTCTCTGGTACATTAACAGAAGAGCTATGGACCAAAAGCCAACTTTCTACAGGGCATTTTAAATAAATTTATAAAAATTCAGCTCAGAGATGCCTGCATAATCGAGAGGATACGTATACTTGTGGGTCAACATAAAAATAAATAGTTTAGTGGAAAAAAAATCGTGTGAATTAATTTCCATAATAAATGCAAAAAAAAATATATATAGCTTCTGTAATGTAAAATATACCGTTCGAAGTCAAGCAAATTAAAGGGTTTAACAGATAAAATAAAAGAGAAGTCAAATGTTAATATTTTATAATTAACGATCTGACCTTTATTCAAATATTTTTAGAAGTAACGATAAAGTCGAGACAATTATTATCATTATACACAAAAAAGGTAAACGAATAATTTAAAAATAAAAAGTTGTAAATTATAATCACTGACACCAAAGATAATTTATTTATTTTAGATTATTCGCTACAACAATTAACAACTAATAAGTAAATAGAGGACACCAAACTGAAATCAAAGTCTATAAATTAGTGAAATCTATTATATTAGTACTATTATATAAATTTGAATTTTATTCTAATTATTAATTACGAATTTTGACCTTGAGTTTAAGAAACTCTAAGAAAACCTTATTTGTGTTATGGAATTATATTATAATATTTTAATCACTAACATACATCTCCCAGATAAGATAAAAATTAAAACACTAGGGTTTATATGGGATACGCACCCAGGATTATATTTACTACCACTGTTCGTGCTAGTAAATATGTATGCTAATATATTATTTAAATTTCCAATGTTATTATTGATATATATTATTTATAGATATCGTATTTAATTTGTCACTGAACTAGATTTTATATTAAGATGACATATAATATTTATTGTATTAAAAATGGTAATAGCTTTTGTGAAAACTACACTGAAATTATAAGGTCTGTAATTAAAAATTTCTGCACGAGTGCTTTTAATGTGTGAGAATAAACTGTTTTTTCACATCGCTACACGTTCGATACGTAAAATATTTTTTCAATAACTGGTATGATAGTGCTTTAGAAAACTATTGATATTATTATGCTATAAGTATTTCAGTTTATTTAACGTTTAAAATCTATAAAATTTAGTATCTGTAAAGTAAGTAAATACATATATACAGATAATGGTAATGTTTTAAGCAATTCATATATTACGTTTAATATGTATTTAAGATAAATATTTTGCATTTTTGTTAAAAGTAGTAAAAGATTTGTAAATTCACACTTATTGTTAATTCAAATTAAAAAAAGTGTATATTAATTATAAAAATTTAAATAGTAGTTAAAAGCTATTTTTACTTGTATTTAATTATGTTTGCTTATTCACAATAGCACATTATAAAATAATCGCTTTTGCGAAATAAAAAATTGATTGGGCAATCTAAAATAATATTTACTAAAAAAAAAAAAAAATTTGACATTTTGGTAATAAAATTGATGTTAAATCTTTTTTATGTTGTGCATATATTAAAATGCATTAAGTGCTAGTTTATGTGAATGTAATTAAAATTTGTAAATGGTATTAAATCATTTTTTTTGATAGAAACATGTTTTCATTGCTTTGAAAATAAATACTAATATTATTTTAATAAAATGCATGTTATATGAATTTTAAACAGGAAGTAATGCAACTACCGCGACTAAAATATATGTTTAAGGTATGATGAAGATGTGTTAAAAACTCGAACGTGGCATAATTGGAAAAATTGAAAAAAACTATCCTTGTAAGATGAGCCCTATTTACAGAACGGTAGATTATTGATAAATAAACGTTATAGGACATCTTCATAAACTGGGTTTAAGTGCCACATTAAGTATCACGAAAAAAATAATTATATAGGCTGATAACATTTAGAAAAAACAAAAAAATTAAGGTGTTAAAAAGGGTGTCCCAAAATAAACGCAAGATTTGAATTAAATAAATATATGCTTGGCGGGTAATTCGTATTTTTTGTATGATTGCCAGTGATTCGAAATGTTTTATACTGGTCCTTCAAGAAAGCTTGGACGAATCATGAGCCTCTTTGTGAAAGTTGGGCGACCGTTTGATAATTACAAAGGATAGTTCAAACAATGCCTATTCGATGCGAGGACATTAGTATTATGTTATATATTAGTTTCAAAACTTGATTACTATTTGTGGTAATTTGTGGCTATTGATAGTAATTGATGACCTTTGAAAATGCGTGGCTATTGCGCAATTCTGATATCTTATGTTTTGTTTAACACGCCATTGTGGTTTTGATACTTTATTATACCATTGTTAAAACACTCAAAGTTTAATTTTATTATTTTAATAAAATAATATATATTATATAAGATATTCTCATTAAGAAAATGAACTCATATAATAATATGCAATTTTAAACCGAACTTGAATGGTTATTTGTTTTTAAACATCCTACTACGTTCCAAGAATTTAATATTGTTCTTAGCCTTAATAGGTAGTTATTTTTAGTAAATGCGAATAATATATAAAACAGATATATTTTCCATTCAGAACGTTTTTTTTAATATTTCTCTCTAAATCTACGAGTTAGCTAGATATAATGTTATGCTATGAAATGCATATTAAAATAATCAGCATATATGTCATTTTTTCGAAGTAATAGGATTTAGATGTTTACTGGATAAACTGTTATCGGATGTGGAACAATGCCAATGACTAAGGAAGTTGTTCTTTCGATGAAATATGGTGTAATAAATAATAAAAATATTTCCATGCATCATGTTTTTTATTGTTGTTTGGTTCTAGAGTTTGTCAGCAAAGTTTTTCAGCATTATTTTAACTTTATTTTCTTTAAACTGGGCAGCGTTATACCATAAAAATATAATATATACATATCAACAACTTTTTGACTGTCCATTTATTTTTATCAAAACCAGCGTATTTCAGCGAATTAAAGGGTCAAAAGAAGAATTTGTTTTCGAGTGAGTGCTTTAAATTTCGCCTTTACACATGCGGGGAAGTACATAGTTCGGTTTATATTACATACATCTGCTCAGAAACAAAGGGCAAAGAGCGAGTTTAACAAGATTGTAAACAATTACAAAATTTACTGTACAGTAACCAGGCATGGTTAGTGGTGGAATTAAGACAAGGGTCTTATGAACGACGACAATTTAATTCGGCGTCGAGCAATGTGATTAACATATTAAAATATACCAATTTTGGTGCAGGGTATTCGAATCAGACATAATATACACGTACACGTACATATAATATATATTTCTCTCTTTCAAAAATGATTGTTGAAATAATTATTCCCAGGACGCGCCTTTTCGGCCACTCAGAATGAGAGGATCGCCAAGTGCTTGCCTTCCTGTTCATAATTCTAAGATATCTCGGCTTATATTTTTAACGTTAATTGTGTTTTGCTATTCTGCGAGAATTCCATATTGCAATGGAAGGAAGCGAAGAAACGGAAAATAAGTTCAATGTGCGTTAGGTTCGAGGCAATAAAGCGATTCTTGTAATATTATAATAGAGGAGCTTTTTGCCTCTTGCCTTACGAGTCAGTTCTTATACAAAATAAATACTTTTACCTTTTATATAATACATACTATACATAGTATTTTTTATACATTTATATTTATCTACATCAGATGTCACATACAAATAAACGTATTATATTTATTTATACTGAGAATGATATAGAAATAATTTAATTAATTATCTATTGTAAAATGAAAATTTACGCCCTATTTGTTTAGAAAGAGCTTTTTTTTAATCAAGAAAGCTCAAGAAACAATTTTAGACTGGACTGCTTGTAAGCTATCGAAATTAAATACTAAGAATTAATTTTGCATATTAATTCAAAAAATTCACGCTTATTAAAATCTATATAAAATTGAAAACATTTAAGCATCATATTTGAAAGTACAAAAAAAAATTATTAATTATACTACGTTTTTTCATTAAATTTACAGATTTATATCTAGCAATAATTGCAAGCTGTGCCTGACCAATTATATCGGTACTTTCCTTTTAAGAAACCAAATATATTTCGGCGCTTTTTGAATCTAAAATTAATTGGATAGAAATATTGTCGTCTATAGCTAAATTCGATACTCAATTGCAAATAAATTGATTTAATTTTTAATAGGCAAACACTGAAACATTTGCTCTTATAAAAAATTCATTCAAAAAGCGATTTCTCATGTTTTGAGGTACAGTGTGTTAAAATAATATAATATCATATTACTTTTGGCTACAGAGGATTGAGGATTTTAATGCATGTGTTCGAGTCATATGATTTTTTTGAACTTTATTTATTTTTATTTTCATACATCAATAAAATATTTTTTTATGCGTTTCTCCACAAATTTTTCATACATTTAATTTTCAATAATAAAACCCAATTATTTTGAGAATAATCATAGAGCATTTTTTGTTAAAAATTAAAATTGTACGAATATTATTTTAATATTTTACAACTGCATTTTTTTATACCGCTGCATAAAAAAAGGTGGTTCGTGCTGGATGCTCGAAAACATGCACGTTTTCTTGAAAGCTTTTAATAGAGGTCCAAAGTATTTGAATGCCAACCTACTCTAATTGTAATTTGAGAACTACATTAATAATTTAATAAGAGAAACTGTTCCACGTGAGAATTTCAAATTTGCATAAATGTATAAGGGCTTTCAACAGAGAAAAAAGAAGTTTGCTTTTAAATAAGTTATTTTAGAATTGTTTGTAATATTGAACCTACTATGTTTTAATAAATTAAATTTCTTTATACTGTCATTACTATGAATAAATAATTCACATAATTAAATATTGGAAAAGAAATAATGCAAAAACAAAAACAGTAAAGATATTTTACACAAAATACATACGATTATATATTGTATTATTATATATGTATATATATTTAGCCATAAGTTGTGCCGTTTTAATTGCCCATATTGCTTGTTCAAATAATTAATAATTACTTTAAATTTCATACGCCATTTTTTTTTAATTTTACTATAAAAATATATATATTGTATGTAAATAATAAAGTTTATATAAATTCAATAAGCGTTTAAAAAAACTATATAAAAAATATCAATAATAAAATGTTATATAAACTACTATTCTTATTGATAAATAACACAAATATTGTACTGTCAATTTATGAAAAATAATTAATTTATATTTAAAAAAAATATTTAACCTAATCTAAAAATAAACTTTTTGTGAAAATTTAAGATGATCCTGAATGAATAGAAATTCGCTCGAGGCGTTCGAAAATAAGGTAATTCTTAAGGATTGTAAGAGTGTTCGATGATTTTTGAGAAAGAGGGTGGTGAAAAATATAATTTTTCGCTGAAATTGTGTATATCTTTATGAACGTTTGCCTATATTTTGCAAAATACACACGCGACTGTTTTAATTTAATTAAAACGATGTCGCATTTGTTACTTTGGAATTTATCGGATAATAATGCTGCGTACTGTATGTGGATATTAAAATTCACAATACCTATATACATACATATGTCTGTATGTACATATCTTGTAGGGGTAAATTAGCAATTGAATTTAAAACGCAAATATTTTTTTAATTAAGGAGGATATAAACCATTAAAAATTAAAGGCATGTACCTTATATTTAAAACCATTAACATGATCGACGTATTGCTCTGTACGAAGGAAATTTAATAGGTAAGTTACGAATTTTAATAGATACGAATGAGGTGAATAAATTATTGCAATACTATCCAGGTGTGATGCACGGAGAAACAGCTGTTACATAATAATAATCATTATCAAGAAGAGCAACGTTTTTTATTTTTATTGTCAAAAGACAAGAAATAGCTGTCAAATTCAGATCAAATAGATCAAATTCATTTTATTTTTTTCATACCCAATTTTGTTAAAGGTGGAAAACATTTGTTGAAAGATTTATTATATATCACAGTACACGAACTTTCGTTTTAAAGCTTTTCCGAGGACCATCGAATTCGCATGGCCTAACTTGTACGTTCTAATGCTAAATGACAAGCTTTCCTGTTTACTCGTATAGTCTGCATCACGTTTTTACTTTCTCGCAATGTGAATTTATTGCTTTTCATTATTGCCCAACGATTACGTGTATCGTAAACTATAGAACATGAACGTTACATATTATTCATTCTCATATATTATGTATGATAAATTTGTTGTATTTTGGTATACAGTATGCGACAGTTAATGGCTCAGACATTTGTGAACGACAAGCGTGAAAAGCCAACAATGTGTTTTACGACATCGGCTTATCTATCTATAATATAATGCACAATGATGGTTATGATGTGACGATATTTTGTAAGTAAACACATATTTTTAACAATAAAAGCGTTTCCCTAAAATCATATGCGTAAGGAGGTTTAAACGCTTTAAGTACCCATAATGGTAAGGGCACACATGTTTTGTGTATTAAGGGATAACGGGACGTTCAGATAGATGCAGGAAGGAAGAAAAGGGTATATGCGATTTTAAATCGCGAACATCGAAAGCGGGTGCCTTATCTATAAAAACCTAAAATATGCAAAAAACTTTTTTAATAAAATTAAGTCGAACCGGCTGAAGTTTTTTACAAAAATATTTTAAGAATTGTACGTCGTTGATCAATTTTATTAAATAATAAAAATCAATAAATTTTTATTATTGAATATAACCTTAAAAGGAGAAAAAGTATTGTGATTCATGCATATTTATTTACATTAAATCATATTTTAACAAAAAAAAATATAATAATAAGGCATTCCTAACATGCCCTGAAGATCGTTGGTTATTTTTAATGTTAGTTTAATGTAAGCCTTTTAATCCGTATTTTTTAAGCCGTCGCAGTGGGCACGCTCATTGCCGAGCGTTCCCACTGCGACGGCGCCGACACGATTTTATTGCTTTTGACGTGAATTTTTGCCTTCTGAAAAGTGATAATTGTATTTGAGCCCTCCTATTGACTAAAATTCGGTTTGAATACACTCTGACCAATACTCTCATATCAGAAGTCCGTAAAAATATCGGTAAGGATTGTGTTCATATTTATAAAACATAGTGTAACATCTAAATGCAGAAAAACTATGGGGTTATATGCGAGAGGAGGAGCATATAATTTCATCAGCACCTATCAGTTAAATTATATTTTCACTAGTAGAAATATACATGTCTACTGATGAAAATGTATTTGGACTTCGCTAGTGAAAATATAATTTGCCAGATAAAATATGTGTATTTTCACTGGTGAAAGTATATATATATATATTTGTATGTATATCTACCGGTGAAAATGTATTCTGATTTAATTTTACTGAAATTACGTTTTTTAAAAAATATTTTGGGGTTACTGTATTTTTAAGATTTTATTTGACGTTCTTTTCGCTTCTTTTCAGAAGAGGAGGGAGACAATTCTAAAATTAAAAAAACAACAACATTCCTGTTTTTTTTTAATATTTGGGTTTTATTAAGATTCATAGAATATTATCAAATGACATGCATTTTTCTGGCCAAATTCAAGAAAGGATGCCCTCATTTGCCCTCGCCAAATGACGTCCCTGTATCTTACACTAGTGTTTTTTTATCGAGAAAAATGTCAAATCTCGACAAATTTTATAAAGCACTTTTTATTATATAAAATTAAATTTGTATGCATATTTTTGAAATGTTTACAACCACTGCCTTTTTATAACGCTGCATTAGGTGGATTTATGCCTATTATGCATACTTCTTAATAGATTTTAATAGGGGTCAAGAAATGACTAAAGACTTTTTATAAATTTTAAATACTTATTTTTGCTGAAGTAATAAAAGAAGACACTCAGATAATAATCGATGGTGTTCGTGGCAGATGTTTGAAAAAATGTATACTTTTTCAGAAGATAGAAAGTATTTGAATGACTTGCGAATTTGCGATTGTCTATTACTCTAACCGGCCGGCGGTTTTATCTTTGCTTTGGTGGTCTAAGAATCCGCTCCGATGGAATCATTAAGGGCTATTTTTATTTTTCGATTCAAACAGTTTTATTTATTTTGTCATGGTCTCCCGATTATTGTGAGCCAAAGGGGCCTTGATTTTTTTTGTTAAAACAATTTTGAGCTAAACTCGAAATTTCAACGGAAAATTGAAAAGAAATGATATAATCGAAGAAACTAGACATTGATTAAATATTTGCAAAATCCAGAATCTTTCACTAGTCAAAAAAATTTGACTTATTTAGTTATTCTTCAAAAGCAGAAATAAATAAATCTCTCATAACTTTTTTTATGCGGTTCGTGGCATAGCAAAGGCTACTTTAAATTTAATTTAAATAATTTTCTTTAGTAAAATACTGAAGTTTTTGCTTTAAAAAAGGTCTGGATATATGCACTAAATATCAAAATATACGATAAAACGCAAACTGATGGCATTGAAAACAAGTGACGCTAAAACATTCTCGCTATAAAATTAATACAATTAAATTGGAATTGTTTTCAATTCGAAATATTTGCGTTTGCAAATTAAATACGAGGAGATAGTACACATTCAAGCTGCCTGTGGTTAGGTTTAAACTTACTGTTCTGTTTGTTCCGGCCCCAGGTATAATAATTGCTTAATCCCTGATTTAAGGATCAAATTTTCATAGCGGAAAAAGCAGTCTAAAATATATTTTATCCAGCTTTATACCAAATTTGGACCACCAATATTATATTATTTCAAGACATAAACCTTGTAGTTAAATGGATTTATGCGGAAAATGTTGTTATCATCGTCTTTACAGCATCCGCGACCTTGATAAAGTTACATTTTTTTATTAGCTTCAAATAGGTAAAAGCTTACCAGAATAATAAAAATGTGTAATGAACAATATATACATATTGAATTTCAAATGAGACATAAGATATAACACAATCATTAGCGTTGTGTATTTTTGTCCTTTAATAATTTTATTTTTGATGTAGATATAACTTTATATATGTACTATGGATTCTATCTTGCGATTTTGCGATCGAGATTTACGAAATAAGAAAGTATTATTTCGTAATACTGCTATTATTATTCTCGCACTGCCTGGTCGCTTTCATTTCGAAAAAAATGTGGTGCTTCCGAAATCAAAAATATTTAATAAAGTTTTAAAATGAAGATTGTAGCAACGGCTACAGAAAAAGCAAACGTAATGAAAAAATTCGAGCATCCGTCTTATATAAAATTTAAATCATGGAGTTTATCTTACTGTCATTGACTTCATTTATTTGATGTACGAAAATAACAGTATAACAAATAATGACGATGCATTAATGATATTATAATAGAAATTGAGATGATGGCTAATTCCACAGATTAAAGATTAAGATTAAAATTAGATAGTGTTTTACCGAAAAATACTTTAAAATAATAATAGAATATCTAAAGAAAATGAATATAGCAGTGAATAAAATCTACTCATATAATCGAACGATTGATTAAATTTATAATATATATAAGTATAAAAAAATATATTATTCTAATACATATTACGAAGTTATCGCTACAATAAAAATCGCTGTCATAAAGCTACGATAAAGATGTATTTTAAAATATACCATATTCTGGTTTTAATGCCCTTATTATGTCGTATTCCCAACAAAAAATGAGCACTAATGGATTTGTTTAAATGTTATAAATATGTAGAAAAATACATTTAATTTAAATAAAACTGTAACACATTTTACTGTATCGAATAAAGAAGGCTTAAATAACATATATAAACCCTTCCACTGAGAACAATACGATCAAGCTCCGATTTTTCTCTGTGAAAAATATAAGACTTTTAATTAAACCTCGATACAATTACGATTAAATGGCCGTCTTTCTGCTTGAACACAATTTTATATAAAAATACGCTCAGTTTCAACCGCTTTTAATTGAATTGCTCGGTTTTGGGGTTTGAAAAAGTATTCGCAGTATTGCCAAAGTTGGTTGTTAATTACGATATGAAATCGTTTTTTAATACAGGCAACGGCGGCGCATACTTTAAAGTTTGTGTGTTGAAACGTCTTGAAAACGAGAATTTAGCGAGATTAATATCTTTCCGAGAAATGATAAATGCCTTGTGGTAATATGACTGCTCCTACTTAAATGAAAAATATGATCTTGGAACCATGAATTACTTTGCTTTATTACCCTTGATCTCGAGATTTGGCTATGAAGATCTATGGAGGCTTTACTGAAATAATCGGCTTAGTTTTAAATAGTATGATAATAAAATTCACATTGAATATAAAATGTCAATTTATTTTAAGTCTACCGATGTAGTACAACAAGCGTTAACAACGTGTACAAGAATATTTTATAGACCTCTGCTTTTATTAATAATGAATTATTATTAATATAATTTTAATGAATCTGCAAATTAATAGTCTCTTGTACATGGGATCTTAGATAATTATATTGTAAGCCTAATTTTAAAAGGTAAAATACGACTATTTAAATATAGAATATAGTTATAAGTCTGATATTTTACTAATGCGATAATATGCGATAATCTATTTTTAAAACCAAATAAAATAAAATAGTACTTATTGGTCTCATATATTATATATAAAAAAAACAATTCAACATCAATTGCCATAATCAATATAATTTTAGTTTAATTTAGTTTATTTTTAGACTACTTAAGAATAGTATATGTAAGTTTAGGGCCACTCTTTAAAACTGAAAAGTAAATAATAAAAAGCGAAAAGTAATATTAAAAGAAAATATATATAGCTATTGTAATCATGGACTGCCACAGTGATTTAATTGTTTTTTTTTGTATTTATATACAATTTTAGTAAAACTAATATATTTGCGAATGAATTAGTTATGTGAGAATATAGAGGAAGTATCGGTATTTGATATGGTACATGGGTGCTTATTTTATGCTATAATAATGTAAAAGTAGTAGTTAATTATTGAAAAATAGAATCTGTTAATACAATTTAAGCGTATATTGATTAAAAAATAAAATTTAAAAATCAATTTTAATATATCAAATAATAAAGATGTTATTTAATAAATAGATACATAATAAATTATCATGCTAAAATAAGTGTATATAACATTTTTATAATGCTAAATTAAAAAATATATTTATAACCTAATTTTTTTAACAACAAAATAAAAAAAAGTGGAGTTTTAAGAGTTATAATGGTTCAGTTAAGGTAAAAAATACATATAAATATTTTTATTTAAATAAGATGAGGAATGATCATTGAAATATATAAAAATATGAGAAATAGTAAAATATGTTTAAATAAAGGTGTTGAAATATATTATAATCTACAAAAAAAAAAAAAAAAAGTGAAAAAAACACCATAAGGTATTAGGAAATTTATAGTGCTTATTTTTAATAACATTTATGTTTCATTTTTTAAGCTGTCTATTTGGGCAATAATAAAGTACTAATTGGAGAAAAAATGAAAAATAGAATTGAATGAATTAAAATTGGTACATATCAACTTCACAAATAAAACTAACCAATTGCAAATTTTTATAAACGGTCATCTTATCTCATTTGTAAATACAGCTAAATACTTTGACATGACTCTGGACACCAAACTGCGGTGAATGGAACATATAAAAAATAAAAAAGAAGATCTTGAAATAGCATACATATAACACTGGCTTTTGACAAAGTGTGGCACTGCTTCCAAGCAATATCTTCTTAATAATCTAATCCTACCTCAAAGATATACACTTAAAAATTAGGATCAGAGATGTAAACACAAAACTGTAGCAAATATCATCGGATTTTATTTGTTATACACAATAGATCTTTCTCAGAAGAACATTTGCCTACGACAATAAAATAATGGCTTCTGATCCAAAAATATCACCGAAAATACTGAAAGAAAATCTCTTAAGAATCCAGCTTTATGAAATGAAACTATGAAACTAAAATGTTACATTTACGTTGAAGAAAGATACTACAAGGGAACTCCGCTAAATGTATTGGTATTCTTTTCGACAGAAGACTGACCTGGAAGACTCATATTTGGGACAAAATTAAACATCTGGAACCAAATTTAGGCTTATAATTAGAAAAAAATGACTCATTCATAAAGCCAGCTTGGTCTTATGGAGCTCAGATTTGGGGCGTGACCTCCACATATAATAGCAATATTCTTAAGAGATTTCTTAATAAATTCTTCAGGTTAATGACCGGTGCTCATTGTTTTGTGCCTAACAATTATATGTTATTAAGTGACTGTAACTGTGTCAGTGTAAAAG